>NC_090933.1:243648916-244273916 GCF_040938575.1 Ambystoma mexicanum
AACTTATCTGCTCTATTTGCTTTGATGTAGTACCTCTGTCTTAGGTATAGAAGGCTCCTTTCCGCTCCCTTAGTGCGCAGCGTTTCCAGCTGGCCCTGCGTGTGTCTAAGGGTCCTCTGGAGTTCCCTGGAGGGTTGTGTCAAGATTTTCCTTTGTATCTCAGTGATTGACCTTTCCAATTCCTTTTCCCAATCCGACCTCTGTTTCTCCCTCGCCATTTTTAGTGCCATTAGTTTCCCTCGGATCACTGCTTTGAACGCCTCCCATACTGTGGAGATAGATACTTCCCCAGTGTCATTGTCCATAAAGTATTCATCTATCATTCCCCTTATAGTTTCCCCCATGACCATGTCCTGGATTATGTCCTCCGGCAATCTCCACCTCCACAGGCCCCTAGATTTCCCTTGTAGTTTCATATCAAGCCACACGGGTGCGTGATCCGATAGTGCGATTGTCCCCTTTTCCACCTCCTGAATTCTGCCCATGAGGCCTACCGAAGCCCATAGGTAGTCTATTCGTGACATCGAGTTGTGGACATGAGAGAAGTACGTGTATCCTTGTTGGTCCCCCCTGAGTTCCCTCCATACATCACTCAGGGTCATCTGATCCATTTGCTGCTTAAGACTCTTCGATGGGGCCCCCTGACTATATGCCCCTCCGGTACTTCTGTCCCTTTGTGGGTCCCACGCCATATTCAGATCTCCTCCCAGGATCACTTCCCCCCTTGCAAAGGATTCTAATTTGTCCAGGGTGTCTCTTAGAAAGCTGTCCTGTCCCACATTGGGCGCATATACTGACGCTAGGGTAATCCTCTGTCCTTCCAGCAGCACATTTGCAAACGCATACCTCCCCTCCTTATCTGTGACAGAGTTCTCCAGTACGGCGTCCCTTCCGTCCCTCATAGCTATTAAGACTCCCGCTCTCTTGTTTGTGGCGTTAGCCTGAGCCCATATTGTAAATCCCCTTATTCTTGTCTTTTGTTTGTCTTTTGCTCTTATATGTGTTTCTTGTATAAGAAGGAGGTCCGCTCCTTCCCTTTTGAAAAATTTCTCCAATTTCACCCTCTTTGCGGGGTGATTCATCCCTCTTATGTTATAGGTCACTATGCGTATCTTCCCCATTTTGTTCGGTAAATGTTCAGAGTACTTGTCGTCCATTCCTTCTCCGCTGCCCTCTGGCTGTTGTCCCGATCCCTCATCCCCCACCCTCTCAACTCCCCCCCCCCAACTGATAACCAGAACTAAACCAAACTTGTTGTCCCCGAGTAGGGCACGGGTTCCTACTGATGCCCGAGCGTTGCGCCCGAGGCTCCCTGCCCTCCTTCCTCTCGGGGAATGTGTGCGTGGGGGCTCCTAAACCCCACATAATAGTCTTGTCTTACCCGATTCCAAGCAGCCTGGTCCATCCCGGGCCGCCTTCTTCAGTTCTTGTGCAGCTGTTGTGTTCTCTTCCGCCCCCTTCCCCAGAGTCAGATGCGTTGTCATTTGGCGTCCTCCGTTGTCTCCGTGGGTTTTCTTCTTCTTTTCATGTCTACTTCCCCGGATTTTCTCTTCCTTTGATTGGTCTATTGCGCTTAATCGTTTCCCATCCTTTAGGTTTTCTCCTCTGCTCTCCGCTGGGGGCTGCTTGTTCCACTTCCTCCGTGTCACCCCTACGGTCCATTATGCTGAGGCCTTCTTCCCAAGTGGTAGCTCTCCGCTGTTTCCCTTCCCATGTGAACATCAGCCCGAATGGAAACGTCCACTTGTATCGGATTCCTTTCTCCTGTAGGGCCTTGACTAGTGGGGCCATCGCCCTTCTCTTCTGCAGTGTACTCAATGCCAGATCTTGGTACAGTTGTATTTCTTGACCGTTCATTCTAATGTGATCCATATCTCTGGCTTTCCTCAGGATTTGTTCTTTTTGCGGGTAGGAGGTAAGTGCCACAAGGACGTCCCTCGGTCTCTCCCCCGGCGCCCCCGATCGTTTTGGGCCGACCCTATGGACTCTGTCGATTCCGATTGCGTCCGGCTCCGCTGTTTCTATGATGTTGCTGAACACCTCCTTCACTGCCGACATTAGGTCTCTGTCCTGTACTGTTTCCGCCATGTTTTTGATGCGGATGTTGGAGCGTCTGGAGCGGTTCTCCAAGTCCTCGCACTGGATCTCTAAGTTATGGGTGAGTCTCGTCAAGTGTTCCTGGGTTTCACTCGTCTGCTGCGTTTCCTCATCTATCCCCTGGAGCGTTCTTTCCAGTATATCGGTTCTTTCCTCCAGTTTCGCTACATCTATCCTGAGGTCTTGGATCGCTTGCTTCATGTCGTTTTTCATCATCGTGAACTGTTCCTGTACGGAGGACATGAATTTGTCTTGGAGTTCCTGAAACCATGATTGCATGTCATCCCTGGATGGGGGTTGTGCGGGGGTCGCCTGTGCCATTTCTTCTCTTTGTTGATTGTCTTGCAACCTTCCCTTCGCTTGTGGCGTGGAGTCCGCCGACCACAGTTGCAGGATGTTTGCGTCTTGCTTCGAGGGGAGCGTGGTCTGCTGGGAGGCACTATTTTTACTTTTTGCCCTTGACATGGTATGATTGTCACTTGGTATAATTGGGGGCTTCTTATGGTCCCCTGTGCTGTGTGTTTTAGTGCTGTGCCCCCTCTGTAACTCGAGTGGGTGCTTTCTTGGTTCGCCCCTGAGCGTCCTGTTCCAATATGTCTATGCCTGCATTGGGTCTGCTCAGGCGGGTCCTCTCTTCCCCGGGTGTGTTCCTTTCCTTGCGAAGCTTTCCTGTCTTGGCCTCGGGGGTTCTTTCCTATGGTCCCAACACTCGGCTGGGCCTCGGCTGGGGTTCCTATATCTTGTTGCTGGGTCTATTCTCCTTGTGTCCCCTGTCTGTGGGGCCCTGCTCCAGCTCTTCCTTTGGAGTCTGTGTTGTCTGAGAGGGTTGTATATCACCCTGCTGCCGTTAGGTGTGGCTGCGCCTGATGGTATCCTTCTACTTGTTACCCCTCCTTCACGCTGCTCCTGTCCCTTCTTGGGTGGGGGGTATCTCTTCTCACTGGGTTACTGTGTTCTCCTCACTCTCTCCCCCTTCCGTGGTGCTCACCGTCTTTCTCCGCTACTGCGCCTTGGTCCTGGGGGTCTCGCTAGTGTCTCGGTGTCCCAGTGCCTCTGGTGCCGGTCTCCGGGCGTCTTCGCTGCGTCCCTCTTGCTCTGGGAGGGGCGCCGGGGGTGGGGGGGGGGGTCCTGATCGTTCCCCCTCCCGCTGCTGCCGCCAGCGGTGGTCCGGTTCCCTCTGGAGGGGGGGATGCCTCGGCGTCGCCCCCTCTTCTATGCCTTCTTCTGCGGTTCCGTTGCTGTCCGTCCGCCCCCTCCGCTTCTCTGTGTGGAGGCGCCGGCTCGGCGGCGGGAATCACCCGATGGGGGAGGGGAGAGTTCCCCGAGAGTGCCGTCCGCGGCGTTCGGCGCCCCGCAGTCGAGCCCCCTGTCGCCTGGAGCTTACTGGTGGCGATTGGAGCGGCGATCCGCTCCCGTGCTGCGCTGCTTCGCTTCGATTTGTGCTGTTTTTGGCGGCCCGGATCGAGCGCGGCTTAGTCGCGTCCCGTCTCCGCGGCGGCCATCTTGGAATTTGTGTGGACATTTTATAGTGCAAATGTAGCAAGAGCACTGAGAATATCCAGTCATGCATGTGAACTAGAGGAGCACAGTGTGTGTCAGTGTGTGCGCTACAACAGCGGTCAACCAGCGACAAGATATGATCCTTTAAAGCAGTGTCTTCTGCAGAGATGGAGCCACTCTGATATCTCGAGGGCAGTGTGTCCCTTTCAGGCTAGAAGAAAATAAATAGGCTAAGCCAAAAGCATGCAAACATGCAAATGACAGCTGGGGAAAGGAGGGCAGCAGATTAGATCACTGAGCCCCCTGCTTTGCTCAGTGAAGCAGGGGGCTCAGCCGGGAAACCCTTGACAGGGGCGAGCTACCCGCCAAGACTCCCAATTTGAATTTTGACAATCGACGGCTGGATCTGTCCAATTGTTGAAATTCAAATTGGGGTCTTTTTTTACTATGCCCTCACTCCCTCAGGCAGGGGGAAGGACTTGCCTTTTCACCTAGCTGTGCATGCATGCGCAGGCATGCTGTAGCAATGGCAAGCCCTGGACCCCGACTGCTGACCATCACCCCTCTGCCACTGTTCTGTGTGCATCTTCATGGTGCGTTCGTCAATACATTTGCTGTGCCCGTAGCCATCTTTGGTGGCAGCATAACGGCCCTGTGTGTCCCCCATGTGGGCGGACCACAGGCAGCACTGCAGAGAGAGTAGTCCAGGTAGCAGGGCAGAGGAGTACCCAGTATTACAAGAGTGGGGGGGGGGCATCACAAAAAAGTCCTTCTACTTTTCCCCCCAAATGCAGTATGCACAATTCCATACAGTCTCATTTGCGCCCCTAAACCACCCACCCCTGCCCCAATCTACTTTTATGGTAACATTAGTGGCAGATGCCATTTTAACACAACAACAAAAATAAAACTCTAGAATCATAACAGCCGCTGGAAACACATCTATTAGAGCTCTGTCCAGGCCCTCTTGGGCAAAATACATGCAAAACTCCTAATGTGCATATGGATTGCACCAACAGAAATGACTTCACAGAAATTGACATTGCAAGGAGCATCATCAGTCTTTGATAGGTGGAGGCACCATGGAAGTGTCTTTAGAATAAGTTGCTATAAGTAAGCCAAGTGGCAAATAACTTTGTGGTGCAAAATAGCTAAATTGCACTATTATTATATATGGAACAACTCTATAGTAATTAGGCTTTTTTAAAATAACTGCATGATATATTAACATATGGTATGAAGTGAATAACTTACAGAGCTGCAGATAAGACACAGTGGGCGTCATTACGAGGCGGCGGTAAGTGGTTAATGGCACCGGTAAGGATGCCGGTGCCGTTAAGCCCTTACCGCCGCATTCTGAGGTCCCGTAGCGGGTCCAACTAAGGCCGGCTGGTTTTACCAGCCGCCCTTAGCGGGAGCCGCTAAGGGACCAGGGAGCTAATAACGGGCCTGCTATTTGCGGTCCCGTTATTAGCTCCTTCCCATTCCCATTGAGCCCTATGGGGGCTCGAATGGGAATGGGGAATGGTTTTCAGAATGGGGATTTACTGGGTCCTCCAAGGCTGGAATAACCCGGTAAGTCCCCATTCTGAGAACCCGGACCCAGACACGACTTTGGAGGCAGCCATGGTGCTAATAGCTGCCTCCAAAGTCGTAATGACCCCAATATGTGTCCAGAATCACACACTTTGGTTAAATGGTGAAACCGGGATGTGGACAAATTAAGCATCTTCCCAGGTTTATTTGATATAGATATTTATTAAGGTTTTGCTTTGCATTTCATGTGCTTAAATAATATTTTATAGCAATACCTTGGAAGCAAACCACATTACATAATACACTATCCTTTCATAGTAAAATAACTATAGACTATTTACATTGGGGGTCATTATGACCCAGGCGCTAATTGCGCCAACTACGTAAACTACGTTTACACCATGGTGGATGGCGGATTTACCGCCCCATTCCAAGGTGAGTGGGGCGGTAAATCCCCATTTCCCATTTTCCCTTCCCCATTCCCATTTTTGCCCCATAGGGCATAATGGGAGTGGGGAAGGCGCTAATTACGCCACCGTAAATTACGGTGGCGTAATTAGCATCATGGCAGGTTAGCGCCATGGATTTTAACGGCTGCTAAAAGGAGCCGTTAAAATCAGAATCAGGCGTTAAGGGTTAACGACGGCGTTAACCCTTAACGCCTGGGTCGTAATGAGGCCCATTGAGGCCCATTGTCATGTTGAGCAATAAGAGTATAGATTTAGTTTTATTCTCCCCATCCTGCATGCAAAGTCACAATAGTATCTTGTAGATTCATTTGAGCCTAACAACTCCCCCTTGGATTTTAAAGCCATAGTAGTTCCATAAAGCATGCAACATTATGCACCCTTCTCACTTCTGATCACTCCCTCCCATTCACATTTATGATGGGACAAAAGTCTCTGCTAATAGTGCCCACACTTTCCCACCAGTGCCTAATTGCTCACATTGAAATGCTCTGCTGGCCGGAGCTCCTTGGGACATTGGGGGTCATTCCAAGATGAATCCGATCCGGGTCTGTGGTGTCGGAATGGGGACTTACCGGGACATTCCGACCTATGTGGACCCGGTAAGTCCCCATTTCGAAAACCATTCCCCATTCGAGCCCCCATAGGGCTCAATGGGAATGGGAAAGGAGCTAATAACGGGCCTGCAAATTGCGGGCCCGTTATTAGCTCCATGGTCCCTTAATGGGTCCCGCTAAGGGCGGCTGGTGAAACCAGCCAGCCCTGGTGGGACCCGCTAAGGGACCTCGTTATAGGGCGGTAGGGGGTTAACAGCACCGGCATCCTTACCAGTGCCATTAACCCCCTACCACCAGGGTCAGAATGACCCCCATTGTCCTGGTAGCGGGACACCTCTCCCGTTCTGAAAGGCTAAAATGTCCTGCTGCCAGGACAATCAGCGTGCTGAGCAAAAATTGCTTAGCAAACATTGGGGGTCATTCCGAGTTTGGAGGCAGCCATGGTGCTATTAGCTCCAAACTCGGGTCCGGGTAGGCGGAATGGGGACTTGCCGGGACATCTGACCTATGTGGCCCCGGTATTTGCTCCCTGGTCCCCTAACGGGACCCACTAAGGACGTCTGGTCTGACCAGACGTTTTCAGTGGGTCGCGCTAGGGAACCTCGGATTAGGGCGGTAAGGGGTTACCGGCACCGGCATCTGTACCGGGGCTGGTAACCCATTGCCCCCCGCCTCAGAATGACCCCCATTGTCATGCCAGCGGGACAGCTTTTCCGTTAGGCACCCTCATTGAGGTGCCTAATGGGAGAAGTGTCCCACTGACAAATATCCAGGTCTTGCCCTCCCTGCCCCCTGATCAGTACACCATTTTAGGGGGGGGGCCGAAGGGTGGCACAGGATTTCAGAGGAGGGGCCTGGGCTCCCCGTTCCCTCCCTCCAGCGACGCCACTGCTTCAGAGGCAGGGTCGTCCTCAAGCTTATGCAGGAGAGGGTGGAGGTCATATTGGTGGTACCATTCTGGCCTTGTAGGACCTAGTTCCCTCTTCTGAAGTCGGCATTACACCCAGCATGATACTCGTGCAGGTTCTACTTCCCCTCAGGGACGGTTTCTTTCCTCCTTCTCAAAAGGCAGTGCTTACAGCACCAGGGCCTGTGCAGAGAACCAGCCTTCACCGTTCAGCAACCCCAAACGCCAAAAAAAGACGCCATCTACCCTGAAGGTATACGAAAGGCAGTTCAGCGATTGCCACTCTTGGTTTTCACAAAAGGAGGTTTCTCCAGTAAATTGCATGGTCGCTCCTTCCTCCTGTTCCTCCAAGATGGCTTCCACCTGGAGTAAGACCACTCCTCTATCACAGTGGACAACTATGGAGGCATCGAGGGAGCATAAGAAAAGCGACCAGCTGGCTGCCAGGTTTCCTCAGACTACAACCCCCTGCAGGAAGTTCGGTCAACTTGGGGCGTCCCTAGGTGACGCCAGGAACTTGAGACACTCCCCCTTAATGTTCTCAGTGGCATAAATAGCAATTGCAGACCCGGAAGTCGGTAGTACTGTAATGCATCATGTCCGCAAGGAAGCTGGGGGAAGTAGGTGCCCCTCTGCATTTCGACCAGGAATCAATAATACTCAGGTGTGACCTGTCGGTGGGGCCAGAGGTCATCTTCCGGGACTACATGGAACCATTCTTCCTTCTTTCGGTCCTCGCCCAAGCTCCCCAGAGGAGGTACAACTTCACACTGTACATGTGGCAAGGGCTTTGCTCAAATACGTGGCAAGGGCTGCGCCAATGCCACTCGTGCAGAGTCAATTAATACCTTTGGGTGTTTTCACTAAGCAGATGGGTTGGCGATACCATCATACCCTATGCATTTTCCGGTCTGGAGGTACGAGATGATTATCAGGGCAGGTCAGCGAAGGATATGGCCATTTCATGGGAAGAGACACCGAGACCACATGCAGGAAATTAGCAGGGCAGCCACATGGGCAAATCATTTGACATTGACCATAAATCACAAATTGCAGGTTTAGGAGCATAGGACCCTTTCACTGGGCCAGGGTGTTTTGGAGGCCACCACCATAGAATGACCTTTGGGTTTTCAATTTAATACATGGGATACAGTAAGCCCACCATACGTTTTAAGGATATTCCAAGCCACCAAGGAGTTCCGTGTTCAAAGGTAGAGTTCCATTATAAGGTCACAGAGCTCGGAGGTGTGTACGGCCGAGGATATTTTATTCCTTTTAATACATGGCAACAGACACTCATCCCTATCAATGCCTGGCCTTTTGCTTAATCTAATTTAAGGGATCTTCTTTTTGCTGATCCATATAATCAGTGTAGAATCTATCTAATATGCAGCTCATGATGTGTTGCAGAAAAACAGTGTAAGTACTGGGACAGGGAAGACTTGAACTAGGAATAATTAAGGATTCAAGTAAGTAATCTAGGGATTTATATCCATTCTTCTTTGCAGTAACGAATTTAAATGTTTTTCTTTTTAAATCATATAACTTGGGTAATTGTTAACATTGAGTGTCTGCTCAGAATTAAACCGCCTTTGACTGAGACTAGTATAACTTGTCACTAGATGGCAGTAAAACAACAGAAATATTTCTCGACCGTCTGAGCTGGCCACCATCATCTCCAAATCACTTCGGGTTTTGAACACACTGAAAATATTTTTTTAATAATAGTATTTGCTGGTAAATCGGAAACGATAAAGGGAATGATTTTCATTCTGGCCATGATTGAGAACAATATTAATCTTTCTTATGCGCAAATCAGGTGTCAAATTAACATCGCCCCTCCCCCACCCCACCTAACGCACGCACATGCACACACGCACTTAGCAGAAATGGGGAGGCAATACACATAAAAGTCAGGAATGACGAAAGGCCTAGCAGTTGTCTGGGTAATCAGAATTGAAAGCCTTGAATCAGAGGTGTAAAGGCACAGATTAAATAAGGAAGTTGGTATTAGATGGTCTGTGGAAGCAGAAGTTTTTATATGGGGCCATTTTGCTTGTTTTGTGCTCCGACTAAGATGGTTGGAGGAATATTATAGTCAAAGGGCCTGATTTACAGAACGTTTTCCTATGGGATTGTGCCATTTTATTACTTGCGGTAGGTAAAATTATTGACAGTGTAGCGAAATTGGCAAAATACGCCCCCCCAATCTGCTTTGCAGAGAGGAGTTATCACTTGTTTCACTGCTTTTCTGCGAACTTCGATTTTTAGCAATTTGGCTCCGTGCGACATATATTTCAGTCAGTTAGGGGACCAAAATGGTTCAATGTTCCCTAACTGGTGAAAATATTTGGCTCGTACCAAAACCACCCGAAACAATTCTAAATTTGCAGCAGGAAAACAGATGGAATTGTCGAGTTCGCTCTGTCGGGGTAATGGCAAAGTGGGTAGATTTTGCCCAAAATTCTGCAGAGAGATTTTCAGACATTTTGCCCACTTTAGTCATTACTTTTGCTTTGCGTGTGTGTGTTTGTGCGTGTGTGCTCCTTAGAAAACCAGCCTCCCGTGATAGGACCCCAGGGGTGTGGGCGAGCACTAACATTTTGTACAAGGACTAACTTGATGTGTTTGTCAGGCTTTCGCCCGCCCTGCGATGGGAACCGAGTCGGTTTTAACTTCTGTTCTCGATGACCTGAATATGATGCTGGATCAGGGCAGAGTGGGTCTGTTGATTTTATAGACTTCTCTGCAGCGTTTTACAGAATTGTCTATTCTATTTTGTGTCATGTCATATCATATCATATCAACGTCTGGAAGAAATTGGTGTTGGCGTCTCAGTCCCTGAATGGTTTAAGTCTTTTCTGACCAATCAGACGGAGGTGTTGCCTCTTCCTCCTTTTCTTTCTGCAGCCTCTCCCTTGATATAAGAAGTCCTGCAGGGGTCAGCCATCTCCCCTCTATAAGTTTATTCACTCCCACAGGTGTTGTTTTTACGCCTAAGCAGACGACACTCAACATATTCTTAGAATAGAGAGAGAACAGGGTATGATGGCCTCGCAGCCTAAAAACTGTCCCGTGGACATTGGCGGCTGGATGAACATGAATTGGCTGAAACTCAATGTAGAGAAAACGGAGGTTATGGATCTCTGCCGTTCTCCAGCTGCACAGGCCCTCTGGACTAATGATTTTTGGCCGTCGTCATTCGGCCCCCTTCCTATTCCGGTCCATGGGGTAAAAACCCTAGGTGTCAAAATAGCATCATCTCTCTCGCCATCACCCCAGGTTAAGGCAAGATGCAGCCTGAGCCGCGCAAAGCTTAGGATGCTGAGAAAATGTGTGTGTACATTCCATTAGAACTTTGGAGTCTGGTAGTCTCGGCATCCGTCTCAGGGACCCTTGACTACTGTAACGCTACACTGCTCACCCAGCATAAGTTCTTAATACAGCATTTACAAATGGTACAGAACTCCCCTGCTTAACTAGCTGTTGGTCTTCCCAAATTCACCCATGTCTCCCCAGTACTTCTGAGACTCTAGTGGCTGTCATTTGTGGCTAGAATTTAATTTAAGACCTTGAGTCTCGTTCATCGGGCCAATTATGGCTTTGGGGCGCGGTACCTATGTGAGAAACTAATTAAGCAGGCCCCCTTATGGAACCTGCTCGCCATCTACTTCTGCGGGTTCCCTGATTTTCGAAAGCCACTGTCGGGGGGTCGCACTTTTTTGGTCGCAGCTCCGGTTTTGTGGAACTCTCTTTCCTTGACCTTGTGTGCCACTGATGTTCACTTGGCCTTTTGGAAAGGCACTAAAAACATATCTTTAGCTAAGTCTTTCCTCTGTTTTTCTGATTTCTCTTTTCTCTTTGGCAATCACTTCTCTGCTGGCTTCGGATTCTATAGCGCCAAGATACCCTTGGGTCTTAGTTGCCCCCAATGAGGTTAACTAACATAACATAACATGCCTATAACATGCATTCCCTTCATGGATACATGCACTGAATAATGAACGGTTGTACACTTGTTGGACGAAGTAACTTCTATCGGAGCTCCCAACCTGGGTTATGTCTATTTAGCAACTACGATTATACCTGCTACCTTGTACATTGTAGACAGTGAGCTTCATGCATACAGTGTGCATCATGACTTCAGTGTGATTCATGGTTCATTATTAAACTTCGGTGAACTTATTTGTATAAACTCTGAATCACTCAAATTGCCACTGATTTGGGCAAACTAACATTTCTCGAACATACCACGCTTTCGGGGGGTGCTCTGCATGACATGTTATGTATAGGCATGCATGGTTGGAGTTTGTGATCAGTCTTGTATTCTATTGTATTGTATTTATTTGTATAGCGCTCCGAGCCCTGAGGCAGCTGGGCACATTTCTTAGTACATTTCTTAGTATCTTGTAGGCAGATGCAGGAAGTTTGTATTTTTCTATTTTGTATTGAATTTTTAAAGCGCTTTTCGCCAGAAGCGCAAATGCAAAATAATTAACAACGGTACAATAAAAATGAGGAGTAGATTTCAAATGAATAAAACAGAAGAGGGGAGAGAGTTAATTGTTAGAAAGAAGGGATACGAGATAGGTTTTAAGGTTAGGTTGAAAGATACAAAGAGAAGAGGAAGACCGGATAGAACGGGGAAGGGAGTTCCAATGTTTCAGGGCAAGAAGGGCAAAGGAGTGAATACGAGAAGAAGCCCATGGGGGTTTTGGGAGAGAAAGAAGAAACTGGTTTTGGGAACGAAGAGCATGGGGGTATACAACGAGATAAGTGAAGAAAGCTAGAGAGGGGCAAGGCCATGGATACACTTGAAGAGAATGGGAAGGAAATGGTAAAGAAGAAGAGATACAGAAAGTAAAGAAGCTGTAATAGAGGACCGAGAAGGAAGAGAAAAGAGAACATGAATAGAAGATACAAGAGTAGTTGAAGGAGAGTTAGAACATTGAAATAGAATAGGTGTATTACCTTATGAAAATCCCAGAGTTTGCTGGGGGCATGTGACATTACAGCTACATTTACAGAGCACATGGTCATCCTCCCAGGGGTAAATACCAGAGGGTTATTTTTACTCAGTGATACCCATTTATCACCCGCATAAAGAAGAAGGGATGTGTGGGCTTGCGACGATTAGAGGTTAACGAGAGGAAATACACAATTGTCAGGGCCTGGGGTTGTAAAATGCTTTAACACGGAAATTGGCCTAACAAAACAGTTCATTAGCAATGAATATATAAACTCTTTATCTGGTTGGCATGACTGCCTGGAAAAATATGTGATCTTTCGAAAGCACTGGAATGAAGCCAAAGGTATTGAATAGGTGTTTTAATCACCTGTGAGGTCTCTAGTACCTCAATTATAAATTAATGATTTACAAAAGAAATTATTTTCTGCACCGTCACATTGGTGGAGCACTTATGACAAACAAATAAACTTAGGTGCCCCATTTCTTACGGGACACATTGTAACATATCTTAAAAATAAACACATATAAAAAGAAAAATGTCGTTAACAACAGAGCTTAAAGGAATACATGATACATACAGAGACCTGAAATCAATTATGTACATAGACATTGACATTGTGCAAAGAAACGCAAGTAATCACATACTGTAAACATAGTCACACAAAGTAAAAACAGATTCGTGGTAGGTCTAGAAATTATGTAAAAGTGTTGAATAATTTTGGTGTCAAGCATGGAAGGTACTGCAACACAGTTTCAAGATAAAACATGATCTGAAATGTCAATACTTGTTACTGTGAAGTTGTGCTCTCGATTGCGTAGGTGACAGGGCTACTTGTTCTCTTTTTGTCCTCATGATTTTAATGGCTATTCAGACAATTATGACTAACTGGAAACATTTCATTAATATCAAATAAAATGAAATGATATTTTATTTATATCGCGCTCATACACAAGTGTTTCAGAGCGCGAAGATGTAAGATGTGGTGGGATGCTCTGTGTAGTATACCTACATTAGGAAGATGCCTAGCTTCATCGCCTGCTCTTAGATGAAATATGATAACAATGATATTTGTTTACTAATTATTTATCTTGCTCTAGTCCTACAAATGTGCTATCTGTAGCATAAATGTCTTGCTGAATTAATATGTTTTAAAAGTCATCATTAATGTTAAGAATAAGACCCACCTAAATTCTCCAAGATGGAAGATTAAGGAGAGCCTCTGAGCCCACAGAAGAGCCTTTACAATTAAATAAACTGATTGGTGTTAGGCCGTACTGAACAACTGAACACAGTACACTATTGGATCACCAGATTGGAGGGGTGGATGATTTAGCCCTTATATTGGTTGATACCAGAGTTAACAGCCCCTGTGGGACACCCCTTTTCTCATTTTACTGCCAGAGGGAAGAGTGACACACCAGTAACTATATACCCCATGTTTTATTCACCCAAGAAGCTCGATCCTTCCACTTCTTTCCATTTGTTGATGCTCCTGCTACAATTCCTGACAGTATATTTAGGGGCAAGGCGGTTAAGGGGAGACCCCTGTGTCTGACTGTCAGGTCAATGGGGCCCCCATGATTCTTGGGTTGGGATCAGGATGAAATTTGGCTACTGCCCCCAAGCAGCAATCTTGTCAGTCGATTGCGGACGTGGAAGTTGTTGGGAGACAATTTGAAATACACAGACCAGGATATACTAGATAGCTCAATCGAAGGTTCGTGGTTATCTGTCAGATGAGGTGAGCCTTGCAATGAATCTAAGAAAAAAGAAAGAAGGGCGCACGGCTGTGTGCCCCAAAACCTCTGACCCCTTGTCACGATTTGACGATTGCTTCCCCGCGGTAACTGAACACCACTCGCAACGCACAATCTTGCCCTTGTGCACACACAACTTTAACTAACAGATCTACTCTCAAGCTCAGATGACTCTTGCTCACAGACCCGCACTCAGATATGGTTTCAAGCACAAGCAACTCTTGCTCCCAGACCCCGTTTTAGACTCACATGCATTCATACTCAGAGCCACTCCCCAACACTCAGCTGCAGACCCACTCTCGTGCAGATGCAACTTTACTCGCACAAGCCTACCCTTGGATAGAGGCACAGGGGAGATGGCATGTGTTGTGAGCCGTGGAGGCAGAGGAACTGGGGAGACAGCAAGACTTGACAAGTCAATAGGAACATGGCACACATGATTAATACTGACATAGACAATCGGTGCGGAGAGCGAAGGTGAAAATGAAATGGCCCTTTGGATAAAAAGTAAGCATGCACTTCAACACAACAGCAACACTTCTCCTCCGTTCAAATGCTCATGCTCAGTTCACACAACACAGCTTCTTGACACCATACATATCTAGCTCAATATTTAATGCACTGCTCAGTAACTGAGTCATTATGTTCCTTCTCTTGCATTTGGTCCCTGGTCCCTGTTACTCTTGCTCCTCTAGAGATGGATGTAGGTCACATTACTTTGAAGTTGCACTGCACTCTTTCCGATGGCCTTGCTGGGAACTACTCTTCTCATGTCTTCTTTGTACCTAATTGTCCTAATTCTTTGTATCTCCCTCAGCCCCAGTGACTGTGCAGTCTTTGGGGTTCAACCTGCTTTAGGAAGCTGTCTTTCCATCAGTTTGCTCCCCAGCACCCTGGTGGAGGGCAACCCTACCATCATGACCAGTGTCCATCATCTGCCACATCTGTACATGAATGCTGCACTTCCACAGTGACCCTCTGTGCTATCCTCAACCAGGGCCCTTCAGCATTATCCCCTGAGGTCAAGACATCATTGCTATGTTCTGACTCTGTAATCCCTTAACCAATCCAAGTGCCAGATTCTGCTTGTCGCCAGAGAGTCTTTGAGAAAAACTATAAAGCATTTCCCTCTAAATGTCTTTGGACCTTTGTCTAGCCACTCCTAGTACTCACAAGATCACAATGGACAACCCACCACCACCACCAGTGTCTCTCCTAGCACCAATGCAAAACCTTGTTTACACAATCTTCCATTGATCCTTGGTACTCGTGTGCTAATGGGGGAAACTCAGATTGTCATTTTAGAGGTTATTCACTTTATTTCCCAAGGTACCCGGTTGTGCAACTGCACAGTCTATTTGGGCCCGCAAAAGGATAGACGCCTGGTAAAAGAAATGTGTGAGTGATATTGTGCAGGATGACCTGGCCTATCGGATGTATACGAATTGACCTTTTCACAATTGATCGCCGGAGAATTGACCTTTTTACAATTGATTGTGAAATGAAGGTCAATTAGGACATATATGCAGGGGGAAACCACTACCCAATCCCATTATATTATTTATTACACCAAACCCACACCACACATATATATAAAAGTAAAATAAAGGTAAAGGTCAATTGTGCAGAAGGTCATTTAGGACCACCACTATTATTAGGTCAATTAGAACAAAAGTAATACTGGCCTACCACTGGCTGGATTAGGCAAGATTTCATGATGCAATTACTAGATATTCCATCCCCAAGCTCACGGCTTGCTTGCAGACTTGGATGTGACTTGCAATCTCACACCTCTTATGAGCCATGCTCTTAAAACCTGAGGTTTATAGACCTTCAACTGGGAGGAACTCAAGTCAATAATAGGTACAGATTTAGAGGACACTAAGGCCCTCATTAACAGTTTGCTGGAAAGCCGCTGGTATGACCGGCGGCTCACTGGCAAAATCACCTTACCGTTACCGGCACCTGATACCCCAGGGTTACCAGGATGTTACAGGTGCTGGCAACATTGGTAAGTTTCAATTCCATGGAGTCCCATAGGCGCTCGGCGAGGAACATCGCAACCTGCAAGGAGAGAAAAGACACAGGTTAGCAATATAAAAGGCAAAACAGCGGCACGCATCGTACATTGCTCACCGGACAGCATGGCGCACACCGCGCTTTCACCTACCGGCCCATGCTCATCTTCAAATTGCATGACAACACCAAAATACCTTTCCATACCTAAAAGGAAAGAAGCAAGACATTATTATTCGAACTAAGAGGAACATAAGAACTGCATATAAAGACTGTAAAGCAGCAAACCTACGAAGTCGCAGCAGGCCTGGATTCCCACAGGGGGGCTTGCACCAGTGAAGTAACTTGGTCGCTGCTCGCCCACCACATCTACGTGCCCCTGCCACGAGGAGCAGGGCGGAGAATCCACCTTTCACAATATCAAGACCCATCTTTAACCAGAGGCCTTATCAAGGGACCGGGAGAGGGTTCGAGAGTGCAAATCATCCAACCAGGGCTGGGTGGCGCCCCCGTGGATACCAGGTGAGCGTAACAGAATGCAAAGCCTCAATAATATTATCCACCTGGGCGTCATGGAGACTTCAGAGACTGACCAGTTAGTTCAGTTGTTGGGACAATTACGCGCTGATGTACATTCAGCCAGACAAGAAACCAACGCTCTTAGGAGGGATTTGATTGTTACTAAGGATCGTACTGACAAAATAAGTAGACAATTGCTCCAATCACAGGCAGGACAGTCCCATTGCCTGGTAACATTCCGCCAGCACCTGTACCAACTTCTTCCACCAATCCAGTACAAATAACCCTTCCTGGGGCAGTTCTTTTAGCTCCACCTGGACAATTTACAGGGGACCCCAAGAAGTACGCAAAGTTCATGAACCAGTGTCGTCTTCATTTCCTTTGCAAACCTGGGGCTTTTCCTAACGACCAAGCGCGGGTTGCTTTTGTCTTGTCATATCTGAGTGACAGTGCTGTGGATTGGTTGATACCATTGGTAAGTCAGGATAACCCATTGTTACATGACTTTGGGGGTTTCCAGATGGAAACGGAAAAACTCTTTGCTCGTCATACCCAAGGCCAAGCATTAGACAACAAACTTTTGTCACTCCGTCAAGGAAGTCAAGACTTGCTTACATATATAGCATCATTTAACAGAATAGCGGTTGAAGCTGGGTGGCCTGAGGAAAAAAAGGACCACACTATTTCATCGGGGTCTACGCGGGGAACTAAAGGATGTCCTTGCTCAAGTGGTTAACCCTGTGGAGAATTCATCAACCTTGTGGTGCAATTAGATCACAGATTACAAGACCGAAAAGCAGACCGGATAAGGTGAGACACTCGAGCTGTGTATGTCCGGTCAAAGGATAATATTCCACGTACATTGGAAAACACGGTAGAACCCATGCAAATCGGGGGTGTACGGCCCCCTTTAACTAAAACTGAAAGAGACAAGAGAAGGCAACAGCAATTATGCTTATATTGCGGAAAATCAGGCCACTTCCTCAAAGAATGTCCAGTGAAACCATCAAGGAGAACTGTTGGAGCCACAGGGAAGGAAGATAATAACAAGGAGTCGAAAAACTACCAAGCCCGGCAAGCGTAGAGGTCCGCTTGTCTAGCGAGAAGGATAAGCCACAGACCTCACACTTTGCATTACCAGTAATTTTGATCAATCACCGACAACCGTCTCGGATGCATGCTGTCGAAGCATACATAGAAAGCGGAGCAGTTGGGCATTATGTATACCAAGATCTGGCAGCAGAGATGGGGCTTCCCTTATGCCCTAAGTCGACTACTGAAAAAGTTACTACTGTTTATGGGACAGAAATAGCTTCCGGACCAGTAACCCAATGCACAGCAGCACTAACCCTACTGTGCCAGGATGGACACCAAGAATCTATTGCATTCGATCCCATCAAAGCTCCTCAGTTTTGACTAATCTTAGGGATGCCATGGTTGGTAGCTCACAACCATCGAATAGATTGGCAGGCCAAGAAGTTGGCCTTCTCTGATGATTGTGCTCGCACCTGTTATTACCAAGAAAAGGGGAAAACAGACTTATGTACATCTGCTACTCCCAGTACGGCGGCGATTGTACTAGGTGTAACTAGTACTCTACCAAATGAATACCAAGATGTTCAAGACGTGTTCCAGAAAGAACAAGGCAATACTCTACCACTGCACAGGCCCTACGATAGTCAGATCAACCTCATACCTGGTGTGCAAATTCCTTGTGCTCGGAATCTATGCACTTACTGAACCAGAAAACCTCCATTTGAAATCTTATCTTGATCAGTGCCTGGCAAATGGATTTATCCGTCCATCTAAATCACCGGCAGCCAGTCCCTTATTCTTCGTACCAAAGAAGGAAGGAGATTTGAGGACTTGCATCGACTATCGCGCATTAAACCAGATCACAGTAAAAAAACGTTATCCACTGCCCCTTAGTCCCAGATTATTGGATCAAGTCAAAGACGCCCAAATCTATACCAAACTTGACCTTAGGGGGGCGTACCATCTTGTTCGAATGAAGAAAGGAGACAAATGGAAAACCACCTTTCGTACCAAATACGGCTTGTATGAATACCAGGTAATGCCTTTTGGACTTTGCAATGCTCCTGCCGCATTCCAGTACTTTATGAATGACGTTTTGCGGGAGTTAATCGACGTTTGCGCCCTGGTTTACATTGATGACATCTTAGTGTATTCTGCTACAAAAGAAGACCATGTCAGGCATGTCCGCTCCGTCCTTACTAAACTCCGCCAGCATAAACTGTATGCTAAACTTGAAAAATGCTCTTTTCATGTCACCAAAATGGAGTTCCTCAGTTTTATCCTCACACCAAAAGGTATCAGAATGGATAGGCACAAGGTAAATGCCATTCTTAACTGGCTGTCACCAACTTCATTCAAAGGAATCCAGAGTATGTTGGACTTTGCAAACTTTTACCGCCGATTCATCCCAGATTATTCCCAAATAGTGCATCCAATTACATCATTATTGAGAAAAAACAATAAAAAGTTCCATTGGACTGAAGAAGCAGAGAAGGCCTTTCAAGAACTTAAGAAAAGATTCACTTCTGCTCCAGTTCTACGGCATCCTCGCCCAGACCTCCCTTATATAGCTGAAACAGATGCCTCTACCATGGCTGTGGGACCCAGGAACTGGGCAGTTACACCCTATGGCCTTCTGGTCACGAAAAATTCTCACCTCCCGAACTCAACTATGCTATCACAGACAAAGAACTCTTGGCTATAAAATCAGCTTGCAAGGGATGGTGACACTATCTCCTTGGTGCTAGACATACTGTCACGTTCATAACTGATCATCGAAACCTGCAATACCTAAAAACAGCAAAGGCTCAATCATCCCATCAACTGCGCTGGGCTCTTTTCTTCGCTGAATATGACTATGTGATCACCAACTGGCCAGGAGTCCGAAACGGAAGGGTGACGCCTTGTCCCTCATGGGTGTTGATGAAAAGGTATACATAACTCCAGATCCAGTAGCTATCATTCCAGAAGACAAGCTCATAGGTCTTATGACAACATTGACACACAGTGAACTCCAAAACAAGATCCAACTCTTAATGGATCCCACTTTCTCACAAGAGTGGTGTACTCAAGGAGAACATTACACCATGAAATACCAGTTACCATATTTTAGGAACCGTCTATATTTGCCAAGTAAAGATTTATAAGAGCAGGGTATTTTGGGTTATCATGACTCCCTGATTGAAGGTTATCGTGGAATTGCCAAAACTCTAGCTAAAGTAAAACGAAACTATTGGTTGCCCACAGGGCGTAAAGACATCATACAATTTATCCAATCTTGCGGTGTGTGTGCACAAAACAAGTCCCAAAAGCAGAAACCAGCTCGTCTTCTCCAACCATTGGAAATTCCTCCCGCACCATGGCACACACTGTCCCTTGATTTCATTACAGATCTACCTCTCTTTCAAGAATTCAACACCATCTTAGTAGTTGTAGACTTGTTCTCTAAAATGGCACACTTTATTACTTTTAAGGGTCTTCCAAATGCATCCAATTTAGCAAAAGTATTCCTGGAGGAAATCGTACGGCTACATGGCTTTCCATCAGTCTTGATCTCAGATCGAGGTAGTCAGTTTGTATCCAACTTCTGGAGGAAATGCTGTTCAATGGCCCAAATTGACATTCGACTATCCACAAGTCACCATCCTCAAACAGATGGCCAAACAGAAAGAACAAACCAAACCCTAGAGCAATACTTACGTTGCATGTTACATCAAGTGGAAAGAAATTGGAAGGACTTGTTATGGATAGCTGAATATGCCTATAATAATTCATTACATACCAGCACTGGACAAACCCCTTTGTACACTATATATGGTAGACATCCATGTACTTCAGATTTGGATCTCCCAACCCCTTTGGAAATGCCAGCGGTTAAGACCCTACATACGACTATTTCCCAGGCCTTCAAAGAAGCAGCAGAACATTTACTCCAAGCCAAGAACAGACAAAAGAAATTTGCTGACCAACATCGTAGTAAAGCCCCCGACTATCAAATTGGAGACAAGCTCTGGTTAGCATCAAAATATGTGCCCATGAAAGGGACTCGTCCCCGGTATCTGGGACCTTATTCTATTGAATCCATAATCAATCCAGTGGCAGTTAAATTAGCCCTGCCACCCACTATGCAGATTCATCATGTGTTTCACGTATCACTCCTGAAAATGGTACACCCCGGTACTCGGGTTACAACACCACCAAAACCAGTATTAGTTGACGGAGAACCAGAGTTTGAAGTAAAGGATATCCTAGACTCAAAATACACCAGATCCAAACTATACTACTTAGTTAATTGGAAGGGATACGGCCCTCAAGACAGATCATGGGAACCTAGTGAATACATCCATGCACCTCGCTTAATTAAAAAGTTCCATCAGAATTACCCAGCCAAACCAGGACCAGTCAGAAGTGCCACCGTGAGAGGGGCCTTGGGGGAGAATGCTGTCAAGACCCTTGCCCCTGGCCCTCACTGGCAAGTCAGCCTTCCAGTTAGGGCCAGGTCAAAGGCCTTAAAACCTCATCCAAGACTCTCTTGGAGTCAGTTATTGTTTATACATTTGCAGTCTCAAATACAATTAATAGCGAATTGGTCTTTGGTTGACAGTGTTTTTATTTTGATAAAGGTAATTTGGGGGCTGCTTGGTGGTGACTAGTAACACTCAGACTGCCGAGTGTGTCATAATTTATGAAGAACAGAATTTTCAAGTCACCTTCTAGCGCACCTAAAGTTAACGCTAACTATAGGTTAAATGATGTTCCAAAAATCATGTTTGTTGTATCATGAGGCTTTTTTTATTTTTTATTCCAGTTTATGAAAGTTAGCTGCTGAATCACATCTTTTGTGTCTTTGATAAAGGAGGTTAAGTTTTGTACCAGTGGTTGCAGGTGAGTCTCAATATATGCTGGGATTGGTTCTTTTATGGATCCTATGCTGTTAATGATTGGTCTGGTGCTTGGTAAAATGTTGAAGTGTTTATGAATTCATAGAAACTCCTATTGGGGTAAAACAGCACAGGGGAAACCCCAAACACACAGGTTACTAAGACCACTCCAATTTCAAACTAATTTGGAATCTAAACATGGACCAAGCTCTCTATATGAATTAAAATATTTAATCATTAGGTAAGATTACCAATGTTATGCATAACAAGGAAATGTGCTAACAACATTCTCAAATGAATTTACTGCCTGTTTTTCTCAAGATTGAACCTAATTTTGCGCCAATTGTTATTTTTGTGATACAAATATTGTTCCTTTGATTTCACAGTGCTAGAGATGCACATCAGTTATATATATGATTTTTTTTTGTTTTCTTTTAGGCATGTTTATATCTAATCAATGAATTTGAATTTAATTTTCTGTTATAAATCCTTCCTGATGAGCCAAAAGATTTGGTGAAACACGTGTAGAGGGCACTACTATTTAAGAACAATTTTTGGAGGATCATTTTTGGAATAAAAAAGCCTCATGATACAACAAACATGATTTTTGGAACATCATTTAACCTATAGTAAGCGTTAACTTTAGGTGCGCTAGAAGGTGACTTGAAAATTCTGTTCTTCATAAATTGTGACACACTCGGCAGTCTGAGTGTTACTAGTCACCACCAAGCAGCACCCAAATTACCTTTATCAAAATAAAAACACTGTCAACCAAAGACCAATTCGCTAACAATTGTATTTGAGACTGCAAATGTATAAACGTTTGTTTTATTTAGTATAGCGCCCCAGACTCAGGGGTAAATGGGCGCTTAAGAACAGGTTACATAGTTACAGTATATAAGCAGTTATACAATTGTGGCGTTAATATGCCATATATAGTATGTACAGGCAGATCGTAGGAAACATTCCAGAGTATGTACAATATATACAGTTGGTACTGAGCTTAGTCTATCTGAGGATTGCCTTCTCCAGAAGCCAACTAATGACTAGTCTTCTGAACAATTGGAAGGATTTGGTCAGTTTAATACTCAGTGGCAGGGTGTTCCAGAGTTGAGGGGCGAGGACAGTAAAGCTCGAGCCCCCCGCTCTTTTGGCAGAGAATCTAGGCACGGTGAAGCAGAGAGTATTGGATGATCTGGTGATTCTTGTGTTTGGCTTAAGGGAGAGTTTGTTGGTGAGGTACTGGGGGGCTAGGTGGTTTAAGGCTTTATAGGTGAGGCAGAGGGTTTTCAGGTCGATTTTTTGTTGAATAGATAACCATTTGCAAGATATTCTTATGTGGGAGATGTGCTCTCTCCTGGGAATATTTAATGCTTCTCTCAGCACATTATTCTGGAGGATCTGAAGTTTCTTGATTATAGCTTGGTTGGCACCAAGCTAGAGGCTGTTGCAATAGTCAAGCATCGATTGTATGAGGGCCCTCGCCAGAATGAGGCAGCTGTTTGTAGATAGAAAAGGTCTACAAGCCCTGATTAATTTTCCCGTGTAGGCGGTAGCTGAGGCGGTCATATTAACTTGTTTGGAAAGGTTGGTATTGGCATCAAGGTAGAAGCCCAGGGTTTTCACATTATTCACAACTGGAATGATGTTGCCATCTATGATGAAGTTGGAATAATCGGGGCTGAGTTTCTGTAGGTTATTGGGGAACCCGACCAGGAGGAGCTGGGTCTTCTCATCATTCAGGCAGAGGCCGTGTGTGGCCATCCATCCCTGAATGATGGCGAAGATTTCGTTAATCCTGGTGGCGTCAGTGTTGTAGTTGCCAGTGATGGTGAGGAGTATCTGGGTGTCATCTGCGTAGTTGGTGTAGGTGACACCCAGATGGTCCAGTTTGTCAAAGAGAGGCTTTGTAAAGATGTTATAGAGGGTAGGGGAGACGCAGGACCCTTGTGGGACACCGCATGTGATGGGGATGGGGTCTGCTGCAGCCACAGATGAGAAAACCCTCATGGTTCTGTTGGCTAGGAAGGATTGTATCCATGTGACAGCAGAGGGTGAGTAGTGGGCAGCAGAAGAGAGGTGGTTGCAGAGTATTGTGTGGTCAACCAGGTCAAAGGCTGCTGAGAGGTCTACGAGGAGTAGGATAGCTGCTTTGTTTTTGTCCTTGATGTCATCAATCTGACTTTTGAGGTCAACAAGTGCAGTTTCTGTTCCGTGTTGAGGACGAATGCCAGATTGACGCAGGCCTTACAGTTGATTGGTCTCCAAGTAATCTTGGATTTGCAGGTAGGCAACTCTGTCGAGGATTTTTTGCAGGAAGGGGACCGTGGTGATAGGCCTGTAATTGGTGGGAATGGCTGGGTCGAGAGATTGTTTTTTTAGGAGGGGGAGAACCCAGGACTGTTTCAGGTTGTTGGGTACAGAATTGGGCGAGAAGGATAGGTTTACTAGTTTGGAGATGAAGGGGGCTAGGTCTCGTGCAGCATCTTTGATGATCTGGGCGGGACAGCTGTCCCCTTTACAATTAGAAGGTTTAAGGGATGCTATGATTTTTTGGATTTCGGGTATAGTAACCGGTTTGAATGTGTAGCCGGAGGTGTTGCTGGTCGGGGTGGGTGTGCTAGGTATGAAGGCGTTGCTATTTGAGAGTTGTAATCTTTTGGCCTCAATTTTGTTTTGGAGACCAGTAATTTTGTTGGCCAGGGCATTTTGGATACTGGTGCACCATGGCTTGTCCTTCACGCAGGTATCGGTTGGAGGGTTCTGGTTTTCTAATTCCTTCAGGATGGTGAAGAGTTCTTTAGCAGAATATTGGGCATTATTTATTCTAGTATTGTAGGCTTCTTTTTTAGTGCGGATTATCTCTTTCTATTCTAGAAGGAGGAAATGGTTTTGAGATTGGATTTATTTTCTGCAGAGGGGTTGGTTTTCCATAGGGTTTCCATCTTAGCTTTCTTTTTTTCTTAGAGTTTTGAGTTCCGGTGTGTACCAAAGGTTCAAGTGGCCTATGGGTTTGCCATTGTGTTCCTTTAGGTGTGCAACGGCATCAATGACGCTGGTTAGGGGATCATTGTAGGTGTTGACTAGAAGGTTAAGGTCGGCGGTGGCTGGGAGTGTGTTTAGAAGGGGGAGGATCAGAGGTGTGATGGTCTCCGCAGTGATGTTGCGCTTGTTTCTAGTCAGGCAGGCTGGTGCATAGGGGCGCTGTTTGGGGTTAGGATTATTTTGGTTGATGTCGAATAATATGAGGGCGTGGTCAGTCCATACAGGAGGTTGTGGGGCTTTGCAGGTGATATTGCAGTTCTGGGCTGCGACCCAATCAATGGTTCTACCTTTCTGCTGGGTAGGTAGTGTAACGACTTGAGTGAAGTCGTGCTCGGATAAGGCGTTAGCCAAGGAGGCAGCTGGAGAGTCGTTAGGGTCATTAAATCCTAGGTTAAAGTCTCCTAGAATAATATTTTGGGAGTGGGGCTTGGAATTCTCTGCTATGAGAGTGGTAATGTCTTCCTCGAAGGAGCCTGTGGGGTCTGGGGGCCTATATATTAGTTGCAAAGTAATGGTACTCTTAGGGGTGGTTTGTACTTTGATGGTGAGGTGCTCGCAGGACTTTAGCGGGGGGGAGGTGATTAGTCTGAGGTCGAGTGAAGATTTGAAAATGATAGCTACACCTCCTCCGCGAGCATTAGGTCTGTCTGCTCTGAGGATAGAGTAGTTGTCGGGGATGGCAAGAGTGAGGTAGGGTCCTGCTGCTTCATGTAACCAAGTTTCTGTAGTAGCAAGGAAGTCGAGGTCTCCTGAGAGGATAATGTCGGCAATTTCGGTGGGGTGGGCTACTAGAGATCTAACATTGAGTAGTGCACCTTTTAGAGAAGTCGCGTTAGTGGCCTTAGCGCTGTCCTTAGTGGTTGTGGTCTTGGGCACAGGTGTGGTAGGCAACTTACTAGATGTGGTAGGGAGTCTAGCGCCGAGTCTGTTATTGCGGTCCTGGAGGGTGGGGTTGATTGTGGGGCAGTGAGCTAATGGATTGGGAAGGTAAGGGTTGTAGGCAATGTGGTCTAATGGATTGGGAAGGTGAGGGTTGGAGGAAATGTGGCCAACTTTAGTTAAGTTGGTACTGTTAGCTAGGATATTGGCTGGTGTGGCCTTACTGTTAACAATGAGTTAACAATGAGCATTACTCACCGGACAGCATCGCGCACACCGCGCTTTCGCCTACCGGCCCATGCTCATCTTCAAACTGCATGACAACACCAAAATACCTTTCCATACCTAAAAGGAAAGAAGCAAGATATTATTATTCGAACTAAGAGGAACATAAGAACTGCATATAAAGACTGTAAAGCAGCAAACCTACGGGCTCGCAGCAGGCCTGGATTCCCACAGGGGGGCTTGCACCAGTGAAGTAACTTAGTCACTGCTCGCCCACCACATCTACGCGCCCCTGCCACGAGCAGCAGGACGGAGAATCCACCTTTCACAATATTAAGAACCATCTTTAACCAGAGGCCTTACCAAGGGACTGGCAGAGGATTCGAGAGTGCAAATCGTCCAACCAGGCCTGGGTGGCGTCCCCGTGGATAGCAGGTGAGCGTAACACTATGATTTTGGCAACCATTGACATGTATTCTTTGGTTCGGCAGCACATCACCTGGTAAGAGGAGTGATGTAGTATCACATGCTACATCATCTTCGCAGTTCGTTACATAAGGGTGACCATTGAGGCCAGGGGCATGTATAATGTCCAACTTGTTCAAAACAGTCCCTCTGCGGGTGTCGAAAACTAGGGGAGTTCGAAGATATATTGATATATTTGAGTATAGATTCTGGCATGTGTGTGGGCTACGATACACACACTCTCTAGGGATTGTGAAGATTCAAGCGGTCGAGGTATATCAGGTACAATCCTAATGACTGAGGCCGGTGCCTCTGGCTTTTACCTAGGTCTTTTGCTCAAGGCCCCAACCAATGGTTCAGATCTCAAGGTCATCAAGAGCTCACTGCACACCTGCCCTCGCCAGCTAAAAAGACGCACCTATGGGAAAATGTGTGCGATTCAGGGCATGAGATGAGGAACTGAGGTCTCAATTATGTAGTCTCGCGGTAGGTGGCTATACCAACCCTTTACACCCTCGCCTCCTCACCTCTAGTTCTCATTGGATGCCACTGTAATTTAGATGTCGGCTAAGGAAACGAAGACCCTTAAAGATCCTCATTGGTGGTAAGTTCAACCCTGGGTTAGCAGCACCTGGGTGGTCACTGACTTAGCCATTGCCTTTAATACTGACCACCATGGCTACCACTGCCACTTACCATACATCCACACTCTCCTCCGTTCCCTACTCTCCTACTGATATCTCTGATCAAAGTTACTGCAAAGGGCAATGTTCATTGGAGAGGCATAGCATCATGGGTGGACTAACCCAGAATAATTTTCAAAACTCTATGCGTCGTTTCAAATGCCACCACAAAAAAGCTCCCATTTACTTGAATAATGCCATAGCTAAAAAAGAATCCATTAGATCCCTAAGATCGAATAACCACTTACTTTTGGCAATGCCCCGCTACAGGAATACCAGAGCAGGGAGGAGCAGCTTCCAATACCTAGCTCCCAAACATTGGAACTCCCTCCCACTCAGCATCAAAAAGAAGAAACCTTCCCTGGTTTTAAAATACTAACAACCATGTTATTTAACCAATACCAATAAATCTGCACATTCTGAATTTTTAAATATTGCTGTATACTGTGTTTAAATGCGTTTGGAAATATTTTGTATCATTATATCCATGCTGTTTTTGTCCTTTGACCAATGTTTAACAAGCTGTCTGTAACCTCGCCGTGATACCCTAGGGTCTGGGCGTGTAACAAATGTAATAAAATCAAATAAATAAATAAATAGCCCAATGCAAATCTGACATATGTCTTAGGGAGTCCAGGAAACTCCGGGAGATGCTAACCTGGAGTGCTAGTTTGGAGTGGGAGTACACAGAAGGGGCTACAGGGAGGACCTTTTGAACAAGCATCTGTATACACATGGAGTGGGGCACACTACTTGAGAAAGGAAAGCAGGGATAACACCACTCGCACAGGAGAAGTTGCTGCCTCACTGTTAGGCATGTCGAGGTGCAACTCATAAGTCATAGCACTGCAAGCAGCCCTGCCACTTGCATGAATGCCACCGCAATGATGGTATGGGGCAGATGATTTCCTGTCATGCCTGTAGATTTCATGCAACCTTTGTGCGAGATGGGGTCTCACACAGTCTCTAGTCACAGGGGATCCCCACAGGCTTCTTGTGCAGTTAAGAAGATGATCACGCTCCTTGCTTCTCTTTTGGCAAGATCATAGATGCAGCCACACCATTGACACTGGGCTTCGTAGCAGAGCTAGCAGGTCCACATATACTGGCTTGTACTCAAGCAACGGGAAATCGGGGCGATGCAGTGCATCCACGGTGAAGGGAAAGAACTTCTCAGCTGATTGTTGGGCTGGGAAAGAACACTACAGGTTGAGGGTAAATGATGATCAAATCAGTTTGTGTCCGTCATGTTGTTTTTCAAGGGTGTCTATGACGGTACAGGGGATCCCTGGACACTCGTTACTAACAGAGCATGAAGTATCATGGAAAGGCTCTCAGTAGGTGTTCAGGATTGTGGCCACTGTAGATGGAAACCATGCCTTCCTCCAACACACCAAGCACATGTCTATCGATACAGTTGCATAGGAAGTTGTATCTGATGCACTTTGGTGGGAATAACATCACAGGAAGTAATATTGGAGCAGTAAAACTGATGAGTTCTGCATGGGGCTGTGGTGGTTGGTCAGCATGCCATTACATCCATGTGGGATGGATCGAGTGAGGATAGTTCCCCGAAAATACATTTGATTCTGAGGACATTTTTCTCTATGTCCATCTGGAATTTGATATGTCATTCAAATATTCATGCTTAAATGTTGTTTGACTTTGTCATCTCTACAAGTCCCATTGTGACGATGGCACAGACATCCCTGCGACATGCTGTTGTTTTTGAGGAGTTTTCATAGTGTGAATATTTTGGAACATAGCATCCAAATGTCCATTGATTCCATTGTTGGTGCCATGTGACTTCTGCATATCATACCATGGAAAGGCACGCCCCCAGAGATTATCCCGGCACACGTAACACGTTAACATTGAGAACGCCCAGCTAGATCTCATTGAGCCCGGCAACTTTGGCACGCTTCAAGCTCGATCTTAATTTAAAAAAGGATAAACTGGGATATTGTCTGATTCTCAGTGAACTCAAAGGCTGCATTTGCTGTGTCACATGTCCCAATGAACACATGGTTCCCAAGCGAAACATACAGTTGTTAGCTAAGGTCTAAATAATTCAAACATGCAGGGACTTGAATAGTTCACGTGGTATGTTATCAAATGCACAACTGCAATGAATTCGCAGCAAACCAATAATTAAAAATCACATACAACAACATTTTGTGTGTTGTTCATTAAAATGTACTTTCAAACAATACACACACTATTCTTGAGATCATTTTCATCTTCACTCTGTGCCTGACCTTTACTCCCTTACTTTTATTGACTGGGCACGGGTGTTGCAATCAATGTCCTGGGGTATCAAGCTGAAGCTCATGGGTTGCACCTGGTACCCCTGGCTAGCCTTAAATGATGTCCATGTGGCTGGCTCTTAATGCAAACTAGTCCCTCTTCAAATATGTTCCCCTTGTTTTTAATTAATTTGAGGGCCTTACTCCCTAATGTGACTTTCTATCCCTCCTGGTAGTTCCCTGCTCTGGCTCTCTGCTCTTGCACCCTTCTCAACCTTTGTGGCCATCAACCACACTCTGAATCAGCTTTCTTCCACTCCTTCACCCTCAAGGCCCCTTACAATTGGAAGGCTGTGTGCCCCGAAATCAAAGACATCCCTAGCATTTTTTCATTCAAACTGTCGTAAGGTTCCTCTCCTCAACCTAGGAGTGGTAGGAAACACACCGCCACTAAGAAACCGTACTAAAAATGCACCCTTCTGCATACACTTCTCAAACTCTGATCTAAACGCAACTATACCCGTACAGCACCACAAACCGCATGCACTTCACAATACCACAACAAACCAAACCACACACAACCTCGCCCAACACCACATGCTGGCCACCAACTGCAAAACACACCGACGGACAGTGACCAGTGTATCCGAACTGAAGCTGCCAACAGCACATCACAGCTTTCGTGCTCTTTTCCGCCGCTCAATCCTACTAACATACCCGCACCCTCCTTGCATTACAGAGCGCCAAGAGACCATGCAGCAACAGTTTTTTATTTTTGTAAACATTTTTATATATAGGGTGCCGAAACCCAAAGGCATCAGGGCGTCAACACACACACACAGCGACATTAGGTGAACAGGACAATAGGGAGAGCAAGAAAAGGGGGGGCAGAGGGAGAACAAGAACGGGTCAAAGAACCAAGGAGGAGGGTATTTTGAAAATAGCAGTGTTTTTAGTTTTGTGCGAAAGATTTTAGGATCTTTCTGTTGTCTAAGTTCAAGCCGAAAGGTGCTCCATAGATTAGTCGCTTTTGCAGGGAACAATCTACCAAGGCCATGTGATCGCTTATAGCTAATCAGGCTTACTAGGGATAAGGTAGAGAAGTGCAGTGTCTTTGAGGGCTGGTAGGGGCATAATGCATTTTTGAGATTTGTGGGTCTAGAGACATACAGGCATCTATGAACCAGTGTAGCTGTCTTAAACTGCACCCTAGTGGAAACAGGGAGCCAGTGCAATGTTTGCCTGCATTCTGTAATGTGCACTTTTCTAGTTTTCTTTTTGACAATGCAGACGTCATCGTTTTGGACCACTTGGAGTCTTTGTAGATTCTTTTTTGTTGTGCCTCCCAGTAAGGCATTGCAGTGATCGATGCTTGGGAGGATTACTGCATGTGCAATAGATGCACTATTAGTCTCAAATAGGACTGGACGGATATCTTTTAGAAGCCGAAGATAGTATGAACAGTTGGCTACAACCTGATTGATGTGCACGTCCGCATTAAGGGAGGCATCAGGGTGGAAACCAAGGGTCTTAACTTTCTTGGCAACTGGGATGCCACAATCGTGGATTTTAAAGGATTGGTATCTTGTATCCAATTTGGCCTGGGCCTGGGAGGAGCCGCAAATGATGAGTTCCATCTTATTGCAGTTCAGTCACATTCAATTTTGGTTCATTCAGGTTTCTGCCAGGAAGTAAAGGTCATTGAGTTTCGCTAAGTCCTGCTCATAATTCCCACAAAGCTCCAGGACCAGCTGAGTGTCATCAGTATAGTTGGTAAAGAAGACCCTGAAGCTTTCTAGCAAGTCACACAGTGGCTTAAGGTACAGGAGTGGCGACACACAGGCCCCCAATAGAACGCTGTATACAATATGTAGAGGCAGGAAGGAAGCGTTGCCCCAGCAAATTGTAGACATTCGATTGGACAGAAAAGAGTGCACCCATGTGATGGAGTTAGGGCTAAGTGAAGCGGTACTGCTCAGTGTCTGGAGCAAGCGTTCATGGTCCAAAAGATCGAACGCTGCCGATAAGTCCAGCAACACCAAGTTTGTGTTAACTCTGTCAAAAATAATTAGCAGGTGGTAACAGTGTGAGGTATAAGAATTATTCTTTTTGTATTTCGCTTTAATCTAAAGTGCTTTACATAGGACATATTTACATACATTACTATTATTACCCAATCGAAAAAGTGCGCTCATTTATCGACCTCGGAAGGATGAAAGGCTGTGTTGGCCTTGCCGGGATTTGAACCTGCAATTTGCAGATTAAAAACAGATTACAGCAATGAGTGGTTCACCCACTGAGCCATGTGACCTTTAACATAACACCTGTAAGAGGGGCCTGCACTATACCACCACATTATCCCTCACCACAGGACCATCGCCATCTCTACATGTGAAGTGAGTATGTATTTGCTGCACCTTGAACATACTATTCTATTTATGGATGATGTCTCAGTCTTCTGCCAAGTTGAACCCTCTGTGAGGGCACTGGAAGACCTTTGAAGACTTAGGCAAAGCATCAGGAGTCAAGATCAAGTACACAAAGTTGGAAACCATTCCCTTTGGTGACTGGAACACCATACACAATTCTGCTGCCCTTTCCCATCCGGCCAGACTACATAAAGAACCCTGTAGTCTGGTTCAGATGGGACAGAGCCGCCAATAAGATGTGGGATGAATGACTGGTGAAGGCCAAGTAGAAACTGGGGCTACAGAGCCCACAGAAGCTAATTATGGAAGGGAATATGCCCTCCCAGAGGAATGATGAGATACCGGTGCTGCAGAATGTGGCTCAAATTAGGCCAGTACAGATGAAGATGGCAAGATCATCACCTGAATGATGTTTTACTTCAACTGGAACCTGAAGATGGACGCAGTGAAGAGGAAATCAAAAGGGATCGACCGACGCACCTGTGACAGGGAAGTCTTTGAGCGGGTTGGATCCCTACTCTCGGCAACAGCAGAACATGTGTTTTCATAAGTGTGTGTTGTAGGTGCGTGTATGTTGTAAGATTGTGTGGTGTAAGGGATATACGTTTTTGGTGTGTAAGTATCTGGCATGTTTGTGAGATGTTTAGTAGCATATGGTGTCTGGTGTGAAGCCAAATGAAATGCACATGTCCTATTAAAACTCACATAAAAGTCATGTTTAACTTTGCTGTGTTTTTTTAGGTTTAGGAGGGATACACATGCATGCAATTAACAACTTCTACCGGTTTCAAACACATATGAAAAAAGACAAAAGTCAGTCTTCACATTGATGGGAGTTTTACATGTTTATTAGTGCACATGTATGAAATGTACATCTTCTACATGAAGAGTTTATATATAAGATGTACATTGATTGTGAACGTGTGTTGTAATAGCGTGTGTTGTAAGAGCACATGGCATGTGTGTGGCTGAAGAATATGTGGTGTTAGTGTTTGTGTGTCATAAGCGTGTCTGTCATAAGAGCATGTGTTGTAAGAGTTATTTGTGCTGTAAGAGCACGTGGCGTTAGAACATATGGAATAGGTGCATATGAATTGCAAGTGTGTGTGTCGTAAATCTGTGTGTCATAGCAGTGTGTATCATAAAAGTGTGTGTCACGAGAGCATGTGTCAAGAGCGTGTGGTATAAGAGCCTGTGTCATAAGCAGGATGTGTTTAAGAGTTGGGACATATATACAATTTACATCTGCTGAAAATGTACATCAAAGCCAGTTCTGACTTCGATGTGAGTTTTCATATGTAAGTATATATTAATGTACATGTACAAAATGTACATCTCCTACATGTGTGTGTACAGTTAGCCTATAGGAGGTGCAGTAATTTAGCTCATGTCTTATATGCATCCTATACATAGAAAAGCTCCCATTAAAATAAGCTCTAACTTTGATGTGAATTTGCAACACATACAGGAGGCGTATAGGAGTTTCTCATTTTGTACATTTATGCAATGTACACCTCCTTTACATCATATGCATATGACAGTACCACCAGTTTCACTCCTATTTGTTTTCATAGGTATAGTAGCATGTATGCACATAATTTACATCTTCTACACATATGTGTGAAGTTCGTATAGAAGCTGCAAATTCATTCTGCGCATGCATGATGTAAGGATAAATCGTAAAAGTGAATATCTCGACGTTGGCCAGCTCAGACTATCCTTTTTTTATTTAGGTAGGGAAATCCCACCTTAGCACAGAGCAAGTTAGGCCTTTTTCCAACCCTACATTTGATTTAATAAAACTTTTTAGCCCACACTTTATTCATTTGGCTGTGCCTACTTCATGATGCCTTCACACAGCATAGAAATAAACTCACATGGCTAAATGCATCTAAGGTACAATGCAGATGATACCAAAAATAACTGAGTTCAATAGCTTTACACACAGCCAAGTATCTCTTCAACAGTAGGCATAATCTACCACACTGGTGCCACAACCTCTGCAGGCCACTATACGGCATTTGTCAAAAAAAAGAAGTAGTTGGTTTAAATGTAACACAGGGGGGTTCTGGGAGTTTCTCTCTACTGGCCTCAGTGGCGGGGGAGTCTCAACCAGATTTCTTTGCTTACTATCCCTTTCACAGAAGAGAAATATCCACAACATATCAGTCTTTGTCCTGCCCAAGGGCAGTCCAGCACCGAATTGGCCATGCCCCCAAAAAAATGGCCACTGGTCACGACTACAACAATAGAATTTTAAGCATATCATAAATACGCACAATACACCTTCAAATAACATGACCCACCCAGAACCCCTTGAATCCCAATAGAGGCTGTTGACACATGTCCATGTCCACGGACAAATGTCCATGTCTGCGACTTGGAATAGGACCATGGACAGTAAAATTGACTGCAGACTCATAAGCACATGCACAGCCTTTTTCACCTATAAAAATGATTCCATATTAACCTTTTTCCACTCACAAACCCTACGTAGACACACTTTCAGTGCCAAAATAACTCCAAATGTATTTTCCAGAGTGTTTCCTCACCACGCTGTCCGCGGACAAAAGCCGTGCTACGAGGAGCCAAAACGGCGACCGTTTAAAAAAATATGACGCAGCTCACATTTTTCAACATCCAATCAGCGTGTGCATTTCATGTCCGTGAACACCATGCCGCCCTCTGTTTGGTTTGGAGGTGACCGCGCACACTGAACGTGGAAATCAGTCCTCCGACCGGACGCAGATATTTTAATTTATTTTTACCTACTTTTTGGTCATTTTTTAAAAAACTGCTGGATGGATTTACACCAACTTTTCTAAATCAAGCTTTCGGGGCCAACGCGCCACTCCTCGCGCAAGTTTCGTGCAAATCCGTTCAGGGGTTTAGGCTGTCGGCGTGAGCACATTTTTTTCCATTATATCTATGTGGATTTTACACGTTTTGGGACCCTCCTACAACTTTGCTCCCCCTTCACAATACTGCACCAAACTTCGCAACATCATTTCCAGGTTGCCATATACCTTTTTTGCAAAGTTTGGTGAGGATTCGAATGTTGCCAAAGTTATAAGCCCCCCAAAAAAGCTCTCCCTAAGAGTTGAGCAGCTTAACCATAACTACACAGTCACTACCGCAGGCAGTGCAATATATATATATATATATATATTAGAAGTTCATAAGGCAAAAAGATACCTTGGACTGTACCCGTGATCTCAAAATCAAAATAGCAATCCCAAGTATAGTAACTAACACAGTCCTTTTTTTATTCGTGTTTCCTAATGGTTTAAAAATGGATAAGGAGTGAACACATAACGCGTGTGATAACTCACCTGTTGCGTATTCACATATATATATATATATATATATATATATATAAAGATTCCTCCCTATTCTTATCCTCATAGCTTCAAATGCTTACTATCTACTGTAAAGTAATCAATCCTGAGATTCCTTCAATCTCTGCTATGTTTGGCTATCTTTGTAAGCGTTTCATGTCGAAACACCAGTAGAACGTTCATTCATCGTCAGTTTTTTTTTTCGCAGCACTTTTTGTTGAAAATGTTTTTTTTTTAAACACAGAAAAATATGGGGGGGAGGGCATGTAAGGGGTAGGGTGGTCTATAGGGAATAAATAGGCGCGGGAGATATTGGGGGGACACACAATAAAAAAAAGTTCAATTATTTTTTCCAGCAAAACATTTTGGCCAAAAAGTGTTGCGGAAAAAGAAAATGGCCGATGAACGAACATAGAACCGAAACACCATAGCTTTGCAAACTATACAATAGAAAAATCTAATTATTCATTGAAGCAAACATTATGTGCTTATTATTTCTCCTTGTTCACTATGTCATATTTACAGGGAAGACAAATCATTTAGCCAGTCTCTTGCACATGGCACACTAAGCTGATTTAACATGTATTTCAAATAAAGTAGGTTTGTGCATGTTTTACTTGCATTTGGTTGTATTCATCAGGAAGCTCACGGCATGCGACCTGCCCATTGTGGGCATTCCTGTGACTCATGAGCTTATCTTCATGCCATTACCTTTGACTGATTGCTTTGTTGTACACAGGAGTTTTTTTCGTATGCAAATGTTGCTGGATTATCTTATTGTACCAGAACTGGTATCATAAGCTCGCAGGGAAAACTCCACAACAGTGACATCACTCTAATGTCTCACTTTGTTCTTGTTTTAGTCCAACAAGTCTTATCAACACATGGGTTCAATGATCAACACCTGAGCAATTAAATGATCCAGGAAGTATGGGTGCACACATTCCACCACAGGGTTTCCCATGTGAAATCTGCAGGCAGCTTTGCCTCATCCAATTAGATCCAACTGGTCATCACGATATGGCACCGTGGCCTTTCCCTGCAGCTGTCTAGGATGTCAAGTGTTTGATATGTGTGTATTTTATTTTAGATCTGCGGGCATACATGAGACTCAGGCGGTGCTGTATAGCAGCCATAATTGTGGCCATGTTGTAGGAGGATCAGCCATGCTAGGCGTGGTGGCGCGGAATGAATTGTCACTGGTTGGCAAATTGCACGATTCCCGATAAGGCATTGCGAGGATGCGATGTCGTCATCTGAGGCACAGATACACCCATCTACATGTCCCACATTAAGTCATGACGCCGGGTTCGGCTGTCTGAGAACCCTAATGACTGTCATGTGAATGCTGAGCCATCTGTTTGTACTGCTAGGTGTAATGGAATGCTCCTATGGAGGAGGTGGTCTATGTCATGGCGGTGGGCCGAGCAGTAGTGCAACAAGCTTGGATGGTCTTTCCTTTACCGCCATGCCACCAGGATGTTCTGTTAGTTAGTCCATTGTTTATGGAACAGACTAAATGTATAATACTGGCCTTTATCAATCAAGACCATTGTGTAACTCTGAACCCAAAGGTTTCTGTACTTGTGGGTCAATATTTAGGGACGGGGATACTATTCCAGTTCAACCCCCCCCCACCCACGTCTGCACATCTGTATGAAAATAAACCTTGTCTCTGCCTTTGCGGCCTAACTCTGTTGGATAATATGGTGATGAGCTGCGGGTTTCAACATTTGGTGCCATCATGCTTCAGGTTCACCATGTCGAGCTGAGACAGTACCAGGAGTAGTGCATCACTTTCCTTCGGACCCTGTGCTCACAAAAAAGATCGGTGGACGGCCCAACTAAAACCTCTAAAGAGGTTTTAGAGGAGAACTGTGTTATAATTGGATCTGTGAGTTTGGTGGGTGATGTAATTTAGAATGCAGACTGATGTCACTGGAGGTGGAGTGTTATGGTATGTGCTGTGAGTGGGATTCCACGGAGGACATTTGGGGCCTGATGAGCTGGGCTGGGTGGATGTCCCAGTGCATTTCTCCTGTACATCTCAACCGGAGAATAAACTTACATGTAAACATACCTTCTTGTTCCTGCCATTTGTAGAAGGTGACTTAGTTTACATCAAACTGCTAGTGAGGGTTGGTGTTTCTCCTTGGGCAGTGCCAAAGCCGCGGTTATTCAATTATAAGGCAGCATTGGGAGATAAGGGATACAACTTAAAAAGGGGCAGGTTGCAACAAAAAAAAAGAAAAATGAAGGGGAAAATTCATAACTTGAAGGTAAAATAAAAAATTCAGTCAAAAGGTGTACACATTGTAGATACAACACTGCACATAAGACAATAAAGGAGGGATGTATAAGCAGATAGGTGGGCACTGATGGTGCAGCTAAGGAAGGAATGGGTCTGAGAGCAGGAGACAAGAATACGCCCATAAATGGACAATATTTCAGTTTCAAAGAAAGAAGAAAGGAGAAAGGCTGGAAAAGAATGGCATGCCAATATTTAGGGGATATATTATGGCTTAATAGACAAGGGAGACAAAGAGGACTTGTGAAAACCCCATGTTCCCGAAAGACCGAGAATCTCTTGGGAGGGAAAGGGAGGTCAGCATCCCACAAGGGACATTTACAGACCGCAAGCGTCCGGACCCCAGAAACCAACAAGAAACAGAGACTGGGAGCCTTTCTCGAAAGAGGTGGAAGACTAGGTAGCCAAGACCCAACCCAGAAGATGGTAGCCCAGGGGGCCGAGACCCGGGGATCTGAGTTTTTTTTAAACCTATTTCCTATTTCCTACATTATTTTGGCCCATCATCTACCTGAATCCAAATAAAGGTTTTGCATGGCTCTGTGACCTTGGCTGCTTGTTGAGCCATTGTCCTTATGACAGTACCAACACAGTCACACCCTGCGCTCCACCCCTGCAAACCTCTTTACCATGACAAAGAACAGATGCAAAGGTTGGGGGTTAGATGTTTCTCATCCACCAACCCAACCCATAACTGAATAAAGAGAAATGTCTATATGCATTATCAACATGCCCCCCGCCCCCACAGTGTTGCCCTCCACCCCCACAGTGATACCCTGTTGCTTTCAGGCAGGCTCCATACGTGCCATCTCCAGCTCACTATTGGCTACAGCCGGTTCCAGTGGCCTGAGATGTATGCTCTCAATACACACCCAACATGGCACCTAATGTTTCACTTCTGCGGCAGCATGTAATGAAATCGGATCTATGTGAATGCTGTGAAAAATTAATGTATACTGATTTTCTTTACCCCTTTTACCGCATACATATGCACCCATACCCCTCAACTTTTTGTATTTACTTAACCAACCCCCCCCCCAACCACATAGACATGTGGTAAAAGGGGGTCTCGAATTTCAGTATTCGAAATGTTGGGCATTCTCTGTTTTGGTATGATCCCATGAAAATGAAGTCTTTAGCGTGGATCTTTGTTAAATAATTGAATACAAAAAGCTTGAATTACAAAATTGCAGAGCCCACTTGTTTGCATTTTGTAATTCAAGCGTTTTCAGATTTTGGTTGTTTGTCCCCCGCTGGGCATCTAATGTATGTGGGGGACAACCCTGCAACCCCTGCATCCCATAATACTGAACTAGGGGAGCGGGGAACACTCCTGCAACCTCCACTCCCCTTGTTCGGTATTATGGGATTTGCTCTTTTATACCTGGCTGAATGTGCACTTAGGGCCCGATTCATGTTATTATTTGTGTGGAAAATGGGGATTTTGCATGCCAAACCACGCGTGAAATCCTCTTTGTCGATTCATGGAATCGACTGCGCAGTACTTTTTCTTACTATGCGAGGACTTCGCACATGCTCGGCATGCCTCTGCGAGCGGTCGAGTGCCTTGCACGAGGCATCACGTAGAGCGTGGACTCTGCCTGCACAGCAGGCAGAGTAGGGGGGCGGAACATGGAAAATGCAGAAGAAGGGAAAACATGGGTGTTACGAGGGATGCACCACAGGCAGTATATAGCACGCCGACAAAAGCGCACGACAAAGCGTATTCATGGATGTGACCGTGCAACCTCTCGCCTGCAAAATGACCACGCAAGTCCCCGATCTCTCTGCCACCTGAAGGCAGGCGTAAAGACACTTGCATATAGGAATCGCAACACGGAGGTGGGTTTACATGTTGGGTTTAGGGGTGCGTGTACGCAGCCAGGGTCTGATCTAACTTAGGGGTGCGCATAGGCAGTGCAGCGGGGTGCTGGAACAGTTTACAGGGGTGCGTATGCAGATTTTCCAAGTATTACCTGAGTTACAAAGGTTTTATGCATGTTGTCGGGGTGCCGGTAACAGTTACGGGAGACACCGCATAGGGTCCCCGAGATGCAGGCTTGCTTGAGGAGGACCCCATGCACTGTTTGAAGGGTAAATCAATTTATGCCTGTGGGAACAAGCAAAGGTGGCTGTTCTGGCTGTTTTTCCTTTGCGTGGGGGCATGTCGGGCGCGTACCGGGGTGCAACTTGCGTATAGGGTTACTTTGCGCAAACAATTCCATGAGTACTTGAAGTGTGCATTTTTTACTGTGAGTGTAGGCTAGCGCAGTGTCGTTCTCGGTGTGTGGCCCTTGGGGGATAAATGCACACTTTTCCATGAACCGGGCCCTAATTGAGCATTCTACTTTTTTTCCCTCTATTTTGGGGTAAACCCCCTTAGCGTGCACTACAAATTAAACATATTAGTATCAGAGCAAGAGAGTGCAGGGTTGGATCGGTCTTGCTCCTCTGCCATGTGAAATATTGTGTAGCAATTGAATTATGGCTTAATTGATGTCAGACAGAGTGAATATTGGAAGAAATGTTGTTGCAATCCATAGTTCAGGAAAAAAATTATCAAAAGAGCTATACAAACCCTGTGTCTCAAACTAGTAGATCATCATGTCACATAAATCCAATAAATGCATTGATAAGAAGGATATGTCGTAATGATGACTTCCCTAAAAAATGGGAAATTACCCGACTAGAATGACTTCCTGTCAAAATTCTTTCCAATGATACATAACTGAAGGGCAAGAGGCCATATTAGCTACTATTGTGCATGTTGAGCTCTCTGTGGCTCTTGACACCATTGACAACAGCATTGTATCACCAACATAACCCAGAACTTGATCTAGTATTATCTTGGCATGGTCACAGACACTGGGCCTCATTCCACGTTTGGCGGTAATTTGGTGGTAATTGCATTGAATTACTGCCAAAATTGGATGCCATTACTACCACTTGGTGTTGTGGTTTTAACCAGTGGCGGTAGGGCTGTGTTAGTTCCCATTTATGGAGTCCTATGGGGTGTTTTTGGCAGAATTATTACAGCTGAATTACCAAGTGGTAATTCTGCTGATTTTCAGAGGAAAAGTGGAGGATTTACTTCCTGGAGGTAAATCTTCCACTTCTCCTCTGAAAATAGATGGGATCACCTCTCGATAATTCTGTCAAAACGTGTGAGTTGACGGTGAGGGAAGAATGGAGGTCATTCTGTTACTGAAAAAAACAGTGGCGGTAACGGAAAAATCTCCACCTTTTTGTCTACACTGCTAAACTTGGAATGAGGGCTATTGTCTCTAGAAAGATTTCAGCCACAACCTAAAAAATGCGCATGTGGTGTCTGCTCTCTGGGCCTTGGCACTATTGGCATTAATATTCATTCTGTATCTTTAGCCCCTGGATAAATGTGGATGAAAGTAAATCGAACACATATAAGGAAGTCCTACCGCTTTTTCTTAACCTATTCTGTGGTCGAGTCATCCCAAACTCCAAAGTCAGCATCTGCATGAAGGAGGCCCAGAAATCGACTCATTTAATCGAAGGCATCAGAGGGTGAAGCCATGTTGAGTGGACCACAGGAAATAAACTGTCATCCAACAATCTAGCCCAATGATTCTGGCCCCCGTGGACCCTTATATTGGCAATTACAAATCTGAGCATTGTTGTGGACAATCAATTGTCCTTTGCCTTAAATAAACAAGGTTCTGCAAACGCAGGACCTGGAAATCTGTGGGCAGCCAATCAGCTGCCTTGGGAGGCAGTTGCACATGATTCATGCTTGTGGCTGCCACATCCCATGAGCTTTGCTGTCCATCCTTGCCCCCCGACACATGGCCTCCTTCCCCGCCTACCCCACATTTAGTTACCTTCCCATCACCTTTTCCACCACTCCTGTTTGTGGCCACTCACCTCCAAGGCCTTGTGGGTTATGCCAGCTCACTGCTAGCTGGAATATTCAAAAGGCACTCTGCCAGCAGCCCTGCATTCAATTCCATTGCAGACGGTTTTTGAATGTATCTTTCCTGGTTCCGTGGGCCGCATGCTTGCTGTCGCTCAGGTTTATTTTGTACTTCTAATCCCATGGCACCTAAGACTTTGGCCCGTGTGCTAATGGCAATAATGGCCCCTCCCCAGCTCATTACAAAGCAGCAACATCCCTTAGTCCTAAGGCCCTAGTTTCTCCTGGGCCTATTAACAAGGGCAAAAGACTTGTAATGCTGCATTATTGGCTATATCTGTCAATCTAACACTGCTTAAACAACTACTTTTCTTTTTCTCCTTTCCTCGGCAAGGGACTATATTTAATGGTTTCATAGCAGCAGAGTCTGCTCAAGGGGCGATCAAGTGGTGTGGTCACACAGTGGTCCCGCAAATAAAGGGCACCGCCAGCTCCTGCGCCATGCCTCTGTCACTAATTAATAGAAAGACATTGGGCCTCATTACGACCCTGGAGGTAGGGGGTTAACGGGGCCGGTAGAGCTGCCGGCCCGTTAACCCCCTTCTGCCTCATTACGAGGTCTGCTCGTGGGACCCGCTAAGGACGCCTGGTAAAACCAGGCGTCCTTAGCGGGTCCCGCGAGCAGAGCAGGATGCTAACACCGGGCCCGTCAGTAACGGGGCCGTTGTTAGCGCCCTCCCCATTCGCTGTGTGCCCTATGGGAGCTCAAATGGGAATGGGGATGTACCGGGTCCGGGTTCCCTGAATGGGGAAATACCGGGCCCTCCAAAGTCGGAATGGCCCGGTATTTCCCCATTCAGGGAACCAGGACCCGGTACCCGGAATGGGGGTAGCCATACCGCAAAAAGCGGCATGGTTACCTCCAGGGTCTGGTTACCTCCAAGGTCTGGTTACCTCCAAGGTCTTAATGAGGCCCCCAGTGTCACTTAAAGGGTGCCGCCAGCTACCACAATGTAAAGTGTCGACGCTTTACACTGTGTGAGCTGGTGGCTCCCGAACAGGGCGCTGGTAGACCTGGGGCCAGCACTGCATAGCAGAACGATTATGCTACTGCGATTCGGTTTACTTGGCCTGTGCGCACAACCCATTAACAAGTAGTGTGATTTTTAAAGGCCAAGAAAGGCACACATCATCTCCAGCTCTGCACCAACTTGATTGGCTTTCCATGGCACAATATACAAACCTCTAATCCCTTTGCCTTACCCATAAAGGATTCTCTGAGAATGGCCCATGTGTCCTCTATACAAATTGGGTTAAGTATAAGCCAGGGCCGGCCCTGTGTTCTGGGGAAAAAGACACATTCCAATAAATCGATAGGGAAAATGGGTGCAAGATCCTATTCAGTTGGCAGACAAGTTGTGGAACATTATTCCCCAATATAGAAAGAACGTTTGTGATCATATATGCTTCAGGAAACACCAAAAAAGTGATCAATTTGCCAATTAACAATGTATTGTTACGATTTGTATGATCCACTCAAACACAAGGACATTTGGGGTTTTATCTTACTTTCTTGCTGCATCTTCTGAAACACTCCCCTTGCTCACTGCAAAGGTGCCCTTCTGGTGACATAGCATGGCATATGCTGGCAGATAGCGTTGTGTTACAGCCAGGTGCACAGGCCTGTAACACGTGTTGTCAGCATGCAACCCAGTCATGGCCTGGGGGTGAAGCTGACAGTGCATGAGGAGGGAACGGGATGGCAGCAAATGCCACAGAACTCCCTTTGGGCAATAGCACCATTTATGACATGGGTAGGATGGCACTGAGCTTCACATGGTTCAGTCCCGGATGACAAGCATCAGATGAGATGCCTGGTCCAACGGGTCTACTAGGGCAAGGGTGCGGTATATCTGCAACAGATATTCAACCACTATGCCCCTGCCCGGGTTGGCGACTGCGCCTTTTCTACCGCTGCCGCTAAAATGTGTCCCCCTGTCACTCAGTATCATTGAGGACCACCTATCCTTTAGGCGTTCTCTGAAAAACCATTTCTTTCGATTCTGAGCTGCCCTCTGGTAGTGCCCTGCGGTGCTGCTTAGTGCCTATATACCCTTGGCAAAACGTTGTGCTTTATAAGTTCTATAATCAATCAATCAATCAATCAATCAAAAACAGGTGGAGAAAGTGTGTGCAGCCTTGCAGTCAGTGTTCTCAAGGTAAAATGTCAGGGAAGGGAGTCACTGAGTATTTATGGGGTTCGATGGGAGGAAGGCAGCAACAGGCCTTGTAACAGCAGTTATGGCCCTCTTCTTTTTCTTTATATGTTTTATTTCAGGTAATTAGTACAAAACCAAGTGCTATAAGAAAAAAAGACATGCAGAAGAACTTTCTTATAGTTTCCTTACCTAACAGTCCCCTCTCATCATAGATGCTTCACTGTTACTGTTCCGGGGATATTGTGTCTTTATAAAACTGTTCAACCCACACCTTATGGTGATCTTTTTACCATATCCACTCGAAAACCAGCAGGACCATTTTATTTACAATGACCCACCAACATTCCAATGCTATCATTTGGAGGGGCCTTAATGGGGTCCCTGCTCCTTTTAGCCCCGCATAGCTCTCTCGGGCCAGCTTTATGGCAGTTTTCACCAGAACAATTAGTTTTGGCTCATAGATGTCTCACTAGCACCACCTATTGAAGCACAATTATTGGAACTGGAGACATTTATGAGGGCGGCATGTTAGGATAAAAACATCCCTATCAGAGTCCTTGGCAACAACTCTGTTCTGCTCGCATAGGGCACTAATGCATGGAGAATCAGAATGGGGTGTGCAGTAGGGCTCAGGATTGTCTAGGTGGCAGATTCCTGCCTAACTTTGGGGACCAAGTCGGTTGGTTCAGGGGATCATATGCCATCCTGTGGTAGTCGATGCCCAGAGGAGGCATAGAAGGCATTCCTGGGGTTTCCTCATATCCAAATGGGGATTCCTCATAGGAGGTGCTTGTAGTGGGTCCCCTCACTGAAGCAGGGGGCATTCACAGGAGCACTCATACACCCACCACCCCACCTGCATTAAGGGGGCTAGCCAGACACCCATTTTGGACAACACTACCTGTAGTAATGACAGTCAGGGCATTCTAACCTACCCCACCGTTCAGAGGCAACATTCTCCAGGAAAACCAAGTATTTTCCCTTCAAGTGGAGGGTGGGGTTGCAGCACTCTAGATTTACTGGCACATGTGTTGAGCGCCATTTTCCTCTACAGTGTGGGAACAGAGGAAATCAACCAAACCAATCAATGATGCCAGGATAGCTGGGAGCACTCCTGCGAAATCAGGCAACGTTCATGGAATGCTCGCAAGCACAAGCGAAGTTCACCAGTCACTTGTGGGCATAAACCCAAGTGCGGTTTGCGGGACACCCACAAACAGTTGCATTTTAAGCGTTTTAAAGAACAGGAAACCTAATTGTGTATACTGAGTGGAAGGACTACTGAACAGACATTACTTCCCTGCTACTGATAGCATCATAGGGAATTCAATATTGACAGTTTCCAATGGCAAACACTACCAAGCAACCATAGACATGGGTCTTCTGCTTACCGAGGGCTCCTGATTCACTCACTGGGGAGGGAGGGGAACACTGTCCTAAGCAGGGCATGTGTCACGCCACTTACCTGCCAATCTGTGCAGTGACTGGGGGCTTGTAGGGTCAGCGTCCGAATACGTATTCGCAATGGTGGTTTTTCTATAGCGGAACCCTGGTGGTTTCCGCTCATCAGGGAGTCACCACCATCTTGGCACTGCGCATGCGCAGATGCCCATGTTCGTCGTTCCGCGAATGCGCAGCCCTGAGGGCTACGCAGTTGCTTCCGCTTGCCCTCATTCCTCACTTTTGCCCTGCAGCATTATTTCAGGAACCGAGCCTGTTGGCTCAGAGCGTCTCAATGAGGTTCCCGGCTAGTCCGTTTGCCGCACTCTTACGCTCCTTGTGTTCCTGCCTTTTGCCTTGCCCTGCTTGGCCCCTGCCTTTTGCCTTGCCCTGCTTGGCTTCTGCCTTTTCCTTGTTTTACAGCTCCCTCTTGATTCCTGGCCAGCCTTGTCCCTTGGTTCCCCTTTGCTCTGCCTGCCTTGATCCTCTTTTCTGCCTGTTCCCTGTTTGTCCTGGGGTTCCCCTCTTGTCTGCCAGGTCAGACTTTTGTCTGGTTATCTGTCTGTCTGACTGCCTGGGGTACCCACCTAGCCTGCCTCCTCCATCTGCCAGTGTACCTGTGGAGCCCTTTCTGGTTTTGCCCACCATTTTACTCCGGCTTTACCGAAGAGATCATCTGCCTACTTGTACCAACGGATTCGCTGTGGACTTCCCTGTCAGTGCTTGCACTGTTCCAATTCCATGCAAATCAGGAAAGCGCCATCCCGTGGCGTTGGGAGCCGACTCAGCACTGACCCCTGTTCCTGAATTAGGGGAGGGTGTTGTGTTGGTTCCCTGCTCTACATCATCTTCTCAACTCCACTTTTGGCAGTCTGGCCTCAAGATTTAAACAAGAGCCCCTGCGAATAGGTAGGCAGTGCCAACGTGACGCTCAGTGTAACAGAGTGTCAGCAAAGCTTTAGAGGGGAAGGGGAAAACACCCATATGTTTAAGGCCACTAGGAAATCTAAAAGGAGATCAGGCCTTAACATAACCTCAGGCTATACCCTTTTCAGCACACATGACCACAGACACATAGGGGCCTCATTATAAGTTTGCAGGTCCGGGAAATACGGTACCGGTAAGCATGCAGTTACCATAGTTCCCGGACCGGCAAACTACGAGTTGTGCTTGCGGGTGACTTTCTGCCCGCCAGGTCAGACCTGGCGGGCAGAAAGGCACCCGCGAGCATAGCATGTCGTATGCACTGGCACCATTTATAACGGTGCCGGTGAATCTAACCTCCCCATTCCAATTCAGCCATTTGGGTCCGAATGCAGAACATCTTTTTTTCCGGCGTCCGCAAATGGGCAATTACCGGGTCCGGCAGGGCCGTAATGACCCTGTAATTGCCCATTCACGGGTGCCGGAAATTTTGGGAAGTTTGGCAGCAGCATGCCAGTTTTACCGGCAAGGCTACCGCCAAACTTCTAATGAGGCCCATAGTCCGATTACATGTTAGCTCAACCTGCTCTTCATAGATGCAATCCATGATGCAGAGCACCACCTTAGGGGAGGAGGCACCAGACTATAAAAGCCAGTTCCTTCAATCTAAGGAGGGGTGTTCAAGAAGGAGCCGGAGACAGGTGGTTGGAGGAGATTGGCAAGTGAATGGTTATTTGAGAAGGAATTAGATGGAATAGGATTGCTAGAGGCTAAGGGGAGAGAGTTATTGGAGGAGGGTGAGGAATACCATCTGTAGCGATAGTTATAGGGGAAGAGAAGGAGGAGGAGGAGGGGGGATACCATCTGGAGAGATAGCTTTCTGAGGCAGAGAAAGGATATCTTCTGGAGAGTTATTGAGGAGGAGGATTATTGGAGGAATAGGAATAACATTTTAGGCGTAAAGCCTAGAATCAAAGAAGAGGTTGTTGTCTAGGGGCTAGCAGACTAGAGGGGTAGATATCACTACTCATCCTTAGAAGGTGAGTGATGAGCAGGCAACCCCTTCAGCCAGAGAAATCAGGGAAGAGAGTTTCTAGCAGGCTAGGCTGGCCCAGGACAGGCAAATCAAGTGAACAGAGGAACAAGACAGGGTAACCTCATCAGGGGTGAGAAGGCTATGCCAAGAATAGTCAAGTACTGATCCCTGGAGCTCAAGACCCAAGAGCAGGAATTATTGTAGGGACCAGAGACCCAGCCGAGCCCAATCCTATAGTGCATAAACAGTGGATCCCCTACCCAACCAGTTTTCTAGAGTAAGGCCTGAGTCTGTGTCGACCCAGCAATGACTTGGAGGAACCCCAACTGTGATCACCTGGAGGAACCCCAACTGTGATCACCAAAGAAAAAGATTCCAGAACTAAAAAACCTGCAAATTGAAGACAAAGAGTAAGGGACCTTGCTGAACACTAGATTACAGCCATAGAACCCAAACCAAGATCTTCCTGAGGAACTGAGTTTTCCCCTTTTCAGTTGAAATGGATTCAGAGACTTTGTGTGGACTAAGCTTTTTACATTCAGCACCACTCTTTCGACCATTCCCCCTCCCCTTCCCCGGGTTTGCAATTGTGAATACCTGACAGAACTGTGTCCTCTGCTAAGGTAAAGCTTGTTTTGGTTCCTCTTGCAGTTCTATTTAGATTCCCCCAACTCATGCATCAGAACTACATTTTTCTTTGATTCCGAATTAATCCGTTTTTGTTTAACCCCAGAAATGTGTCTTGTCATGTGTCCACACTCAGTGCACTTCGCAACAATGTTTACAGTTCTTAAATGCCCAGCAGCTACTGTACTAGAAATGGCAGGGCCATCCATTCAAACACTTCTAAACGTATGTTATGGTTACAACTTTGAGGCCTGTACTTGTTTGGGAGCAATCAGAAAAGTGAAAAAGTGCTTGACATTTCTGTTGTTGTTTACCCCTGATTTCATGTTGGATTACACTATTGCACAGTTAACAACAGATTGTGCATTTCTATTGTCACATGATTGACTTCAGAACAATGACAGGCTTAGTTAATCTGCAATGATTCAAACATGGGACCTTCCAGCTACACACAGATATCTGCCATTAGTGTATTTAGCGATTGAGCTACCTTATCAGTTGTGTTACTGTGTTTTGTCTGGGTGGGCGCCGGGATCAATGACCAGGCCTGACATCTACTTAACATACAAGCAATTTATAAGGGAAAAATAACAAAAAGTGAGCAAAATAATAAAGGGAATGGAACAAATCGAGTGCTCCTACTATCGGGTTCCCCAGTCTATGCAAGGTGCCATATGTTTCAACGAGAAAGGTGGTTGGCCTGTGACTAAATGAGATGCATTTGACAGAAATAATGTATTCCTTGTGAGGCTGAGGGGCATCGCAAAACAATGTTTTAAAGTTTTCTCCAGAGATATCCCCTGGGTAACACATTCATCAGGTTAGGGGATTCTGCACCATGCTTCTCAAAATGGTTTAACAGTGCTGGGTAGGTTTTATATGCCTAGGTGTAAGCACTCAGGTGGATAGAGATGGGAGAAGAGAGCTTTGTGACCTACTCTAACCTCCCATGTCATACCCATCCCTTTCCCCATTATTTTGAGTCTTCATTCCCTCAGTCTTCTTTTTATCACCCCTTTGGGCTCTGAAAGCCCCTCTAAGTCCTTCTACTCCCTTTCAGGCTCCTCCTTCTTAATACTCTTTTCTTCAATCTGAAAAGGGATGATCGAATCCCACCCCTGCTCCCCTCCCACAAGGCACCCAGCCCGGAAGAAGAACCGAAGGCACCACGATCACCTGTACCATTTTGGACTGATTCCCAGTGCTTCTATGATAGACAAGTATGTTGAAAGGTACCCACTCAGCCAACCCTGCAGTCCAGGAGCAGTGCAAACATTGCCCATAGTGGATGAGGAGCCCCAGGATGCAACTAAGGGTACTTCCATTGACAGTCTCGACTGAAGGGCCAAGAAGCGATGCATGACGTTGTTAGTGACACCACGACGTAGCAGCATTAGACATGAAGTACACGTGTCATCCGCACATCGGGACACAAGCATGCACCCGAATACACAAAGGACACATACGTACAGTTCTATAAGCTAGACGACAGACAGACCCACATACTTTTTCGCCTTTATTATTGTGCCATTAGCTTGACCGCAGTAACGCTGAAACCTCAAGAAGCAAGAGATCCTGAGGAAGCTTGTAGATTCTTATATGTACTTAACCCTATGGAACTGCAGGAGGACCCATGGGACCTGACAGAGCCATATTTGACTAACGTATGGATGATATAGAATAGCATAATGTAGAAACCATGTTGTGGTTTAGGAAAATTACAAGAGACTACAGACCCTCGGCAGGAACTGAGCTGAGCGAATTCAGGCTGCACTGAGGAGACAAATGTGTGGGACAGAGCCTGCTGCCAAGGCTACCGAGATACAAGTGACATTCCATTCCCCGAACTGCATTTACACCAGCTACAGTAAATGCAAATAATTACCCTTATTTCAGAGCTGTAGAGCTCGAAAACCCGGTCTCTGGACACGTGACCCAGCAGAGCAGATGACAAACTGAAACTAGCAGCTGGGAAAGAGGATCTATCTCACGCCTCCAGGCAATGGCTTGCAACAAAGTCGTTACAGAAGAGGCTCAGTGTTGCATGATATGAGCGGGCACTCTCATAGTCTTTGGTGGTGTACACATGTTACAATGCAGACACATAGTTGTTCCTATTACCTTGACATGTTACACCTCGAGCTGAGAACCGTTTCAAGTCCCATGCCTGGGGACATCAGTTCATGCCAATCACAGTTCAGGATCCTATGGGTGGGTAGCAACAGGCAAGAACCAATGATCAGACCCTCACACTGAAACATTGTTTAGTAACAGAATTATTGTGATGGGCCAGGCCTGACATATGACTAACATGTACAGTGTCCACCATAGGTGGACTATTACTCAGTACCCAATCCAGTAGTGTGATAGGTTTCTGGAGAGGGGCCCAGGTTGTGACGTCACTATGACACAACTTTAGGACAAAACTGTCCAGAGCTCACTGAGAAGACCCTGGATTTCTTCTATCCGTGTTCTGATCCATGTTAGTTTTGGCTGTTATAAACTGCAGTTTGAACTTGCTGTCTGTCTGGGCCTATGTTCCTTTTGGGAAGGGAAGGAGTTGAGCCTTCCATGAGTTCTAGGTCTGCGAACTCCTAGTAGCCCCTAACCTACCTGGGAGTTTTATCTCATCAAGTTGGAAGCAGAGGGATGGTTGCCAGTGCCAGCCCGGCACCAATCCGACCCCTTTGCCGCTGAATCTGAGAGGCTGTGGGGCCCTCGCGTGTCTTTCGAGTAGAACGGGAAACGCGTACCCGTTTGAAAGGCCATTGGGAGCCGTTTGGAAATCATCCAGCAGGGAATCGGCGAGTGTACAGGCAGACCACGACAGGGAGGTGAGCGCCTTGACAGGGGAGACGGCAGCCAAGCAGCGGCAGTGCAGCACAGAACATAAATATTGATCAGACCGACAGCAATTGTGGGGTAAGGGAGGGTACTGAGTATTGTGCAGTATAGCAGTGAGTATTGTTAAATACTACTGTAGTATTTTCTAGCAGTGTGTCTTAGTGTTGCCTAGTACCATTGTTGTGAGTAGGGACTGGAGGAGAGGTAGGAGTGCCCTTTTCTATGTGTAGGTCATATTCGGTTTTAGAGGGCTTGAATGACAGAAGATTTGTAAGTAAAGTATTCCTGTGAATTGGGCGTTTTAGCTTGGGTCGCAGATGATGGTATTCCTGTGAGGGTTAGCTGGAGCTATCCTAGATTGCGGAAGGTGAATTGACTGGTTAAATCTCCTGTAGAGAGGAGTTTTACATGTTAGGCAATGCAACGAGTACAGTTCAATCACAAGAGAATATTGGTATACTATTCTCTGGAGAGCGTGAAGACAGATGTGGGATTTTTTGTGGGGTTGGGAGTAACGGGTTACTTGTGGTGCATGCAATAGCCAATTTACCTATATTGCATTGTTAGCTTGGTGACGTCACCCTTAGGTTTGCACATAGGACACAGAGTTTTGACGGTGAGGAGCTAGTGTTGAGAACTTGGGATTGGCAGACGAAGTGAACCGGTTTCGGTGCGCGGAAGGCGCATGCGCAGGATTGTGGTGGTGTGCCTGAAGAGGCAGTGATTGTGAAGGAGGGGATGTACGCTGAGCATGCCAGATGATGTACAGAGCCAAAGAGGCTCATAGAAACTGAAACGTATTACCATTGTATTGTGACTCTTATCCCCTGAATAGAGATTTATCGAAAACCTCGACTTGAGGTCAGGTAAAAGGGTATCAACATGTATCAGGGAACTAGTGTGGGACCTACTTCCCTTCAGCATTTGTGCAAGACATTGCCTCCTTACAAAGAGAAGATTTGCAAGTACAGTATAGAGTGGTCCAAAAACACAGAAGGCAATCTAACAAAGCCATGGCCGCCTTGTGGCAGCTTCTCCAAAGGTGTGCAGCAATCATTATTGACACACATACAGGGCATTTATAAGGGGAAGAAATTGACCAAACGCATGGCTATTTTTGAGTTGTGGCGCATGGTTCAGGAGGCAGAGGGGGAAATGGCAAAGCGGCAGTGGATGCTGAACCAGCACAAGGTGAAGGAAAAGGGGTCTCACTCTTCCGCACCTCCCCCTACCCCTCCAAGTTTAATATCTGACGACACAGATGATGGACAAGAGATATACACTGTGAGGGAACTCAGGGCAGCAGATGGGTATTCAAATCCGACATACAAACCACCACCATACACCAGAGAGGACAAGCCTAAGGGCACAGGACAGCCACTCAGTGATGCAGGGCCAAGCAGCGAGTCACAGCAGCGCGCAAAATGCAGAGTTTCAGGGCATAGGCATGGACAAATGGACAGCAGCACAGATACTCTTGAAACTCAAAGGGAAGACAACGGGAAAGGCAGAAGGGGCGACTAAGGCGATTGAGAGCCTGGAGAGGGAGCGCAAAACATCTGACTTGGCAGACATAATGGAGGAGGAGGATAGATGGGAGAAGGAGAGGGAATTAAGGTTAGAACGTGAGGACAGTGAGAGTAGGAGAGAGGAGAAATTGGAGCGTGAGGACCGGGAGTGAAGGAAGGAGGAGGAGAGAGAATGGCCGGAAAAGGAGCACGAGGAAAGAATAGAAAGGGATCTGAAGGAAAGGAAGAGAGCGGCGAGGGAGATGTGGGAAAAGAGGGAGAGAGAAATAGAGAAGGCGAAGAGGCAGAGAGAGATAGTAGACCAAGAGAAGCGCAAGTTATCAGAGAGGGAACAGAGAAAGTTGCAGTTGGATAGGTTGGCTAGAGAACGAGCGCACAAGGAGGAAGAGGGGTGAGCAAAAAGAGTGTCAAAAACGCAGGTAGCTCTAGACTGGGAGAGAAATAAACGTGGGGAATAAAAATGAGTAGAGCCAGATAGTATCAATTTACGAGGCAGGAGCGCAGCCACTGGACAGCGGAGCAGGTCTAGGGGCCTGGGCCGGAGGCAGCAAATACAATCTAATAGACATTGATCTATGCATGAACCCCAACACAGTCTTGACATCGAGGAGATTAGGTTTTGCAGATTACTTTTTTAGTAACATGGACATGGGGTCTGACATTGGCGGCAGAGACAGTGGTGACGAGAGGGGGGAGTAAGGCAGAGTCCAATCCTTAGGGACAGACGAGTGGGCCTCCTGGGAGTGCAGGCCCCACGGACAGCGGAAAGGAGGGGCTGAGCCAGGAGAACAAGCACAGTAGGTGAACAACAGGTGCACCGCACATAACACATATGTTAATAGGCTTAGGGATCTCCCAGGATGCAGGAGGGAGGAGACAGCGATAGTATGTTCGAGGGGACGATTGTCCAGAGTTTATGACGAAAGCAAACAAGTACCTACCCTAAAGCCAGTAGATATATGCACGACTTTAAAGATGAGAGAGGGTCCATACAGATTAGACCGTATCGAAGGGCACCAGAGAAAAGGGCAGCATATTCACAAATGCCTTTATTAGAAAGGGGAGGATCGAGACCTCAGTATGTGCCTTGGAAACACACAGACAAGGAAATGTGAAGTGTAGGATTACCCTCAACAAGTGCGGGAGCGGGGAAATGGATTTATGAAATGGAGAAGTTGACAACAGGACACTGGTTGGCACTGGGTGACGTAAAAGGGCTGTTAATATCCATACTAGGTGACCCAGCTGATGACATAGGGAAGAGGGCGGGGTTCCCAGTGGTGACGATACACAACACAGCACACAATGGGTCACCATTTGCAAATTGCAGAGTAGCAGTTTGGCAAGCACTATGAACACAATACCGTGACACTTCAAATATTGGGGCAATTATGTCATGCAAAATCGGGGAGGATGAGGACCCTGTTCAATACATTCAGGAGATTCAAGAGCTTTGGCACCTTGAAACTCGAGAGAATTGTGACAAAACGATAGCAATCTTTCATCATATTTTAGTGCAGGGACTATCAGAGCCAGTACAAAAATGTTTGATGAAATTGGTGGGGATGAAAGCGAAGGGATAGCCAGAAATACAGCTCACAATAGTGCATCATTGTAGTGGCAGGAGAAGGTTAAACAGAAGGCAGAAGAGAGGAAGGCAGATGAGGCCAAACTAGTTCAAAAGAAGTTATCCAAGTATGCAATGGAAGGGGCAGTTATCACCAGCCCCACCCCACAGGTGCCAGCACCACAGCAGCAGTATCAGCAACCACAACAGTACGCACCGCCTATCGGAGGAGGGTACATGGTGTGGGGCGGGGTCCAGCTGGGGTTCCGAGAAAGGGGAGGATTTCAAAGCGGGCGTGGCTTCGGACTACAAACACCTCACAATCAAGGAGGGTTTCGGGGATGTAGTCAACAGGTGCAGCAGGGGGCAGGAGACTTCCAAGGGGGCTTCCCAGGACAAGGGAAGGAGCCACTTCAGTGCTGAACCAGCAGGCAGTTAAGACACATTTCAAGGGTGTGCCGATTCAAAGGGGCACAACAGAATTGGGGAGGTTAGGGACAGCAGATCTATCAAGAGAGCCAGGACGATTATAATGCTGAAGGCGCACAGCAATAAGGACAGATACAAGCACCTATCAGCAGATGCCACAGGCATAAACACAAGCAACAGCACCATCCCAGGTACAGACACAAACACCACAAATGACAGCACTGTTACCACAGTACTTTACAAGCATCACAAATCAGAGGGAATACACAAAAGTTAGCACAAATACAGGACGGTGACCCAGCGGAACACATGGAAACAGTGGCGACAGTACCAGTCAGATGACTTGGAGGGGTTACTATGGTGGGTAACAACCCCCTCACAGGGAACAGGTTATCTTTGTACCAGCAATAGGACAGCCCACAGACAAATTTGATGTGTCCCATCCTGTCTATCACACCCAAACCTGCGGAGGAACCTCGCATGGGGTGGTGATAGGCGACAAAACGTTTACTTTCTTGTTGACACTGAGACGACTAGGTCATGCATCCGGGAAGGGACATTTGCGTTGTTAGGCGATGCCATGAACACTTAAGGATTCTCTGGGACTCGGGAAGTGGCTCCTTTTACTTATAACATCTCACTATCTATAGATCACAACTTATCACTACCTTTACTTTACTCTCGACAGACACCTGTAAATATATTGGGACATGGCATCATGAGCAGACTAAACATGACCATATCATTCACAGACAAAGGCATAATATGCTCAACACCAGGCATGTGCATGTTGAATGTAAAACAGATTGTTCAAGCATATTGTGGGAGCACAGTACAGAGGGGGTGCCATTGGACCCAGAGATGTTTCATTATGGGACAGACATTGCCATAGCATGGATGCCAGGTATTGCAGGGAAGGTTTGGCGAGTACCAAACAAATACCTTTTCAGACCAGACACACCATTGGATGAGCCAGAGGGAACAATAGTGTCCATAGAGATCGGGGCAGTATTGGCAAGAAAGGATTGGATTGCAGTGCACGCAACAGATGACACAGGAAGGGCGTGAAGATCAATCATTGCAGTTGCAGAAGGGTGCAGGCTAACAACGGTGACAGATGAGGAACTTTTTGGGGAAGAGAGACTGGAAGTGGAGATGATGTTCGAAATGAGTGTAACATTCTGGTTACAGATTCATTACAGAGAGGTGCCACAGAGAATGGCGATGGTGCTGGAGGCGCCACCTTCATTCTGGGAGGAAGACATGTCCAAGATACCTGACAGCTTGTGGACCATCAGTCCTTATGATGTGAGCTGCATAAAAAGCATAGGGGTAGTGAAGATCAAATTGAAACCAGGAGCAATTCTGCCACGAGTAAAACACTATCCCCTGACCAAGGAGGCAGATGAGAACATTTATGAAACAATCAACACCCTCATTGAGAGAGGCATTTTGGGACCATCAGAATCTCCATGTAACACCGCAGTGTACCCCGTGCGCAAAGCCAATGAGGGGTCATAGCGTGTTATTCACGATTTAAGACCTCTGACTTACATTGTAGAAGCAGAGTATCCAGTAGCAGTAATTCCTGCGACAATCTTGTGCGGCATTCCGGTGGAAGCCACATGCTTCAGAGTCATTGATCTAAAAAACGCATTTTCAGTACCACTACACCCAGACTCACAGGACTTGACCAGCTTTATGTACCGCAACCAGAAGTGGAAACATACTTTTTTGCCACAAGGGTACTGTGAGTCACCACCTATCTTTAACAGATTGAGCCAGATGGATCTAGGCAATATTGAGACAGAGAGCACAGTTCTACAGTATGTAGATGACATCCTGATTTGCAGTCAGACAGAGGACCAATGCAGGACAGACTCAGTGCACATGCTGACAGTGTTAGCAGACAAGGGGTTCAAAGTGGACAAGGCCATGCTCCAGTACTGTCAAAAGGAGGTGTTGTACATTGCACAGATGATATCTAAGGACAGGAAACACATTGCCCAAAAGAGAGCACAGACAATACTCCACACACCACAGCCCAAGACAGTGAGGGGAAATTCAGCTGTTCCTGGAGTTGTGCAATTATTGTAGGGCATGGGTCTTTGACTACGGCACATACACCAGGCCACTCTTGACTGCACTGAAAGAGGCTCAAAGGGGAACAAAGACACTGACATGGACCAGAGAAATGACGATTGCTTTCGAGGAATTGAAGCAGGCAATATGTACCGCTTCAGTGTTAGGGACCCCAGACTACAAAAGGGAGTTCTTCTTGTTCTCACATACTGACGGTGTAGTGATGAAGGCAATACTGACACAGAAAATAAGCATTGGCCATAAGCTAATTGCCTACTACAGTGGACAGCTTAACCCAGTGATGAGAGGGCATTATCCATGCAAACAGTCATTGGCTGAAACAGCCTTCTCAGTGGAAATGTCATCAGCAGTGACAATGGAGTGCATCACCACTCTTTACATGGAGCATGTCCTCTTTGCAATACTAAACAAGCCCAAGAGTACACTGACTACAAAGAGGGCATCAGGATACAAAGTGTTACTATCGAATGTGGGGCTGAAGATAGTAAGATCCAGGACAGTTAACCCAGCGCTATTCCTAAGAGATGGCTGCCAACCAGGACACTACGTACACAAGTGTACAAAGAACATAGAATTGTTTAGTAACACACGCAGGGTTGAGGACGCTGCACTTGAGGGGGGAGACGTGCTGTACATTGATGGTTCATCAACTATTGACCAGACGGATGGGATCAGAAGGACTGGGACTGCTGTAATCAGACTGAAGGAGGACTGGACAAGTGAGGTGGTTGTGAATGCACGATTACCATCTCATTACTCAGCACAAGCAGCTGAACTAGTGGCTCTTATAATAGTACTAGACCATAGTGTGGACAAAAGCGTGATGATATATTCTGATAGTGCTTACTTCACATCAACAGTACATTCAGGATTGACGCGATGGCTCAGGAGAGGGTTCACAAGAGCAGATGGGACCCCAGTGCAGCATGCGTTATTGCTAGGCAAATTGATTGAAGTGATTGCATACCCAAGGGAACTGACGTTGATGTAGTGCCAGGCCCACATGAATGGGGAGGACCCAATTCCAAGGGGGAATGAGGCAGCAGACGATGAGGCTATGTGTGCAGTGTATTTGAACAACTCTGGGAGCTAGAAGAGAGACCAAAGGCTCAGGGAGGGGTGAGAAACATGGTAATGAGGGAAGGCTACAACTGCCTACCAGAAACTCAGATTATGGAACTGCAGGGAGCTGAACCACCGCAAGAGAGGGAACTCTGGGTGAAAAGAGGAAGCTCCATGTCTCCCACAGACGTCTTATAGTGACAGAAAAATAAAGGGAAAGTAGTCATGCCACTGGCACTACTGAAAACAGCATTGGCACAATTGCACTATCCTACACACAGTTAGGGAAGGATGTCATTGATGCACACATTGGAGAAACGTGGTTTTGCCCGAATTAGAATGAACATGTAGCTAACTTCATCAGCAACTGTTTGAATAGTCAGCAGTTCACAGCAGGACATACTTTGAGAGTTGTGAGAGGAGCCATACCAAGACCCATAGGCCCATTTCTGCACCTCCATGTGGATTATGTAGACATGATCCAGGTGTGTCAAGGATACCGCTACATGATAGTGGCTGTCTGCCCATTCTCAAGATGGATAGAGGCTGGACCCTGTTCACATGCTGACGCCCTTAGGGCAGCTAAATTTCTGGTCTGGGAAGTTAAGATGGGGCGTGCATGAGGTCCTGCGGTCTGACAATGCCCCTCACTTCGTCAGTGGGCTGTTCCAACACATCACAACCCTGCTAGGCATTAGCCACAAATTCACCTGTGTGTACCACCCACAAGCAAAGGTAGTGTGTGAGCGCATCAATGGCCTCCTGAAGGAGTGCATTGCCAAAACTCAGCAGAGCACCAAGAAAAACTGGCTTCACTGTTTGCCGCAACAAGCCAGGGCCCGACCACCATTTAACACCCCACAAAGTGGTGACAGGCCGGCGCATGCACCTTCCCCTGGCTCCTCCCACAAGGGCATTAAAGGATTGTGAAAAAAGTGCAGAAGTATTGGGTCAAGAAATGTTTGAATATATAAATTCCTTGGTTTCTAGCATTTCTTTTATCTCTCGCCAGATACAGCGGACCTAGGGCAGGTCTGAATACAATGAAGCAACAGACTCTAATGACACAGTACCAAACACTGTAAATGAACATTCAGCGAAGGTGGGGGACCTATTCCTCTTTTAAGAACTTTCACCATAAATGGAACTCACTCAGATTCTCAGCTCTCCACAGCCTCAGAGACAGAGCTGTGCGGCTTGAAGGGAAAAGTGTTTGGAACCACATCCAGGACATCAAGCCCTACAAAGCGGTGGCCTCGCCTGGCAACAGAGTAGCAGTAATCAATAGGGCCAACTTTGCAGATCTTGATGAGCTTGAAGTGCGTGCAGATCTTACTGAATTAGGGAAACCTGGCCATCCTATGGTGCAACGCCCCCAAGCAGCTGAAGTAGCAACTGGACTACTTGTGCCCATTGATATCTGAACCATTGTCTGTTTGTTTCTCTTTTCCTCCGCACATGCAGGTTGATGCGAACGTTGTTAGAATCGCCTAGGGAATTGTACTGATGTTACCTCCCATTGAAGACCCACAGAGTTTCTCTAATCAATGTGTGCGCTATATAAGGAGACCCAGACGATTTAGAGCCCAATCCCTCCGAAGTATACTTCCTTGTTTTCATTGAATACCTAGCACAAGCATTTCCAGAACTTGAACACAGTGCTTTCCCAGTCCTACCCACATTGAGAGACCCCTCAGTAAGAAAGGTCTGGGATGAGATCTTTATTTTTGCCATCAGGGATCAGCAGAGCTTGGAGGTACTGACACATATTAATACACTAACACTTTTCTTCACGAGTTTCTGGCGGGCAACTTTATCACGTCTTCAGCTGTAAAGATACAGCAGCGTAAGTGGTCAGGCCGAGATAATAAAAATTACACTTGTTGTGGTGTATCTATTGATTGTCAGTGGTATACTAGGTGTGGTCTTTTGACAGCTCTATTTAATGTTTATAATTATTGCTGTACCTCCTATTAACAGTCCCCTAACTCAAGCAGGAGGAACTACCATGTCAGATGGAGGAGGAGACACTGCTGATAAGGTAAGGAGAGGTAAGCGCAGTGTTGATACAGACATGAAGGGAGTTGATATGTGTCTCACAGACACAGCATGGGTCACAAACCACATGTGGTATAAGCACATGTCCAAAGTGGGTATGGAAACCACCGGGGAGAGCTGCTACGTATGCTCTTTAATCCCCTATGCCATGAGTGCTGCTAGAACGTTAATCGCAATTGAAATACCCGCAGCAAGAGCACAATGTTTGATGTATCTCACAATGGTTCAGGCGCAAGGAAGATTCCAAGGGAACACAGCAACATTGAGATAGATGTCTAAAGGAACACAACTATTGGCATCTAGATGAGGGATTGCAGTACATAACTGACGGGTCCAGAAAAGCAAGAAACAAAGACAATCACACTGAATCAGATACCATGTCCTTGGACGAGGGTAGAGGAGATAGGAAGAGAACTTGGATGCTGGGAAAGGCCACAGATATTGATCTATGGATGAGTTTACACCAACAACGGATGGGAAGATGGAGTGGTGGGAAGCAAGGCACTGACATTAGCCCAGTCAGCAGTGAACAAGGTGCAGGAAGAAAACGACAAGTGCCTGAAGGACTGGAGCACTAGCGCAAATTTGTTGACATGGGTGGAGAACAAAGCTGGACCGATGCCAATAATTCCCTTGAAGACACCAGCCATATGCTACCAGAACAATGGTGATGTCAAAGTTGGTGAGAATGTAGGATGTAAGTCAATTGAACAAATTCCAGCCATAAACGTGGGAATGGCAATACTGATGGAACACTACTGGGTATGCGGATCGAAGGCGTACAAAAAACTACCACCAGATTGTGGAGGGGTATGCTGCCTGGTACACATCAACCTGCCTTCTTTGGTGGCACCCATGAAGGATTTGAAGCTCGATGAGTTTCAGAAGATGGAGAATAACAGACAGAAGAAGAGATTGGTTGAGGGAGCACCAACTGCTGAGACGAATAAAACAGAAGAGCCGGCTGGATTGAGAAGGGTGAAAAGATGGGGGAATTACTTCTCAGGCAAATCAGAAGCGGCATTGAACAAAATGCCAACATAGCACTGACTGTTTAGCAGAACACAAATGTTCTTTGCATCGCTAATTCCTGGAGTACAGACATATGTAAACACCAAATGGTAATAGATCACTCGCTGGGAGCTGATGGTAGCGATGAACTCAACAGTGAATGGGTTCAACGCCATAAAAGAAATGCTCAGAGCAATAAGGTTGGTGGTGCTCCAGAACAGGTACATTCTGGATCTCCTCACAGCAATGGAAGGAGGAGTTTGCGCCAAAACAGTGAGCTCATTTTGCACATTCATACCTGCTAATGATGAAGATAATGGAACTCTCTCAGACGCAGTTGCACAATTGGCACACATGCATGCAAAGATGGAAGATGAAGCATGTGGAAGGGGAAAGGACAAGAGTTGGATAGCCTATCTATCGTCATGGATGCCATCATGGCTGTTTGATGGGCAGAAGGTGATTGCTGTAGCACTCATATTAGGATCAGTGTCAGTATGTGGGATAAAGATATGCATTGGAAGGTGCAAGAAAACGGCAGAAGAAGCTATCAGAATGCACATAATGATGGATGTGAACATATGGGGAGCAACAGATAAAATTGTGAGAGCGAGAGGCCAACTAAGGGAGAGAATTACACTGTGTGACATATTTCCGCAAGGGACAATAAAGCTGGACAATCCTTGTGATCGAAGGACGTAAGAAGGGAAGTGGGTTTGGCGCAACCCCCGAAGGAGTGTGCTGATACATATACTGGTCCTTTAATGATCACCCAAACTATTATGGCCACGTCGGAGGAATAAAGAAGATATGGTGGCCCAGCGAAAAGAATTGCACATTTTGGGATGTGGTCGACAAGTCGACCAGAGGGAGGACTGAAGAGGGCTGGTTAAATTCCACCCCTGCTCCCCCTCCCACAAGGCACCTGGCCCGGAAGAAGAACCAAAGGCACCATGATCACCCAAACCATTTTGGACCGATTCCCAGTGCTCCTATGATAGACAAGTACGTTGAAAGGTACACACTCAGCCAACCCTACAGCTCAGGAGCATTGCAAACATTGCCCAGATTGGATGAGAAACCCCAGGATGCAACTAAGGATACTTCCGTTGACAGTCTCGACTAAAGCACCAAGAAGCCATGCATGACGTCATCAGAGCCACCATGACATAGCAGCATTAGACATGAAGCACACGTGCCATCCGCATATCGGGACACGATCACTCACCCGAATACAGGAAGAACACATGCGTACAGTTCTATAAGCTAGAGGACAGACACACCTACATACTGTCCTTGCCTTTATTATTGTGCCATTAGCTTTACCGCAGTAACGGTGAAACCGCAAGAAGCAAGAGATCCTGAGCAAGCTTGCAGATGCTTCTATGCACTTAACCCTATGGAACTGCAGGAGCGCCCATGGGACCTGACAGAGCCATATACAACTAACTTATGGACGATATAGAAGAACAAGTTACTTCTTACCTTGTAACGTTCTTTCGACGGGATGTTCCTCCGACGTATTCCTCATCTTAGATATCTCCTTCCAGCTCTGCTGGCCTCAGAAAATTTTTTCTCTCTAGAGGGCGCTGCGCGTCGACGTCCTCCGAGTCGATGTCCCTCGACAGCCGCCGTATCGACGTCGACGTCATCCTGCCTATAAAGGCCGCGCGCAGCATCCGTTGCTCAGTTCCGTTTTGTAGCCCACAATAATACTTTCTGGACTAAACTAATCACCCTGAAGGAGCGTAAGCTGCAACAACAAGGGAAGTAGAACTGCGGGGATGGATGGGAGGGTCGATGAGGAATACGTCGGAGGAACATCCCGTCGAAAGAACGTTACAAGGTAAGAAGTAACTTGTTCTTCGAAGGGATTGTGTCCTCCGACGTATTCCTCATCTTAGATAGGCTCCCATAGCAGTATTCTATTATCGGAGGAGGGAGTACTGACTTCACGCTGTCTTCTATTGATGAATAGAATGCAGTACAGCCCTTCCAAACCAAGTCTCTTGACTGGAGGAGGAATCCAAATTGTAAAAACTTGTAAAGGTATGGACAGACGACCATGTAGCGGCCGCACAGATGTCTTTAACCGGCACGCCTCTTTTGAGGGCCGATGAAGCTGCAATACCTCTGGTCGAATGAGCCCTAAGGTTTTGAGGGGGCTCTTTCCCTGCCAGTTTATAACATTCCAGAATGGCTAGAATGATCCATCTGGAAATGGTCTGCTTAGTTATTGGTAACCCCAGCTTGTGACCTGCATAACCTACAAACAGCTGGTCTGCCTGTCTTATCCTGGCTAGTCTACTGATGTAAAAACTTAAAGCCCTCCTAGGGTCTAGCCTGTGTAACCTCTCTTCCTCTTTCCCCGGGTGAGGAGGAGGATAGAAAGATGGTAGAGTAATCTTCTGAGTGATATGGAATTCAGAAACCACCTTTGCGAGGAAATTAGGCTTCACTTGCAGGACAACTTTGTCTTTGTGAAATATTGTGTGAGGGGGTTTACAAGAAAGAGCTTGTAATTCGCTCACCCTTCTAGCAGATGTAAGTGCTATTAATAAAATAGTTTTAAGGGTAAGGAATCTTAATGAACAAGAATGGAGAGGTTCGAAAGGTGTGCCCATCAGGAAAGTTAGTACTAAGTTTAAATCCCATAGGGGAACTTGGAATGGTCTTGGGGGATAAACATTGGTTAACCCCTTTAGAAACTGTATTACAAAGGGTAATTTGAAAAAGGATGGTTCTTCCGCAGTACGCTTAAAGATGGATAGCGCTGCGAGATAGCCCTTGATGGTGCCAACTTGAAGGCCTGAATTTGCCAAATATAGTAAGAAGGACAAAACCATTGGTGTACCACATGAAAAAGGGTCGATATTCTGTTCTCTACACCAGCTGCAGAATCTGTTCCAACGGCAGCGGTATAAAGACTTTGTTGCTGGCCTCCTTGCCGAAAGCAACACCTCCATAACATCATCAGGGAGGTCCCAATCCTTGTACCTCAGCCTTTCAGAAGCCAAGCGTGAAGGTTGAGGGTTTTGATGTCTGGATGGAGAACCTGACCTCCCTTCTGTGAGAGTAGGTTCTCTCTGAGTGGAAGTCGAATTGGAGGGCAGATGGACAAGTCTAGAAGGTCCGGGCACCACGTTCTCCTGGCCCAATCCGGGGCAATTAGGATCATGTTTCTCCGGAATCTTCTCAACCTCCTGATCATTTGAGGAATGACAGGGACCGGTGGGAACGCGTACAGAAGCGGAAACTCCCAGTCCACTATGAACGCGTCTCCCAGAGCTCCTCTCGAGGGAAATTCCCTTGAGCAGAACAGGTCGCATTTCCTGTTTAGGCTGGTGGCGAACAGATCTACCTGAGGGGTTCCCCAAAGGGCGAAGATCTCTTGAAGGACTTCCTGAGCTAGCTCCCACTCGTGGGAGACTGTGTTCTGCCTGCTCAGAGCGTCCGCTGTCAAGTTCTTCTCTCCGGCAAGGTGAACTGCCGATAGAGAGATTCCTTCTTGGATTGCCCAAAACCAGAGCTGCATCGCCTCTCTGCACAGGGGTAGTGATCCTACGCCTCCTCTTTTGTTGAGGTAATGCATGGCCACCGTGTTGTCCGTCATTATCAGGACGTTCTTCCCTTGTACAGCTGGCAGGAACGCCTTCAGCGCAAGTCTGATGGCTCTCAGCTCTAACAGGTTGATATGTAGTCTGGACTCCGATGGAGACCAACGACCGCTGATGGTCAAGTCGTTGGCGTGGGCTCCCCACCCCGTGAGTGAGGCATCCGTGACTACTGTTATCTCCGGCCAGGGTTGCCAAAACTGTTCTCCTTTCAGAATGTTCTCCTGACAGGCCCACCACTGAAGGTCTCGAGCCACCCTGCCGGTAACCTGAAGAAGATCTGTCATTCTCCCTGAGAATTGTGACCACTGAGTCCTCAGTGCCCACTGGAGGATCTCATTCTCAGGCGAGCCTCTGGCACTAGGAAAATGCAGGATGCCATGAGGCCTAGCTACCTCAAAAAGTCGAAGGCTGGGAGACGTTGGGCATGTTGGAACTTGGTAACCATCTGTAGAATATCTTGAGCCCTCACCTCTGGTGGCGAGGCTTTTCCCAGGGAAGTGTCCAGGATCGCTCCTATGAACTGGAGTCTCTGCGATGGTATCATTTGTGACTTCTTTAAATTGAGGGAGAAGCCCAGTCTGTGAAGGGAGTGGCACACGTGATTTAGCTGGATCTGAGCTTGTTCCGAAGAAACAGCCCTGATCAACCAATCGTCCAGGTAGGGGTAGACGTGAATGCCTTCCCTCCTTAGAATTGCAGCCACTACTGACATTAACTTGGTGAAGACCCTCGGGGCAGAGGTCAGCCCAAATGGCAGCACTCGAAATTGATAGTGAGAGTTGCCAATTGCGAACCTCAGGTATTTCCTGTGTTTGAGATGGATAGGCACATGGAAATAAGCGTCCTGAAGGTCCAGAGATACCAACCAGTCCTGGAACTGAAGGGCCTGGAGGATCTGAGAAAGAGTGACCATCTTGAATTTGTCTTTTCTGAGGAATTTGTTCAATTCTCGCAAGTCCAAGATGGGTCTCTGTCCTCCGTCTTTCTTTGGAATGAGAAAGTAAGGGGAGTACCAGCCCTTGTTCCTCTCCGCTACAGGTACCGGTTCTATGGCACCTTTCTCTAGCAGGTCCAAAATTTCCTGCAAGAGGAGCGGATCTGGAGCTTTCTGAGAGCTGATCCCCGGTGGATGACTCTGAGGTATACGTAGGAAAGGCAGGCAGTAACCTTGGGCAACTGTTTCCAATGCCCAAGCATCTGACGTGATAGCCTGCCATACCGCCAGATGTTGAGTCAACCTGCCTCCTACAGGTGTCCTGTGAGGGAAGTCCTCAAAGTGGTTTTGGGGCGGCTGATGCAGATGCCGATGGTAAAGAGGCACCTGCTGTTGCTGCGGCTTTTGAATATCTACCCCGTCCACCTCGGGTAGATCTTCTTTGTCCCCTTTGAGCCGGTCGTCCTCTACCTCTTCCGAATGCGGAGTAGAAGCGAAAGGACTTGCCCCTCGCAGAGGTTCCTGTGGGACGAAAGGGAGTCTGACGGATTGCAGCTCCTAGGGATTTTGCTGCTGCTTTTGAAGTTTGCAGTTTCTCTAAACTGTCATCTGCCTTTTTCCCGAACAAAGAAGAGCCATCGAATGGCATGTTCAAGAGTCTGGCTTGCACATCTGGGGCAAAACCAGACTTTCTCAACCAAGCGAATCTCCTAGTTGATGTACTTGCCGCCATTGCTCTGCTGATACTGTCAGCCGAATCAATGCCCGTCTGGAGGGATTCGCACATAGCGTCTTTACCGTCCTGTATAATATTCAGGAACGCATCCCTTTCTTCTCCCTCCGGGATGCAGTCAGCCGCTGTAGAAGCACACTCCCAAAGTGTATGGCTGAACCTAGCAAGGGTGCAAGTAGCATTAACAGATTTTAACGCCATGCTACATGCTGAAAAGACTTTCTTTGCCATAGCATCATATTTTTTATCGTCCCTGTCCTGTGGGACGGTAGGATAAGCCGTCTTGACATCGGTAGAGGATGCTGCCTGTACCACCAGACTTTCTGGGGATGGGTGTTTAGACAAAAACTCCGGGTCTGTAGAAGATACCCTGTACTTTGTAGACAGTTTTTTATTTACTGCTGGTACTACATCTGGGGTTTCCCAGTTTGTCATGATCTTCCTCTGAAGAGCTTTATGAAAGGCACCACAGGATCCTCCTGTGGGCCTTTGTCAAGAATATCCGTGAGGTCATCTTGTTGGAAAGATTGTGAAGGTGCAGACCACCCCATGAACTCTGTGATCCTGGCCATTAAGGCTCTATACGGGGTTTCAGCATGCTCCCCCGGGTCTGGCCTAGCAAACTCCACCTCAGGGGAAATGTCTAACCCACTTGCCTCATGTAAGGAATCATGAAGATCCTTTAACCTGCGTTATTCAGAGGAAAATTCCTCTCTAATTGGGGTTACAGGTCCCTGCAACTCAAAGGTGTCTTCCTGTTCAGACAATTCACCCTCTTCCAAAATTGAGGGCATAGTTCTCAATTGTTCTGAACTCATAAAGGGAGTAAATCCCATTTCCAAGGCAGAGGGTGACGAACTTGTCATTATCGGCCTCGAAAACGTCGATGTCGTCGACGCCGACGTCGAAGGCTTCGAACGTGGCGTCGAAAACAAAGGCGGAGGCCTCGAAGACCTCGACAGAATTGGAATTCTACTCGACAATCTCGTAGCCATCGACGTCGAGGACCTGGGGATAGTCACTGGGTGTGTCGTAACCGTGACTTTTCTTGGCGTCGACGCAGGTGTCGAAGCTGGCGTCGAGTCGACAGACCCATGTGTCGAAGGTCCCTTCGACAATGGCGTCGAAGACACCGACCTCGGCGTCGACGGAACCCTCGTCGACGGCGTTGACGGAACCTTCGAGAAAGGTTTGGGGGTCATAGTCCTACTCGAGGGTTCGAGACGCACTCGAGAGGTTTCCTTCGCCGGGTACTGCGACTCGCTGCGTTTTTGACCTTCGGGTCTTTCGACCAGAGCATCGCTCTCGGCAGTCTTCGAGGGGGTCAAGACCGCTTTCTCGAAGACGCTCATCATATTTTTGCGGAATTCCTCCCATTCAGCCCGGGAACTATGTTTCGTGGGGCAAGGGATTCTTTTTGGCGAAACAGAGGAAGAGGAAGACGGAGAAGGGGATCTTCGACGTCTCCTCTTCGAGTGCTTCGATCTCGAGTGATGGGACCCACTCCGAGACCTGGAGCGCGAATGGTGACGAGGAGACGAGTGTCTCGACTTCGTCGATGAAGAAGAAGCTTTAAAAGTCTTACCTTTCTCCAGCTTCCCCCTAAGCTCCTTCAGGGCCTTAGCTGTCATGGAAATACAGTCCTCGCATTCTGAACAATGGTGTTCAGCTCCCAAAGACCACAGACAAACTCTGTGAGGGTCAGTCAACGACATCTTTTTCCCACAATCTTGGCATTTTTTGAAGCCGGATCGAGGAGTTGTCGGTTCCAACGAGGAAGCCATCGAGTACGGATCGAATGACTCGAGGTAAATAGGATTAATCTGACTAAGAACTGAGCAACGGTATTCCGAGGCACTGAGTAAGCGCGGAAAAATGGAACTGAGCAACGGACGCTGCGCGCGGCCTTTATAGGCAGGATGACGTCGACGTCGATACGGGGGCTGTCGAGGGACATCGACTCGGAGGACGTCGACGCGCAGCGCCCTCTAGAGAGAAAAAATTTTCCGAGGCCAGCAGAGCTGGAAGGAGATATCTAAGATGAGGAATACGTCGGAGGACACAATGCCTTCGAATAGCATAATGTAGAAACCATGCTGTGGTTTAGGAAAATTACAAGAGACCACAGACCCTCGTCAGGAGCTGAGCTGAGCGAATTCAGGCTGCACAGAGGAGATTATGTGTCGGACAGGGCCTGCTCCCAAGGCCACTAAGATACAAGTGACATTCCATTCCCTGAACTGCACTAACACCAGCTACAGTAAATGCAAATAATTACCCTTAATTCAGAGCTTTATAGCTCGAAAACATGGTCTCTGGACACGTGACCCGGCCGAGCAGATGACGAACCGTAAGTAGCAGCTGGGAAAGAGGAGCTATCTCACGCCGCCAGACAATGGCTCGCAACAAAGTCGTTACAGAAGAGGCCGAATGCTGCATGATATGAGCGGGCACTCTCATAGTCTTTGGTGGTGTACTCATGTTACAACGCAGACACATAGTGTTCCTATTACCTTGACAAGGTAAACCTCAAGCTGAGAACCGATTCAAGTACCAGGCCTGCGGACATCTGCTCTAGCCAATCACAGTTCAGGACCATAGGCATGGGTAGCAACGGGCAAGAGCCAATGATCAGACCCTCACACTGAAACATTGTTTAGTAACAGCAATATTGGGATAGGCCAGGCCTGTCATCTGACATGGGAGAGCCAGTAGACTAACATGTATAGTGTCCACTATAGGTGGACTATTACTCAGTACCCAATCCAGTAGTGTGATAGGTTTTTGGAGAGGGGCCCAGGTTGTGATGTCACTATGACACAACTTTAGGACAAAACTGTCCTGCGAGCCAGAGCTCACTGAGAAGTTCCTGGTTTCTTCTATCCGTTTACTGATCCCTGTTGGTTTTGGCTGTAATAAACCGCAGTTTGAACTTGCTGTCTGTCTGGGCCTACGTTCCATTTGGGAAGGGAAGGAGTTGAGCCTTCCATGAGTTCTGGGTTCGCGAACTCCAAGTAGCCCCTAACTTAACTGGGAGTTTTATCTCAACAAGTTCGTAGCAGAGGGATGGTTGCCTGCGCTAGCCCGGCACCAAGCCGACCCCTTCGCCTCTCTACCTGAGAGGCTGTGGGACCCTTGCGTGTATTTTGAGAAGAACGGGAAATGCATACCCGTTTGAAAGGCCACCAGGAGCCATTTGGAAATCATCCCGCCCAGAATCAGTGAGTGTCCAGGCAGACCACAGCGGGCGGCAAGTGCCTTGATGGTGGAACCGGCAGCCGAGCAGCGCCAGTGGAGCACAGAACTTAAGTATTGATCCAAACTGACAATAATTGTGGGGTAAGGGAGGGTACTGAGTATTGTGCAGTATAGCAGTGAGTATTGTTAAATACTAGTGAAGTATTGTCTTGCAGTGTGTCTTAGTGTTGTCTAGTATCGTTGTTGTGAGTAGGGACTGGAGCGGAGGTAGGAGTGCCCTTTTCTATGTGTAGGTCATATTCGGTCTTAGAAGGCTTGGATGACAGAAGATTTGTAATGAAAGTATTCCTGTGAATTGGGCATTTTAGCTCGGGTCATAGATGATGGTATTCCCGTGAGGGTTAGCTGGAGCTATCCTAGATTGCGGAACGTGAATTGACTGATTAAGTCTCCTGGAGAGAGGAGTTTCACACGTTAGGCGACGCAACGAGTGCAGTTCGATCAAAAAAGAATATTAGTATACTCTGCCCTGGAGAGCGGGAGTTTTGTGTGGGGTTGGAAGTAACGGGTTACTTGTGGTGCATGTAATTTCCAATTTACCTATATTGCATTGTTAGCTTGGTGACGCCACCCTTAGGTTTCAACATAGGACACAGCGTTTTGACGGTGAGGAGCTACTGTTGAGAACTTGGGATTGGCAGACAAGGTGAACCAGTGGCAGTGCATGAAAGGCGCATGCGCAGGATTGTGGGGGTGTGCCTGATGAGGCAGTGATTGTGAAGGAGGGGCTGTGCGCGGAGCACGCTAGATAAGCTACAGAGCCAAAGAGGCTCGTAGAAACTGAAACGTATTAACATTGCATAGTGACTTTTATCCCCTGAAGAGCAGATTATCAAAAGCCTCGACTTGAGGTCAGGTAAAAGGGTATCAACATGTATCAGGGAACTAGTGGGGGACCTACTCCCCTTCATCATTTGTGCAAGTCATTGCCTCCTTACAAAGAGAAGATTTGCAAGTACAGCATAGAGTGGTCCAAAAACACGGAAGGCAAACTAACAAAGCCATGGCCGCCTTGCAGCAGTTTCTCCAAAGATATGCAGCAATCACTATAGAAACACAAAGGGCACTTGTAAGGGGAAGAAATTGACCAAATAAATGGCTATTTTTGAGTTTTGGCGCATGTTTCAGGAGGGAGAGGGGGAACAGCAAAGCGTCAGTGGATGCTGAACCTGCATGAGGTGTAGGAAGAGGGGTCTCACCCTTCCGGACCTCCATCTCCCGCTCTAAGTCTGATATTTGATGACACAGATGATGAAAAAGGGACATACCCTGTCAGGGAACTTAGGGAAGCTGAGGGGTATTCAAATCTGACCTACAAACCACCACCATACACCAGAGAGGACAAGCCAAAGGGCACAGGACAGCCACTCACCACTCAGTGATGCAAGGCCAAGCAGCGAGTCACAGCAGCACGCGAAGGCAGAGTTTGACGGCAAAGGCACAGACGAAGACAACCGGCGAAACATCTGACTGGGCAGACCTATTGGAGAAGGAGGACAGACGGGGGAAGGAGACAGAAGTAAGGCTAGAATGTGAGAACAGAGAGAGGAGGACAGAGGAGAAACTGGAGTGTGAGGACCGGGAGCGAAGGAGGGAGGAGGAGAAAGAGCAGCTGGAAAAGGAGCGTGAGGAAAGAATAGAAAGGGATCTCAAGGAAAGGAAGAGAGTGGTTAGGCAGATGAGGGAAAAGAGGGAGAGAGAAATAGAGAAGGCGGAGAGGCAGAGAGAGATAGCAGAGCAAAAGAAATCAAGTTAGCAAAGAGGGAACAGAGAAACTATGCCCCTTCGCTTGCTAATCTATTGAACCACTATGAACAGGTTCATGCTTTACTAACATTTACTTTACAAATCTGATACACAATGGTTTTGTTACATTGACGATGTGCTCATGATTTGGTCAAGAACCCCACAGGAACTATCATCCTTCAAAGCATATATGAATACTAACCAGTTCGGCATAGAACTAAATGGGATACACAGCCACCATACGATTTTCTTCTTGGATATCAAAATCACAGTGGACAACCAAACCCTGGGAACCACCACATACAGGAAACACACGGAAGTGAACTCTGTTCTATTTGTAACCAGTTGTAACTGTAGATCTGTTATCGACAACATCCAAAAGTGTGAATGTATAAAAGCAGGGAGAAATTGCAGCGGTGCAGAAGCATTCGAAGCAGAATGTGACCTTCTATGCAACAGATTCTTCAAGAGGGCTTACAATAAGAAAATAATTGGATCAGCGCTCAGTCTTGCTAAACATACTGCACGTGAAACACTACTGACTCCCAAAACCAGATTGAGGCCTAAGGATGATACCATCAGAAATGTTACCAGGTATCACCAGGACAGCCATAGGGTCCAGAAAATTCTAGGCAAAGACTGGCACCTACTTAACATTGACGAGGATATACGACCATGGATAACCAACAAACCTCAGATGTCATATAGCAAGGCACCCGCCATGCGTACACTCCTGAGCCCCTCTTACATGTCTCCTGAGAGATGCACAAGAGACAACTGGCTATCGTCAACAAAACCAATGGGCTTCTACAAATGTGGTACTTGCTCCATGTGCCCGCATGCTAAGAATGCCAAATCTATTGTGTTAATGGGCAATCGCAACCATTGTATAGTTGGGTACATAGGAAGCACGATTAGAGAGCTAAGAACAAGGATCAGAGAACACCTGGAACTACTGAAATCACAGGACGCAAGATACCCCCTGGCACTGCTCTAGCAGCAAAAACATCAGACAGAGAGAAAGGAAGACATCCAATTAATTGGGCTAGAACTCATCAAAAGTGACCCGAGGGGAGGAGACAGAGAATTGAGACTCAGACAACGCGAGGCAAAATTGATTTGCAAATATAGCCTGGGCCTTAACACTGACCATGAACTCAATGTTTTCCTCTGACGTGGTTTTCCCTGACTTTTCTCCCCTCTTATGCCTACTGCCTATCATGCCCTGGTCACCCTAACAAATCTGCAATTACCTTGGATGCAGCCTGGATGCCCCCCATTCTGTTGTGTATTTAAAAACATGGGTGTTACGGCCCGGGCAAATCCCCTTTGCGCCCTGGACTACCATTCTGTTCAGAGTATTAGTACACTGCCTAGCAATCGCCTACTCATATTTTTGTTATATTAACCTGTGTACCACCTGGCACCTTGAGCCATACACCATACATGGCTGCGCAACACATCCTGGTTTAATTTTTACTCCCCAGGTTGGTGCTTATCCATCTCAAGCACCCACTCCTGACACTACTCGGGACCAGGGGTCATGACACAACCCAGGCCAACGAGGTCCCCGGACTACAACCACCTACCTGCCAACTCCGAACTTGCTCAAGATGCACTATATTAGCACCATTGCCAACTTCCTGCTGTACTACTGGCTACTCGCCACTGCCACCCTGCCACCGTACCGGACCCCATGCCCATAAACCCAACACTGCGGCACATCTCACAATTGGCCTTTGGGCACTTCACGCTTTGATTAATTATCTGTACAGGGTTAATTTAGCTGTTAACGCTGTTTCAAACTTACTTCATTCTGCCATAGGTGCTACAGGTGTCTCACAGGTGACCATCCCCTGTCCCACGTCCACCAGTCCACCTTTCCCCAGCAGCCTCCTTAAGTGTGCCTTGCGCAATGCTCGGTCCCTCCCTGCCCATGCCCTAGATGTACATGACCCCATTATCAAGGATAACATAGACCTTTTTATACTCAGTAAAACCTGGCTAAATGAAACGTCTGATTCAGCCCTCACCCTCACCATTCCATCAGGCTACACAATCTATAGGCAAGACCGCACCCTCCAGAGAGGTGGAGGGGTTGCTCTCATCTCCAAAGAGACACTCGCAATTAAGAAGATTGAAGGGACACTTGACCAGAATTGTGACTACCTTCGTCTTAAAATCAGTCTCACTGCTAACTGCACCATCTCTATTCATATCGTTTATCGACACCCCCGGCCCAGTCACAGACTTCCATGACGCTTTGATTCACTCCCTCTAAGGCAATCTGAAAAAGACTTCTAAAGTTCTGCTCTTGGGAGAATTCTATCTTGGACTCTATGACCCTAACGATGCCCATGCAGCTGCCCTGAATATTAGGCTTCTCTCAAGCCATCTCAGAGTCAACCCATGTTAAAAGGTGCACTCTGGACTGGGTGGCACATCATAACTGCTCTATTTGGGTCACTGACATTGCCGCAATTCCGTTGTCTGACCAGCACTACATTCGATTTGACCTTAATACATCTAAAGGGCCCACTAAGACTGTCATCCCGCTGCCTGCATCTCTATCCAGGAGTGCCTGTCAGCTTACCAAGGAGAATACCTCGCCCCACCTGATGGTGCCTGCCCTTAGCCCATCTTCTCCAATGACCCTGAAGCACTCGCCAGTGCATTTAAACTCACCATTACACAAGCTGTTGAGGCCATAGCCACACTCACCTTGAGAAAAGCTAAGAGAGCTAAACACTCTAATACATGGTTTGACCAGGTGCTCCTGCAACTACGCTCTAAGAAAAGAGCAGCACTTTCATCCTGGAAAGAGTATCCTAATGGCGCCTCAAAGGCATCGTTCAAGGACATCTCTAAAGAATATAAAACTGCTATAACTAGGGCTAAATCCGCCTCCATTAACTCAAGGATAGCAAAGGCAAAATCAGGGACCAGAGACATTTTCGCCATCTTTACAGAGCTGGAAAATCCTTCCACGCCGCCTTCTACCCTCTGTAAGGATGAAAAGTGGTGTAATAACATTCAAATTGCCATGCTTGATAAACTTAACACTCTTCAAGCCAAATTCATAGCTCATCAAAAGGCCCTGACTCACTTAATAGCTGACACTCACAGCAACCCGCCTCCAGCTACCACGCCTGCTGACTCCCTGCCCTTTGACTTCAAGGAAATGAGCGAATCTGAAGTCATCTCCCTTCTTAATTCCATTAAACCTTCCAACTGTAAAGGGGATATCTGCCCGGCTCAGCACATTAAAAACTGTGCCCCTACCCTTTCCCCTTTCCTCACGGCCTTCATCAACTCCTTGTTTCAGTCTGGCCATGTCCCTACTGGCCTTAAGGAAGCCTGGGTACACCCGTTCCTTAAGAAACCTTCCCTTCACCCAACGGTTCCAGGGAACTATAGACCCATCACTAGCATCCCTTTTTTACTGAAAATCCTGGACAAGGCAGCTTATCTGCAAGTCCAAAAATTCCTTGAAGATAACCGGCTTCTTGGCCTTCCGCAGTCGGGATTCCGCCGATGACATGGTAACAAAACGGCCCTTCTAGACCTAAACAATCAAATAGACGATTTCAGAGGCGTAGGCAAACCTGCGCTCCTTCTGCTCCTTGATTTATTGTCTGCATTTGACCTTGTGGGTCATAAGACACTATGCCACTACCTCGCCACTGTGGCTAACTTCTCCCCTACGGCATGTGCATAGATCACCTTGTTTCTACAGGAAAGGGCTGTGAAAGTCTTTTCTGACTTAGCCTGTGCTATGCCTAGTCACATCAAATGCGGAGTTCACAGGGCTCGTGCATTGCGCCCACCCTCTATAACCTTTTCACGAGGCCCTTGTTTAACATGCTGGACGGTTAATTGGATTCCCTGCCTCTCTGAGTAAACTAGACTGTCAGCATAGGTCCTTCACCATTGATAACATACCTATCATGGTGTCTCAAACAGTCAAGACCCAGGGTGTTTACCTTGACTCTAATCTGACCATGAACAGACAGGTGAGTGCTATTGCCTCTTCCGCAGCATACTACTCCAAACTACTTAACGGAGCTAGACCCTTCCTATCTCAAAAAAATTCCCTTACCATTGCAAGCGCAAACATGGGATCCAGATTGGACGATTGCAATGCCTTTTTTGTGAGGACCTCTGGCAATAATATAGCCAAACTCCAACTGGTCCAAAACAATGCCCTCAGAGCCGCCGCAGGGATCTCTAAAAGGGACCACATCTCTGAGGTGAGGAGAAAGGTCACTGGCTTCCCGTTAGAGAAAGAATTATATTTAAAACACTCACCCTTACGCACAAATGCATACATGACCAGGCACCCCCGTACCTCGTCCAAAGAATAACCAAGAATTCTTCCTCCAGGCTCACTAGAACGGCTTATTCCAACAGGATTGCCACTCCCAAGACCCATAGAGTTTGAGCAGGCAGTACCAGTTTCCCCACTATGGCCGCCTCACGTTGGAACACTCTAACTGCGCACATCAGGATGATTTACTCTCATGTAGCCTTCCGTAAAGCTATTAAAACCAGGTTATTTGTACGATTGTATATTGCACCCCTCCTTTAACATTAGCTCCTGTGTGTGAGTCATTGTTATCACCTGCTGAAACTTCCATCCTCATTTTGGCACCTCTCACTTTAGATTCAAACAGTCTTCATTGCAATGTTGTCCCCTATAAGTCCCCTATAAGATAATGCAGTATCTGACTTGCCGCGGTCTCTTGGCGACTCCCGGGTAATGAGGTGGTTGGCTCGCAGGGTCTCTTAGTGAATTCTGATTGGTGGGTAGGACTCTCAATTGAAGCAATGCTGGAAGCATTGTTGTGTGATGCAATCAGTGTTCATTCACGCGGTGTGTGTCTCCCATCTTCCTTCCTCTGACATAACACTACTGATTGCTGCGGCTATCACTAGTATTTGCAGCCCTGCATACCTGGTGAGTGGCTCGGGGGTTGGCCTTGGGGAATCACTCACCATGCTCTGGTAGCCACTTCTAACATGAAAGGGATGCTTTCAGCAGAAGTGATCTTTGCTTCTCTCTGACAATTAGAAGAGGGGGTCAAGGCATTTACACACTGCACAGGTCAAGAATGCATGGATTTGTGTTACCAATTTGCATTTGGTAGTGTACCCAATAGCCCTCTGCCCAATAGCCTCTCTGGTAAATTGAATTTAGAAGTGTGCCCAGTAACCTCTCTGGAAAATTGTATTAAGAAGTTCGCCCAGCACCCTCTCTGGGAAAGCTGCATTTAGAAGTGTGCTCATTGAAAGAACATATAACCCATCATATCACACCACCACGCTTACTCTCTCCTATACATCACCACTCAACTAGAACACAGAGATACTATGACACCATTCGGTATAACTGTTCTCATACCAACATTCCGCCGCTTACTCCACATCATTCTATGTAAACACTGCTGGTCTCACACCCCCAGCCAGGCGTTTTCCTCAGGCCTAACGCAGCCACATCCGTTCCGGATAAATCCTGCCAGAACGAACACATTCTCCTGATCTCTCAACCACCACACCTACCGCTAAGAAGCAGCTATTACACGAGTACCGCACTAGCTGCACACATACCCGGTGCTCACACGCACCTTTTGACTCTCTCTACTCTCTCTACTGATCTGAACTTCGGTTCCCAAGGGTGTTCAACCTACCAGCGCCTTCAGACCATACCAATGGTATATAAGGCGCTATATAAGTGCAAAATAACAATAACAATAACAATAACTGGGGCCATGCATGGTAAGCAGTTCCTGGTTGCCAATATTAGGGTTACCCAGAGTGTGCCACTAAATGACAGGAGCCAGACATAGGATTCATACATTTATTTTACACAAATTAAAATTGTCACGGTCCCTAGGGTGGTGGAAAGGTCCTTCACCAACAACAGACTGACAGACAAACACTATGAGGTCAAGCAAGAATGGGGGAATAAGGAATCATGCAGGGAAAAGTGGGAGAGGCAAGTGGGCAGATGAGACCCAACATCTTACAATGTTTTCCAATGTTACACACACACACACACATACCACACGCACACCACACGCACGCCGATAGTTTGGTATTGCATCTACTGACCAATTGCCTAACGCACTGCAACATTAATGTGGGAATGGCAGTTCCCGTGTGATTCTATGCCTGCTGGTCTAGTTTCATCAGCATTGGCCTTGAAGCAGTCATTGCGCTGAAAACCCACAAGCCTGCTGTTAGCAATAACAGCCCCTGTTCCCTCGCTTTTGTTAATGGAGTTCAGCTGAAGAAGACCTCTACATTCGGATTACCTTTGTGACTGATCTCTGACACAGCTGAGTGACATTTTGGAATCAGGCAGCTCTCTCATTGGCCCACCCTTCCACCCAAGTGCTTTCCACCAAATCCATCCCTGCCATCCACAGACAGTTATTTTTCAAATGGTTATTTATATAATACCCAGAGTTTTCTAAACGCGGACCCGGGGATCGGACCTGTGTTGCTGAGCTTCGTCGTCTTGCTTCCAAGGCGAGCGTGTTACCCCTGAGCAATCCTCTCAGCCCTAGACAGACAAGGGAAGCTTCTGTTAGAGCCTGGACAGTCTTTTGATTACCCATTACGTCCTATTTCCCAGTCCATCCATTTATTTATTTATTTATTTATTGCATTTAATTATACAACCAACTCCTTGGGTGTCACGGTGTCACGCATCTTGGGCATCTTGTGCAGTAACATAACATCTTGGGCATCTTGATCAGTTACATAGTGTCTAGGGCGTCTTGCACAGTTGCATAGGGATAAAACAGTATAGGTGGGTTCCACAAAAAAGCGGGGTACAAGCAGGTTAGGAATCATACTGAATGAGGAGATATAATGGGACAGGCTTGCGCTGTTAGTGTTTGTTAAACAACCAGGTTTTTAGTAGCTTCTTGAACTACGGGAAGGAGGATTTGTTGCTAAGGTGGGTGGGGAGTGAGTTTCAGATGCGAGGAGCTGCTGTGGGGAAGCTTCCCATCAACTCAGAACTACCACGCGAGTTTCATTTTCTAAACCTGTGCGATCGCTGTTATAAAATTCCAGCAATGCATGTATCAACAGCACCTTTCAAAACACATAGGAACTCAAAATATCACCGTTTGTTTGCCTAGCATACTGTGAATTTATTTAATTGCACTTTTTGGTCGACAAGGACTCTGTGATATTTGTACATTTCACTGTTTGGTTGCCTAGGATCAAGTGATTGTTTTAAATTACACTGTGATGTTGCCTAGGAACCCGTGGTTTTTTAAATTGCATTGTTTGTCCACCAAGCATCCTTTGGTCCCCACTACTCCTACATCACTCCTCACCTACCGTCATCCTATTTTGTGGAAAGGTGTGGGGCATGGAAGCGCAGAGAACACCGTGGGCCTCATTATGAGGCTGTTGGCCGCGGTATGAACGGTGCCAGTAAGGTCTTACCTGGTGGGCTGTGCGGCACCCGCAAGCAGAACTCGTAATGCCGCTGGCACAGTTATTAACGGTGCATCAATGCTCCCCACCCCCATTCTGCCCTACAGGGCAGAATGGAGATCGGGAGCCCGGCATTACCGCCTCCAATAACTGGCCCACTCATCTCGTAATGGGCCGGTTATTGGCCAATCGCGGGAGGCAGTGCTGGTAGCAAGCATGGCGGTAGCCGTGCCTGCCATACAGGAATGGCTACGGCCATGCTCGTAATGAGGCCCAGTGACTTTTTTCATTCCCTACTCAATCCACAATTGTTCATTAACCAATAACAACCAATCAGTCACATACACACTTCTCATTCATTGCGCTTGTAGCATGGCCAAATATGACTGGCATTGACTTCGCCGCATAAGGCTGTCGCTTATGTAGTAATCATGCTTCACTCATTGTTTTAATAACTTGTCTTGCCTTAGAAAAAAGCTACTCTTTTTCGATCAAAAAATGAACGAAATCCACAGATTATTTTCTTAAGCAAACCAAGATGGAATAAACCCTGATGCGCCCTCCAAAACGAATGCTCTTCTGATCCTTTGAGGAAGTCACGTAACCAAAGAAGTACTCCCGGACCCAGTTGATACGTTTTATTGTTCTTGATTCCGCCGACACTCCAGGTCAAAGACAAGATATACAGGGCGACAAAGACACCTGCTCCCCACACCCCTGAAGCCACCTCCGCTCACTCCCAGCTCCAACTGTCACACTGACGTATCGTGCTCCAGCCCCAAGGACCTCACAACCGCCTGCGCACAAATCAAACACAAGCCCAACACCACGCATATGATTATGACACATCTTCCTCCCTTATACACACCAACACAACAGATGTGAGGGACACTGTCCAGCAATGCACCAAAAAGCACGACAACACAAAACACACCAGACCTATCACTAAGTGGCCAACCAGGTAATAGACCTAAAGCACAAAGGAAGAACAGACAACCCTCATTGAACCAACCCCAGACCTCACACAACCCACCACAAAACGGTATCACAGTATACAAACTGCAACATCGTTCCCCAAAAATCCACTGGGCACACAAACAGACCACTGATAAGCTAACTAACACAATACTCAACCAACTAACTGAAACACACCGTGCCAACCTCCACAATAAGCCAAACACAACCCTTGACCATGCCAACCATAAAGTTTAAACAGGGATAAGACCAACCGAATTGAAGAAAGGACCTAGATATCCCCCAATCTGTCCCGGACCACATGGACCCTCAAGAACCAAAACAAAAAAAACAAAGAACAACCACCGGTCTCAAGCTCTACCTCAAGACCCCAGGCCTGCCACGCTCCACAACCCCACACAGGGCACCAAACTAACAACCTAACCCATCAAAGCACCTTGCTCCTTCCGCCCTAGTCTGCCCGCCAGGGCCTCAGGCTTGCCACGCCCAAGCACAAACCAGCTTGCCTCGAGCATACCCAGCACTTCCCACCACGTCAAACCGGGAACCAGGCTTCAAACTACCAACCCCTGGAGTCGCCATTCACTTAAGACCCCGGTAACCAGTCCAGACACCATAAAGGAATACGATATCCGCACACCTTCCCATAAGAGTAGCATGACACACCTTCACAATCCACCCACCAAATCAAAATACACAATACTACTAGCCAACTCGCAGTAATGACAAAACTTCCCGTTACCACAGGAACTGTTAACAACAATAATAATAACCAACCATTTCCAGCAAACAACAAGATGCCACAACGCGAAATCAGAACCATTGCCAAGTAGCCCCTACACCTGAAACAGCAAACCACCACCACTGTACTCCACCACAAACCCAAAACAAAAATAAAAACACCTGGGTAGCATAACTCGAACCCACAGTTGCTCAAACCAAAAAACCTTAATGGCGAACACCTCAGCAAACACTTTCTAACCTGCCAACCACCACATGACCTGGCACACCCCTTGCACCAGCCATACCAAAAATGCAGCATACCCCGTAAAGCTGAGCACTCATACATTGACCAACAAGCTGCTCCACGCTGACCTGCACGCCGCACAACAGGCTAGGAATATGTATTCAACACAATCCCCCATGAAAATGCATATGATCGTGAACCCTCCCCCCGACCACATGTCCAATATCTGACCCAAAACCGTGACTCTCATACCACGGAAAATGCATTACTTCTGCACATTAATCCTTAATGTTGACAGAGACCAATACAACACTGTCACCGATCCCCAGTGTGTTTCCCCCTCCAGGAACCCCAGCGCCGACTGCAGCCTCGGCAAACCCTGGCCTCCTTAGTGAAGCTCCCCCCCCAAAATGCATAAACAAAATTATTCCAAATTTTGGAACCCAAACCGGATAAACAGTCATAAACTCATCCGAAATTCAGGTAAAGTCCTCACCCGACCCCAAACCTGAAAAATGAACATTACATACAGTATGCGTTTTATTTTATAACACAGGACCTAAACCCCCCGCGGCTACAACATAGACATGGCATCCAGACACGACAACAGCTGCCACAACTAGCCCCCCCCGAACCCCAGGACCGAAATGCCTAACCCCTAAACAACCGGGCCACACACGAACATAAACACACACACAGTAATACAGACCAAGCATACCAACATAACCAAGGCCCGAACAACACCTACCTCCCTGAAGTCACTTGAGGAGTCATATACCGATAATGCCTCCTCCAGGATCCCACGCCACACTTGTATGTCACCGAAACTGTTCCAAAACCAAGGATCTTCAGGGCACCATTGGACCAAAAGCTTACGACCCAAACCACCATGTGAATCACCTCCACTGCACCTGTTGATTCTTTCTTTCATGGCTGACATCACCAACACCGGGTGCTGCACCCTGTGATTTACCTCATAGCTCTTTAATACTTCAATTTCAGTTCCCCGCAGACTGATCAACAAGTCACGGAGTCCCCCTGCCCAATGTGCAGGCCGCCTCCGGACGTAGCCTCCATGCCCCAAATCCAAAAGTTCACCGCAACTTCCCTTTCCTTCAAAGTTACAGTTAAACGCGGGTCTTCCACAAGTCGCAGGGTCTCCAGACCCATCTCTCAATCCACTTCGGGGCAATATATCCTCCCTACTTCAAGTCCCAGAGCTCACTGGGAAAAAACAACTCCCAGAAGCAGGAACTACGCTACCCTGAGCCACACGTCTCTGTACGGCCCACGCTTGATTCTCCTCCAACTGACAGCGAAGACACCAGACTTCCGCTGCTTTTTTCCCTCCCCAAAATAGATCACAACTGGGTGGGGAACAATTGCTTGCTGTCTCTAAGCAACGATTAACAGCAGCACATCAACCGTAACTCCCAGTCTCCGCCTCTCCCCTAAGGACAGGGGAAACAGCACGAACAGGGGAGAGCAGCGCTGTCTGGCCGGCTAGCAAAGCCGACGAGTAGCCTCCATTAGCCTCGGGGTGTGGGGAACACCACCATGGGGGGACGGTGTCCAACAAGCTTCACCCCCCGCAGCAGGGATGGCACCCGTACAGCCCATTACAATCCACATAGCCAGTGTGGTAATTAAAGCAGGGACGCCGTTATCATGTAGGTAAACACTTCCTGCTTTATTGTCCACAGTTCAGCACCTCCAGGGGAAGACAAATGACACAGATAGGACGCCGGACACTGCGTTCCCCACACCCCTTCCCGTCACCTCAATCACTAACACACAGATAGGCGCGAGCGCGCCATTACTACAGGAAGCATGTGTGAACTCTCAGTATGAGATCCCTTGAAGAAGCCTGTGTGAACTCTCAGTATGAGATCCTGAACTCTCAGTAAGACCATTTGAGGAAGCCTGTGTGAACTCTTAGTATGAGATCCCTTGAGGAAGCCTGTGTGAACTCTCAGTATGAGGCCCTTGTGGAAGCCTGTGTGAACTCTCAGTATGAGACCCTTTGAGGAAGCCTGTGTGAACTCTCAGTATGATATCCCTTGAGGAAGGCTGTGTGAACTCTCAATATGAGGCCCTTTGAGGAAGCCTGTGTGAACTCTCACTATGAGACCCTTTGAGGAAGCCTGTGTGAAGTCTCAGTATGAGGCCCTTTGAGGAAGCCTGTGTGAACTCTCACTATGAGACCCTTTGAGGAAGCCTGTGTGAAGTCTCAGTATGAGACCCTTGGAGGAAGCCTGTGTGAACTCTCAGTATAAGGCCCTTTGAGGACGCCTGTGTGAACTCACTGTATGAGACCCCTTGAGGAACCCTGTGTGAACTCTCAGTATGAGGCCCTTTGAGGAAGCCTGTGTGAAGTCTCAGTATGAGACCCTTGGAGGAAGCCTGTGTGAACTCTCAGTATAAGGCCCTTTGAGGACGCCTGTGTGAACTCACTGTATGAGACCCCTTGAGGAACCCTGTGTGAACTCTCAGTATGAGGCCCTTTGAGGAAGCCTGTGTGAACTCTCAATATGAGATCCCTTGAGGAAGCCTGTGTGAACTCTCAGTATGAGACCCTTTAAGGAAGCCTTTGTGAACTCTCAGTATGAGATCCCTTGAGGAAGCCTATGTGAACTCTCAGTATGAGGCCCTTTGAGGAAGCCTATGTGAACTCTCTGTATGAGACCCTTTAAGGAAGCCTTTGTGAACTCTCAGTATGAGACCCTTTGAGGAAGCCTTTGTGAACTCTCAGTATGAGATCCCTTGGGGAAGCCTATGTGAACTCTCAGTATGTGGCCCTTTGAGGAAGCCTGTGTGAACTCTCTGTATGAGACCCCTTGAGGAAGCCTGTATGAACCCTCTGTATGGCATCTTTCCTGCTTGCGTTAAACCACCTTTCACACCAAGGTTAGTCTGCAAGTTTATAGATATCAATATCATTTAAGGTGTGCGCCTACCTAAGGTGCTCAAAGAGAGCAATTTGTGCAAAAAGGAAGCTGCTAACATGCAGACCTCTTTAGTAGTGCACATTAATTAATGAAGATGATTATTTCTTTGGGCAAATATCTCATAAGGACTACCAATGAAGTCCCATAATCTTATGGTGGGCGAACCACTCACAAATATTTAGGCTCCATGAAGATGAATTACAGTGAATAATCCTGAGAAAGCAGGTGTCTGGTGGACAACAGATCAAACATTTCCACTGCATCGCAGCCCTTTATTAAATCTTCACGGTTCTATGTTGTTGCATCGCCAGTCTTTTTTTCGATGGGTTTGTTCCCAAAAATGTTTTTTTTTAAACTTGAATGTTTTAAATTTTAATTTGGGGGTACCCCATCCTAATTGTTTTTTTTACCTCTTCCCACCCCCTATCCCTAAATAGCCTTACACACCCCCCAATATTATTCAATGAGTTTTTTCATTAAATATTTTTCAATTAGTTTTTTCGTGAAATGTTTTTGGGAGAAATAAAAATACAAAAAATGACTGACGAAGTACAATGTTAAACGATCTACACTTGTTGGAGAAGGAGCTTTAACAGGGTGCAGGAACAAACTAATCTGGGTCTCCAAATAAGTGATCTCACTGATTTTAAGGATTTTAGGAATCATCAGAATGGGTGCTGCCATCATTGGCATCCGAAGGCACACACACAGGTAGCCCGAATGCTCCGATTACCAGTTGGTACCTTTAGCTGCTGGAGGATACCTCTAGGGATGTGCCCCTAGGATATCTTTCAACGATATACTTGCTCCTACCTGAGTGAGAAACTCAGGATCTCTGGGGAACAGCACAGCACCAGAAGCCACACCATTGCTAGAATGACGACCACAAATGTAAAACATGAACAATCAGGAGACAGGCCTTTTCACGCTGTGCACCCGGTCTCCGGAACAACTCATGCACACACCACAGAAGGTAACTCTCAGGAGGGAGATGAAGGCTCTGCTCTTTAAGGACCACCCTAAATCTCTTGGCACACCCTCAATCATGGTCCCAGCCCCGACCTCTTGGTCGCCTCTCTTGCTTCTGGTTTCCTGGCACACTACCTCGCAAGTGCAGGCACATGTGTGTCCAAGTCGTGCACTCTTGCCGCATCATTGTCCATGAACTCTGACGCCTCTCCACGTCATGCACCTAGTGCCCAATGACCTGCTCCTGGTTGTGCTGCTGTCCTCCATTGCTGCCAAATGTTTGCATTTGGGGCACTCTATCATTCCAAATGTGCAATAAATAACTAGAGCGAAACCCGAGCTTCCTCTGACACTAAGAACCCTGAGTTGGAAAACCTCTAACTGTGGCTGGGAATGAAATCAACAATGTATCAATATGCTCTGTCACTCTGGACCCTCCCCCACAGACACCATGTGATGTTATGGCCAGCCACCCCGCCACATGCACCTTCCCTTTCCTACCCCCAAGCTCAAAGAATTGACTCTTTCCCCAGCTACTACGTCACCCTTTTCCCTTCTTTCCGCAATGCATTCTCACTCCTCACCTGTACAGCGCTCTCTTGCTGGCCTGAACTCTCACAACTACCGGGCTGTCCGAAAAAGAGGGAGGACTGGAGGAAGACATTGATCAACAAACATAGCCTGTTTGTTGGCCATACAACAATCAGCAAAACCTCCGAATGTGCACATAGCACACCATACAACTTGTGTTACTCCCCACAACCTCATGATCAAGGACCCTTGCAGGATGAATGCAAAATTATTAGATAGGCCCTTTGTCATATTTAGATATTTTGGAGGTCCCTCTGAAGTGTGAGATAGGGTGTTGGAAAGTGAGGGGCAATGCCATAAGGAAGGGCCGACGTTAAAGATCAGTCATTTGTACGTGATGTGTTAGATACGGGCACAGGTCCATAGGCACAGCATCCCTGTCCCTCTTCCTCATCCCAGTCCTTCACGTCATGAAGGTCTCCGCGTTCAAGCAGAGGTAAGCCACAATCCATTCCATTCTTATACTTTTGCCCCTCCCCCTGCAGCCCGCTTACCTCCAAAACATCCTGTTGTGTTTTCAGGCACCAGGGCATGACGTATAGAGTACAGGAGTGGTTTAGACACCTTGTTAACAGGGTCAAATCTCCATACCCTCCAATTTTCTCAGTGGAGAATTCGATGGGGTGTGTCCGGGGCAGGCATCTTGGGCCTGAATGGTGCCTTCCACGGCTGAATTTCCATGCTAACAGGAACTATTTAAATGAGAAGTTCATTGCCACCCCCTGTTGTTCCTTGTGGGGCTACTAAAAGACAGAACTCATGGATATCATTTGGGGGTTGCCAGGGATAGCAGCTGCGACCCCTGTTGACTCTCCTCCGACCTGTGGCACTGCCTCTGCGACCCCTGGTCAAGGAATGCAGAGGCAGTGTGTAAAACAGAAATAAAGCGATTTCCAGAAACCTGTTTACTTTTCGGAAAACACCCCGTGAAGTGTTGGCTTTCTAATGTACTTTCTGCGCAAAGGTGCAGCTGGAGATTGGTGATTATTGATGTAGGCCAGGCAGACTGGATGCCCCATACCCAGAGCTTCTTGTTAAGAGTTTCATGTTTCTCAGGTCTGTCATTTGTGCAAAAATGCTTCACATTTTGATATTCCTGTGACCTAGATTTCCTACCTAGGTAAAATAGTTGGCATTATATCATATATTTATGCACAGTCCTTCATATTTAATTCCCGATTCCTCCCTTCCGAAGTGCTGGGAAAAATAGGCAGCATCACTACGAAATGTACTAGTACCCAATGTATCAACCTCCGAAGGATAAAGGACTGCGTCATTGGAGACTGGCACATGTCAGAGTTGAGCTTTTAATTTGCTGAGACATCCAATTGTAGCACAGTATGCTTTTTAATCAATTGTGCAGTTAAAAAGAAATATTTATTGGGATATCTACCAACCACCCTATCCTGTGCACACCAGGCCTTAAAAAAAAAGGTAACAGTACTATTTTTATGTTTACTAGTGGGAAATGACATACTCCTCCTGCTTCTTAGCACTGTATTAATATGGGTTATGTTAAAAAGAAATGTAACATCCAGAGCCAATGCATTACCAAACACTCATATTCATATTTAAGCAGATAAAACTGGTAAAATAGCTCAGCAGGTTAAGCTGCTGTGATCACGTGTTCTGCACGTCAGAGGTGTACGTCCTTGTATGGTCAACTCAACCTTTCATCCTTCTGAGATCAACAAATGAGTATTAATTCCGGTTGAAGGGGAACACATTTTTATAGAAGAGTGGTTTATGTAAAGTGCTTTGGCAAAAGCGCTACATAAATAAAAGATTATTATAAATGCCTAAGCATTAGCATCAATTAATCCAAGCATAGGTTCACAATAATGGGCCTCATTACAAGTATGGCAGTAAGTGGTAAAATTGGCGGTAACAGAGTTACTATCAATTTTACCACTACACCAAATTATAAGGTCGGGCCATGGAGTGGAAGATTTACCTGCTGGAAAATCCTGTAGGTAAATACTGCCACTCACTGTAGAAAAATCAGCATACTCGGTGGAATTACTGCAGCGGAAATTCCTCCACGGTAATTCCACCAAAAAAGACCTATTGAGTCCAATGGACTAAAAAAATGGGGATTTACAATGTCACTGCCCCTTGTAATACGCCGGTAATTCCACCGGACTAAGTGGTTGTAACGGTAATTCAGCTGGGTGATATTCTGGTGGATTTACTGCCAGAATACCGCCCAACTCGTAATGAGACACTAGGGACAAATCAGTGTCACTTTTAAAGGTTTTTCTTGGCTTCCATGAGGTATGTGTAAATCTTATTTAACACTGTCATGTCTGAAGCTGAATGAAACTGGGGTATGAATGCAATGGAACAAATATATATAAAGCAAACGTGCTGTTATTGTTAGCATCCCTAAATATAACTCCTGGACACACCACTGTCCGCTTCTGCCCCCCAGCCCATATGGTATCTTGTCCATGCTTTCTACACCTAACATAAGCAGAGCGACCTAGAGCGCCTTACAAGGCTTAAAAGTTCAAATGGTGGGGATGAGAAGGAAGTTACTAAATTATTTCAGGACATGATAGTAACATAAGGATTGACAGGTGAGGGCGGGGTCGGGTGATGCTGGATTAGCTGTGAGGAAGTCGGTATGTTTTCGGTTTTTGTGGCAGCAAATGGACATATGTGGCTGTACATCATCTATTGCAGTGGCCTGTCACCTTTGCCTCTCCTGATGTTTTAGACTACATAACTCATCAGCCTTATACAGCATAGTCAACTGTAAGTGGTCATGGGAGCTATAGGCCAACACCCCTGATTAGCTACAGGCTGCAGACCCCTGATGGTAAAGATTGCATGAATATACGGAAGCTGCATTTGGCCGAAGCAACTGGGAATGAGGCTGCACGTTACATGTGCCATTTGCATGGGGCTTTCATTGACATTGGAGGCTGCACATCACCCATGGTAAAGATACCATGGATTTAAGTAACTATGTGGCTTTTTTGGATAATTGTAGGCCAGGTTCGGCACATGATGGAATTATTTACGCCTGCGACTGTAAATATGGCACCGTATACATCCATAAAATGCATTGAATTGCATTGCTGGGCATTTGAGGTGACTACACATATGATGGCAGCATTTAGACATGTGAGGTTCTCCCTTACATATGATGACCATGCCATGTATATGATGCATTACTGGACATTTACGGATGTACTTGGCATATGAAAGAGGAAACTGGATTTATAAAATTGTAACTTACACATGTGTAACGTACCTAGGCTGTAAGGCTATAACAGACATAAGATTGCAGCATCCACAAATGGAGGCTACACATTTGGCACATGATATTATGGCAGCACTTGGGAATGTGTGGCTTTACTTGCCATACGATTACTAGATCTGACATGTGAACCTACATTGGTATAAGATAGCAGAAAATACCCATATGAGGCTGTAGTGGCATGTGCACAGCAGTTCCCCTGGCAAATGTTGGTTCTACTGGGTCTAACCCTGTCATACATTGACCTCCCCCATGGCATATCAAGGCAGAGGCCTACTTAAAGTCTGGTTGGTATCTTAAAAGATCGTATGTCTGCTTTAGTCCCTGTTTGGTATTTTATGAAATGTAAGCTTATGTACGATAAGTCCCCAGTCACTTCAGGTGATGTCATCAGGGTAACATATGTGATGTTATTTCATGTTAGGTAATTGGGGGTGATGTAGTTGGGGTTAAAGGTTATGTGACAAAACTTCTTGTGATGTCATTGATTTGTGTGATGTCACTTCTGCTACCCCTGGCATTTTGATGAATTGCCGTCCCTGATATAACTATGGGTTAAGTGAACCGTTCAAACCTATGGGGGAAGCTGCTGGATCAAAAGACGGTGTCAAAGGTCCTCTCTAATGTAGCAGATGGATGAAATTGAAGGAAATGGAGGATTCACAGTTCATCAATTCGAGGAAGAAATAAAGAGGGGTCTACCTATTATTTCAGCAATCAGGAGTAAGCTGCTAAAAGAATGGGTGGATCCTGAACAAAAGTGGCTCTCATTTGTGATAGAAGTTGACTCTTTGAGATCTAGTCTGAGAGAAAGGCATTCTATGTTTGCAGAAGAGGTTGCAGTGAGTGATCCAATGTATCACACGGTGGAAATGGCACGAAAGAAGAGTTTCGCTAGCGCACACTAGACCAAAATGTCCTGCATTTATGGATCTGATTCTGCAAAGCCACCTCAAAAAGGGAGACTGAATGAATGATTCTCCACTTGCATAATTTCAACTTCTACATACCTTTAGATGGTGAGTTCTGTTAACATCCCTATGATGCATATTTCTTGAATACTTTTTCTGAATTTAATAATGATTGACTAGCATGTACAATAAATGGGCTTCAGCTTTAGCTACAACACTAATCTCTATGGGCTACGTAGGTCGAAAAAAAGTCCCCTTATCCGGCTTTTACTTAACATGTTGCTAAAAAATTTGCTTATCTGAGTCAATTATGGATCATATTACTAAGTTATGATTATCATGTTTTCTGTTTTTCTCTAGAAATGTAAGAAATTGTGTTATTGCCCCTGAAAAAGAGTGCATAACTCGAAACGCATTGGGCACTTTTTTTTAATATATATTATGTACAATAAATTAGTTCAAATTTTGGAAAAATTCTTTGTCTAAAGAAATGTTTTTTTGTAATAACAAATGATTCTAAAATGATGCGCACATGATCTATGGAACTAATTATAAAATTGCAAACAAATTACTGTTCTGTTGTCACAGATGATCGATAGTGTGCATGGGACGGGAGTTCCCAAAATCTTTCGGAACAACCATTTTTTGTCTTGTTGTTTCCAACCTAGTTGCCAAGGTTGAATTTTTCTCCCCCCCCCGCACCTTAAGTTTACCTCTTATTTCCTGTACTTTCATTCAATCATATACTATTCTTCACTCTTATCCTACATAGGTGTGCCTATAGGTTCTACACTCCGTTCTGCAAAGTCACTCCTTGAAGACTTCCAATGTCTGTATGATACAATGGAGGCTGGAGAAGACTGCTCTGGTCAAATCAAAGCAATGCATCTCCATGAAGACTTCTTATTAGACCTGGCTTTTGATGGCGTCCAGCCAGCTTCCAGGGTCATGACTATGACTGGAAGACTGACAGTGCTCCGAAATCAGTGGCTTTACACCTTCCTTTCCTGGTGGCCGAACTCTTTAGGACAAATCTGGAAAATAGAGTGGATATGGTCCCCAAGTAGGATACTCTACCACTCAAGACTTGCTTCCATCTCCAGAAGGTGCAGTTGGACAATAAATGTAGGCTTTGCTACCGGGCCTTGGCTGGTGAAGGTCATCTTGCTTTTAAGGGGAGACGTAGCGCCTGCCACCACAAACCAATCCGGCGGCCCCTTCAAAGCCATAGCAGTCCTGACTGGAGCTGCCTCCCCAAAGTTGGGGCAAGATTGTCTCAATCAAAAGGTGTCTCTCACCAGTGTGTTCTATTGGTGGTCTGATTGGGATACCAGATATAGATTTCGAATTCCTTTCAGAAACTGGTCCTGTGATCACCCCTATTTATCAGGACATGGTGAAACATCTTGCATTTCTGGAGGAAATGAAGCTTATTCATCTGAAGGGAGCCGTTCAAGAGGTTCCGCTGGAAGAAGTGGGGATATCATGCCACTCCATTATTATTTTGGTGTCAAAAACCTTGGGAGGTTCAGACTGGTGATAGACTTGAAAAGAGTGAATTAACAAATACCATTCAAGAGGGAAACCTTTTCATGAATCATCCCTCTGATATCCAAAGGGACTTGCTTGCATCATTGGACATGATGGGCGCTTACGTGCATAGCCGGATCCACCTGGTATTCCATAACTTCCTTCGAATTGTGGTAGGTCCAGGCACCTCCAGTTTGTGGCCTTCCCCTTTGGCCTCCGATCAGCGCCTTAGGTATTTGTCAAGGCTACAGCCCCTCTTGAGGGTTTGCTTTGCGAGGCAGGGGCGTGACTATCTGTACTGAGACAACTGGCTGATCCAGGTGATCTCCCAGCAAAAGGTGGAGGTTTTAATCATACAGACCTGTGACCTATTGGCTTTGATGCAGAAGTTACAGTTTATCGTAGCTGTATTTCTCACCAATGATGGCTTGGTTCATCTTTTGAGCGACAAGGTGACTTTGCTCAGGTCAGTGATCTCCCATCTTTGCCAGCTCCCCGAAGCCAGATCCATCCTGAGAGTCCTGGGTTCTATGGCAGCCACAGTCATCATCGCCCCATGGGCTCAGCTTCATCTTCTCCCCCTGTTGTCCCATCTCCGCAGCAGGTGACTTTCTCGTTCCAAGAATTTCAAAACACAGATCCCTGTGTCAGACAATCTCACCACCTTGCTACAATAGTGGTTGGTCCCAGAACACCTTATGAGAGGTTTCCTCTGGACCCTTCTCCTTATGATCCTCACCACGGAGGCCAGTGTTTTGGGGTGGCGACCCTGATGGAGTCCAGGTCTTGCCAGGGTAGGTGGTGACCAGCAGAGAAGAGACTGTGCTAAAATTGCAAGGAGTTGGAAGCCATCTCCAGAGCTCTATGTATCTTCCAGTAGGACTTCTACAGGAGGGCAGCCCTGGTCATGATGGACAATTCCTCAGCTGTTCCCTACGTGAGCAGAGAGGAGGCAGGAGATCCCATCATCTGGAAGCTATTGCATGAACCTGGGCCTCTTGGGCAGAAGCCAATATTCTGTCCCTCAGGAAGGAGCACCTGAGGTGAATGGACAGCAGGCAGGTGGATTGCTCTCAGTCGATCTTTTGCATCATCAGCAAACTGGAGGCTCTCACCTAAGTATTTTCCATGATAATGTAAACCTGGAGCCTTCCCAGAATAGACATGTTCACATCCAGGGGGAATGCCCTCCTGCCACTCTTTTGATCCCGAACCAAGGAGGATGGGTCAAAATGGGTAGATGCTCTGTCACTTCTTTGGCCAGGGGATTTACCTTACGCCTTTCCCTATGTCCCTCTGATTCTTAGGATTATCCAGTTGATCTCTTGCAGCGGGTCCAACATGATTATGGTCACTCTTTGGTGGCCCAGGAAGGCCTTGTTCCCCTATCCAAAAACTAGTCACTAGCACCTCCATTAGTCCTCCTTCTGATTCCTCCCCCTGCCTTCTCCCCCCAGCACCCCTCAGCTCGAAAACAGTTGAATTGGGTCGCCTGACTATTGAAAGGCAAGAGCTTTTGTGGAAATGATTGGACAGCGTGATCTCCTTATCCTTGCAAGCCTCCCCTAAGGGCTCAATCCTTCGCTCTTATGTGTGCCACTGCAGGTCTTTCATCTCTTGGTGTAGAGTTCATGAGGTTCTTGGATTGCAGTTGTCTTGATTTTGCCCAGCTCCTACAGGATGGGCTCCATTTGGGCCTAGCTCCTTCTTCCCTGCAGGCTCAGTGGGGGGCTATGAAAGCTAACAACACCCTTGGAGTGGGGTTTTGGGGACACTAGTTCATCATGTCCAGAATCTTGAAAAGCTTTGCAACAGCCTGTCGAAGTGTCAGATCTGTTTCTCCTGCCTGGGAGTTGGCCAAGGTTCTGAAGGCACTACAGACATCCCTGTTTGTCCCCTTGGAGTCAACAGAAATACAGTTTCTCAGCTGGAAAACGATCGCCAATCCTCTGTAAGGCAGATTAATCAGCTTGCACCCTTCTAGGCTCTCCCCAGATCTAATTGTTTCTCCAGAGTCAATTACACTTCATTGTGACCTGACCTTCAGACCGAAGGTTGTCTCAACCTTTAATATGTCCCTAAAAATTGTTGTTCCCTCGCTTCCCAGGGACTTCCCTCCTGATGAGACACTTGCCCTAGCTCATCTAGTTTTCTCTTTCACCATCAGCTGATGGTCATGGCGCACTTTCTCTCTGGCGTAATCCCTGAAAGGCTTCCACCTGCCCTGTCTTCTCACGGATGCTCTAATACGGGGATATTGGCTTCTTTGGCAGAGGCCAGGGGCCCCTCTATCTTGGACATCTGTCGGGAAGCCACGTGGGCCTCCCCTCTGACATACACTCATCATTACTGGTGATGGTTAAATGGATGGGGTTTTTGTCCAGGCTGTTTTGGAAGCTGTGTCAATGTACATGCACTTTCTTTGTCATTAAATTTCACTTCAAATGTGCTCCTTCTTGGGTATGCTTCAAGACGCAAGGGCTGGGACAAGGAAGAGGGAAGTAGGGGTTATCACCTGATTACGTACTCCTTTGCAACTCGCAGCACGGAGGGAGTCGCCTAGACAAATTTGGTATGCAGGGATGTTTGGAGGTAAGCAGCCTCCTTATCAGGGTATTGGGCTAAAAGTAAAAACTGGAATGTATAGTTGTGAATCTCTATGGGAAGGCAGCTGGCTGTCACGACTTAAGTATTGGGACGAGGAAGAGTGGGACTAGGTGTGGGACTAGGTGTAATGAAGATTACTGGCAAGTGATTGAGCCAATATAGATTGCAGTATGTTTAATGTTTAATGTTTCGTATTACGTTTTCATGGCCTGTATAATTTTATGATGCAATGACTTCTTTGTTCTTGGAAGTTTGAAATGTATTACTGCTCATGTTGCATGAATTAATTGCATTAAAAATTAGGAATTTGTGTTAAGGTTTTTAAAGCAGTAATTCATTAGATGTTAATAGAATTATTCATTTACTTGGTGCTGTGCCTTTGATGCAGCAGTACTGTACAATCAACTCTCCTGCTGAGTGATGTGAGGTGATGCTAGGAAAGATGACCTCCTAAATATTAGGACACTCAGGCACCTCCTTCCCTTCAACACCACCAAGCATCTCTTAACCACTCTTGTCTTCTCTAAACTGGACTATTATGCCAGCATGCTCTTTGGTCTCCCCAACCATGCTTTCTGTCCTCTCGACAAGATCAATAACTTTGCTACCATGACTCTCTTCAAACTCCCTCATTTCACACCTACTTCCTCGCACCATCACCAGGGTGGATGGCTGACCATGCAAAACATGGCCAGATGTACATTTCTTCACCAGGTTCACAAATCTATCCACAGTAAAGCAACACTGTATCTATCCTCCTCTTTCCAACTCTACAAGCCTTCTCGTAATCTCTGCATCGCCTCCTCGACTACCCTCCCTCCCTGTGCTTCCTCCCGCTTCCTTTCTTTGGCCTAATTACGAGGTTGCTGATAGGCCCCCGGTAGTACCAGTGGCCTAGCGGGAGCCTCGGCTTACCATTTCCACTGCCTGATATCCCAGTAATATAACCAGGATGTTGCGGGCAGTGGCAGAACAGTAAGTTCCCATTCCCATGGAGTCCAACAGGACTCCATGGGAATGGGAACACTGAAGCACCAGCACCATTGTGAACGGTGCCAGTGCTTCAGTGAATTTACTGCCAGTAGGGGCCTAAACTACCGGTAGGTCAGGTCTACACCTGGTTCACTGCCCCTACCGGCATAAATGGAGTGAGTCGGTCTGGAAAAGGTACTGACACCTTATTTTCGGACCGGCTCACGTGTAATGAGGGCCTTTCTCTCCTATTTTGATTTGATTTGATTTGATTTACTTATTTATGGAGCGCCTTACACCAAGGCGCTGTACAATGGAACAACTTAGTACAAAGAACAACAACAACAACTATTGCTCCACTTGCATGGAATTCTCATCCCCCGGACATCTGAGAAACAGCCCACACAGATTTGTTCAAAACCAAACTAAAAGCCTTCCTCCTCGCCTCCGAATTATCCTCTTAACCTACCTCTCATCTGCCTGCTTGTTACGCTCACCTGATATCCCTGGGGTGTCTGGAAGGCTCTGAGATCTGGAACCCTGGATGCGTAGTTGCCCAGTGCTGAATAATGAATCTGCAATTACAGAAGGGAGGATTTGTGATAACTGTCTCTAATGGGTGAATCTCCCACCTCCCTCTAACCGATTCCCTTCCAACTGGGTTCTTTTCTCACCTTAGTTATTTGTAGGGTAAGCTATTCATCCTGCGTTTCTTGTGCAGGGGTACTTAACATTTGTTGGCGAGCTGCCCGAGTTGCTTCACTAGTGCAGTACGCCTTCCTTGGGCCCAGGCCTGCTGTGACCCCGAATCTGCTGGTAGGCAGCTAGGTTTGTTAATCGTAAGTCTTTGTTCTGTTTATGGTGGGAATTCGTTTATGTCTTTATCTCCTTCTTCTCGGGTGCGAAGGTCTTGATGCTGGCGTGCTGGATGGAGAGACACGTTTCTAGGTAAGAGAAAGCACGAAGTGCAGCGCCTTTATTGTCTTTTGAAGCTAACCTGTGTCTTCTTCTTCTTCTCCTCGCAGGTTGCTGTGGTGCTGCTAGTGGATGAGAGTGCGATGAAAAACAGGCCCCCGGAATCCGTTAATGTAGTACAGCGCTGTGCGGTTGTTTAATATTGAAAGCAAACCTGAATATGTCTCTTTTCCTTTGCAGATGTTGTTGTGGTGCTCCGGATGGAAGCGTGGCATAGCGCGATGGAATTCAGGTAAGACTGATGGAATTCGATGTGTTGTTTTTCCCTTTCTCGTTATTACAGGTCGCAATGTACGAACAGCAGCTGTGGTAGCGGTTCGCCAGAAGTCCTTAAGATAGTACTCACAGGTAAGTGATGTTTCTTCTTCTCGGTTTCCACAGATTGCAGCCCAGTTGAGATGCTGAGTGCTGGATGGTATTTTCTCAGATAAAACAGAATAATCTTGTTCTTGTACTTGCAGGAATACAGGAAGGTGCTGAAGACCAGGAGCTGGACACGGTGACCGTCACCCTGCTGGTTGCAGAATAACAGGAAGCATGTTCGGCAGTCAGGGTGTGGTTTATATAACCCAGGTAAAGTAGAACCAGGGAAAGTAGTTCCCTGCCTGCCGCACCCAAAACTCTAGACCGCATGGCTTGCTTCTTAGAACTAGACTGTGTGGGTGCTTCCATGTTGGATTTAAAGGCCCATGTACATACATGGGACCTAGTTTGAACAGCTCTTCCTTCCTACATATGAGCCAGGTGCCAAAAGTGCCAGGACTGGCTCCAGGAGCCCTTTTGCAGTGGTTTTAAGACCCTCAGGGTTCTGATGGGAGCCTGCTTGTTGCACAACTTGTGCCCCCTCACAGTGGTCATGACACTGCTAGCTAACATTTTCTAACCTGCCTCTGTCCCTATCTTCCTCTGTCTACACTCATCATGGTCACATCCCGAACACAGCTGGCCATACCGACTACCTGCTCTTAAAAATGTCCAATGTTGGTTGTCCCTACTCTATGTATGTCCACTTATGTATTGTCTCTGTGATTGTTTCATTTACTCCCCTCCACAACCTGGTCAGTATGTTCCTCAAACTCACCCCCTTGTAAGCAGCTCACTGCTTCCCATCAATTCTGATTTCTTATCTATTTTAGGTTCTTTTGTGATTAAAAGAGCATTGTTCCTCCTGTACATAAATAAATAGATAATGGTTGTAACCGCAGTTGACCCTGCTCCTGGAGCTGCTTCCCCCACATCGTAAGGTGGGGGGCTAGTGTGATGTACATATGTTTAAAAAGAGCTTCAAGGTCCAGTATACCACCCAAAGATCATGAGATGGGGATTCGCGTTGCTGGGGCTAGTGATGGTTGTTGGGGTAATGAGGGCGGATCGCTGGGGACATGGGTGAATGTGTTTTGTTACTGATGGCAAAGGCTTGCTCGGGATACTGGTGGATATGTTTTGTTAGGCGCATGGATCTGCAACCTTTGGCCCTCCGGATGTTTTGAACTACAACTCCCATTGGCTCTATCTAGCATAGTCAACGATGAGGGATCATGGGGGTTGTAGTCCAAAACAACACAAAGCCACAGGTGACAGACGCCTGCAGGGGGAGGAATTGCTGGGGATACAGATGGGTGTGTTTTGGTTAGTGAAGTGGTGTGACTGATCAGGCATGCATATATGTTCTTAATAAAGTTACTTGATTAATATACTCTCTATGCTGAGTATTCCCTCAACAACAATGGATGGGCAGATGGGTACTTTTCTGCTTCATCTTTATCATCATTATTGTCCTTTCCCACATCCTCCTTTTCTGGAAAGGACACAATTGACACAAACAGCATGCGGCACAACAAAGGCCTTCACTTCCCAACCGTCTCCAACGTTCCTTTGCTGACAATGAAATGCGTGCTTAACAGTGCTGCAAGTCTTGATCCGGTTGTGTTGTGTTGCACTTCCTGTGGGGTTGTCAGCAGTCACAGCAGTATCAGATATTATGAGTCATGTCATCTATGAAATGTGAGTTCGGCCGTGCAAGCTGCCATGCAACACACATACATCATATTAGCACTTGCCGGGGCAAAGGATATACAATACAGGCATTCTTGGCATCACATCTCCCCAAAAACATGGGCACTTCAGTGCGCATGGATGCCACTTGTGTCATATTTTGTCACTCACCGGATGAGGCTGGTTGTGAAGATAGAATGATGAGAGCTGTGCAGGTACCAGGGGTGGGCAATAATTATAGAGGGAGCACTAAATGTGAGTCAATAGTGGTATGCCACTCTAAACTGAGAAACCAGGACGGTCTACTCTTGTTTGACAACACACGATGTGGTAAAGTGCAGTTGCACAGGACCTTGGAGTTATGCTTCAAATCCAGCATATGGTCACAGCCGTGGGTTTGACAGATGTGGGTGTTGCAGTTCACCTGCCCCTTTATTGTTGCCACCCACAATATTTGGAAAACCTGCTATGTGTTGGCTTTGCCAGCATTCACTCATGCATTAAGCGAGAAAAGCAATGAATTCGAGCACATGCTGCAACATAGCCTCCATTACCTGTAAATGTTTCATGTTTCTCAGCATTCGGACATTTTCAAGTGCGCAAGCACCTCCCAAAGATGTCCATGTGATGTTTCCAAATGCATATTTAGGGCCTGATTCATGGAACAGTGCGCATTTATCCCGCAAAGCCTGCCTGCCGGGAACAACACTGTGCGAGCTTGCGTGCAGAATAAAAGATGCGCCCCCTGCATATTCATGCCATTTCCTGTGCAAAGTAACCGTATATGCAAGTCGCAGCCGGAAGGACCCCGACACGCCCCCATGCAAAGCAAAAACGGCCAGAACAGCTACATTTGTGTGCTCCCACAGCCGTGAATACACGCACCCTTCAAACAGTGCAGGGGGTCCCCCCGCAAGCAGCCCTCCATCTCGGGGACCCTTCGCGGTGTCCCCCGTAACTGTTACTAGCACCACGACAACGTGTGTACGATTTATCGTAACTTGGGTAAAATCTGTCTGTGAACCCCTGTAAACTGTTGCTGCACCACATTACACTGCGTACGCACACCCCTATGTTAGTTCGGAACCCCGGCTGCATATACGCACCCCTGAATCCGACACCCGTTCTTACCTCCATGCAAGTGTCTGTATGCCTGCCTTTGGGCAGCAGATCGGATGAGGTCTTTGCTTGGCCATTTCCCTGCCGAGGGTTTGCGCGATTGGATCCATGAATACGTATTGAACCCATAGACCTAAGGCCCTTTAAGACGAGGTAGCATTACTTAGAGATAGATGGCAATGAAGAATTTACTCAAACATCAATACTCAAACCAACTCAGGAAGTTGGCAACATTTGGTCTGTTTTATTTGCAGTTATTTAAAATAGGGTGTTACAATGGACATCAACGGACACGTGCTCGATTTCTCTCAGCGCATATTATAAAAACCACATCTCTTATAGTCAAAACTCGTCATTAGCGACGTCACACTACTTGGCAAACTACAAAAACCTACTTGGGGATGTGATAGGTTTTCAGGGAACTTCTAGGTATACGTTCCATACTGCCGGGGGAAGTGATTGGGTCTCTACTGTCAGGTGGGCAACTAAGCCCATCCCAAGTCCAAGTCATCTTCCATGTCATACTAATAGTTGACAGTTTATTGGTTACACAAACTATAGGGCTCTTTGATACATGGTCCTCTACCATTTGGTTTGGCACCCTTGTAACCTTCTGGGATATTCCACACGCTAGCAGCACGCAGGCTACCACTCCAGGTGCAGGGAGGGTCGGCGTGATCATGCCTCCCCACCCAATTAGCCCAACATCAATCAACACTCTTGCAGTCTGCTAGTCAATTAAGACTTTTGAACTTGGCCTTGCAGAGGTTCTCTGTGCCTGAGAATAAAAGGGAGTATCTTCGTGGTTTCGGTGTAGCTCGACCCAATGTCTATTTTGATCTGACCATGTGACTGGAGACTGCGTTTTTGTGCTTATTGCTGCATTTAATTCTAATACATGATGAACTTTTGACGCCTTCAGTGTTTTTCCATTCCACCTCAAACAGAAGTTTGTTTCTTTCTCACATTCATGTTACTACTGGATGGACACCCAGGCCCACGGTGGCCTTGACTTCTTGGTGCTGGGCCAGCCAAGCCCTTCTTGAATTTCTCCTCTGCCATCAGTTATTTTCCAACTCCGCCAAACTGAAAACTCTTTCCAATCACAGAGTTTCAGGCCCTGCTAAAGTGCATTGTGGAATATCCAGGTTCTATACATTCCTATGCATGTACATTGGCGCATCGCCACAACTATTCACTACGTATTCAGCCTTAAGATCACTTTGTCTACTTTCTTTACTGCATCTGTACAAGTGTAAAATGATTTGCATTTTCTTCAGCATTTTTGTAGCATGAGCATCTTCATCTTGAGCCTGAAATGTTGCTCATCTTTGACACCTCCTCTTCAGTTCTTATAGAATGCCTATGTTCCTTTACCTCGTGCATCTTTTCTAGGTGCGTCAGCTCTACTGCGCATGACTTCATCAGTCTTCATTTTCCTTTATTTTCACACTTCTTCCGGGACTTTGTCCAAAAGGCTATCACTTCTTTGTGAATGCATATAGGGTTTTCTCAATGTATACCCTGGCTCCAAGATTTTCTGCGGTATAGGTATCCTCAATGGTACTGCACATGTCTTAGTTTCTGGCTCCCAACATATAGGTAACATGGGGGCGGAGCTTTTGGTGGGGGTACTTGACTCCACCTCTACTGTATCGTTCTGTGCAACAGTCGGCGTGCGATGGACTGCCTGCGGGCCATCCCTCGTAACGCCCACATTTTCCCTTGTTCTTCCTCATTTTACCCTTTACGCCCCCTTCTCATCCCTCTGTGCAAGCCACGCCTATGCTCTGCGCGCTTTCTCGCGCAAGGCACTCGGCCGCTCACAGAGACGTGCCAAGCCTGCGCAAAGTTCCCGCAAGGTACGAAAAAGTGCTACACAGTCAATTCCATGAATCGACAAATGGGAATTTGCACACAGTTTGTCTTGCTAATTCCCCAATTAATGCACAAATAATTCCATGAATCTGGCCCATCGTTTTCCTGCAGCAAAGGAAAGGGCTTGCGCTTGTGCTTTTGAACACTGAATGAAAACAACTTTTATAAACCTCAGGGGAAGTTTACAGGATGGAGGTAACAATTGGAAGAATATGAGCTGTTACCTCCCATAACCTGGCAGTACTTACCCCGTGAGGTATTCCTATGAAATAGCAGCAGTGCTTAATTTGTGGGGGTGCTTGCAAGGGCTCAGCCGTGCCACTTATTTCTGAACCCCGGTACTTATTGTCTCAGGCATAGTTTGATTATAATGTGATGTTTTGGCAACTTTATTATTTTAACTACCAGTCACATAACAAACACCTGTAGAATCAGAACAAAAAGTAAATGATGATTGTGTTTAAAGACACACGTAAACGTGAGTCATGTCAAGCCACGACGTGTATGTTATTTTATGTGTATGTTGATTGGCATTTGTAAATCACACTTCTGCCGCAGTGAATACATCTGTCAACTACAATAAGCTGGTGGGAGTTGCAGCTTTAACTGCATATATGTTGACAGCATGGGGACCATCCGTGGATGGTGGCAACAGTGGGTGGGGAGCTGCCCATCCCGACGTGTCATGTACTTGCTAGAAAATATTTGATCCCCAACACTTATTTTTATTACAAATTAAGCACTGCCCATAGGTATATTATGGCAGGGGGTAAAACAGAGTATTTGCAAATGACACCATTTTCTACTGTCACCACCACACTCATAAAGAGAAGATTGTAATGTGAAGCTCACAATTCATGTTACCAAGCAGAGAATGGGGACTCATTGGAACATAACACTGTTTTGGGGAATGTGAACAATTTTGGTAAAACTAACATAAAGGCTTAGGACTGAGCCATGTTTAACTATTGTATTGGACAGTGCTTATTGTGTTGGGATATTTGGCAAGGCTGAGTCCCAGCACTTATTTCTTGGCACCAACACTTATTGTCTGAGACTTATTAATATAAAAGTGATGTTGCAATAACACAACATCACAATTGCACTGTCAATGAGTGCTAGTCACACAACAAGCAACACCAGTGTTTGACACGTATGGGCTGCTGAACTAGTTATCCAGTTTCATGATTAACAATGAACAAGAAGGGAACAGTGCAGGCCGCTTGTGCTTGTGGTTCCACATACTCAACCTACAGGACCTTGGTACTGCTTTGTTACTTTAATAATTGGCAGCACTTCAGCAGCAGTGTAGGTGACGCGGGCATGTGGTCACTACTTCATCAGGCAGGGGGGCTCTCCCGTGTATATATGCCATTATCAGTATGATGTATTCTTTGCTGTGCCTCTGCAGATGGGTTACTCAGCCGACACATGGAGGACCTTTTTGAGCTTGCCATTTCCCCTTTTTCATCTGTTATGCAGCCAGCTTGCGATGCAAATAAGATAGCGACCCTCCAAAGTAAAATCTCCAGCAAAAAAGCCTCCCTCAATGTCACTGTCCCTCCAAAAATCCCAGACAAGCTTACGCCCACAGATACTACCTGCTTGAAGTTCTCCAAAGTCAATACACTTGAAGTTGAAAAAATCATCCTGTCATTGAAACCATCCAACTGCCAGGGAGATCTGTGCCCAGCACAGCTTATCAGAGACGCTGCACGTGACCTCTCCCCTTTCATTACAAAACTGATCAATGCCTCCTTCGCTACTGGATCCATCCCCACCAACTTAAAACAGTCATGGGTACGTCCGTTACTGAAAAAACCTACACTTGACCCAGCCACACCTACAAATTATCAGCCCATAACAACTGCCCCTTTCCTACAAAAAATCCTGGACAAGGTCGCCTATGTACAAATACAGAAGCACTTGGAAGATCACCACGTCCTAGGATCCAGACAATCAGGGTTCCGTCCTCAACACGGGACTGAAACCGCACTCATTGACTTGAAAGCTCAGATCGACACGCTTAGAGACAATGGACAAGCTGCCCTACTCCTCCTCCTCGACCTATCTGCAGCTTTCGATCTGGTCGACCATTCTGTCCTATGTTCACACCTCCACTCCTCAGCACACTTCTCTACTGAAGCCATCACCTGGATCACATCATTCCTTAATGGCAGAACTATGAGGGTCTTCTCCCCTACAGCTGCAGCAGACCCCGTGCCCATCACATGTGGTGTACCACAGGGCACCTGTGTCTCCCCCACATTATATAACATATTTACCAAGCCCCTTTTCGATGATTTGGATCATCTCGGTATCACCTACACTAACTATGCAGATGATACCCAGATCCTCCTTCCGCTTTCTGGAGATTATCAAAAGGATTTGGCCTTGCTAAATAGGGTATACATCATCATCCAGGCATGGATGGCCACTCACAGACTATGCCTGAATGATGATAAAACAAAGCTTTCATCCTAGGCACCACATCCAGCCTAAGGAAACTGTTCCCGGCCTACAATTCCTTTATGATTGACGGGAACAACATCTCAGTCAGTCAGGATGTCAAAACATTGGGATTCTACTTGGACTCCAATTTCTCCTCCAAAAGGCAAGTGAGCTCCCTTGCATCTTCCACGGCATACACATGCAAATTAATCTGAGCAGCCAAACCATTTCTATCGGACACTAGGTGCCTTACACTCGCTAGAGCCCTCATACTGTCCCGCCTTGATTACTTTAACGCCCTATTCCTGGGATCGTCCAAGGCCACCATGAGCAAGATACAAACTCTCCAGAACAATGTTCTTAGAGCAGCTCTGGGTATCTCCAGAAGAGAGCATATAACAGGAATCAGCCAAAAGAACAACTGGCTTCCCACTAAAGACAAAATTCTTTTGAAAACGGCATCACTCACCCACAAATCTCTTAACAACGCTGCCCCAACATACCTGATCAACAGATTTCACAGACAGTACTCCTTAAGACCCGTCAGAACTGCATATAAAGATTGCCTATCAGTTCCCAATTACAAACGAGCTACCATAGGGGGAAACAGTTTCCCGGTAAAAGCAGCCAAACTGTGGAACTCCCTGCCCCCTAACCTCAGAATGGACCTGCCCTACCAGAACTTCCGCTCCAAGGTAGTTTCTTGGCTGCAAACGGAGACCCACTAGGACAACTAGATGCCGCACTACCCGCACACACTGTAACCACGTGTGCTTACCTGCTTACATGTATATAATGCCTATCTGCTTTGTACATAACACTGTTTTACCCTATGTATTTTATATGATGACTGCAACTAAGCTTTGAAAATTCTTGTAAATGTTGCGCCCTGATACCTTCGGGTACGCTCGCGCATTATAAATAATAAACATAACATAACATGCAGCAATACACAGGCACATGCCAGGCTGGTGGCTGGGTCACATGTATTGCCCCATCTAATCTCTTGTTTAGCCCTTACATTTCACCCTTTTGCCAGACTCATTTTTTCATACATTTTTTCTTATTTTGTTTCCTTTTTTTCCTCTGGTGTTTTTGTATAATCCTTTCCCTTAGCGACAGCCATTATATTTTTGTATGATTCACCCTATCATTCCTTCTAGGCTTACACCGAAATGGCGCCTCCCCACTGCATTCCTTTCACCGGCTCAATGCTAACCGCTTTTCTCCTCACAGCCTTAGGTGACTGTCCCCATTTTAACATGTGGCCTACCATTTTCTCTGTCTCTTTCCCCATGAAGTGGAACTGGCTGCATGTTTGCAGAAAGCATCTTTTCCCATTCTGCTGTCTCTGCCACCGTGTGTTATGATGGCTGCATGTTATGATGGCTGCACTCCTCAGCTCTTAGTGCTCACATCAGCAATAGGAGACAGGGGCCTATGCTCTTACCCTATCACCACCACAGGAGACCTCTGTATCATTCCACATGCAGTTTAGATGTTTCTCTTTCATTTCACTCCAGCTAAATACTGGCGCTAAGACATTTTCGGTGCACTGTCCATAACATCACTGTTTATGCGCAATGAGTGTATTCAGTGCGTGAATACATGCGGATGGCTGAACTGTGGAGCTGGGCAGAGCCGCCAGGTTGGCCCACAGAGAGCATGGCTGGACTGTGGAGCTGGGCAGAGCCGCCAGGTTGGCCCACAGAGAGGATGGCTGGACTGTGGAGCTGGGCAGAGCCGCCAGGTTGGCCCACAGAGAGGATGGCTGGACTGTGGAGCTGGGCAGAGCCGCCAGGTTGGCCCACAGAGAGGATGGCTGGACTGTGGAGCTGGGCAGAGCCGCTAGGTTGGCCCACAGAGAGGATGGCTGGACTGTGGAGCTGGGCAGAGCCGCTAGGTTGGGTCACAGAGACCTTTTTTGCAGATAAAGTTCCACTTCTGCCCAAGATTTTTGTAAGATATAACTAATGCGTTACATTGCTTCGTTGTGTTATTTTAATTTGTGTTTATAAATCATACATCTGGCATGGGTGGTGCGTACATCACCCCGCAATGAGCTGGTGGGACTTGCAGCTGCAACTCCAAATGTGACATTGTGAGTGCGGTGTGGGACAGTGGAGGACAAGTTGCTGCCATAATGTTGCATAAACGTTCTAGAAATTGTTTAGGCCCTGTCACTTATTTATTTACAAATTAAGCACTGGTACTGGATGTTATCACAGTGATTGGAAACTTCATTTGGAACTATGAATTCAAGCCTGGTAAGCATTTATACCATAATGTAACATATTGTTCAGCTCCTAACCGGGAACTTTAACAAGGAACACACAGAGTGCATGCTTTAATGCAGTGCAGAGGAAGTAACTACACTTTTTTCCAACTAAGTTACTGGCCCCAAGTCGCACTCATAATTCCAGAGACCGGTCAATACACAGCCAAACCGTCAAACCTAAGGCAGGGCAGTCATTGGTAAAAGGCTACAGAAAATAACTCATTGAGATTGTGCATGCGCGCACACACACACGAACTGACACGGGCGCTCTCTCTCTCTTTAATTAATGACATTTCTAATGAAATTTGATCGGATAAGCATTTCTTCTACCACAGCACCATCTGCCGCCTGTCGTAGAAACAACACAATGGGGCTAGTTTTGCCCCGAACCGTAATAAATGAATGAACATTTTGCATAGCGTCCGCAAAATGCGTAAAAGCCTTACGCAAGCCTTTTACGCATCTTGCTCACATTACCCAACCTGCAACACGAGCTCCATTGTTTCAAAGAAAACCACTTTAAGGAATACTTGTCGCACAACCTCTGCCTTGATGTGTACCACAGTGCTTGTTCTTCTTCTTGCTGATAGACTTTTATCGTCAGCAGTGATTTTTGGATACCGAGGCTTGAGCCTCATTACTCCATCTTCTCGGGTTGAGTGTGTAGACGTGGGTTTGTATTCTTCTTGGTCTGTGTGGTCTTGTCACAATAGGGGAACAGGTGTCGGCCGTGACCTCTTATAGCATCAACTTGACCCACCAAATCTCCACTGAGTTGGAGGTGCGAATGACAGTGACCTCCCTGGGCAGTTATCCTGTGCTGACCATGTTATGTCGCACAGAAGGCTAGGCTTATTTTTTGCTTGGTAGACGTAGAGGACAGGTAAGAGCTGGAAGGTAGCAGTAACGGCTTATTGCACTGTACTAGAGCTTTCACGAAGCACGGATTGGTTGGTTGGAAGTCACGACATACTCGGTTCAGGCCTTCAAGACATTAACAACCTCAATACATGTCTAATAGAGCTCATTTTGCTTCGAATCATAATTTTGACAGCAGGGTCCTGGTACGTTTGCACTCAGGCGTAGTCAGGTCCCTGCCGCCAAACGTTCTCCATTAACATGGTTGGATAAAAATGTGCAGGGTAAAAGGCAGCATACATGCGTGCACGTTGCCTTTTGCACTGCACATTTGCACTCCACCCTGCACACGAGTAGCTGCCTGGCATGTTCGCATGCCAGGCAGTGATTACTTTTCATTCTGAATTCTGCTTATTAAGCGTGCATGGTAAGCAGAGTTCACACATACAATTAAACGTTGCCCAACATGCAAGCATGTCAGACAGCATTTCATTTTACTTGTGAACGCTGTCTACAATGCATGCCTATGTGGTCTGCCTGCTTTATGCTGGTGCATAGAGCTGGCGGATCCCACAGGGATCTCCAACATTTGCGCTGGCATGAAAATGCATGCCAGTGCTAATGCAGGAGCATTTGTATGGAAGAGAGGAAGGAGGGTAGCGGAAACACAAGTTGCGTTCCACCCCTCCCCTCTGCCATACAAATGAATTAAAATGTTGCCCATCATAAGCAAAATTCGTGAAAGCCTTACACAAGTGGTGGAACTATGTTCCCTGCTGGCCTGCCCCCTTCGCTGAACAAACATTTACTTTTCATTGGAAGCCTGCTTGCATGCTCCCATTTGAAATTAAACTCTCCCCGACATGCAAGCGCGTGGTAAGCAGTGTTCCCAATCGAAATGAAACTCATGTTAGGCCTCCAAGAACATGAGCTATGCAGATATCTGACGTGATTTCATTTTTTTTTTATTATTGTACTGCATTTGGCCTTGGAATGGAAGGCTACCGGATTTCCCATCAGGCTTAGGTCCACTTTCTGGTCTAGTCTGAGGTGAGGGGACGTAGATCACCAGAGGCAAACTGACGACAGATAACTGCCTTCCAATCGAAACACAGAGAGCCTATATTGATTGGCCATTCCTCGGTGTTGCAGTGAGCCCCGAATGGAGAGTCTATCTGCACGAGTTTTTGAATGTCATATTTGACCAATCGACTGCTAGAGTGGGACCAACGGAACATATTAATAGGCTGCGAAGGGATACACTTCCCAGTCTCCTTTTGGGCATTAGGTTTACAAGGGAGGCGTCTCTTTAGGCCGAGTACCTCCTGATGGTTCTCCAGTACCTCACAGAGTCAGATTTTCTGAATAATGACGAACAACGACCCATTTAGATCCAATATAGGCACATGTATCTGATGATTATTCAAAGGGCGTGTTCGGAATGGCGACAGGATTGCCCGGCAAGGACTCTCGGGCAGTAGCCAAGCTCTGTGGGAAGCGTTCAAAGTAGCTGTTCCCTGCTGGGAGATACCATTTCAACATTACCTTCCAGAATATCACGCCGGCATACTCTGGTAGTTTGGAGTCAATGACGTTTTCTGTCCGTGCCTGGCGCCGGGGTCAACAGACAACACGAGACTCCTAAAGCAGGGCACACAAAGGCGTATCTTACTGCAGAAATAAGCTGAGGGCTCGGGATGAGCACAGTAAATGAATTCGTTTTTTTAAAATAACATTTTTTTTAAAAAAAAGCAATTCCAAGTTTTTTAAGGATTGGGGCTCATTATCAGTTTGGTGGTATCTCAACGGTAAATCCACTAAAATACTTATTACCGTTACCACCACTTCGTATGACTTTATTACCGCCGGATTACAATTGGCGGTAGGTGGCATACATCCCCATTTATTTTGAGTCCATAGGACTCAATGGGGGATTTTGGCGGAATTATCATGGCAGTAATTCTGCCTGCAGTGATTCTGCCAAAATGTGGCAGAAAATCTTCAGATTTACCTCCAGTTTATAGCTGGAGGTGAACCCTCCAACTTTCCATCAAACGCATAGTTGGGCGGTGTGGTAATGTGGCAGTTTACAGTAATACCGCCGTATTTTGCCCGAAACTCCCAACTTGTATTGAGCCCATATATAGTCTGTTAGTTTTAGTTTGTTTATCAGTGCCCTTGGGCTGTGGGTCGTCTAATGATCGCTGCACTTCTATCATGGCATGGGTTTATTCTTTCCTCTGTTTTCATCTTGATCAGAATGCGGAGTATCTGGGTGCTAATGCCTGTCTCGAGCGGCCGCGGCTTGCTTCATATTGTGCCATGCCTGTGTAAAGCTTTGATAGATCTCACTGGGCCTGGGAAGCCTCTGGTGTGAGTCCAATGGTGATGATGTTGACCTCCACCACATTCCACTGACACCACTAGGTGTTCAAGTGCTTCCTTGTCAGGAGTGTCCTTAACCTCCTGATGGGAAGATGGCGGCAGGGTGGCTGCAGGGGTGACTGAGCTCCTGCACTGACAAGCTTGGCGCCTGCTTTTTTTTTTTAACAAGCTTTATTTGTCATTTTTTCATTTTTTAATCACCAGTTAAAGAAAATGGCTGGTCATCAATTAGATAATAAATCAATTACTTAATTATTTTCTGTGAACAACTAAACACAACCTTAATAAAGTGCCATCAGTGTCAAAGCGGATAGTACATTGTAATTTCATTATAACAATTCATAATGCCAAAGAACTTGCGGTTTATGGGTACAATGTGCCTTGGAACCCAGGTACTGTATAATATGGAGCAAGGCTGCATAAAGGTTTTGATATGAATCAGTGAGGATCGCAGTCATTTTTTCTAATGCGACTAGAGTCCAAACTCTGACATACCACTGAGTGATTATCAGGCCTTCCGCCTGTTTCCAAGACATGGCCACAGTGAGTCTGGCGGCAATTAGGAGTTGTGTCACGCCCCTTGCCAGTGGACCATGCAGTGCATATCCCTCCTCCTCGGCAGAGTTCCCCAAAATCACTATCTTGTGATTCCATGGGAGATTCATTCCTGTGAGTTCTCTAATGTGTAAGAGGATCTCTTTCCAGTATAATTGCGATCGGGGGCAGGTCCACTATATGTGACCCAACGTTCTTTTCTCCTCACATCCCCTCCAGCATCTATCGGAGAACTCAGGGTTGATAGCATGTAAGCGACTGGGGGACATCTAGCATCTACACAGAATTGTATACCCACATTCCTTCATAGCTGTACACTGCAATGCTTTATGAGCCCTTTCCCATATATGTGACCATGCTTCCGGTTGGATATCTGTTGCCAGCTTGGCCTGCCACTTTACCATGTAGGTTATCATCTCCGATTCGTTCACTGGATCAAGCAACCTGTAGAATGTTGCTGTGCGTTTTAATTTAAGGCCCTCCACCAAAGTTGGCTCTATCCCCTTAGAGTCCCTCCTCCCCTTATTCTTGGTTTATAGTGATAATGTCGAATTACAAAATGTCGAAAGTCAAAATGTCGAAAAAAAAATGTCCGAATTTTTTTTTCGAATGTCCTTTTTTCAAAATGTTCTGTTCGAAATGGGGGTGTTCCCCTACCACCCCCCCTTTTTTAAAAACCTTTTTTTAAACGCACGAAAGCCAAAAAAAACAAGTAAAATAAAAAATGACATATTTGAAAAAAAAAATGTCAGCAATTTTTTTTCAACATTTTTGTCATTCGACTTTTTGCAGTCGACATTATAACTGCACAACCTTATTCTTCACTTCTATGTTTGTGGATTTGGCCGTACCTGAACCGTTCTCTTTCCTCTACTTGAAATCTGTTTTTACCCTCTTCGAAGGTCAGGGGGGTCGAGTCCACATACAGGTGGGCAAGTCGGAGTTTCGACACATCCATCTGCAGTATTGTGGCCAAATCCGAACTCGCCTAGTACTTCCCGTAAATAAGTCCAAGCTACCCTAACAAAGGCCCTATTCGCATGTAGAGACAAGACAGCCGCCTTCTGTTTGGTACGTCTCGCCACCTCTATTAAATTCAATGCCCGTCTGATGTTGTCAAATGTAGATCTGCCCTGTATAAACCCTGTCTGGTCTTCATCAATTAGCTTGGGTAGAATATCTGCTAGCCTATTCGCCAGTATTTTTGTAAAAATCTTTACATCAGTATTAAGTAGTGCTGAAGGTCTGTAAGAAGAGCATTCGGTCAGGTCCTTCTCTGGTTTCAGAATAGGGGTCAACAAGAGTTTTCATCCCAGGCATGTGAGGGATAACCTGCCATTAGGTCAATTTTTGCGTTTGAAAAGAAATAGCACTTTCACACAAGATTTCAAGAAAGAAGCAGACGTTTTGAGTAAGAGAGTGCTTGACAGAGGTTATCCTGAGAAACTCACACATCTGGCGAAGAAACGTGCCCATAACAACAACAGGCAAGCTTTACTGGAGTATAGAACTCATCCTAAGACCAACAATGACGAGATGACAAGAAAATGGTGTTTGTTAACACCTTCAGCCATATATCAAATAAAATCAAAAAAATCATGCTCAAGAATTGGAATATCTTAGAACAAAGCCTCAAACCATGTGACGAACCTATTGTGGCGTTTAAAAGAAGTCACAATTTGAAAGAGCTTATCTCACAAAATGACGTGAATTTGAGACCTTTGAAACAGAATACCTTCCCTGAAAAATGGGGTTTCTGTAGACTCATAGGCCATTCAGCGTGTGGACACTGTTTGTGCTGCAGTTCAACATCTAAAAGCACTGAACTGAACTTGGGTCTAAACACTATGTGGCGTCAACATCAATTCAGTAATTGTAATTCGAGCATGTTGGTGTATGGAATTTGGTGCCCGTGCGACCGGCTATACATTGGTAAAACCGAACGCAAGGTGAAAATACGGCTTGGTGAACATAAGAGCTGCATTCAAAATAGGACACAGAATGCCCCCTTGGTAGACCATTGGGTTGAATTCGTACATAAAATTGAGGACCTACATTGGAGTATCATTTGTAAAATCAGTCCATCTGGTGACAATATCCGAGGCAGGATCAAGCTCCCACGGAAGGAACAACGTCTAATATTTCTAACTAAAAGTTCAGATATTGGACTTAATGCCAAATTAGAGTGGGCGATCTAATTGCTTCCTAATTGATAGACGCCCACTAGATACCACCCCTGGCTTTCTGTGTTTAGACTGCAAGCTCCAGGCCCATGGTAACCTCTCTTTCTCAACTCTTTTTGCCAGACGGGCTAGCTTACATCATTATTCCCACAAGGATGTACCTGCAGGTTCTGAAGATTCTTTAGATTCCGGCCATACGTCCACTACTCCTGGCTCTTTGTGTATAGACCATCAGGTCCACCCTTATGGTTCCCTTGATTCTTCTCCCTGATCCAGATTATGGGATAGTCTACACCCATATCTCGGTCATAGCGAGTCTACCAGCTCTCATGATCACTTAGATCCCAGTTACACCTTTAAACTAAATACCCTCTTTTGGATGCTTGAACAATTGATAGGGTGCTGCATTACAGTGCTTAATGTTGCTGCCATAGGAATATTCAGTATATAATGTCAGCTGAGGGTAGATTCCCTATCCCTGACCTTTCCGTATGGATGACCGAATGGAGAGCATTTCCAATTGGCTCCCTATTTCTAGTGGTGAAGATTCTTTTCACTGATATGTGGCCTGGTGAGTTATTGACTGCCGGTATCAAGTGCGAGATTATCACTAGATTATTCACTACGTTTATGGATGCATCCTGCGCCTGCAGACCAGTATTGTTCGTTTAGCTTTGAGTGCCGCGTTTAGTCGGAACGTGTAATATACACTTTGTTTCACCAACTTACTATCGCAGACTTCAACTACCGTGAACATTGGCGATACTTTGAACACCTGTTCACAATTCCCTTAGCCTTTGAGTGCTGCCCCTTGTACAGCTATGTAATTGAGAGGCTACCCTTTATCTACCTGGAGGCAGAATGACAGGTTCACTCTTCCCTTCCAACACTAGGAGTAAGTTGGCTAGCACGCTCAGTCTAGACGGACAAGAGGAGGAGTCACGGATACCCAACCCCGCGCCAGGTTCACCCAACATTACTTTTCGTTAAGCAGCGTATCATTAGCTCGTGACATTTTTAACGCTTACCTGTTCAAGCCCTCCAAGTGCTTGATAATTAAAATGTGGCAATTGTTACTTGATGGCGCAACTGGCGGCATGGTTTAGTTAAGGGGATGTAATTGCAGCATGTGCACTTCTATGATTTGACAGGCACTATGTTCGGTTCTTCGATGGACTAGCCAGTGAATTGTGGAACTAACAGGCGAAGAGCGAGACCATATAACGGACACCGTGAACCGCGTGATACAGCGAGATGCAGACTGGACACAGCCACATCTACAGGTACATACCAAACTGAGCTTTTAACTAAATCCTGTGCTGTGAAGTGTACCCAGTCCTGCAAAGATAGGACTAATCTGCATCTGTATCATTTTATTAGCAAATTCTGACGTCTATCCATTGTAAACTCAGTGATTGACAACTGAAGGTGACCGCCTCCGTAGAGGATCAGCATAGATCATCTGTCTGAAACTTAGAACAAGATATGAACTGTGGAGTCCCACCCGCCGGTCCAGGGACGGGTGTTGTACTAGTTAATGCATACTTTGAAGCCCCCTGATGTTTTAAGCTCTGTTAACGGCATATACTGTGTTTTGAAAACAGGTTTCACAACTGACCGGCGAGGGAGGATCTTTACAGTGATTCTTCTTTTGGCTGTTATTCTCCTTTTTGAGTGACACGCCCGCTTAAGTCTCCCACCCCTGTGTGCTCAGGCGGTGCAAACAACCCACTTAGGTAAGAAAATTGAGCGCAATGATATCATTATGTGGCTCGCCTTTCCTTTTTCCCCTCAATTCCATCAGTGCTAACTTAATATCTGGCAATAGGGGCTAGCTAGCGTGATTGGTTGCTCTCCCCCAAGGTGAGCAATCTCTGTACGATGGCCTTTGAACTAGTAGAAAGAGCAATTGTGTTCTATCACATAAACCTCTTTGATCATTGTAACCCTTTTTTTAATATGAGCTCTTTGTACCAGTGAGCCTTTTTGATGCGTGAACTAGGAGTTATTTGTGAGCTCCACGGACTATGTAATTTTACAGTCTGTATATGTAGAAGAATTATTTATGAATCTTTTGATTTTTCGTTTGTTCACAGGTGTGTTCTTTCCACCCCCTGCTGGAGTGTACACCAAGCTGATTGCCAGAGCAGGAAAAGAGTTGCTCTTGTACTTCAGTGTTTAACCCCCACTCGACAACAATAGCGTGTGGTTGGGTTGAGTATTTTTCACAGCCCTTCAAAAATGTACAAATAATATTTGTCTGAATTGTTTTTAGATATAAGTGCATGCACCTGATGAATTTATCTTTACTGTGTGTTTTGAATGAGTGAGGAATGAAACATGTTGGGTTGAATGGGAGTGAAGGAGTGTGAGATTTAGTGTTGAATTGAGTACTGTATAGTTTGAAATCGGTCAACTCCATTTATTTCAGTCTGACTCTAGATAGTGACTTTTTTACTTTCTTTTGTTTTTAAACCTTAGATGTTTTGGTTTATTTACACTTTATATCCCTGTGTGCTTTTTCTTGTGTTTTCTCTGTTTTTGCAACTTTTATCGTAACTTGTCGATGAATTGTAATAAAGTTTGAAGGTGCTCTGTCCTGTTAACCAGTGACTATTAATTATTGTTAATTGTAAACATAAAATGTATATGGCAATACTTTGCCCATGGTGTATGATATAGTGGTAAGCTCACTGTCTAAATTGATTCAGCAAATAACATTTAAGATTGTTGTAACTCTCCACTGTGGCATTTTGCAGTGGGAGGTAGATGTCTCACCTGTGACAATACACTGATCACCAAACCCGATGTATATTGTATATAGGTTTACCTAAGCCAAGCGGCCAGTTTGGGTGAGCAGTATAAATATTTTCCCCCATCCTCCTTGTTGTTGGAATCATCCTAGATTCCACAATCGTCCCTGAGATCTTTCCACTTTTCCCAAATGCGTAGAAAATCTTCACCAACTGGGATGCCAATTGAGCCTGGAAGCTTTTGTAAAAGGCGTTGGGAAACCCGTCCAGTCCTGGGGCTTTATCACTTGGGAGGTTTCTGATGACAGTGTCCATCTCAAGAGCCGTGATTGGTCTGTCTAATTCAGTTGTTTCCTCATCTGAGAGTCTGGGCAATCAGAGGCATCATGTGGCTGACACTTCTGCTGCCCGGTCGCGGGCCAGGTTGGATCTCTCGGCCCCCCGGTTCGCTGTTGTGCCACAGTTCCCCCAGATGGGAGGGGGAAGCCAGAGCTGCTCCAGTGCTGCGGATGCTCCACTATCCGCCATATCTGTCACACAATCTGTGTGGGCCTTTAGGGGTGCCACATCAGGGAAGATTTCAAGGGTTGCCTTTTGTTCTGGGTGGATTTTCAGGGTCCCGGGTGGGTCACCAGTCTTTCTCCTTCCTCATTGGGGATACGTTTCTTCGTAGGGGAAAAGGGGATTTAGGCCCCAGGCAGCAGGAGCTCACAGCAGCTGCATCTGCTCCACACGCTGCCTGGCTACGCCCCCCTTGGTGCCTGCTTTTAACCCATTCTGAGTGATGGAACTGAGAAGCTGTTCACACCGGACGGCTTATGAAGAGGCATAGCAGAGGTTGACCGAGTTTCAGATTGCTCAGATCTTGGATGCCCGAGAAATCAGATACGCTCCAGCAGCCTGAGTCACTGCATCGTCTCTAGCCATCAGTCGGTTCCTGCCGTAGAGACGGTAATAGCCCTGATAGCCGTCCCATGAAACCTGGAGCTCCAGAAACTAACTCAACCCGCCTGCTACAACACGGAACCTGGGTTTCTTGACTGCAATGACTGACCCAGTGATATGACAAAGCTGATCCCAGCAGACGCAGTGGTCTGCCATTTTAGGTTCATGGAGTCTTGGACCATGCAGTAGTCCGCCCTTGCCTGACTGTGAAGCTGAGAACTGAGAAGCTGTTCATATCTGATGGCTTATGAAGAGGCATAGTGGAGGGTGACCGAGCTGCAGATTGCTCAGACCTCGAATTCCTGAGAAATCCATCATGTGCGTTCCGACGGCCTGAGTCACTGCATCATCTCCAGCCATCTTTCGGCTCCTGCCGTAGAATCGGTAATAGCCCTGGCAGTTTTCCTGTGAAACTGTTGAAACTCGGAGCTCCAGGAAAAAACTCACTACAACTCGCCTGTTGCAACACGCGACTCCAGGTCAGGTGCCTGACTGCAACATCTGCCCTGGTTAATACGACATGGCTGATCCTGGCAGATGCAGTGGTCTGCCATTTTAGGTCCATGAAGTCTTGAAACGCGCCGTAGCCCGCCCTTGCCTGACGCGACCCATCAAGTCGCAATAGTAGAGGTGAGAAGGCTGTTGAGGACACGCACCATGCCTGGCAGCTTCTGATCCCGGCGGCAACACTGGCCACAACAGACCCACTTTTGCCACCTTCTTATCACCCCCCTCTGCCTTACGATAGGACTGCTGTGTGGCTCTGACTTCAGTCCCCCGTGGTCTGCCAGAGGGGATAGGGGAGCACATAAGCATGGGTAACTGTTGTTGGGGTCACAATCTCGCTGTACTGAAGGTGGCCAAGAAAGTAATTCTTGTACTGTGTGCGGCTGTAATCGGGAGATGTACACAGGCCACCTGAGTTTTCTAATGTGGCAGTGATTGCTGCAGTGCTGAAGCGATCAGAGGCTTTGCCTGCTGCATAGGATGCTTGGTGCAGTTCTTGGCCCCATGAGCCCATCCTGGCTGGGATTCATTGCTGAGCTGTGGTCCTGGATTGGGCCGCTGTTTATGGCTGATTGGAGGCTGGTCCTGGCAGCAATTGGTGTCTGCTTTTTTTTTACATTGCAGCGGTAGTCTGGATTTATATTTGCGCCAGTCTGGAGAAGGTGGGTCTTTGATCTATGGCCTGGTATATTTGCCTGTGCTTCCATTACCTCTGTGATTCTGGCTTGCCCGTCTGTGTTGCTGCTAGAGATGCTTGCATTGGCATACTGGATTATACACATCACAGCCTGATTGGCCACCCGTATCACCTGGCAAAGGATCAAGTCTCTCAGCCTCCTCGCAGAGTCCGGCCCTGCCTGCCGCTGGACTCTCTTCACTGGGCTGGACTTCCCCCTTGTGTACCTGGTTCGTCTGCGCCTGTCTTTCTGCGAGGCCACCTGGTGAGTTTGTCATGCATTGTGCAGTTTCTCCGTCCCTCTCTCTCTCTCTCACTCCCTTTCCATCTACCTGCTCTCTCCCTCCATGGTACTTTTCATCTCCCCTATCTTCTCTAACTGCTACTCTATCAACCATCTTATATCTCTTTCTAAGTCTGGTAGGAAAAGGTTCAAGAAAGATCTCGTGGTCTCCAATCCAGGTCTGTCAATCGCTGACACCTACGTCAAAGCTTCTTCCAGACAGACTGTCACTGACATCCTCTTTGTCGTTCCCTCTCCGGACCCCCCATATGGTCTCAGTCCTCTCCCCTTTCTCCTCTTTGCCCATTAATGGTGGAACCAAATGGGAAGTACTCTTGGCACACTTCCCATCCTCAAGGGGCATCATTAATGTCTACCAGAATGGCACTGTCATGGTCCAGGGCTCTCAGCCCAACCTCCCCCTTCTTGATAGGTGTCTTCTGTCTCTCATCAACTCCCTCCCTTCTCCTTCCACTCCTCCTTCTTCCTCCCCTCTGGCTCCTTCGACACCACGAATGGGAGTACCACAATTCTGTAACCCTCCTTGGAAGATCTTTAAAGGAGGGAACCGGCTTCACTTAGCTATCATCAACACTCGCTCTGCCGTTAAACACTCCTCTGACATCTGTCACCCCCTTGAAGACTTAGACCTTGACGTCCTCACTCTCACTGAGACATGGTTCACTGCCAGCTCTGTCAATGCTTTTGACACACTCCTCCTGGGGGGCTTCAAGATCCTCAAGAACCTCTCTAAATCCGTGTCTAACCGGGCTGGGGGCAGAGTGGGTCTGGATTTCCCCTCAATGGGTCCCTGCTACTATAATACCCCCTCAGACCTACTCTTCCTTCGATTGCCTCGTCTACAAGCTTGGTGTCTCTCCAATCCTCTTGCTGACTCTTACCACCATCTATAGGAACCCTTGGTCTGGTCTTCCTCTTCCTCTCAGAGTGGTCTGGCCTCAACTCTTCTCTTCTGGCTTCCACCTCCAAGTTTCTCTTCCTCTGAGACTTCACTATTCACCTTGACTTTCCCGATGCAGCCTCTGGTCTCTTCTGCAGCCTCAGTGACTCTCTTTTCCTAACCATTCTTCCATCTGGTCCGACACACTCAGCCGGACGCACCTTGGATGCTCTCATCTCAGACATCCCCATCTCCAACCCTCTCACTACACCTTTCTCCTGGTCTGACCATGCTGTCCTGTCCTCTCACCTGGGTTTCTAGGGTCTCCCGGCTAATCCTATGCCCGCATCTCTGACATTCGACCGATGAAGCCAGTGTCAGTTGATGCCTTTGTTGACACTTTCAGTCCCCCTCCCACTCTGGCCACTGACTCTCACACTGACACAGCCCTTGCTAACCTTCACCACTCCATCTCCAACACCCTTGACACCCTTGCCCCTGTCATGAGGATCAGCATGAAGCCTGCCTGCAAGTGCAACACCTGGTATGATTCCGATCTAGCCTCTGTGAAGCACAAGTGCAGAGTTGCTGAGCAGAAGTGGCAGGCTGCGAGCACATCCTCTGACAGACTGGCCTGCCTCCTGCTCCAAAAGCAATACAAATTCTCCATCCACTCGAAGAAGAAGGCCTATATCCAAACCCGCATCTCTGGGGCCACTAACAACACGACTGAACTGTTCAAAATCTGCAAGGAACTTGACAATCCTGCAGCAGTCTCAACGTCTCCTCTGTCTTCCCTAACCCTCTGCATTGCACTGGTCTCTCACTTTATACCAAAACTCAGGATATCCTGTCCTCACTCTTCTCTACACCCCTCCCTTCACCCTCACCCACTCTCAGGCCTCCCCTGGCCCCCTCCCACCTCCATCCTACTCGCTTCTTTCTCGCCTGTAGCACCAGATGAGGTGTCTAGACATGTCCTCTCTATGAACGTCTCCTCCGAACAGGTGCCTCCTGCTCTGCAGAACTATCAAGGACAACATTGCCTCCCTTGCACCAGCCGTGGCTGATTCCTGCAATCACTCCTTTGCCACTAGCTCCTTACCGCTCCCCCTCAAGCTCTCCCTTGTGCACCCACTCCTCAAAAAGCCTTCTGTCGACCCCTCCTGCCCAGCTAACTACCACCCTATCTGCAATACCCGCTTCTTGGGCAAACTCTTGAAGAAGCTGGTCATCTCCTAGTTGATCCACCACACTGAATCTGTTGGTTGTCTCCACGGCCATCAGTCTGAGTTCAGAGCAGTCAGAGACACGGAAACTGCACTCCTGAACACCATGAAGACTTGCTCCCTAATCCGAACTCCAGCTCTCCTTCCTTTCACATCCTTATTGATATTTCCTCTGCCTTTGACACAGTCAACCATGCCACCCTTATAAATCTCCACTCCACCTGTTGCTTTCCTTAAGACTCTATCCTCTCGCCGTGGCTCTTCAACATCTACCTTGCCCCTCTGGCCCATTTGATCTCTGCCTTCTCTCCTCTCTTCCAGTGTTATGCTGATGACACATAGATCTGCTTCAAGCTTCCCTCCACTGCCTCCTTTTCTTCCTCTCTCATTCCTGACTGTCTGTCTGCTATTCAGGCATGGTGCACTGTGAACGATCTCTGCCTTTATGCCAGTAAAACTGAGATCCATCTCATTGAGATCCCACCTCCCTCCTTCCCTCCTCCTCTCTGGCCCCACTCCATGGGTCTGCTCCCCTCACCATATTGTGAGGCAAAAAACCTTGGTGTCATGGTCGAGTCCTCTCTCTCTTTCTCTCCTCATATCATGGACCTTGCCAAGAAGGCCATGTTTCAGCTGCACCCCCACAGAGGTATTCTCCCTTTCCTCACTGTCCCCCAAGAAACCCAATGTCTCCAGAGCTCCGGCCCTTGCTAGGCTGGACTACTGTAACAGCATATTCCTCAATCTGCCCAAATCCTCCCTTTGCTCCCTTCAACTAATCCAGAATAGGACTGCAAGGTTTATCCTTGGCCTCAAGCCCAGGGACCGTATCTCTCCAGCCCTAAAATCCCCCTACTGGCTCCTGGGTGTTGCAAAGATCAAGTTCAAGACCCTCTGCATTATACACACATCTTTCTAATGCCTGGGACACCACTACATCCAACTCTCTCTCCCCCAAAACCCCCCTGCTAGAGCCCTTTGGTCTTCTTGGTCCAATTCTCTGCAGATCAGATGCTTTTCCAAGCAGAGAGTGGGGGGGAATATCTCTCTTCCGCAGGAGCCTCCCTCAGGAATGGCCTCCCTGCCCCTCTGAGGCTTGAGCCGGATCTCCTTAAGTTCCAGAAGCTTCTCAAGACCCTCCTTTTCTCTTCTTCCTTTCCTCTCCCCTCCCCTGCTAATGTCCATATCTGCTGCATTGACTGGTTGTCTGGTTCCATCTGAGTCTTACGCAACACTAGGCCTGCCTCGCTGTCAACCTCCTCACCTCGTTCTGACCTGATCCCCGCCATTTCTGCACTTGCCCTTCCTGGCTCCCTCCCCCTGTACTAGCCTGGCGGGGTCTGCACCCTTACTGAGCTTGGGCCGCCCTGTCCTCGCACTTAGCATGTGGACCTCCCTTATGTGCACTCCCTGCATTCCCCTGGCACTTGTCCTCCTGGCCTTCCCTAGCACTCGCCTAGCCCAGGCACCCCCCAGCACTTGCATCTCTCCACATACACCTGCACTTCCTTTCCCACCTAGGCACATCCTGTTACTGCACTTGCACGATCGGATGTCACAAGGCCCAGTAGGACTGTTTTTGTTACTCACATCCCTGCCCCCCCCCGCCCCCTTTTGTCTTGTGGCGCCTTGAAACACCATTTGCTGTAAAGGCGCTTTATAAATACCCAATAAATAAAATTAAAAAATCTTGTCTACTCTATTTAAACTTTTTTGTCTTATCTTGTTTCCTCCTCTATGCCCCATAACATTCAGTTCCTCGTCATTTCATCTCTTAGTTCCCCTTAATTCGCATCATCTTGGTTTGCCTCTTACAGCTGCCTTACATTGGCCAGAGCACTTATACAATCCAAGTTGGACTACTGCAATAGTTCATACCTAGGTGCCAACAAATCAATAACCAATGAGCTGCAGATTCTGCAAAATAATGCCCTAAGGGCAGCACTAAACATTCCGAAAAGAGAGCACATCTCGGCTATTCGAAAACACTGTAAGTGGCTGTCCATTCGAGAAAAAATTGACCTTAAAACACTCTGCCTTACCTACAAAGCTCTGAACCATCGAGCCCCACCGTATATTACAGATAAATTTACCCACAAATCGTCAGCTAGAACCACCAGATCCACCAACACTTCCTTCCTTGTGGTGCCCAGATACAACCTTAAAAAGGCAGGCGGAACTAGTTTCCCGGTCCTCACCGCCCAATTATGGAACACACTTCCACAGAACATCAAATCCACACAATCGCCTAAAGAATTCAGAAGTCATGTCATCTCATGGTTACTAAACAAAAAAAACCTAAAACTGTCTAACTCTATGACGCCTGCAGATCATTGTCACACCCCGTACTGATCACTTGTATATTGTACTTACGCATTTGTCTTGCGACCTAATACCTCTGTATTATGTTCATATCTGTATTATATGTATATGTATATGTATATGTATAGGGCCGGTTGTACTATGTTTCTGTTGCCCACCTGTAACCATATGTAACTAATATTTGTACTGCAAGCGCCCAGATACCCCTGGGTCATGGTGCGCTATATAAGCAAAATAAACAAACAAACAAACAAACATTGGTCAATTCTTACTACTAAAGCGATATACTCTGTAAGTGTTTCAGGCAGTTAGACAACATGGTTTAAGACATCTTTCAAATCGTCTTTTAAGCCTTGATAAAAAATGATCAATTGAGCATCGTCAGGCCATGTGGCCTGAGTCACTACACCACGGAAATGAGCTACGTATGAAAAGAGGTTGCAAGCACCCTGACTTATTTCAATCAACTCATTCCTAACTGATTGCACTGCATGTTGACAGCTAAACATGGCTTGGAATTCTTCGTAAAAACCCATCATAATCACTTAGGAGTGGACTATTGCTATCAATGTGTGGGGCTGCCCAAGCTAAGGCGGTCTTGTCCAAATTAAATATGATAAAAGCAACCTTGGCATGATCAAAGCATAGATTTGTGGTTGACACAAAGAAAGAACCTGCCACTGGTTAATGAAAGGCTTTAACTCCTTTGGTTCTCCCCCAAACTTAGAAGGCATAGGTGGGAAAGGAACACTGTGGTTTTGGTCGGGAGCTGGTAAAGTAGTAGGTGTAAGGAGAGGACATGATTCAGTACCTGAAGAGGCTCACAAACCCCTATTGGGTTACTTGACCCTATTACATTTGCCGACAAGGTACTGGTGGTCGGGGCTTTCTTGGATAAGTGTTCCACGGCTCCCTGTAGGAACATCATAGAATGCAAAAAAGCTGCATTGTCTTGATTAGTGGTAGCCATCTCAACTTGCAATTTCTGAACTGCTAAGGCCAAATTATTGACTACCACATCCATGGCCCAGGAGAATAAAAGGTTCTCTCAATATGTCAGCGATGGCATTTGGCGAGCCAATACTCTGGGAAACCAGCATGAGGTACACTCACTACTCTCCAGAATCTATGCTTGGTAGGGGAGTTCCCAGAAGTCAGGAGCGCTACTGGACACACACCCTATCGATGTATCATATACGAGTCCCCAAGCTTTAAGGAATAGAAAGAAAAATATTATTAAGAATTGATTAGTTCCCTCCAGATCACTTCTGGTAAATATAAAACGGTTTGCCCTTTACCTGTAACACATAAGGACTGTCCTTGAAACATGATTGTTGTGTAGTAGATGTCAATGACTACACTGTGAGCAGGAATGAAACCGAGAAAACAAAAAAGACAAAACAACAGGTAGGAATTGAGGATAGCACAGGGGCAACGCTCTGGTCTAGGAAGCATGACCACGTAGACCGAGAGAGGTTTGAATCCTGGATCCGTGCTTAGAAACCAAACTCAGGTACGGTATTAGGCACGTTATAAAAAAACATTAAAATAAAATAAACAAAGTTAAATACCTAGATGGCTTCAAAAAAGGGAGACATCTGTGGTGTGGCAAGTAGTTCTGTGTTAAGAGGACCGTTGTGAGAATGCATTGTTGCTAGATAACATCCTCCTTTTATAGTGCAGAAGAAACATGTGAGCATCCTCGTGCTGAGGGAGGGAGGGTTTGAGGAAAGAACCCTCTAGCATGACTGATATCCTCCCACGTTCTGCAGATGTTTCGGGAGAATGTCCATGAAAAGGACACTGCGTCCATGTCAACATGCCCATGGAGCCGCTGCTAGTGGGACCAGATCTCGCGTTGCCTGCCTCAGGCTACACAGAAACAGCTGGCATAATACGGCAGCAGGGTCCTAGCAATGTCTTAGATTTACTTTGCACAACCTCGCTGCTCTGCTGAAGTGTTTACCAGGACGGACTGAGCATGGTAAGTGCTGCTCCGGCATCCTGCATTGTTCACCCCAGGGCTGGCGGCCAGAGGATTGTACAAGTTCCTGAGGGTCCTTTCCCCACCAACCACCGGTCTCTAGCGCTGGTCTCTAACAGCTCCCTTCATACTCAGTGCATTGTGTAGAAATGTGCAGATATCAAGGAACCGCAGGGATACTCTCGAGTCATGGCAGAGGTTTATGGGTATGTAAGTTAATGTTGATCTAATGGTTTCAAGTAGAGCCAAATTTCCTCAGTCGAAAGCCCTGGAGAGGGGGATAAGAAGTGGAGGAAGTGGGCAGTGGAACATTCTGAGTAGAAAAGATGGGGGCAGAAAAAGAGTGAGGTAAAAAGAAAGAAAAGGAGATTGAACAATTTGAAACATTTACGAAGTAACAGACTGGTACAGAGGAAGTCAAGTGGGAGGAGGACAAAAAAACATGGGACAGTGAAAAAAGCCAAGAAAGGTGACTCAAGGGCTTGCAGACAGTAAGGGTCTGCAAGCCCTGATCAACTTACCTGTATAGGCAGTGGCTGAGGCAGTCATATTAACTTGTTTAGTAAGGTTGCAATTGGCATTGAGGTAGAACCCTAAGGTTTTTACCACTTTAGCTATAGGTATGTTGTTCCCGTCTATATGGATACTGGTGTAGTTGGGCTTAGTTTTAGTATGTTGTTGGGTGATCCGACTATGAGCAGCTCAGTCTTATCATCATTCAGACAAAGGCCATGGGTGGCCATCCATGCCTGAATGATGGTGTAGACTTCCTTGATCCGGCAGACGTCTATGTCGTAGGTACCAGATAGTGCTAGGAGGTGAATAATTATGTAATAATGTAATAATGAAGAGGTGAAAGGAGACAGCATGAACCCTGAAGAGCTAGTATATGCATATACAAAGAACCACTCCCGACTTCAGCGTTGGAACCCTCCCAATTAGGAAGTACTTGTGGTCCCCCCCCCCTTTGAAGAACAAGAAAGGAAGAGGAACCTCAATTTAGGTTACTATTGTGGAGATAATGAGCCCTCTGTGTGCTTTTGTCCTTGTCGGTCACCAAATCCAGTTGGAAATGCCACTGCTCACCACCAGTATGGAGGCTACAGGTGAGCATAGATCCCCATCCTTCCCAAATGATGATTTGCCATATTGTTCCTAGTCATGCTTCTCATGTGTTCATCCAGGTAGATCTTTCCATGATCAACCATCACTGGGAAAGGGTTGTGGCCTTGATAGGTAGTGGTGCCACAGGACATTTTGTAGACATTGTTTTTGCTCACAAGGAAGGGATCCCTCTTATTTTGAAACCTAATCTTGAACCTGTATTATCAGGAAATGTTGCCACTCTTGTTTCTGCCCCAATAGCTGTACAGCCCAAACCCTTAGTGATGATCTGTGCCAAGATGCATCATGAGCTCAACTCTTTTGATGCCCTTGCAGTTCCTCATTTCCAGATAATCTTGGAAATCCATTGGCTAAGATTCCACAATCCTACAATTGATTGGGAAGAAAATAGACTTTCATTTTAAGGTACACAAAGTCCTTCCTCCTGTACCAAATGTATTCTTCTTACACCTGAACCAGGGGAATCACACCAAAGAATCCTTTTGGTAAAGGACCAAATTCTCAAAGAAAATCGAGACTACGCCGATGTGTTCGAACCTAAACAAGCTGACAAACTACCCCCCATAGGGAGTATGATTGTCGAAATCGAGCTAATAACTGGAGCACAAATTCCTCTGGAAGACCATACACTTTTTGGGAAAAAGAAAACACCATACTAAAGAAATACATTGACGAGAATCTCGCTAAAGGTTTTATCAGGCATTGTACATCACCAGCTGGGGCTTCTATTTTCTTGATCTCCAAAAAGGACGAGTGTGAACTCCAGCCTTGTGTGGACTATAGGAGACTCAATGCCATTACTGTCAAGAATCAATATCCTCTTCCTCTCATCCAAGTTTTAATAGACCAGGCAGGAACCAGCTGTATCTACACCAAATTGGACTTAAAGGGACCTATAATTTATTTCGGATTGCGCTGGGAGACAAATGGAAAACTGGTTTCAGTACAAGATTTGGACACTGTGAGTATTTGGTGATGCCTTTTGGGCTTTGCAATGCTCCTGCTGCTTTCAAGTATTTCCTTCATGACGTATTCTAGGATATTTTGTATATTTTTGTTGTGATTTATTTGCACAACATCCTAATCTTCTCTCTGACCAATAATGAACATGTACAAAATGCTAGAGAAATACTTCAGAGATTATGAACCAATCGTCTATTCGCTAAAGCCTCTAAGTGCTTGTTTAATAAAATTAAATTTCATCAACTTAAATGCAAGCAAATTAATAATTGAATTTTTATTTTTAAATTAAATCAAATTAAATAAAATTGTAATCAAAATGTACCCAAGATATTCTATCTTGGGTAAACTTTGACACCAAAGAAGATGGAAATGGATCCCCGGAAGATCTCAGCTGTCCTAGAATGGCCTGCCCCCTGTTCCATTATAGAACTCCAGAGCTTCCTCAGATTCTCAGGTGCTTAATTTTAGAATGCTCCGAGGTACTCCTTCCTTTTACACGTCTTCTCAAAAAAGGGGTTATCTATGAATGGACCATGTCCACGGAAACAGCCTTCCAGCACCCCAAATAAGTATGCACTATAGCCCCCATCTTGTGCATTCCTGATCATAGTTTACCATATACCATAGAAGCAGCTGCACCCAACCAAGCCTTGGGATCCCTACTTTTGCAAACAGATCCTGACACCAGGAAACCTCATCCATTGGCATATCATTCACTTACTTTTACTCTAGCCGAAAAGGAGTAATAGTATATTCGAAAAGTAATTACTAGCAATCAAAGACACGTCGGTTACCCGGAGACAACCATCTTGGAATGAGCATGACATACTATTACAGTGTTCAAGCACCACAGAAATGGGAGATTCCTAAAACAGCCACAGCAGTAAATCAGAGCAGAATAGATGGAGCCACTTATTTTCTCATTTTGATTTTATAGTCACATTCAAACCTGGACCTCAGAACACTAAGGTAGAACTAAGGCAGATCCTCTCTCAAGAGCAAACAAACCTGATATGGAAGGCACTGAAGGTATGCCATTTATTCCACCAGAGAAAATTATCCTCGTGACTCAATCCCTTATGTTTACTTATGAAGAAATCCTTAAAAGGATGCGTGCCCCAACACAAGAAAAACACTTCATATAAGAAAAAAGGACTGTTTCCCATCATTACAAATTATTGCTCCCTATGAGAGAAAGTCAACACACCCTTCTGTGATGGTGCCATGATATTCCCAGTGCAGGTCATTTGGTATATGGAAAGCATTAAGTAAGATAATGTGATATGCCTGGTGAAGCACTAAGACAAAGGATTAACTGATTACATCCAAGGTTGTAACACATGTGATAGAGCTAAAACACCTTGGTGTCAAACAATGGGAATATAGCACCCGCGTCCTGTTCCTGACCACCGCTGGCAAAACTGTTCCATGAACTTTATCACTGATCTTCCTAAGTACAGGGTAACACAGTAATTTCGACCATAGTTGATAACCTCTCAAAACTGGCTAATTTCAGACCCTTAAAAAACGGTACCTACATCTGTCATTCTTGATTGTCATTTCTTGCTACATTCCTTCCGACTGCACAGACTGCCCAAGATCATTGTAACGGATAGATGCTCCTAATTAGTATCCACCTTCTGGAGGGAGATCAGTTGATTTTTAGATGTTTGGATGAAATTTCCCACAGCTTACCATCCTCAGAGTGATGGTCAAAGAGAACATGTAAACCAAACTATCGGCCAGTAACTCCATTATTACATGACGGAACAAGAACAGATTGGGTAGTATTATTTAACGTTAGCAGTATTTGCTTACAATGATTCCTCTCATACCACCCTGCAAGATACACCCTTTCACCTATCTTTAGGAAGACATCCAAAATCCATTCCTGTTATGGATGTACAATCCAGGGTTCCTGCTGCTGCAGATATGCTCCCAAATATCCAGGTGGGTGTCAGGTCCACTTAAAAGTATCTGGAAACTGCTACAGAACAAATGAGGTATTTTGTCAACAAAAGAAGGGTTCCTGCTCCATAATACCAAATTAATGACAAGGTTTGGTTGTCCACAACCTACATAGACCTTCCTGCATGTTCTTGTAAATTCAAACCTTAATATAATGGGACTTATTGTGATTCCCGAATCATCAGCCCTGTCACAGTGGAACGTCATCTCCCATCCAGTTATAAGATTCACCCGGTCTTTCATCTTTCCCTACAAAAATCTGCTGATTCTCTACCATCTAGCCTTCAGAGACTAAGTGGTAGGCTCTCGGGAAGAGTTTGAGATCCAAAAAATCCTCGATTCTAGAATCCTGAGGATTACCTTACAACATTTAGTACACTGGAAAGGGTATAGACCAGAGGATAGATCTTGGGTAAAATTGGTTAGGAAATTCCATTCTAGAAATCCCAATAAGCTTGGTCCTGTACTCATGTGGGCCCCTAATCCTGTAGGGGGACTTGAGCGGGTGCATACTGTTAGGACCTTGCAGCCCTTCTCGGCATATTATGCAGGCACTCACCTTTTTCCTTGGCGCTTGGGGCAGGCAAACCGAGGTCCTGTCCTGCACAGCATCAGCTCCATGTTCATTTTATTTAATTATTTATTGTGTGCAATTCCAGAGCATCAAAACAGACAAGGGAAAGGCAAGACCGAAATTGAAGAGCAATGCGTAAAATTCAGAGCAGAACATATAAATCCGTCACTAATCAAAGGGTTGCTTAAGGTAAAGATTTCAGAGAATGAGAGAGTTTTCAATTTTTTCCCTGAAGGATAGGAGGGAAGATTCAAACCTCATGGAAGTGGAAAGAGAGTTCCACAATGCAGGTGCTAATGCCTGAAATGACTTACCACTCACACTGGTGTGTTTAGTGCATTTGGTGCGTTTGCAGAACATAAGATGTTGGAATCCCGAGCACAATTCACGGGTTGGTTTGTGCCACTTGAGACGCTCTTTGGAATATACCGGCACATTGCCATATAGGCATTTGTGTGTTATTGTTAATATTTTTAATTTAATCCATTGGGAGATTGGGAACCTATGCAGTTATTTTAGCACTGGTCAGATGTCAGATGTGCTCACGACGACCCATATTGGACATTATTCTAGCTGCAACATTTTATTCCATATGCTGGGGTCCCCAATAGCAATGCATTGCCATAATCCAGTTTGCTTCCTATGATTGCTCTGGCAATAATTACAGCATTAGAACTGGTGATGAATGGCATAATCTGCCTGAGCAATCTAATATAGTAGTGAAAGGCACTGACTGCAGATGAAATGTGATCAATCATGTTCACATTTGAGTTGACAGTAATGCCTAATGATTTAGCTTTCCTTGAGATCGTGATAACGTGTGTGCCCAATGTTGGTATATCATAAGTATTCCCAATCTTTTTTGACATGGCCGGCGTAGCTAGTACTAGTAGCTCTGTTTTTTGCTTGCTTAATGCTACTATCCAGTAGCCTTCACATCTCAAGTAAAAATTGTATAACAAACTTTTAAACACTTTACCAACAATTTTAAAAAAAAGAAAGTAGAAACTATTCTAGGAAAAACTAAATTGTCCATGTGCCCTTTCCTGCGATAGTATTTTCTTCTCCTCTAATTTCCAACCAATCAGGGCCTTCCAGGCTCTTCTACGTTATGTTCTGCATGGGTCCCTTCCTCTTCTTTTTGCTGCTTTCCAGCAGATATGTTCCTTTTAATTTTGCTCCATAATTTGTTTGCTGTTAAATGCATGTTGTAGCACCTAATGTTGTTTTGTCGCATTACTGTCTGCTTGCACGTTGATTCATCTATACGTTTGTTTTTGGCAACACGGCAGTGCAGGCTCATCATTTATTAGAACTCATTGGTGGCAGCATGCCAGTGCGAGTTCATTATTTATTAACTCTCGTCGCTATTCATGTTTTTTCATTGTAGCATTTCAGCGCTGGTTCACACAGTTGGACCGGCTGACACAACGTGTGCATGTGAAACACATGTGTGTATAGGCACTATACAAATAAACTATTAATCAATCAATCAATCATGTGAGTATTAGGGACAGGAGACGCGACCCTTCCCAACTAAAGACAGAAGCCACATTGACTGAGACGTGTTCGGCGTGCCCGAGTGCGACATCGCAATGATGTGGCTCGGCACACCGACACGCGTTATTAAAGGAAAGCACCATTCATTTTGTGTGCAATCTCATACGCAAGCCGGCATTCGTGCTCCTCATCACACAGAGCAGCGCAGCTTTCACAGAAGCATCTACAGAGGCTATACAAGTGCTACTACGTATTGGCCAGCACCCAAATTAACTGCAAACTGCCACACCTGCCTGACAAACTGTTGCAAATAACATAAGGCGAAAAGCAAAAAGAACAAATTAATAATATATATTTAGTATTACAACAGTTAAGTCAGTGTACATGTAGAACAGCCTGTCACTGTGAATTAGTGTCATCACAAGGTTGAGGGCACAGTGCCTGGCTGGATTATGGCAGACTCCAGGAGTGAGGGCACCCAGGAAGAGGAGAGCCAAGAAGAGGGTGAGGTGATTTTCAAGGCCCCAGAGGAAGTAGAGGAGTTCCTCTGTGAGGAAGATGATGATGATCTAGCCCTCAGTTTTAAAAGGGTCCTAGGAGACTCGCTGGAGCAAGCAGTTTCACAAGGGGTTAAAGATTGGGGGCAGTAAAGGCCAGTTAAGGCCAGTCCAGGCACAAGATGGGCAGAGAGAAGGGAGACAAGAGTCCAGGAGAAGAACCATCCCATTTACACATGCAAGGTAGGGTTGAACAACATGGGAGTAATACGACCTGGAAGAGGAAGGGCTCTTCTACTCCCCTAGGTCATGACAAAGAGATGAGAGAGAAGCCCAGGAGGCAGCCAACACATTTCAAAAGCTTAAGGAAGCTTTCCTACTGAAATCGGGAAAGCCCAGCCTCTTACCCCCTACCCCAGGGGTGAAAAATATAGGGGATGAGGCCACAGGCCCTGGATGCAGCCAATCATTAGAAGCAGGTACCTCCAAAAGGCCTAAGAAGCATGTGGAGCAGGAGGAGGAGATCCCCAACATGCTTGATCCGGAGGCCATTAGGCACCCTACATCCTCGGTGTGGTCTCCATCCCCAAATGTGACCACTTAGGTGGCCCAGCAAGTGAGGAAGTCTCTGGATAAGGAGGCAAAATACTGAATGAAAGCACAGTGCCCCAGACCCGAACTACCGGCACGGAGGAGCCTATCGATGTTCAAACACTCACGAACTAGGTGAAAGAGTAGTTTACATGCTGGGCAAGGCAAATTGTGCCTTGTCTTCAGAAAGGAGGAGGAGCGTGTTGCTTGGCCCCCTATGAGGCAGGCAAGACTGCACAAAGCCTACTGTTCGGAGAAATATTAGCAAAAGAGATGAATAAATTTGTTGGGACCTTTACGCTGCTCGAGAAAGCGCAATCCTCTATAAGGAAGGTTTTCCCTGGTTGTGTTTTTGTCGGGGCCGGTCGCTACAGAGGTTGACCGGCCGGTCAATTCCAAGAGCAGAGATGGCCTCGGGTGCCTACAGCCCAATATTCGGAAACAAGGCGGCAGGACACCTACTTTCCATTCTGAGGAAGAGATTCCAGAGGTCGCAGAGGCTCCTACCGACACCAAGGTGCACAGTCCTACATGTATACTCTTCAGTGAGTGGGAAGAACACACCAATATTTTGGGAATTGGGACAGACTATCGGTCGATGCCTGGGTCTTGCAGACGGTAGTAGCATTCAGGCTAGAATTTTGGGCTTCCCACAGCAAGCGCAGCGCCCGCGGCCAGTGCAATCTTCCAAAGCAAAAGCGCAGTTGTTAGAGGTAGAGCTGGGACAACTCAGATTGAAGGGCGTAATATAGAGAGGATGCCCCCAAAAGTAGAAGTTTTACAGCACTATGTTCCCTAGTCCACTGAAAGGGAAAAGTCAGACCAGTGATAAATCTAAAGCGCCCCTACAGCTGGCTTATATACCACCATTTCAAGATGGATGGGATCCATCTCCTGAGGGACATTCTCAGGGAAGGAGACTGGCTAGTTAGGTTGGATCTCAAGGACGGATATCTCACTGTACCAGTCGCGGACAAGCACTGCCCCTTTTTATGTTTTCTCTGGCAGGGACAAGCTTGGCAATTCAAATTTCTGGCTTTCGGGCTGTCTTCAGCTCCTTGAGCCTATACCAAGCTCATGAGACCAGTCACTACAGCAATCCGAGAGAGAGAGGTGTGACAATGATAGTGTATCGGGACGACATTCTATTCCTAGGTCAAAACAAGACTCATCTGAGGAGCCACCAGAGGGCGTCGGACGCTGGTCTAACTCCCCGTCTCTCCGCCGGGGCCACCCGCATCCTGCGAAATCCTGCGGTATTCCTGGAGCACACATCGTTGAAAACACTATAATCATGAAGGGGACGGTGTCCACGACCGCCCCCTCCAAAGCCCGACAAAAATCGGAGCCGTCTAAGGCCCGCTTCGCCCTCCTCAAGATCCACTGCGGCTGACTGTGAGACCCGCCGTGAGAAAATGGCCGCCGTGCCGGGGATCCACTGAGCCAGCGACACAAGGGGCTCCCCCACCCCTCCTCCGACTCGTTGTGCCCCGACACACCCCTGCTGCAAGGGTCCCCCCCCTCCCTGGCACCCACCGTGTGCGCTGTGTGCAAGTGGCTGGGCACTCGGGTTGAAGGGTGCCCTGCGGGCACATCCAGCAGCAGCAGAGACAGGACCCCAGGCCTCTCCTACCCGCCGGGGCTGGGTGCGCTGCACACCCCAACTCTTCCCCCCTCCTCTGACTCGGCAAGTCCCGATATACCGCTGCCACTTCAGGGGCCCTCCCCGGCGCCCGCCGTGCACGCTGTGTGTGAGTGGCTGGGCGCTCGGGTCGAGGGGTGCCCCATGGGCGGTGCCAGCGCCGGTGGAGATAGGAGCGGGGGCTTCCCATACCTGCCGGTGCAACCCTCCCCACTCCCTCCCACAAGACGCAACGGGGAGCACTGAGCCTCTGGGCCACGCCACCCATCCCCGACCGGCGGTTGGAGGCCCATATTGGACCAACAGGGGCCATCCAGTGACTAAAAACACTGCGGTGGGGGCACAACTGACCAAAACCCACAACAAATGGACAGCAGCTTTGACAACCTGAACCCTGGCAGGCAGCTGATACGTGGGGCTCCCCCTCCCCGGCACCACCCGTGTGTGCTGTGAGCGAGCGGGTGGGCACCCGGGTTGAGAGGTGCCCAACTGACAGTACATACACTGGTGGAGGTGAGTACAGGGGCAGGGTACACCTGCGGGCAGCAGAGAAGGGGGTGGGCCGGTCCCACAACCCTGGCGGTTAGACACTGCTGCATCCCACGAAGACAGTGGCCACCCCACCCCAGCAAAACACCGGACCGGCACCCCAGACAGGCATAGAACTTGAGGCATCCGCCACGCTGACCTGGGAGAAAGAAACCCACACTGGAACCACTGGGGACCCGGGCTGACAAAACTTGTCTGGCGCACTACCCCTTGCCCGGAGGGACCCCAGCCTTACAGAAGAAGACCGGCGGCCATCACCCCAAATGCGCACGAACACTAGCAGAATAGTCTGGTAGGCAGGGGCGGGGAACCCTCCAGACACGGAAGCCAGGCAGCAACGCAATACATAGCGGCCCGGAGCCCATCGAACAACTCGGAGGGAGACGCACCAGCTGCACAGACTCCCCACCCCCAACCGGGGATCTAGGACATAAAGACCCACAGCCCTGCAAATAATCCGGAGGGGGGTGCACCAGCAAATCAAACCCACGGAAAAGGCGCACACCCTGCACAAGAAACCCTTCAGACACGGAAGATAAGCAGAGACCATACCGCAAAGAAGACCTGGCACACAACGGCCCACGATCCAGGGGAAAACCCCGAGAGAGAAACCACGAAGGAACTAAATATGGGGAAGGACCTACCCCGTAGAGGGGCGACGCAGCACAAGATAGATACATATACAACATGTACCCCAGCAAGGCTCCCCGGACCAATAAACAAGGGGGAAGACGATGACAGGAGTGGGGTTACGGGCCTGGCACTGTCACTCACAGACATCATGGCAGCTATCAGCGACTCCCGGACCTCAGTGGAGGCACAAATTGATGGTCTGGCCTCTGAGGTGTCATTCCTGAGACAGGACCTGAGGAACCTAACCTCTAGGGTAGGAGACACAGAACAAAGAATATCCGATACTGAGTACACTGTTAAAAACCTAGGGGACCGGCTGGAACAAATGGAATGATAAATCACCCTCCTGGAAGACAGAGCAGAGGACAATGAGGGAAGAACCCGCAACAACAACCTTCATATTCTTGGCCTGTCCGAGAAAGAAGAGGGACCCTCTATGGAACTCTTCTTGGAAGACTGGTTAGCAGACCTGATGGCCCCTAAAAAACTCTCAAAATTATTTTCCATTGAAAGAGCGCACAGAGTCCCGACGGGCGGACTGGATCCCGGGCCCCCCCCCCCGCGCACAGTGATCGCCAACTCATGAATTATAGAGACCGGGACAAACTCCTCCAGATGGCGAGGGCAACGGGCCCAGTCACCTATAATGGCAACCGGATCGGCCTCTTCCCTGACTACAAAGGGATGTCCAGAAATCACAGCAATTTTATGACTCCGTAAAAAAGAAGCTGGCGTCCCTAAACATTAAATATGCACTATTCTTCCCGGCAACCTTCAAAGTGTACCACAAAGAGGTGGTGCAGGTGTTCCACAACCCCCGGGAGACCTGGGATTGGCTCTAAACACAGGTTCTATCTGACCCACACCCACCCAGCCCGAAAGGAGACACACCCCGCAGGAACGACGAGGGCAACCACCAACCCCCCAAGCAGTCTACACCTCCAAGGGGGACAGACGAGATGACCGGGAGAACGGCCAAAAAGGGGCCCACATGAGAACCCAGCTTTACAGAAACGAGACTCATAGGAATCAAGAAGAAACTCTAAGGCCGGGCGGTCCAGGCGGAGAGGAGCCGAACGCAGCGCCTCCCCCCCTCTTCTACCTGAACTCAGGGTAGACACAAGTTGCACAAGTTGGTGCAGGTGGTCTTTCAGACCACCCACACAATTTAGCTTTATGGTTTGTTTGGTTTGGGTGACAGGTGCTTCTAGTTGGGGGGAAGTGCAGGGTGGGGGGAGTTCCGGAGTTCTAGTTATTAAGAGACACATCTCAAAGACAAAAAAGACACCCCAGGCCAGTGATATAACAAACCGGAACCATTCCCGTTGCAGAAATAAAGGGAATAGGTATGCCACTCCTTGGGGCCCATGCATCTTTACTCATACTCAAACTGAGCCGGCCTTAAGTTCACAGTTAAAAGTTTCAAGGTTTGCACATGAAGTACACCAAAACGAAAGCACAACGAGAAGGGACACCAGAGCCCGGAATGGAACAAAACAATGCACATGTCAGGAACACGGAAGACGCATCACATCCTTCAGAAACAGCATAAAATGGAATACACGCAGACGTAGTACAAAGGAGGCAGATCTCCCTACTGACCTGGAATGTGAACGGTTTGGGGACGGGAATAAAATGGAAACTGGTGCTCCAATACCTCAACCCGCACTCCCCGGATGTCGCATTTATCACTGAAACTCACCTAATAGGTACCACCAGCAGCTTCTTCAGGAAATCTATCTACCTACTGACATACCTAGCAGGTTTCTCCAGAGGTTCCAGGGAAGTTATGATCCTCCTGCATAAGCGGGTCCCATTTAACACCAACAAAGTGAAAACAGACCCTCAGGGCAGGTTTGTGATGGTACTCAGGGAAATGTGGGGGGAGACCTGGGGCTTTATTGCAGTGTACGCACCACCCACGCTGACGGCGGAGCTCCTCACCAAGCTCCAAGCCATAATGCTAGAGGAACGGGTGGACTCATGGGCAATTGGGGGGGACTTTAACGAGGTTATGGAAATAGCGCATGATAGATCACACGGGGAAACAGGGTCGCAGATACCCCGACTAAGCTGCACACCTTCACGGACGCAATTGGACTATCTGACATGTGAAGGACAATCCACACATCAGAGAACGGCTACTCGTTCTATTATAACGTGCATAAATCCCTCTCTAGGCTTGATTATTTCTTCACCCCAAAGAACATGGCCCACCAACTAATATCTGCAGAATTCCTGGCAAGAGGGATCTCAGATCACTCCCCCCCTACTGATCAAACTTAAAGGGATACAACATAAGCAGGATCCCACCTGGCGCCTTAGTGCCTGCTACCTGGGAATACCGGAAATAATGGAAGGACTCGCTAATAAAACATCAGAATACCTCGACCTAAATGAAGAAGCGGTTGCCTGCCCAACCGTGCACTGGGAAGCATACAAAACTGTCCTGCGAGGACAGGCAATCTCCTTGGTAACTGCCCACAGAAAACGGCACAATGAGGCAATCACTGAAGCAGAGGCCCAAGTAACCCGGCGGGACGAACAACTGCTGGCAGCAGAAACCCGTGAGGCACAAGACGTCCTAATGACAGTCCAGGCAATCCTGAAGGACAGGGCCCTAGACACCGCCCGAACCGCCCAGTGGCAAACTCGAAGCCATATATATGAATGGGGAGACAAGGCAGGCAAGACCATGGCCTGGCTAGAAAGACGGGAACAGAGTAAAGGGCAAGTACGGGCCATCCGAACCCAGTAGGGGGAAATGCTAACGGGCAACTCCGATATCGTGGAGGCCTTTGCCAATTATTAAGAACCATACTCCCCACCAACAGAGGATCCCACACCAAGCGCCCCACACTTCCTTGAGATGATCACGATCCCCCAACTCTCCAGACCACAAACAGAACAACTAGACATTGACATCACCGAAGAAGAAATCGGGGAAGCCCTATCACAGCTACAGATGGGGAAGACCCCTGGCCCCAATGGCTACCCTGTGGAAACCTGGAAACGATTAAGCGGAACGACGACGAAATACATGCATAACATGTTCCTCCGCAGCAGAGAACAGGGCTTTCTCCTCCCGGACCTCAGGAGAACAAATATAGTAGTCATCCCCAAAGCAGGGAAACCCGAGAGTGCTGTGCCTCGTACAGGCCCATATCATTAATTAACAGGGAAGGTAAAATACTAGCTAGAGTCCTGGCAAACAGGCTGCTCACGGTGATCGGGTCTCTGGTCCACCCGGACGAGTGTGGTTTCATGCCAGACAAGTCTACACGAATGAAGCCCCGCAGAATCCGGGTGGCCCTAGACCGAGTGGCTGAGATCCAAGACCTGCTGGCCCTCCTGGCGGTGGATTTTGAAAAGGCCTTCGATTCGGTGGGGTGGGACGCCCTATGGGATATAATGGAGCGTATGAGATTTGGCAGCTACTTCATGTCATGGGTCAAACTTCTCTACACCCTCCCCGTAGCATCGGTGCGGGTGAATGGTAAATCATCCAGGTCATTCCCGCTGGGCCGGGGGACCAGACAGGGCTGCCCCTTCTCGTCCCTGCTATTCCTTCTAGCAATCGAGCCTCTGGCAATCAGACTACGTACAGATACACGATGGACGGGGTTCGCCTGGCCAAAGGGGGGTGAGGAACGCGTCTCACTATATGCAGATGATCTCCTGATTTACCTGAGCAAGCCAGTAACCTCCTGCCCGATAGTAACCAGGACCCTGGAGGAATACCAACACTTCATGGGCCTTCGCGTTAACACACAAAAAACGATATACTTCCCTGTCCAAGGAGGAGACAAAGCGAACCCAGAGCCATACATGTATTCAGTCGCAATCCAAGGCTTTAACTACTTGGGTATACACATAACTGCAGCACCAGGTGACTTTCTCGAATTTAATCTACGCCCAATAGTGGAAAGATTCGAGAATGAAGTCTCTCACTGGCAAACTCTCCCACTCTCACTACTGGCCAGGGCGGCACTATTTAAGATGTTGGCACTCCCGAGATTTCTATACGTCCTCCAGAATGCCCCACTCCCAATTCCGGCAGCCACATTCAAATATATCGACAAGTCCCTACGCACGCTGCTCTGGGGAGGGAAACAGGCCCCATTGCCCACAAAACACTCTGCCGATCGGTTTGGGAGGGAGGCATAGGACTACCCGATATCTGTATTTATTATTGGGCTGCACAAGCAGGGGTGACAAATGAATGGCTGCATGGTGACCCAACACTCCCACACATCCGGGTCGAAATAAAAAGACACCGGCCTCCCGCCCCCCCTACAAATACTCTATGACGACAATAAAAATCTGAAGGGGGTCCCCAAGGGGTCCCTGCATATCCGTCGAATTTGGAAGGAAATACATACTCACATTGGCTGGGAGGGCAAACCAACCCTGATCCAACCCTTATGGCACAACATACACGTCCCCGAAATCCTGTGAATGGGCCACTTTGACACCTGGAGAGCAGAGGGATATCCACACTGGCAGATATTGTTCACGAGGGTCGACTGAGAGACTTCGATGTGCTGAACACAACACACAGACTAATGCCTATGGACCGTTTCAGGTATCTCCAACTCACACATGCTATCAGTGCCCAATTTCAGAGCCTCACCGACATACCTGCATGCTCACCCCTGGAGACAAATACCCTCCCAAACCAGATTCCCTCCAAGGTTACTTCCACCCTCTACCAAGTGATCAATTCCTTTGGCTCCGGGGAACTCGTACTCCTCAGATGAAAATGGGAGCAAGACCTGGGGGCATTAGAAGCAGAAGAATGGTCTGAGGCATTAATGTCCCAGCGAGAGATTGGCATAGACGCAAAAATCAGACTGATACAACTCCGAATCCTACATAGATCCTATTACCCCAGAACACAAATATCTAGATGGGGGGGAGACGACGATACGACCTGCCTCCGCTGCAAAAGGGCTGAGGGCACCTTCTACGACATGATCTGTGAATGTGGGGTACTGCAAGACTTTTGGATAACGTGCCTATCGCGCCTCTCCAGAGTGTTGGGCGCCCCAATCCCAAAGGACCCCAAACTTATTCTATTGGGAATAGGGGGAGAAACAGACCTTAACAAATATGCAAAAAACATTCCTGAGCGTGATACTAGGGCTGGGGAAAAGATTAATGGCAAGCATCTGGTGCTCTGCGGACAGGATAAGCATTGACCGGTTGACCAATGAAACAGACAGGTGCGCTTCCCTGGAAAGGCGAATTTACATGGCAAGGCAGTGCCCCCAGAAGTTCCAGAAAATATGGGGGAAGTGGGAGGAATAGGAACAGTACCAGGAACCGGGAAGAGCCTGGACACACTTCAAACCGCCTCAGGGTGTATTGAACCAACCTTCTCCCTCCTGTTGAGGGACTCACTACTAACTGCAATGTCACGTGCTATGTTCCTGCTGTTGAGTCTCCTATTGCTGATCATGAATGTGTACCTGTGCTGTTTTCTTGTTGGAAAAACCTAATAAAAAGAAGTTAAAAAAAAAAAACAAGACTCATCTGCTAGAAAAAGTACAGTGGGCAAGCAGTCTCCTTTCATCTCTGGGTTTCTTGATAAACCAAGAGAAGTCAGATCTCATCCCCAGCAGGTGTATGGAGTTCCCAGGGTTCGTCATAGACACTGCCAAGGCCATGCTGGAACTTCCAGCTACCAAACTCAGGGTGATTTGAGGTGGTGCTACGGAAGCAGATTTATCGCTTCAGAATCTAGGCAGAGTAGTGGGCCTACTAGCATCTTTAATACACGTGATCTCCCCAGGCCTTTTGCACTTCAGGGCTATCAAGAAGCTAAAGATCAGACACCTGCAGGGGGGTTGTGTTATTACCAGCTTGTTCCCTTCTATTAAGGACACAGAGGCAAGCATTATCCAGCCCAGTTAAATATGCAAAGGGGTGGAATGATTACAGTGAGGAAAGCAAGTGTGGGATATATCACAGGTGTGCTACATTTTCTGGCGTATTTCCCCACCCTAATGATATGTTCCCTGTTGCAGGAGATGCCACTGTGAGTTTGCATGAGCCAGGAGTGTGGCGATGTGGAGGTGTCCGCAGAAGTGGCGGGATTGGTTTTTGTGCTACTAGGGAGTAGCGAGGTTGTGGTTGCCCGTTCCGGAATGTTTGTTACAGTGATGTGGATTGTTTGTTTGGCTTGCTTGGTTTGACATTGGACTTAACTCATCAAAAGGAAGAGGAAGAGATCCAGGCAGGACAAAACATGGGAGAACATGCAAGGTACTGATTGGTTGGAACTCAGAGAAGAAACTTCTATAGCAAGAAAGGATTAATGGGAAATTTATTTTTTTCAGGAATAGTTTTTAGTTTATTAAAAAAAGAAAAATGTGTTGGAAAGGTGTTTAAACATTTGTTTATAAAAATTGTATTTGAGATTTGAAGGCTGCTGGATAGTAGCATTAAAGAAGTGAAAGCATAATGCTCGCCTCCGTGTCTTTAATAGAATAAAGACTACCTGCGCTGTACGCCTGAGTAATCTTCATTGTCTCACATCGAGACACTGACCATGTCAAAGAGCTCATTAATCAACAAGGTGTCAGTGTCAGCATCTTTATTCCCAGATAGAGTAAGCAATAGCTGATTATCATCAGCATAATTTTGAAAAAGAATACTGCTGTCAACCAACAAATTGTGTAGTGGCTTGATGTATAGATTGAACTATAGAGGCAATGAACATGCTCCCTGTGGGACTCCTTGTGTAATGGAATATATGTACGATGATGCTTGGCCCAGCACTACCCTAGCTGTCCTATTCCGTAAAAAAGAATCGATCCAATCAAAGGATTCTTGATTCAAGTTAAGAGTTTTTGACAGTCTTGCTAGTATGATGTTATGGTCCAAAACGTCAAAGGCAGTGGGAAGCTCTAGAAACATCAAAGGTCTGAGCTTGCCTTTGTCAAGAATGTCAAATATATCAGATTTGACGTCCAACATTGATGGGCTGGATGAAAACCTGATTGGTATTTCCCTGGGAGGTTATGGGAAACCACACATTTCTGTAGTTGTGAGTGAGCAATTTTGTTCAATATATTCAACATGAAACTTATGTTTGTGATTGGCTGGGAGTTTGCAGGATCGCCTGGGTCTAGTGAGACCTTTCTTTTAATAATAGGTGTAATGCAAGTGCTCTCGATGGAGTCTGAAATGATGCTGGTGGCAAAGGATTCATTAACAATATTAGAGATAGCATTGGCACAGTCTTTTATAACTTTTCCATGGCACATATCAGTCGCACAATGTTCTCTTCATCCCTCTTAAAAAATCTACCACTTCAACTGGTGAAACTGATGTAAATTAAAGTTTGGAAATAGAAGCATGTTCTATAGCTGCAGAGTTTGTCACAATTTTAAATTGTGATTCAGAGCGGCTGGCAAGAGTCTTAGCCTCAATTGCTTCTCTGATTTTGGGTAACCTAAACACATGTTGACACTGATGCAGGTCCTTTTCATGGACATTCTCCCTGACATCTGCAGAATGTGGGAGGATGTCAGTCACGGCAGAGGGTTAATTCCTTGAGTACTTCCTCAGCGCGAGGACGCTGGAGTCTCTCTGCCACACTATAGAAGCAGAAGGTTATGTGGCAAGCCTTCTAGGTATTTAGCTATGTTGTCTTGTCTATTGTGTTTTCTAGGTTTCATACCTGTTTAGAGAGTGGTCAGTGATATATACTACACCATAATTAGGTCTCCAGAAGAGTCCTCATGCGATACAGGTAAAGGGCATTCCATTTTATATTGCAGGGAGGGTTTTTGGAAAGAACTCATCAATCCTTAATAATATTTTTCTTTCTATTTCCTACAACTTGCGGACTTGTATATGATCCATCAAATAGGATATGTGCCCATTAGCGCTCCTGGATTCTGGGAACTCCCCAATCAAGCGTTCTACTCCTTGGTGGGCTAGATTAAGAGAGAATAGAGTGTGCCTCATCTAGGTTCCCGAGATTATTGCCTCGTCAGATGCTTCACTGGCCGATATCTCTGTCATTAAGAGAGGACACTAACCAACGACTCACAACCTTACATTACAATTCTCCAGGGGGAGCCAACCTGTGAATATTGGTTCATCTTTCTGGAAAAACATACATAGATATGGCACAATTAATGGGACCACAGGGGAACAGGGAACACCAGTACAGAAAGGTGATGCTACATCAGCATTGCGCCCTAGGGAAGGCCAATGAAAGGGGGACTAATCAAGAGACCAATGGAACCCAAACCAGGGGGTGAAAGATGCAATATAGCAGAAGCTCGCTCCTCACAAGGTTGTCTGTGATTCCCGTAGATACCATGCTTTTCTTAGGAGGACCCAGGCACATACACATGAGCATGCTGACACTGGCCCAACCAATGCATATGAGAAGAACCAGTAGAGAAAGCACCACCCCATATCCTAGATTTACGGAAAGGGAAAGGAACTTAGACCTTAACTTCAATACATTTTCCCAGTATTCATACTGTGCGTTTTTCCCATCAGCAGCATTAGAGTGGTGACAGGGGTGGGATATACAAGCAATGGAGGGCCTGTTGTAAGCAGTAACAAAATCCCAACACCGCAACAACTCCTCCAGTTGCAGAGCCAGCAGGCTATCCAGCTTCAAGCGACATGACAAGCCGCAGAGCAGGACAAGCACCATGAAGTCTTGGTGCAGCTGCCAAAAGTTATCGCTTTGACCTGAGCCCACTCCACCGTTGCTTCATCGGTCCTGCAGAAATTTCCCCCAGAGGGGGACCCAGTGTTTTTTTCATTAATTTCAAAAGGGTAGCCAGGAATGCCTGGTGGCCGGAGGAGAGATGGAGCTAGTATACCGAGCCCCTCGTAACAGGAGCAATGCAAGCCACTTATCAGGCAGTCAGGCAGAACCCTTTTGAGTTTAAGGAAATGAGTGAAACTGAAGTCGCTGCCCTCCTCAAAACGATTAAACCCTCTAATTGCAAAGGTGATGCGTGTCCAGCACAGCTCATTAAAGACTGTGCCTCCACCCTGGTCCCTTTCTTCACAGCATTCATTAATGCCTCTTTCCAATCCGGCCATGTCCCAACTGGACTTAAGGAAGCTTGGGTCCGCCCGCTCCTTAAGAAACCGTCCCTCGACCCACTGGTCCCAGGGAACCATAGGTCCATCACTACGGTCCCCTTCCTCCTGAAAATTCTGGACAAAGCAGCCTACCTGCAAGTTCAGAAACACCTTGAGGACAACTGCCTTCTGGGCCTTCGGCAGTCTAGATTCCGTCCTCACCACAGCACTGAAACGGCTCTACTTGACTTAAAGAATCAAATGGACGACCTTAGAGATGGAGGCAAACCAGCGCTCCTCCTTCTCCTTGATCTATCGGCAGCATTTGACTTGGTTGACCACAACACACTCTGTCACCACCTTGCCAAATTGGCCAATTTCTCCCCTAAGGCATGTGACTGGATCACTTCGTTCCTACAAGATAGGGCCATGAAAGTCTTCTCCGACTCAGCCTGCGCCACCCAGAGTCATATCAAATGCGGAGTCCCATAGGGGTCCTGCATTGAACCCACCCTGTACAACCTGTTCACCAGGCCCCTGTTCAAATTACTGGATGCCCTCGGCATCTCATATACGAATTATGGAGATGACACACAGGTGCTTATCCCCTCTCAGGTGATTACCAGGCTGACAGCATCACCCTCAACTCAATTTACTCCAAGATCCAGTCATGGATGGCACAAAACTGGTTATGCCTTAACAGTGAAAAAACAGAACTTCTGTTGATTGGGTCCCCCTCCATCCACGGCAAATTGGACAATCAATATTGCTCTTTCGCTGTCGATAACATCCCCATCGCGGTCTCCCAAACGTTCAAAACACTTGGCGTCTACCCTGATTCAGACCTGACCATGGATAGACAAATCAGCGCCATTGTCTCCTCGTCTGCCTCTCCTTTCCCAATTGCCTCACCATTGCCAGGGCAATCATCGGATCAAGACTGGACTATTGCAATGCATTCCTGGTAGGGTCCTCCAGCAAAAACATTGCCAAACTACAGGTGGTCCAGAACAATGCCCTCAGGGCTGCTACTGGGATTTCCAGGAAGGATCATAGCTCCAAAACAAGGAGGCAGGTGCACTGGCTGCCAGTTAAAGAAAGGATCATCTTCAAAACTCTCTCACTCGTGCATAAATGCCTCCATGATCTAGCACACCCCTACCTGGCCACCCAAATTCAGAAACTCTCCTCTCTAAGGCCTACTAGGGTGGCCTACACCAACCTGATCTCCACTTCCAAAAGTAGGAAAGTGCGGGCAGGTGGCACTAGCTTCCCATCCATGGCTGCCTAATTCTGGAATTCCCTTCCTGTGCACCTTAGGATGATTGACTCCCATTTGGCATTCCGCAAAGCCATCAAAACCAGGCTATTTGTCTGAATTGTTAATCCTAAATTCCATGTTATCATTTGTTCTCTGTAACATGCCTGTAACTAAGACTGTATCACTGTAATCACAATTAATTCCTTACATTTTCATGCAAAGCACCTCAATGCCTGTGGGCTGTAGTGCGCTCTACAAATACAAATGAAAAAATAAAAAAAATAACCAGCCATAACCACTATCCACAACATCATGGATAAGATTCAGAGGTATGTCCGGCATGACCACCCACCTACCCCCAATTAAGCCATCAATATAGTCCTGACCTATCAGAAAGGTGTAACAGGAAGTTTGCTGATGAATGGCCGTGGCATCAGAGGTGCCGGTATAACACAGACACCCTTCAGGTGGAATGTGCCGTTCCTCACTACGGTGCCCTTGGGAGATGAAGAGCAATTCCAATGGGGAACACTAAATGAAATCCGCAGGGCAACTCAAAAAACGTATCAATGTTTTGAATGTTGAGAATGGAAATTGCAGGACTCTGCTCAAAGAAGAAGCCAGAAGAAGCAAAAGACATCATCTCCCCTCCCCCGGAAAGACCAGACGACACAGCCTCCAGCAGATCCCACCCATATCCTACACGTGCGTTGGTGGATGTGGAACCTGCCCAAGCTCTACTGGACAGTGGGAGCCAACAAACCGCTGTGAGTACTCGGTTCAGCATGCCACAGGAGCCCTGTTCATCACTAATTCAGATTTGTTGTACACGTGAGGAAGTCAAGACTAACCCAAATAAAGATAGCAACTATGATTTCAAACAAGACGACAACGGTAAGGGTTGCTACACCCCTCTCTCTTCCTGCCCTGGTAGTCATTGGAACTGATATGCCTCACTTTGAAAAACTTGATAAAAATGGCTCAACTGAAGTGGTTGGAACTGGCTGCTGTTGGTTGTACAAATCCGAAAACCATTCACCCCGACTCGACCCACCAAAATGCAAAAGGAAAAATGAGAGGCCCAGAAAGGATTGTTGATGGGGGCAGGCCAATCTTCATTAATTGATTGGAAGCTAGTGACATGGGAATAAAGTTTCGGAACCACCCAGTTGACAGACGGGGCTCCAGGAAATGCTCAGGAGCAAGCAGACTGAGGGATTTCGTCCACCTCCCTGAGTCGATCATGGTTTTGCAATAAGGCGTGCCTATACTATTATATCACCCAGGTCAATGCATATCAGGATAAATACCAGCTTCTAGTCTTCTCTGTACATCAGTCCTTGTTGTAAAAATAGGCCCACAACCACGTGGGAAGAGGTAGCTTAGGCACAGAGAAAACACAGTAAGTATCCATGGTTTTACTGGATGGGAAAATAAGGTGAAGTAGCCCACCAGCACCACCAAGGCACCGCCTACCAATTAAAAAACAAGTCAACAGTCCCCAGAGCACCCTACAAAGCCTGCCTCAAGGTACCATTCCAATGAATAGGGATGTATGTCATATGGCACTTGATATTGTCCAGAAGTGGACATTGCCACATTCTTTTTATTGCCACCCGCTACCCTGAAGATTTGCCCATGAGAGGAAAGTCAGCAAGATAAATGTGTGATCTGCTCATTCCCTCGTTTGCTAGAGTGAGCTTCCCAGCTGAGATAGTCACCATCCAAGGTACACATTTCATGTCCCGGGTGATGAAGCAGGTGTGCCACTCCCTGCAGACATGACATGTACAAAGCAGCATTTACCATCCACAAACCGATGGTTTAGTAGGACAATAACATCAAACAAAAGAAAATGCTTAGGAAAACAATCTATCTATTGATAGTCTTCGATTTAAGGGGGATGCCACAATCCGCCACAGGGTTCAAACCATTCAAACTATTTTTAGTCTGTAAACTGATGATCATACAAGACATGATTTAAGAACAATGGGATCAACAGTCCGGAAACCGAGAAACCACTTCTGGAATATGTTGCCAATTCGCATAACTACATACAGACACATTGCATCCCACAATCTCAATAAGACCCAGAAAATAGAATAGCAGTATTACAAACATGGAATGCACCTGAGGATTGCCAACTAGGAGACCAGGTGGTTGCAGACCATATACTGTATGGGGACACCTGTCCCCAGGACCTACAAGTAGATATAAAAGGCCTAAAGCAGACCTATCACATCAACCTGCAAAAAAAAGGCATGGGCAATTTGCTTTTATTATCCTACTAGTACCAGAATGGAAGGAGTATGCAGTAATGCACCCTATAAACATCAGAGCCGAGCTGGCAGATGTGACGATTGGAGACACCCAAACCAGTCAATCTCTGGAATTGCTCTGAGCAACCCTCCAGACCATCATTCTTCACCTGCAAAGCCATTACAAAAAGGGAAATACCACCTGCAAATCAGGCTTGCTTTCACCCTTAAATGGGCAGTCCAGCCCAAACTGCTAGGTCACACCCCTTCTGCACAAGACCACAAGCATCTCCAGACATGTTTCAGAATGTCTTTCTTCTTCTGTAATGGCTTGACAGGTGAAGAATGATGGTCTGGAGGGTTGCCGAGAGCAATGCCTGTGTTAATGCCTTTTATGTTTTGCTATAATCCCCCCACCCCCCGAGTGGTACTGGTATGCCCAGACATGGGTCCCGTGCCTGCTGGGCCTCGAAATCCAAGCTACTCCTCACTGATTAGGCCCAACAAGGCCAAAACATGTCTGGTGATGCTTGTGGTCTTGTGTAGAAGGCATGTGAGCTAGCAGTCTGGACTGGATGGACCTTTTTTGTCTTTCCCTTTTGTAATGGCTCAGCAGATGAGGAACGATGGCCTGGAGCGTTGCCCACAGCAATGCCAGAGGTCAAGGTACATTCTAAACCTTCCAGCCATCACCTCTTGTGATTTGCTACAAATCAAAAGGGACCACAGAGGAACAGGGAACACCATTACAGAACGGGGGGATAAGGGGGGCACTCAGCATCGGGTTTTGAGGAAGGCCAATAAAAGAGGGACCTGTACAGGAGACCAATGGAAACCCAACCCAGGGGACATAGTGGGCTATAAAGCAGACTCCTCACGTAGTTGTTCTTGATTCCCGTAAGTACTGAGGAGAATCCAGACACCTACAGATGGGCATTCGTACACCGGCCCAACCGCTGCACTTTTGAAGAGGAACCAATGTAAAAGGTACCACCCCTAACGTAGATGTTTGGAAAGAGAAAGTAACTAAGACCTGTTACCTTCAATACATTTCCTATGCATTCATACTGTGTGTCTGTGCATCTGTCCCCTATATTGCATTACAGGTGCACATTTCCTTCTAGTCTTGGACAACTGCACAGACACCTTGTGGTGCAAGGTAGAATATACATCTTCTCACTCACTCACTCACTCACTCACTCACTCACTCACTCACTCACTCACTCACTCACTCACTCACTCACTCACTCACTCACTCGGGTAAACACTGAACCCCAGAGTGACAGACACACTTTCTCAACTAAATGGGCATTGTGGAAACCATGTGTCTCACAAGGAACGCAAAATAACAGAAACAGATGGGCTCATCTTATTTTTAGAGGTTCAAGGAACAAAACACTCAACTTGTTGATACTTTAAGGACCTCATTATTTCATAAGGCAAACCTATTTCTATAATTGCTCATCTTGCCTGTTGTGTCCCCACACAGGCATCACCCCTTTAAGGGGGCGTGGCAAAGACAGTGAAGAGCCTTTGTGGCGGGATGAACCTAGGAGGGTAGGGGAAGGGGATTACAGTTAGTTCCAGTTTGGAGTTAAATAAAGAAGGTTGTATTTTCCAAGCGAGTCGTATCATCACTTGGGTCTGTGTGTGTCTAAGGTATTTGAAGCGGCTGTCAGCCCTGCACAGAGGAGAGTCGTGTACACAACAATCGGCGAATAGCGAGGTGCATCGCCACATGTGCGTGCGCATATGGAAAAAAACAGACTCAGCGGCGATTGGCTGCATATAGCGAAGTAGCATCGACCCAACTCCAGGGCTACTAGCAAATACACCGTCAAGGCAGCCAATGCCCGAGGGTGACCAAGCGTCAGGAATTATGGTCATGAATGGGCAACTGGCACCCACCTCCTATGCAAAGAGACCAAAAGGGAGCTACATGAGCCCACGCAAACAACGCAGCGTGGATCCCATATAAAGGTACATACCAGCGGGACCCAGAATGGCCCAGAGTCAACCATATACAGCCTGGGCCCAACAGATACCCACTCATCCTAGGTCTAGCCAAAAGCACACAAGCGACGGCCAGCTGTGAAAAGTGGCACACTTACGTAAACAGGCGCGAAGATCCTCAGGCAGACGCACACATCGACAGGGCAGGGTGAAAAGCCTGCAGTGCCTGGAACATGTTACCAGTCCCAAAGAAGGGAAACACATTACGACATAAATCATTGCTAAGAAGAATTGGCCCACACTATAACGAGTAGATACAGTACCACGTACAGTTTGGGCACAACCAGGAAGTGACATACAGCACCATGTGCACACAATACAAGGGTGAAAGAGGATAATCTACTGTCAGCACCCAGTTGGCCACTGGGAATACCATAATGCAATGAGATGACCCTAGAGGGAGGGGCTCACAGCCACTGGGCCATTTTCCTCCAAAAGCCACAATCCTTTGAGCTTACCCATTAGCATCAACAGAGGAGCAGGTTGCACAGAGTGGCTTGAAGAATTTCACCACTTTATCCAGGCCATGGAAGACTATGACACTGAAGGGAAAATCCAGATTTTTACCAACCTGGCCGGGACAGAGGTGGGGGAAGTCATTAAACCCTGGCACAAGCATAAAAAGGCACATACAACATGCTTGTCGCAGCGTTAAAGAACCCGTTTGTTGCCCAGAGTAACAGAGACTTTGAAAGGTACACATTCAACCAGTGCAACCAACAGGTTAACAAGACAGTTGATGAATACGTGCTGTGACTACAGAAACAGGCCACGTGCTGCCTATTTGACCGATTTTCAGAGGAACAGGCCATTAGACTAAGAGTAATCGATGGGTAAGCATTTGCTCAAAAACCCTCTGCCTCTCTCAGAGCTGTTGGAGCAACAGAAGATCTACGAGAGGGTGGACATGCAGATAGCTGTAATTGAATCACCAAAGGTCAGTGGAGGTATGATTGCAGCCACCACAGCCACTCAAGGATGACAGCTGAAGGGTGATGCCAGGAAGAGACAGACAACTACCAAAAGAGGCAGAGCAGACCACTGGAGCTCTGGCGGTAGAGTAGTTTGGTTGTGCTACTGCTGTGGATTCTCATTCCACTAGAGACAAATGTCTGGCACCCAATCAAGCCTGCAAAAAGTGCAAGCGGACAGGAAAGTTCCAATTTGTGTGCTGGAGCACCCAGACGTTTCCACCCGACCCGGGGAAGGGAAAGAAGTCCAATGCTGAGATGTGTGATTGATGGAAGAGGTGAACTACCCGCCCAAACTCCAAGGCCGTATATCAATTGGAGCCAACACAGACAAAACACGAGACGAATATTTACGCCCCATAACCGATGAATCTCAGTGGCCCCTTCCCCAAAAATCCAGCTTGAAATATACCAACAAGTAGTAGAATTTGTGATTGACACAGGATCCACAGTCAACATCATGGATGCACAGCATTTCCACAAATTGGCACCACCCCAAGCCTACAGCTGGCCAAAGATTGGATCTACCAGTGGGGCGCATCACAACTCCTGCCATGCATAGGCTCCACCATAAAAACAACACACTCTTAGCCATCATCTATGTTCTCAACATCCAAGGTCAGTTGGTGCCTTCTCAGTCTCACCTCAGCGACAAAACTAGGACTCATATATCTAACATACAGTATGACGACAGAAATGCAGATGACCCCAGTAGTACCACTCCGATCCAAAGACGACATCCAGCAGATGTTCCCCGATATTGCTCAAAGCCTGGGAAAATTAATAAGGCCCACAGTGAAGCTCCACATCAAAGAGGATGGGCCTCATTCCGAGTACGGCGCTAACCAATGGCGCTATTAACGCCTTGGTTGACGCCGTACCCGGACCGGCAGCGCCTTGGTGGATGGCGGAATTACCGCCCCATTCCAAGGTTGGCGGGGCGGTAATTCCCCATTCACCAAGGCTCTTCCCCATTCCCAAATGAGCCCCCATAGGGCTCAATGGGAATGGGGAAGATGCAAATAACGGTGACCGTTCATTACGGTCACCGTTATTGGCTTGGAGGCCCCTTTGCGCCCTCGACTTTAACACCTGCTCAAAGCAGGCGTTAAGGGCGAGGGCGCAAAGGGAACCTCGGAGTATGGCGGTAAGGGATTACCGCCACCGGTCTCGTTAGCGGTGGCCGCTATCCCTTACCGCCATACTCGGAATGAGGCCCGATGTGTGACCCATCCCTCAACACCCCAGGAGGGTTGGTTTTCACCTACAAGGGAAAGTTGAGGAGGAAATACAAAGGTCATTGAAGGATGACATCATTGAGTCGGCCACAGGACCCACCCCCTTGGTGTCACCGATCATGGTGGTACACAAAGGAGGAAGGATTAGGCTGTCTGTGGACATGAAACTGTGCCCAATACCGTGACTGAAAGAGATCGCCACCTGGGTTAGAGCATAGAAGATATGATCATTAGACTTAACAATGCAGTCCGTTACCTCGCAATTCGGTTTTGGGTGAAAATAAGTTTTAATTTTCCACACGGTTTTTACGTTTTGTGCTGGTGCAAGATTTTTAATTTGTATTGTATTCATAGTGTGGACTCTTAGGCCCTCATTACGACCCTCGCGGTAAGCGAAAAACGATGGCGGTAAATGATTACCAGCATCGTTTTCCGCTAGGTCCTATCATGACCCGTGACCGTTAACTACGATGCCATTAGCGGCATCGTAGTTAACGCTGCCGCTAACTGCAACAAGGTCACGTGCACGTGACCCGCCACGCCGTAAATACCGGCATGGTGCAAAGGTGCGCGGATCACGACCCAAGCGGACATGCACCTAACGCCATCACTAAGCCCGTTAAGTACCTTACCGCCATGGTGCTAATTACGCCATCGCGAACCAACCGTAAATGGCCATGTGCAGTGAATCCAGCTGCCACAGGTGCACAGAATCAGCACAGGTGGAGGCAATACAGACTCAGGAAGTACAAAAAGAGCACACCCCACCCCTTCCCACACCCAGTCACACTCCACAAAGATACCAATAGGACTAGCAATGTTGGGGCTAGAGGACCTGATAGCAATGCAAGTGCTACGACAACAACAACAGGCTGCACAGAGGAGACGCAGGAGGAGAAGGAGGGCAAGGCAGGGCCAGCAAGCCCCACCAGCACAGCCAGTGGCACCACGCAGGCAGCCCACAATCCCACGCGTCAGAGCCAGTCCATTCAACCTCACCGCTGAGCAGATCCACACCCTGTACCGTTTGGACCGGGACACCATCACCGCCATCGTAGACATGACACACAACGACATCGTCAGCATGATAGAAACACCAACCGCCATCCCACCCCTACTGAAAGTAGTGTCTGTACTCCACTTCCTGGCCACAGGCACCTACCAGCACACAGTGGGGCACTTGCATGGCATTTCACAACCATTATTCTCTCGTACACTGATCCAAGTGCTCGATGCCCTCCTCAAGCACACAGACAACCACATCTCATTACCACGGACTGCCCAGGAGATTGCAAACACCAAAGTGGGTTTCCATGCACTAGCCGGCATACCTGGTTGCATTTGTGCCATCGACTGCACCCATGTGGAATTGGTGGTCCCACATGCCATGGAGGCACCGTACCGCAACCGTAAACTATTTCACTCAATCAACGTGCAAATGGTTTGTGACTCCAACAGGATCTTCACACATTGTTGTACCCGATTCCCTGGAGCAACCCATGATTCAATGGTCCTGAGGAACTCCACAATACCACGCTACATGGAGCAACATGCAGGCCCAAGATCCTGGCTACTCGGTGAGTCTAATGTCATGACCATGGAATTGCGAAGTGGGTAGGCGAACGACGTACCAATGCATACTCCACCTGGCTGTGAGTAGCAAAGACAACGGAGCCAGATCATACCCTAATGCATCACAAACCTCAGCTGACACCAGTAAACCTAAGGCCTGATGTATGCAGCCCTACCATGTGAATGAAGGTGTGCCCCAACCATAACACAACCATCTGCAAGTGCATTGAACCAATTCAGACCACAATGACTTCAACAAAATGCATCTACATGCACGTCACCAAACACCATCAACTGAAAGGCCTGTCCCCCATAACTGCGCACGAAGGAGGCACATGACCCCCCTGCATACATTGGTTGATGGCATGCACAACAGTCCATAAGAGCCATGAGCATATTCCTGTCGCATAGTGTGAATCAATTAGTGCATTTCAAAGTGGTCCGAAGTAACAGTTGGATGCAAGCCATGGTGGCACGTCAAGTTTTGAGTTTGACGTCATGACTGACACATACATTCTCGCCCACATACAGGTGATGCAGGCTATCCCCTGAAGAGGTGGCTACTTACACCAGTCCGGAACCCACATAACCAGCATGAGGATGACTTCAACCGTGCACATACACGTACCCGTGTGGTGATTGAGCAGGCATTTGGCCTATTAAAGGCACGGTTTCGCTGCCTCAGCAGGTCTGGTGGGGCACTCCTGTTCCGCCATGAGAAGGTGGCAAAGATCGTCATGGCATGTGTCATGCCACACAATATGTGCGTCAGACGAAATGTGGCCCTGCCGCCTGACGCTGAACTGCAACCACCTGACGATGAGGATGAGGAGGGTGTGGATGGGGCAGCACCTCATGGAGGCAGCGATGCACAGGAGGGCCGTGAAATGCGTAAAAATATCATTGACCAATGCTTCTAGCACACACGGCTGGTGTGTGTAACATGGAGACGGCACTTGGGGCACTGTGTGTGTCTGGGACATGCACACTGTGGACTGTACACCAATAAAGCACACATACAAAATGAGCAATGTCCACACATTTGATTTGTGCAAAAGGAAAAAGTGTATTATGAATGTGAATAGGTTTGACACACCCAATCCCCCCTCCCCCCTGAACTCCCCAACACACCCAATCCTCCCCTCCCGCTCCTCCCTGAACTCCCCAACACACCCAATCCCCCCTCCCCCCTGAACTCCCCAACACACCCAATCCCCCCTCCCCCTCCCCCTGAACCCCCTGCAAAGGTGTGACGGTGCCCGTGATGAAGTGGGTAATGTTCCATTCGTCCACTGGGCGGCCACTATTGGCATCCCCCTCTCCTGGCCCCTGGGGCCCCCCTGCCTGTATTCCGCAGGTTCCTGGCTGACCTGCGGACGGGGCTGCTTGACGCAGAACTGGCAGCGGAGGAGGTACTGGGCTGCTCGGTACGCCGCGTGTCCCTTATTGTCTGTACAAGCTCACCGAGCACATTTCGCACCGCGGCTAGTTCCGCACATATGTCTTTGCTTGCGGATTGGATGACTGCCTTGACAGTCTCAGCACATCTTTCCATGTCTGCACTGGCACCTCCACAATCAGCCACATGCTGCGTGAGTAGTGAGGACAGTTGTTGTTGCCTCGTCATTATTTGGCCCAGCGACTGTTGGAAATTTGGGGCATTGGATGTTGCAATTGCCGGGGTAATTGGGCTACTCCCCTCCTCCCCTCCTCCCACTGGGCTGGGAGTGGCTGGCCATGACTCTTCAGGGGATAGCCCCTATGTGCCGTCTCCGTGCAGGCTACTTAGGGACAGGTGGGGGAAATGAAGGTGGGCAGTGGGGGGACCTTCTGTGTCATCCTCCTCATTCCCCACATCGCTGTCGGAGCAGGCTGATGGCAGCAGTCTCCCCAATTGTACTGCTCCCCGCAGACACATTCCCCTCAGTGGGCAGAAGTTGTTGTGTGTCTTCTGTGGGTGGTGCCATGCTGCTTGCCTCGGGGATCATTGCGGCCCTGGGCTGTTTTGCGACAGGCAATTTTGGCTGCTGTGGTTTGTCTTTGGGTCCAGCAGAGGTGGAGGGTTGGTGTGCTCTTGCCTCTGGCCTGGCCTTCTTGGCAGGTGTGGTGCCACTCTCGTCCCTGCTGGTGTCCGATTGGGAGCCTGTGGTGGAGCAGAGGAGGGAAAGTGTTATTGATGGGTCAGCGGACATTGAGCAGGCATTGTGATGACTGCCATGAATTTGATGGATAGATGGTGCACTTTGTAGGCTGTGACATATAAGTTGTCTCCCTTTTGGGTGGGTTGAACATGCAGGAATGTGGCTGCCTGCTGTGGAGTGTGCATGCTGCATGTGTGCAGGGTGTAGGTCTTCTGCTGATGTGTTGCGTTAACCCTATAGGGCAACATTGCGATGCACATGTAAGTGGAATTCAGGGGGTTTCGCATGGCTAAATTAGAGGCACCTACCTGTGTCTCCTGATGTCGGGGCTCCTCTCTCCATTCCACCGAACCCCTCGATGCTCTCCATGCCGATCCTCGAGGCACATATCTCCTCCCATGGCTGCATCTTAATTGGGGAGTCTGCTCCTCTGCCAGTTGCCATGCTCATGTTGCGGTTGGCCGACAGTATGCTCCTTACTCGGAGCCGGAGATCTTCCCACCTTTTGCAGCACTGTTTTGAGGTGCGTGGGGTGGTTCCTACAGCGCTGACCCGTTGTGCTGCGAGTTCCCATACGGCCTTTTTGCGGGCTATGGCTGGTCTTGTCATTTCTGCGCAGAAGACGATGTCCGCCTTTTCCTGTAGCGTTTCAGCCAACATTGTTAGTTCCTCCCTGCTGAAGCGGTCCTGCCGCTGCCGATCGCAGGCTTTTTTAACAACTTTTGGCATTGTGGGGATGCGTGGATGTGGCTGTAGCTTTCTGCAAGGACTCGGGGTCAGATGTGCAGTGGTAGTGGAGGATTACAATGGATTGTGTTTTTAAAGATGGCCGCCGTGCTCTTTCCCGTTCCGCCGCGATGACGCTACTTCCGGTTCCGCTTACTAGCGGTCACCGCTAATTACGGTGACCGCTAATTACGGTCAGTGCTAAGATCGGTGGCCGGGATAGCGGTAGTGCACCTTACGCGGCATGCGATGCCGGTAGGTGCCGTTTTGGGGGCATTAACGCCATGGCCCTGTTTACATTACCGCCATGACGCAATGCTCGTGCCCGATGGGTCGTAATGTCCCGCTTTTTACGGCTTCAACCCAGCACGGAAACGTTAATTACGCCATGGCGGTAATGTACGTTACTTAGCGCCAGGGTCGTAATGAGGGCCTTAGTCTCAAAAAAAGGTCAGCCGACACATGTTTCGACCCATTGGTCTTTTTCAAGGCTATGAAGTTGGGTTTCTTGTACCCTGTCCTGGGTTCCCGGGAGCAGGACGTAGCCATGCCGTAATTTCACATCAAACAAAGGCCCAACAAGAGCCCAGCTGTAAAATTACAGGACTGGCCGCACCAAGCCAACAGGACCCCACAGGGGACAAGAAACCCAACTTCATAGCCTTGAAAAAGACCCACGGGTCGAAACACGCGTAGGCTGACCTTTTATTGAGACTAAGAGTCCACACTATAATACAAGACAAATTAAAAATCTTGCAACAGCACAAAACACAAAAACCGTGTGGAAAATTAAAATTATTTTCACCCAAAACGGAATCGCGAGTTAACCAGGGAAAACACCATTTTAGATATGAATCAAGACTGCCACCAGCTGCCCCTCCACCCTCACTCTAGACCCATTACGACATCTGCTACTCACCAGGATCTTTTCAGGTACAAGCGTCTGAACTTTGGTATCTCCTCTACCGCAGAAATCTTCCAGGAAACAATCTGGCGTATCCTGCTCCCCATTAGACAATCTTTCAACTATAGCGATGACATTTTGGTCTTTGGGCGCACACAGCTAGAGCACGACCAGGCTCTTACGCAAGTCTGCCATGCCCTCGTGGGACACTGGCCTCCTTCCCTGCCTTCCAAAAAATGGTTCTATATGGGTGCCAGGATTCTTTATTTGAGGGGGCTGTCAGTAGTGTAACACACCATCACACGGTCTCCTTCAAAATTTTGTGAGGGGCCCTTGAGAGTCCTGTTTACAAGAGACACACAAAAGGTGTGGGTAGAATAAGGGTCCCTGAAAAGTGGGTGCAGACCTCCATCGCGGGCTGCAGGGGTCCACAGAAGGCCAAGAGGCGGTAAGGGTCTAGGCATATGCTTTTTTGTATTCTGTGTACATGTCTGGAATATATACATATATATAATACCCAACGGACCTCATTATGAGGTTGGCAGTCCGGTAATAATGGAGCCAGTAAGGCAATACCGGCATCCATTACCGGGCCGTAGTATTACGACCCTATACGCCAGTCCTACCGACATCGACAAGGACCCGCTATGGCCGTGCACCACCGTACCCTCATGCGCGCGCGTCTGCGGGCGCCGTGCCCGTAATACCGGCATGCTGCGAGGAAGAGGACATCACGAGTCGCACGGACATGCACATACCAGTAAGAAAAAGCCACCATGATGCCCTCAATACCTGCATTGCAGATCACACATTAACGGAAACTGCTGTGCACCCAACTGCCACAAGTGCACACAATCAGCACAGGTGGGGGCAATGGAGCCAGGCCCTGCACAAAAGGAGCACACCCACACACCACACCCCTTCCAAGACCAAAATGATACCACTTGCCCTTGCCATACTGGAGCTGGAGCTGCTACTCTTTGAGCAGGCAGAACAACAGGCGACGCAGGAGGAGAAGGACGGTGAGACCGGCCCAGCATATGCCACCAGTGCAGGCATTTGTTCCCCGCAGACAGCCATCAATTCCACGTATAAGGGCCAATCCATTCGACTTAACCCCAGCACAGATCCACACCCTGTACATCCTGGACAGGAACACCATCACCACCATAGTGGAATTGATACAGGAAGACCTGGTCAGCCTGATCAACATCTGCACAGCCATCCCCCCTCTACTGAAGGTGGCATTTGTGCTCCACTTCCTGGCCACAGGCACCTACCAGCACACAGTGGGCCAAATGCATGGCATGTTGCAACAATGCTTCTCTGGTGTGCTAAACCAAGTGCTGGATGCACTACTAAAGCACGCAAGGGCCTACATATCCCTACCACGGACACCACAGGAGGAGAATGCCACCAAAATAGCATTTCATGCACTGGAAGACATGCCCAATGTAATTGGTGCCCTCGACTGCACCCACATAGAGTTGGTAGTCCCATATGCCATGGAGGTGGTGTACTGCAATCGAAAGCTATACCACTCCATCAATGTGCAAATGGTGTGTGATGCCAGCCAGATCATAACACATTGCTGTACCAGATACTCAGGATCCGTGCATGATGCCATGGTGCTGAAGAACTCCTCACTACCCCGCTACATGGAAGGAGACGTTGTAAGATGTGGCTGGCTGTTGGGTGAGTCTGCCCTCTGGGTCATGGGCGGAGAGGGTTTGGGGGGCACCATGCATACACAAGGGGAATGACCTCTGGGCCATGGGAGGAGACGTTGGGGGGGCCTACATGCATACGCAAGGGGAATGCCTTCTGGGCCATGGGAGGAGAGGGTTGGGGGGGCCTACATGCATACACATGTGTAGCATGCACACAATCAGCACAGGTGGAGAGGGTTGGGGGGGCCATAATGGACCTGGTCAATGCTTCGGGGTGGCTGGTGTTTCCAATGTCAAGGCCCCTAAGTCATGTACATCACCCAAGGCTAGCACCATGGATTGGCAAGCACTGTACAGGGCAGATAGTTGTGTAGATGTGGCTGCCATCGACGGGATAGTGCATGTGAACATGAACGATGTAGAGGCTGAGCTCCTATGGTAACTGCAGTATCCTTACACATACCTCCTTCTGCTCCCATGCAGGTGATGCTGGCTATCCCCTGAAGGCGTGGCTCCTCACCCCTGTCAGGAATCCTCAGAACGGCACGAAGAGGACTTCAATTGTGCACATACACGCACGTGTGTGGTCATTAAGCAGACCTTTGGCCTGTTGAAGACACGGTTTCGCTGCCTCAGCAGTTCGGGTGGCGCCCTCATTTATGGGCCTGAGAAGGTGGGCAAGATCATCATGGTATGTGCAATGCTGCATAACATGTGCATCCGGCGGAACATACCCCGGCCACCTGACATGGAGCTGCCCCCACCCAGTGAAGTAGAAGGAGAGGAAGGAGTAGATGTTGGACATCGGCCAGGATGAGATACACTTGAGGGACGCGCAGTGCGCCAATCGGTCATAGACCTATCATTCTGATGTACTAGGATGCAGAGGGTGCCGTGTATGTGGGACTCTGGGTACTGGGTGTGGGGGTATATGGGCATAGTGCACTATGAAGCAATACATTGACACACACCAAAGAAGCAATGTACACTTATGTGAGGTTTTTTACACAACAGGTGTATTCAAGTGATGGTTGTACAATATGATTTAACACTCCTCACCCCCAAACACCGCTCCTCCCTCCCCTTGACACAACCCCACACACCCATGCCCCCGCCCCCCAGTACTGCACCCCCTCCACCCTCCCCCTAACACCCCCTACAGACCCCCACCCCCCTACCCCCCACACACTCCCAGTACTACACCTCCCCTCCACCCTCCCTCTAACACCACAAGACATCAATGGCACAACATGTGTCCGGATGCGGTGCAAATCAAAATGTGCAGGGTGGCCCTGCTACTGTGGACCCCCCATCGGAGGTGGGGGTTGCATCTCTGAGTGCCGTGCGCTTCGCAGGGACCTGCGCACGGGGCTGGTCTGTGTGGAACTTGCTGGTGTGGTAGATGCAGATGAGGTAGATGGTTGTGTCCCCAAAGCCGCTGTTTGCAGCTGCTCCATACTGTCTGCAATCCTGGTGAGGATCTGGCCCAAAGCAGTGACTCCATCATGGACTTGCTTAGCATTACGGTTGATGGCCTTGATAACGGCTGCAGTGCTGTCACAGATTACACGGCGTGTTACCTCGTCTTCTGCAAGGTACTGTTTTACATAGCCATGCATCTCCTCCTGCCGGCCCTCCATCCTGGACAGACATCCTTCAAGGTCCCATATTGCAGTGTTGGTGGTGGATGCTGGGTTTGATGGTGTGTCTGCAGCCAATACGGGGCTGTGCAATGTTGGAGACCATTCTCCATGGCTGCCCTGTCCTACTGAATCCTGGTGAGAGGTGCCCTGTGGGGTGACCTGTGGGCTTGGGGTTCGACCTACAACCTCTGAGTGGAGGACTCCTGCATTGGTGTTGTCTTCAGGACCCCTTCCTCATCGCCACTATGCTGTGCCCATGCAGCCGTCTCCCCTATTGAGCTTGTGGCAGCGGACTGTGTGCCCTCATTCTCCATATCAGCATATGTGTACTCACACTGTGTGGGGTGTGTCTCCAGGGGTGCAGGGGCAGGTGTCTGCTGGTCCTGTGTAGGTGGCTGCGTGGGTGGTTGGGCACTGGTTGCTGTCTTGCGTGCCGATTGGACCATCCTTGTTCCCCTCGATGTTGATGGCCTGGTGTCATCATCTTGGCCCCTGGGCCTTTTGGCTGGTGTCATGGCTTGTGCACTTCCATCAGGTTCTTTGTGTCTACATCCGTACCTGTGGAGGACAGAGAGTGGCAGGGCATCAGTGATGGTGGTGCTTGCATCATGCATGCATTGGTCTTTGTGCAGTTGGCGCAATGTGATCAGTTGCCTGACTGCTTTTTGGGCTGGGTACGTGCAAGGTTAGGAGGTGAGTATTGCAATCCCCCAGGTGTTCACATTTTCACCATTGTGTCTGCTGTGGAGCCTACAGGTGTATTGTGTCTTGCGTGCTGTGTGACACGTGCAGGTCATCTGTGTGTCGGGTGTGTATTTGTGTATGGGAGCGGCATGCAGCATGCATTTGGATGTGATAGTGGTGGGTCCAGCATGTGGACAGGGATATGTCTATGTGTGTATGATGGGCCATGTCTTGGCTTTCATCGCTGTTACATTTGGTGGTCAACTGTGATGATTGGTTGTCAGGTGTTTGTAGGGACACTCACCTTCATCTGCCGATGATGGCAGTCCAAACTCTGCTCCACTGACTCCTTCAATGGACTCCACATCTATTAATGTGCTGCAAGTTTCCTCCCATCAAGCCAATTTGATGGGTGACTGAGGTCCGCCACCTGTTGCCAGCCCCTGGCTCTGATTGGCCGACAAGATATTCCTCACTCTCAGCCTCAGGTCATCCCAGTGCTTTTTGCAACTGTGCACTGTGCGTGCGGTGGTGCCAACTGCATTTACTTTCCTTGCCACTTCCTCCCAGATGGCCTTCTTTCTGAGCTGTGCTGGATGCCCGAGGTCACTGTAGAAAACCACATCTGCATTCCCTACAAGGTATTGGCAAGCATGTTCTGCTCCTCGTCCTTAAATCGTGGTTTCCGCAGACGGGCAGTGCCTTTCTGGGTAGCCTTTGACATTTTGTCTGTGGTCTGCTTGGAGTTTTGCCTGTGAAGGTCCAGTCTGTGGAAGATGGCAATGGATTGTGTTTTAAAAGATGGCCGCCAATGCATTTCCCGTTCCGGCGTGATAAAGTTACTTCCGGGTCCGGTAATAACGGGACCATTCATACCACTATGTTAATACTGGTACTGCTATTTGGGGGTTGCCGATGGCAGAGTTGTTATGTACGCATTTGATGATGCCGCTATCTGGGGGTTTGAGGGTCGTTATCGACATGCCGGTACGGCCATTACCGGCATGTAGGGGTGCGCGTGCTCGCACATTCATGATCAACCGCTGTTTGCGGGATCAATCCTACACGGACATGTTATTACCGGTATGCGGTAATGGGAGATTTTTAGCGCCATTCTCGTAATGAGGCCCAATGTAACATAATAGACCTACAATTTGTAGTTACACATAATCTTATAGCTAAGTAGTAATGGCGCCAACTAGCCAATACACTATCTCACTGTCCTTCCCAGAAAAAGTTAATCTTAAACTTACCAAAAGTTATTTTTAAAGGTGTACTTGTACCTCACCCGATAACCATTCTGTTCCTTATATGAAGTGCAACCCTGCCCCCAAGCCTATATAATTTGCAGCTCAGGATGATCATATAATTAACTAGCAATCACGTCAGAGTAAGCCGATTCACTGATTCTCTGTTTTTCCTACTCAAAGTTAATCTTAAACTTGCCAAACATCCTTCTTAAGACTGTTCATGCACCTCACCCCAAAACCATCCTGCTCATCACCTGAAGTCAATCCCTGTACTGCCCTAAGGCTCATCCATGCTAGATGACCCATTCTTGCTTCGAGGCCATTCTTAAACTGAGGTTCATCCCAGCTTCAATGCCTATCCCTTCTCTGTGGAACATCCCCAGTGCAAGGTATAGCCCTGGCCTAAAGCCCACCCCTCTACCCCCTGAAGCTGTTCTCTTCCCTGAGACCCATCTTGGTTTAGGAGTGAAGGCCCATTGTGCTATGATACCCATTCTCACTTTGAGACTAATCCCTGTTCTGAGGACCATAACCTCTCCAAGGCCCGTCCCTTCTAGGAATTCCATCCCCAGCCCAAGACGCAAGCTTGATGTGTGGCTCATCCGTGCTGCAAAATCCATGCTTTCACCGTGATCTATACCCACTCCGAGGCTTGTCCAACCCCAATGCCCATTCAGGCTATGAGGCCAATACCCACTCACTCCATAATCCATTTTCCGACCAAGGCCCATCACTGCTCAAAGCCCATATCTTCCCCAAAGCTCATTTCTAATCAAGGTCCATTGCTGCCCCTCACTGGGCACCGAATTGGGAAACAGGTAAAATGCTACATTGCTATTTTCGACACTAATACTTTAACATTTGTTTGCATTAATAAGAAAAACCCACCCCCAAAAAGGACACCATAATGATGTTAAAAGCCACCTCAGAGTTAAAATCCTGATTAAAGGTCTCCTAGATGTGGCCCAGTCATTGCTATGAAACATAACTCCTGGGTGACGTCTAACATCCTTCTAATGTATAGTTGAGGGTACATTATTCCATACAAAGTGTTACACAAATCCTGTGCGATAACACTGCTCGTTTGCATATGTATGACTGATGGATGTACCTTTATAGGTTGGTGGTATAGTGGTGGTTTTCGTCTTTTTCTCACTTCCAAGCTCGTACACATCAGCCTTGATTTCTGTTACCAGATCGACTATGGTGATAATATCACCATTGGAGAATGACAGGTCACTCAATGACTCTGAAAGACAGTAAATGGCAATTTTACAAATGCTGCCTTCACTTTGTTCTACCATCAGATAGCTGCACTACTCCCACAGGATTCACACAACCCATGTTTGCTTGAGAAGAAAACCCTAATGTCATTATTGGCAATGTTTCACTCACTTGGCACTTTATCAAGGCAATGCAATTTTAGTACGACTTACCGGGACATCCTCAAGCAGCCAGTTGGATTAATTTTGGAGCTTGCTAGTTTAGGTAGCCTTATTGAAAGAAATTCATACCCATTAAATAATCAAGCATCAGGGTACACCAATATTCTTACAAGCATTTGGACTGACCACAAGAACTCAGATGAAATCTAAAACATTACCAGATAAATCTCACCTGAAGGCTATATGCTAACTGGAATTGCTGAAGAATATGGTAAACTAGAAAGATGAAAATTAAGCCAACTGCCACTATGAAGGTTTTACTTTAAACTATCCAGAAAATATTGTAGCCTTGATAAAGCACACAGGTGCGAAACAAGTGCCATGTATCAGCAGACGCCTTAAATCAACAGGCAGATACCTAAGAGCATTTGTATATGTCATTGTTACACGTCGAAAAGCATTTGCAAAGGTCATTTATAAGACAAAGGTTTTATAACAAAGTATATTTTGAGAAGTAAAACATTTTGTTAGTTTCCAGTAACTATGCAAAGATTGACAATAATTACTTAGATATGACAGGAGCGTTGTACAATATAAGAGTATTTAGGTATTAGTAGTTAGCCACAGACTTTGGACTTGGCATTACCCTGTATATTTAGCTCCAAGTGCCTACGTTCCGAATAATATATTAAAATGTAATCAGGAGTTTAAATCCTTTTGAAGGAAGAGTGCAACGTTTTAGATTTATTAATTGCCATGGCGCAAATTACTCGCCCAATATTAGGTTTAACCAACATTAATGTATTCAAGAGGCCGCCAGCACACGTTTTGCACTGGCACATCTGCCCTGAAAAATGTGCAGGTCACATTTGCGAATGAGGCAACCTGTGCTTTCCTTGCAATCTCGCTACTCAAGAAAGCCTATTTGATGTGCTTTTGTGGAGTTGTGCGATTCTTTGGCCTTTGTGGCTTTCATTGCACACCTTTTCATTGTACATGATACATACATACTGTGACAAAGTCTCTCATTACGAGTTGGGCAGTGCGATAAAAAGTGGCAGTAATACAGCAGTAATACCGTATACGGTCACATTACCCCACCACCCAACTATGAGTTTGGTGACAAGGTGGAGGAAAAACCTCCAGCAAGAAGCTGGAGGTAATTCCTCCGTCTTCCTGCCCAGATTTGGCCAAATCGGCTGTATTACCGGAGGAGAAATTACAGCAAGCGGTAATGCCACCAAAATCCCCCCTGGAGTCCTATGGACTACAATTAATAGGGACTAACACTGCTTACCACCACTTGCAGTATGTCAGTAATTTGCTATACGGCAGTAATACTGCCGGACCAAGTGGCAGTAACTGTAATTCCGTTTCGTGGTATCTTGGAGGATTTACTGCTGAGATACCACCAACTTATAATGATGCCGTTTAAAGACCCCTGCCATTCCTTGGGGATCAACAGTGGGCTGATCAAAAAAGGGGCGGCCCCAAACTATTTGATACTGGACCCAGAGGATGTATACAGGGTCTCCACAAACCACTCCAACTAGCTCCACAGACCAAGGCAGGTAGCAATCACATAAACCTGGAACGCATCAAAGCCAGCAGCAAGTGGGGAAATATTTTTTTTTTAACTCCGCAACAACGCTGATAGAAACATTTGCAATTAGGAGTCATGCTCACGCTGAGCAGGGTGGTCGGGGGTATTGCACAGATTCCAAATTGCATGTAAACAAAATGAAAATGTCTTGCATTGTACTTGATGAAGGGATAATCAACAAATCAAATGTTCCCGCTCCAGGTAACGTCGCGAGAATTTCAAGGTTGCAACTCTCATGCTACTATGAAGTCAGAAATTCACAAGGCAGGCTCACTGCCTTTTCTAGAGCTCTTTCTGACTTGTAATTCACATGCTCAACAACAGAAGAGCCTAGGGCGAATCAGGCACTGGGAACAGCTTCCTGCTGGAGGAATGGCGTCCTCGTCCATACCGTGCACTGTTCAAAAATTCAAAATAACAACAGAACTTGAAATAAGGTTGGACGATCTCCCTTACAGCCCACATGACTCTAATCACATTACCCAATCAAAAAACGGCCAATCCAACTGAGCTCAGTTGCAACCAATACCCTTAGGGACCACTGAGGGGGAGGGGGACCACCCTATTAGAAAGCAGCCAGTTCAGTCTGCCAAGGCGGGATGTTTGAGAAGGAGGTGGAGGGAGGCTTTTAGTGAAGACTGTCAAATTTGAGGTGTACTGGGAATATGGCAGGAGAGACCTGGAGGTTGGAGGTGGAAGATTGAAGAAGTTTGAGGGAGACAGTGTACCAACTGGAAGATGGAATTGAAGGATGGAAGGAGAATAGTTTGGAATTTGGAGGATAGTATTCATGGGTGTAATTGTAGGGGGCACATGGGGGTTTGTCCCCCCCCAACTTTCATGGCACACCCTTTTGTCCCCATTCATTTGGCTGGGGCACCTTTTTTTCAGATGTTATGTCCCCCCCCCAACATTTTCGCAAAGTTACTCCACTGATAGTATTCATATTAGACATAGGGTGGTGTATGTGATCCGCACGTTACACCCAACACATTGGAAAGTGGTCCTGCTACAGTGATTGACTCACAACAAAACATTCCGCCTCATGTAATATTCCTGTAATTAAACCATTTTTATAAAGGCTGGTGAACCCTCTGATGACACAGCAATAAATAGTTAGGTTACATATCTTATAATAACCTAATACATTTATTCCAATTCTCTCAGAGTAAAAAATAATAATACCATTTCAAGAATTAAATACGAACTATGATTCGGTTAATGCTTTGGTGCACCTATATAATAATATTAGCAGCCAAATAAAAGATATAATTCTGCTTTTGAAAATCAAGACTTTTAACGCCAAACATATAGGTAATGTTATGGTTCAATGAAGAGCTCTTCATTTAAAAGACCTATATAAGAAGGTTGGTACACAGCTGGAGGTGAAATCCCTGCCTGGATAACTGTCATTCCCGAAAAGGTGCATGTGCTAAACATAAAAGAGCGACTCTGGAGGCTAAACATAAATACTCAGCCAAAAGAATTGACCAAGCAGCTAATTCATCAAAGGCTCTGTTCACAATTTTAGAGGAACACAGAAACCTGTCCCACAAAGTTAATAATGACCATGCTACTACTGAATGGTGCAATGATTTACAATCCATTTTCATAAACAACTAATTTGCTACATAATGCTTCCAAGCATAGTCAGAAAGCTTCCTCCCCCCTATTTTTATTTAAAGAGTTGTCTCCGACAGATGCAAAAGAAATCCTGAGCTTAAACCCTGCTAATTGTCCAGGGCATCCATGCCAATCTCAAATAGTAAAGGACTGTGCAGAGGTATTGTCTAGTAAAGTGTTGCATATTATGAATTCCCAAATGTCTAAAAGATTCATGGATCACAACCCTCTCGAAGAAGCCCTCACTGGACCAGAATGTCTTCAGCAATTATGGACCCATCAGAAACGTCCCTTTTCGCTTAAAAATCATGGATAAGGCGGCAAAAATACAGCTCCAAGAATATCTTGAATCTAATCTCATACTGGGAGATACGCAATCTGACTTCCACTGAGGGAGAAATTCAGAAGGGGCGCTACTCGACATCAAGAATACTTTCTTGGAAATATATGATGAGGGGGACATAGGGATCTTGATGTTGGTGGATTTGTCAGCAACAGTCCACACACTTGATCAGCAGGTTTTAATAAAAATCCTGAAGGAGGTTGCTTCAGTCTTGGATCTGGTGGGCCTCTGGTTCAAAGCCTCATAGGCTGATAGGACCTGTCGTACAGCCCTATATTTATACCCTGCGACTTTCACCAGTGCTGTGCTATAATTTAAGGATTGTGCATTTATCCTTTGTTAGTCAACATCAATGTAAACCTTTGCATGACCTTCTGGTGGATTTAGACTTGGATTTTCAAAATTACGCCAACAATACCCAAATAGTATTTCACTTGAAGGGATCCACACAGGATAGTGTTAGTCTTATCCAACATACTTTTCAAAGCATCTCAAACTGGATGGCTGCTAACTAAGATTCCTCCCAAACCCATGAAATGGAAAGAAATGCCCTCCCTTGGAATTATGTCTGGCTAACTCTCCTATCAAAATTGCAGATGAAGTGAAACCGTTAGGCTTAATTCTGGATAAGACGCTGCCAAATTAGTACTTTTATTAGCTCTACTAATTATAATCCAATGGTCCTTACACAACTCAGCCCGTTATTGTCAGAAAAACCATTGTGCCACGCTGGTCAGAGCCATCATTGCATCTAAGATTGATTATTGCAAGTGTCTACATTGGCTGAACTAAACAAGAGATCCAACGACTCCTGGGGCCTCAAGATGAGTTCAGCAGTGTGGTAAAAAAGTGGTGATAATTCCATTACCACCACTTTTTTTGGCAGTAACAGAATTATTGCTGTTTTTACTGCATCGCCAAATTCCGAGTTCGGCAGAGAAGTGGAAGATTTACCTGCAGCAGTAAACTGGCGGTAAATCCTCCACTTAATCTCCACAAATTGGTGGAATTGCTGCAGCAGAATTACTGCTTGCGGTAATTCTGCCAAAATCTCCTTGGATCCTAAAAATGGGTATTTACACCGCCCTGCCATGACTTGAAATACTGTGGTAAATCCGCAGGATCAAGTGGGGTAGTAATCAAGTTGGTGTTATTTCGGCAGTTATACTGCCGAAATACCGCAAAACTCATATTGGGGCCCCAGGTCCTTAAAAACACAGCAGCTTGTATACTTGCTAAGAGACAAAGATAGGATCATATATTCCCAGTTTGAAAGCATCTTCACTATCTTCCTGTTAATGCCATGATAGCGTTCAAACTACTGGTGATGGTCTATAGAGCAATACATGGCTCTACCACGAGCTATGTAAAAAAAAATATATATTAATTCAGTTGGCAACTTCAAGAGTTTTGTGATCCTCTAACAATTGAAGTTGTACATTCCCATATTCCAGAATGTTAGAGCTTTTGGAGGATATAGCACTGTTTTGGGTGATACCTCGTGGAATAGTCCCCCCCCCTCTTAGAGAAATTTATAATCTTTTCTCTTTCGGAAAAAAGTAAAAACATTTCTCTTTGACTCACAACCTTACTGTGTTAATGTGTATTCCTATTTGTATTACTTTCTGTTAATTTCGGATGGTCTTCGGAGCACTGAGAACCCGTCAGGTCGTTGTGCCTGCCAACTACCCGTATTTTGTACAGACTAGAATAGAATAGATTAACCAACAATCTATCTTTACCCAAGATCCGCTGCCTGCAAATCTAGGTACTGGGCAGGTCCCAACTTCCCACCACCCCTGGAAATGCCTCAGGATTCACTTCTGCAACCGAGCCAGGAGAGGGTGGGTACGTGGGCCTACAGGGTCACATGTTTTAGTGTTTCCTCGCAGCACTTTGATTGAGGCTGTAGCCACATATGCTCCTGAGTGGCTGTCCTCATTGGGCCCATTCGGATCTCATGGAGAACCTCCCTTTCCCTTTCAATGTCACCAACCTCTTGCATTTCCCCGTGATGGGCAAAGGTAAGGAACTGAAAATGTGAGCGCAGTTCAGGAGGCGATCTTGTGCCATGGTAAGCCTGCACCCCAAAAAGTATGTACTCTGCATTATGCAATGACTTGTTATTCCTCAGACTTACCGCATGCACTTGTAACGTACCACATATTTCGAACCCTTTTCTGGTGAAGTAAACCCAGGAAAGCCTATAGCAACCTCATTGGTTAACAATGCAACAGGTTTTCATTACAGTAACATTCTCCGCATGCAACACTCTTTCAGGCATGAGCAACATCTGTGCTGCATCTGCTGTCCATGAAGCTACTTCCCCAGTGAATTATTGGATTTACTTCTATTACGTTTCCGCTCTGAGCGCGAAAACAGCATTGAGTCATCGTTTCTCCTGGAGTGGTTGGCCTCCAAAAGTCTAAACCTCGGAGCCATTGCCTCCGGGTGGCACTTCAAGTGAAATATCACATCTGAGAGAGGGAATTCTTTAGCACCACTGATTCATGCACTATATGTCAAAATCCTAATTAGGAAATGAATGGATTTTAAATCGGTGAGTCGCATCTTCTAAGACATCCCTTGCTTTCCCCTGTTTCTGCTTGATCAGCCATCTGTCCCTTACCGAGTAAATGATTCCGCTGAATACACCTGGGAGTTTCTGTGCCATTCCAGTGTTCAAAATCCATTCAAATCCCCCACTCCTGACACTTGGCTCTTAGACCTTGTGGATGAGTGTTTCTCACGCTAATTACACCACCGTGGAGACGCGTAATCTCGCAAGAGCAGGCACGGCCCGATCTCGCGAGATTGAGAAAGGCAGCCCATGCGAAGAGTGGTGCACTTGTGGCATTCACTGAGGGGAACATGGGGAAGGGGGGGGGCTCACTCCAGCTCCAGGACAGCTATACAATAAATCAAGACTCATGCATATTACAATGCTTTATTAAGTACTGTATGCCTTTTGATGGAGTCTAACAATAAAGATCTGTGCATCAAACCTCTTTATCAGTGCTTCTTTTAAAGTGCAGAACACAATATAATTGGCGATTAGGGACAGGATACCCTACACTTTGTAACAAGAACATAATGCAAGGAGCAACACCTCTACCACTTTTTCTGCTGATGCCAGTTAGGCCAGAAATATTGTGGCCCCATATGTCGAAGCAGTGGACAGATTAGACTACACGTCAGGGAGAAAGAAGGAGATGTTATTCGATGCCATTGATGTAGAAGGACAAAGAATCTTCACAGGCTGGTTGAATCCAGAACCAAATGAGGATGGGTAAGATGATGGATATACAATAGCGATAAGGAGTGTAGAGAAGAGTTTTTCCAACTAAGAAAACATAATATTGCACAGAATAAGGTTCTATTCAAGAAATCAAGAAATCACAGAACCAGTTGATGTTATGTTATGTTATATGTTCTTATAAAGTGCACGTATTCCCTAGGGCATCTTGGCACTGAGCAGAGGTGGGAGGCCCGGAACAGATAAATTGAAGGGAGATCATCAGAAGAAAAGGGTCTTCAGGGCACGCCGGAAGGCCAGATGGTTGGAGGTCACACACAGTGCCCAAGGCAATAGGTTCCAGGCAGTGGCGGCAGCCACAGAGAAGTCACGGCCGCCAGTCCCGCTCCGTCTAACATGGGGCACAGATAATAGTAAGGCAGCCTGGGACTGGAGGGGGCGAGCAGGAACATAAGGGACAAATTATTCTTGAAAATATTCAGCTCGTAGTTTATAGAAAGCATGATGCACCAGGCACATGGATTTAAACAAAATTCGCTTTTCAATCGGCAGCCAGTGCAGTTGTTTCAGGAGCGGAGACATATGCGTGCATCCTGGGGGGCGCAGGACCACTCTGGCCGCCGCATTCTGAAGCATTTGAATGCAGTAGATTAGGTAGCATGGTTGGCCGAGGTATAATGAGTTACAGTAATCAACTGTCCTGAGAACCAACACTGCTACCACTGGGGCATGAAAGTGACCAGGAATGAAGGGAAGAACCTTCCGCAGGATGCGCAACTTAAAGTGGGCAGATTTGCAGCTGCACCCACCTGCTTGGTTATAGCCAAGGGCGATGAGAACTTTACCCCCAGGTTTCTCACTACGGGGGACAGAGAGGGGAAGAGGCCAAAAGAAACAGGCCAAAAATCGGGGGTGCAGTAAATGAGCGGACTAGTTGTTCCCACCACAAGGACCTCTGTTTTGCTGCCATTGAGTTTTATAGAGTTATTTGCCATCCAGGCGCCCAAGTCCTCTCGGCAGCTCTTCAGCCGAATTGCCGTCTCAGGTCGAGAGAGATCTAGGTGGACCAGGATCTGTGTATCGTCTGCATAGGAATAAAAACGGAAACGATGGGACATGACAAGAAGAAGAAGAGGGCGAATATAGATGTTAAAAAGAATTGGCGAGAGTGCAGATCCCTGTGGAACTTCACAGAACAGTGAAATGGGTTCAGAGCAGAAAGGTGGCAGGAAAACTGACTGGGACCGGTCAACCAGTAAGGCTGTGAACCAGTTCAGCACCTGCCCTCCAAGGCCCACGCTCAACAGAGGGGAGATCAGGATAGGAGGATCTTCTGTGTCGAACGCGCCCAACTAGGCGGGTGAGGTCATCAAAAACAGAGTTCAGAACAGATTCGTTTCCGCTCCCTTGTCTGAAACCAGACTGAAAGATATCAAAAACCCCAGACGTTTCCATAAAGGATGACAGGAGGGGAGAGACCAAAGCCTCAAGGACCTTCATCAAAGATGTAAGAAGGGAAATGGGACGAAAAGTTGCCAGAGTCCAGAGAATGCTTCTTCACTAACGAAGCACACAGGCATGCTTCAGGGAGCAAGGAATGAACCCCTCTTTGAAGGATAGATTCACTGCCAAGGTGATATGGGTGATCAGATCTGTAGAGATATTTTTAAGCACATCCAATGGAATAGAATCTGCAGGCGACGCTGATTTAAGACCATGGATAACTTTGGAGGTGTCCTGATCAGAAAAGACAGGAAAGGAGAGCCATGGAGTTTTTACAATAGGCGGCTCGGAGGTAGTGTGCTTGGACACAGCCCAGGCAGGGTTATCTCTGATGTCCTTGCAGATAGCAGCAATTTTCGAGTGAAAGAAGGAAGAAAGGGAATCGCAAAGAGCTTGTAAGGGCTCAATAGAGACCCCTGTCTTAGTCTGGGTAGAGAGGGATTGCACTAGCTCAAAAAGTGCTTTGGGCCTATTCACCGCATGCTCACTTTTTTCAATACAAAAAGGTTTGTTTGTCATCAAGATTGCTTTTTGATAGACAGTTAGAGCATGGCGAAAAACAGTTCTATTGGCAGCCATGTAACCTTCCTTACATAGTTTGGCTTACACAGTTTTGGCTGGCGCTAACTGATAAGCCACCACCAGGAAGGACGTGCCTAATGTCTCTAGTGTGCAGCATTATGTGACGAGCACAATGTGAGAGAAGAGAAGCTGACAACACAGGATTTTCCATCTTGCGCCAGTCCCTTTTCAGACTGGTTAGCTTAGGGGGGCACTTAGCGGGCCCTGGGGTGGAGATATTAAAAGAAATCAAAAAGTGATCGGACCAGATGACTGGCAAAATAGAAGTAATAGTGATCACTGACTTAGGGGCATAGAAAAAGTCTAACATGTTACCCAACTGATGTGTAGGTTCATGGATACATTTTGGGAGGTCAAGGTCCAACATTAAAGAGTGAACGTTTTCAACCTGACTAGCAGTATTAGAGTTAGCAGGTAGATTGAAATCGGCTACCACCCAAAGACTGGGATGGGTAACCTGAAGTGCAGATGCAAAATCAGGAAAGGCAGTGTGGAAGGAAGCATCACCTCCAGGGGGCGATAGACCAATAGGACAGAGACTGTGTATATAGCAGAAATGGAGACAGTGGCTAGTAGACATTCCATCTTCAATAAGTACTCTGGTACAGAGCATATGACTTTATAGGATGATTTATACATGATTCCTGTAGCTGGATGGAAGAGCTTTCACAATGGAAGGGCCAGAGGAGTCGCTCAGCCAGGTCTCAGTTTGAAACAAAAGGTCCAGCTGGGAAGTGGTCATGAGGTCATGGCAGTCTGGGGCGTGCGCGACCAAGGAATGAATAATAAGCAGGCCACAGTGGAGCAACCCTGAGCTAGATGTAGAAGAAACAGATTGGTCTTTATTGGTTCTAGATGAAGAGGATGTAATGGAGGCTTTAAGAAAACCTGTGTGCCAGTTAGTATCAGGGGTTGCCATGGATAGGAGAGCTTGGCGATCAAACATGCCAGAAGGAACCCCCTGCACACCCTTCGCACGGACAGGCACAGACGGGCTTGCCTTAAGCATGCCTTTGGCGTGCTGACGGCGTGCCCGCTGCGCTGACGGTAGGCTCTGCACATAAATGGAGTGTGGAGGGAGGGGAGGCTAAGGCCTGCCTCCTCAGAGATACAGAAAGAGGACTGTCCGTACGAGCGGTGTCCTGAAGAGCAGCTCCACGAGGGAGAGTAAATAAATTTAGTAGCAACACAGCAGTCACTTAATAAGCACTGTTAAAACATGGTTTAAAACGCAATTTCAAGCAGCAGAAATAAGATCACAGACACACAAGTAGAGTGGCTTTAAAATTACTAACTCCTGGAGCAGCCTCACCTCTCATGTCATCAGTTTAGGAGAAAATGGTTGCCTTATGTGAGTTTGGTACCAGCACTGAGAATATGATCAGAAACATGCAGACGGTACACACTAACAGCAAAACGATACAGGACAAATTGATAGTGGCAAACAAACACATTGGATAATGCGATTCAAATAGCTATGTCAGCAAATGAAAGCACATAAGGCACAAAGAAATCTCAGAAACCCAGCTGGGATGTTACGTTCATGCATTACAAATCAAAAGAAGAACAAGAGCGTACAATGACAGTAGAGAAGGCGCAGAAAGAAGGAAACAAACGCAGAGATGTCTCTGATGTGCTAGCCTATAACACCTGGTCAATGACAGACATTTTGCTACCAGAGGTAGAAAATGTATGAACTGTGGTTGGATAGACTACTTCGCCAAGATTACAGGATGGAATGAAACAAGATATTAGCAGTAGATGTCTGTAGTAAAAGGACTACTGATGGTCCGTCAGAAGAAGATCACCCCAGAATATTGATGGTGAGCCCAGAAAAACAGACAAGAGAAAAGCGTCACTGTATGACAAAGAGTGACTGTGGCGAAAGAAGAGTAATGTCTGATTCAGGATTGCAGCTAACCACAGTCCCAGTGGACACATACAAACAGATGTTAGGGAAACAAGATATCACTGTAAGAACAAATAGTTACCAACATTTTGGTGGCAGCAGTGTGAGCCTGCTAAGTTGCACAAGATGCTGGTGAGAATACAAGGAGAGAAAAGCCAGAACAAAGGTATACTTTTCAAAAACAGGTCCTGTGGTATTGGGATGGGACAACAATGCGATATTAGACATACAGTTGGCCCCCAAAGACAGTGGATCGAGTATTGGCAATAAAGAGTGAAAGAAACATCTTTTCCAACAATTAATTTTCAGAACTATTTTCTGAATCGCTGGGCTGTGTTAAACAGTATGCACACAGAATTCAGATGAAATCAGATGCGGATCCGTGAACACAGAGTTTGCCCAGTACCAGAGACAGCCTGATGAGCATTACATGAGCAGTTGAAGAAAGTTATATGGAGTCATCATAAAACCAGTAAAATCTTTTGAATGGCTAAGCCCATTGGTCCTCATTAAGGAACTGCACTCAGAGTACCAGAGAATCTCCGATGACCTTTGCTTCCGGAAGCAAGAGGTTACCACAGATAGTTATCACCTTCCCAGTTTCAACAAATTGATATTAATGATGAAAGACACCAAATGATTTTCTCAACTAGGTATAAGAAAAACATATCCCTGTACTGAACTGCACAAACAGTCGAGACCATTTATGGAATTTAACACTCCATTAGGGACATACCAGTTTACACGCATGCCATTTAGCCTATCATCGGCAGCCACCTTGTTTGAAAGAATGATCGATTCTCTACTGGGAATCGAGTGGCATTGGGAGCATATTGTCTTTTCAGGATGATGTCCTGGTGTATGCTGAGGACTAAAACACATGACAGAGTTTTGAGAGAAGTCTTGGAGAAACTACAGAGTGTAGGAATGAAATTAAAACACTAAAAATACAAAATCAAAACAAAAAGAAGCAGAGTATCTGGGATATACCATTTCACCCAAAGGGATCAGAACGAAGGAGAATCTGCTGCGTGGCATTATCAATTATACAGCACTGAAAAATACAGATGAACAATTTTCTTTTCTTGGTATGGTGGAATACTATCCCAAGTTTGTTCTCCAATTCTCAATCTCTACTGTGAATATGAGAAGCTTGTTGAAAAAGGGAGCAAACTTCACATGGTCAGTCAGGAAGTAAAAGTCAAAGGAGTAAAAAATAAGATAGTAGATGTGCCATGCCTCAAACCATTTCATTCAAAGTGGAAGACCTACCTCATAACTGATGCCAGTGCATATGGAATAGGGGCAACATGAACACAGAAGTAAGGGGACACAGAACATATAGTGGCCTTTGCATTGAAATCCTTGTCTGATTTGGAGAGAAACTACTTGTGGGATATTTTACCCATGCCAATGCGCCCCACTGCTCCCCTTTGCCAATGGGGGAAGAATCAGCCAAAAATGGATGCGCTAACCCGTGTGCGCGCCATATCTGCAAAACTGCGCATTGGTTCATAAATCACAAAATGCTGCATACCCCTGCCACACACAGTCAAAGTTGGTGTCAAAACAGAACTCACTGCAGGAGAATGCCAATGGGTGCTGTTACATGTCACATGAAGCAAGGTTGCAGAAGTGGGCTAAAAACCGAAAATGCCCTTTAAAATGTAGCTTCCCAACCAATTGCAACCTTCAAAGTGCTGTTTTGATGCTAAATTCAGTCATTTTCCAAGTGAACCTTGAAATGAAAAGTGTGCTGAAACCACAGATTATCCAGTGCAGTCAGAAGAACCCAGGCCTCACTGACTAACAGCAGCTAAGAAATGAAACACCAGTCCAGCAACAGTTTGTTTTCAGTTACACAGGAAAAATCTGGATAAAAGTGGCAACATATCAATTTGAGCTGGGCAGAGAAAACTCCAAGCATAAGCTGAATACTTACTTCCAGATTGAAAACAATTTCCAGCACTCAAAGACAGAATAATGCTGAGTTGAATGTGTGTGTGCTGCATAAGAAAATGATATGTAAAAACCCAGTTTAAATGTATTTCTTTTCCCTGAAGAAATTGCAAAATTTGCCTATTTAACAGCATGTTTGTGAAGGGCTTAATTCTGTAAATGTCCAAATCCCTTCTAAACTGTGCTTATTTTTATATGTTTTAAATGAAAGACCTAAAGTGCATTTTAAAATAACCCAGTTTGGAGTTAAGTAAATACCTAATTCTGACTTGACAGTGCCCAGCCTGGGAAAAATGACACTTCAGTTGCCACTCCCTTGCTACAGGAAGCCTTAATGGATGCTGGAGGCTCCCGCATATTGACAACAAAGAGCTCATCAGACTTTCATCTCTGGCCTAGTCAACGACAACGGCAGGCTGCCTACTGATCTTTACAGGGGAGCTTCCCTCTCAAGGAAGAGGACACACCTCCCTGAGCAAAGGGATGGGACAGCTATTGCCTGTTGAAAGGAAAGTTACAAAAAAAACTGCCCAGAACCTTTGGTGTTTACATACTTATTTGTGATTAAGTTTGAAACTCTTTAACTGTGCAACCTGAAGGAGGACAAATCTAAAAATTGGTAGATGGTAATCTAATTTAGGCCCTTGCTTTGAAGACATTAATGAACACTGTACTACCTAAGGAACCTAAGTTACAGGAAAACCCTAATTGTAGCAAAACTATTAATGCTGCAAGTCTGATATTATATACCCATGTGCTAGTGATGATTGTGCAGATATGTACTGAATTAGAAATCATTAGTCCAAACTGTTATGATTAAAAATGATAAAATTCCACAGAATGACAAAGTCAGCACCCACAGAGATGGGGAATGAATGTAAAAATAACCCTTCAAATATGTAATGTATGTGTCCAATTTTATTAGGGGACATAATTTTAGAAATGTACATTTGTGCAAAAGTTAAGTTTTGGTCAAAATCAATGTGGGAGTTCCTAAATCCCATCATAAAGATGACAGCTCTTTCTAACTGCCAACCAGAACAAGGCAAGTGCCTTTTGCCACTCACAGCCGTGGGCGAGTGGTTTGAAATTCTGCCCATACCATAAACTTTGTGATAAACTTTGTGATGTCACTTGGTAAGATAAATATAGGAATTTCACCACACATAGGGACACACTGCTTCCTTACCACATCCTAATTTCCCCGCAGCACTTTGTTCCTGACTTCATCTTGTTCCTGACTTCTTCATCTTGTTCCAGACTTCTTTGCAAAAACCAAGGCCACGTATTTGCTGAACTCTTTTTAGCTAGGCCCAAATTCAATCATCTCAAACTTAAGGGAATTTAATTCTGATCCAGCCTGGCTTGCTACCATCACGCTAATCTACCATGTCCAGTGACCAGAAGGGCCAATCCATTCCAAATCCAGTAGTGGTGCCACTCCAATTGACCTGAACCGCCACTGATCATCCTGCCAGAGGTGCCCCGCTGCCGGTAGACCCGATCCGATGACCAGAACCCTGATGGTCCAATCTTAATTACGGTGGACTGTAAGTATCAACAGGAATAATAGTAACCCATATTACATTGTCTTGTCTTATCCCAATCTCAACCTATCCCATCTTTAACTTCAGAACCCTAACATTGTCAGAACCATTCTTGTGCTGATTTTTCCCATTTTTTTCAATTAAACCATAAACCATTAGGGATTTGGATTAAATAAAGTAATTCCCATACCGAACGGAAACCAAAGTATCACACGTGAACAGTAACAAGCGGCCGTGCGTAACTGTGGAGATTCACGGGTGGCATTCTCTTTTTCATAGTCATTAATATAGTTTACTTAATCTATCATTTTTAAAACCGAATTTCTGCTTTTCTCTGCTCAATTCTTTTCAAAAACACCTCTCACTAAAACTTCCATAACTTCTTCAGTTTTATAGATAGAAACGTAATTTCAACTCTCAGTTACACCTAAGACCCTTAGCTACATCCACACAAATAAACATCATCACGCATCATGGAACAGTGTATTTGACCCATTTTTTTATCAAAAAACGCATAGTGAAATTTTGCCACGAATTTACATTTTTCAAAAGTTTCTCACATGTCTTTGTCCCATTCAAAGTGTTTCTTAAACTCCCATCCTGATCTAAAGTGTGTACTGTTGTTTATCTTGTAGCCCATGTGTGTTAGGACCTGTTTAGTGTTGCTCCCATAAGAATTTTGATTAATTTAAGCATTTTTCCACACTTTTGCATTGTTTCACAAAGCCATTTTCACCTGTCATTTTAAAAGTGTCAATTTCCAAAACGGTTTCCTCTCTTGTTTGGCGAGGGAAGATTGCATTCAAAGGGCCTCATCACGAGTTGGGCTGTAGCCCTTAAATGCGGTGGTAAACGTATTACAGACGCATTTAAGAGCTGGTCCTATCACGAGTGGGCGCTAAATCGACTGTTTTACCTCCAGCTTTTTTCTGGAGGTGAAAATCCCTGTTTTTGGCTGTATTACAGCCGGCTGTATTAGCCTGCATAATTAGCGCCGAAAATTCCCCATTGGATCCAATGGACCCAATCAGGAATGGGGATTTACCGTTAAGGCCCAACTCGTGATCCGGTGGTAATACCACCGGACTGCTCGGTGTTAGGGCTATTACAGTCGGCTGTATTACAGCCGGGAATACAGCCCAACTCGTGATGAGGCCCAGAGTCTTTCATTCCTGAATACCTGCCGCTTAATGACATCTGTGTAGGATTGCTCATTTGTGCCTGAAGAACTTTGCAGGGGGAAATATTAACCTAAATGCTATCGGTACACAAACCAAAACTGTTCTTTACCCAGTGTTTTCTAAATGTATGTGTGATTTGAATATTAAATAAATAAACAAATATTTACTTTTACCAACTAGCCTGATTCCTGGTCCACTGTAACCTGGGGGTATTTTGAGACGGGTGTGATATGAGTGGTATGCCACTCAGAATATTGAACCTTTAGACATAATAAATAAGTATTTCATTGCACACTACATGCTAGGCGAGACACGGGTGTGTGCCTGATTGAAATCCTTAACAGATGTTGGGGGCTAATGCCGTGATTCTGAGTTCGAGATACCACCTGTGACCGTCTAACACAGCATACTAGCCTGCAGGGTACAAATACCTTGCTGGGTTGATGTACTCTGCTACACTGTACAAGCACCTCTCAAAATAAATACTCAAAAAATCGGGCTTGTTTATAAAAGTAAATTAACCCTGAAATAAGACATAAGGAAATTGATATTTCCAAAATGGCAATCCCAGTAGAGATTAATATGGCTAGGGAACACCTGCTGCACAAACTGTTTGTCAGGGGTGAGTGGCCCGAACAAAACGAACAGGTATGGCTGCAGGAAATCAAAGAACAGGTCACTGCCATAGACCTAGATAAATGGCAGGACAAGGGCCCATTACACCAAGCGATTAGTGAACTGTACATGGCCCCAAAACTAAAAGAGGAGCAGTGTAAAATTGCCAAAGTAGCGGCCTACCTGTACCTCCACATAGGAATAATACAGGAAAAGCATGCAGAAAACATAGATGTGGCAAAGAAGCAAGTGGAAACACTAGAGAAAATCCAAACTAATCTGGACTCTGCTAAGCAAAGGCTTCAGAAGAGCCAAGAATCAGAGACAGAAGCTAGGCAGTACTTGACAAAAAAAGGAAGATCTGGCTCTCCTACAGCAAGAGTAGGCAGAGCTAGACACCCAAATATAGATACTGCAAGAGGAATGTCAGGAAAGGGTTGACTCTTACAACAGAGTCAACCGAAACTGGTGCACCAATTAAATTACAATAGAGTCTGCGCAGAACAGATAGTCACCTTACCGAACCACATAGAATCCTTGAAAGAGGAAAATAATAAATGTATCATTAAAGACCTAGAATCTCAAGCTTAATTTGATGAGGAGTGCCAGAAGTCTGGCGCATTTAAAAAACAGATGGACGACCTGGCTGCACAGAGGGGCACTCTAAGTCAGGAAAGGGACGCCTTAGACCAGGAAGTCAGCCAATTAAAAACTAAGTTAGAGGAAAGAAAGCTGGCCCTCCAGGAGCTTAGTGAAGTTAAAACCGAATATGAGAAGCTACTAGAGCACACCAAGCGGGTGGAGGATGCTCTGGAAAAGAACACCCAAACCAATAATGATAAAACTCGGGAGGTGAGTATACTGCAGCAGAAATTGGCCCAGTATTTCCAATCCAGGCAGGAAGCACAGAGAGACAATGAGGCCCTCTGTGAAAAGAATGATAGGCTCCACAAATAGCCATACAAGAGAAAATCATTGAGACCAGTAGGCCTTAATAGAGGAGCAAAAGAGTCACATTTTGGCATGTTGCCAGGGAATAGGGGCTGAAAGAGAAGAGGTAGGAAGGGACAGAGAAACCCCTGAGCATAACATCAGGACACCTGCAAAAAGGGACTCTAACCCCTTCAGTACCACAGACTCTGCCAGCATCATGTCCACTGGCTCATATGAACCAAGGGCCATGGGGATGGTAGACTTCAGCAGAATTGGCAACATGGGACTGACAGATCAGCGCCTCCCAGAAATGGATGGATGGGCGTCTCAGTACAGATTCCCAAATTTTAGGGCTATCCTCTCTGATCAAGAAGACTCCTGTGAGGGGAGAATCAGGGAATTGGAAATTGGATCCTCAAAAATACCGCCTACAAAAGGACCAGTCTGTCAAATTTGGTGGGGAACTCCAGGAAAGCATGCCCACAAAGAGTATCCTAAATACCTCTTCCCAGCCAGGGCAGTGGGAGGGGGGTACTCAGCCAATCCTGGGAGCAGGGGAGAGTCAGAAGGCTCTTCTGAGTGCCACAAGCATCAAGAAACTAGGCCCCCACATTCTGCAAGCCATTCTCAGGCTCGCAGAATCAGGAAGAGCCTAGAGGATCAGATAGCCACCTGCAGTACTAGTGCCTCTGAGGCGGAGGATAAGTGGACATGGGTGACTTAGACAAAAAGGCCAACAAAATTAAGAGGGCTCTAGTAAAAGATCCCCAAAATAGATCAAGGCCATTAGGAGTGTCATAACTCCCTATCACAAAAATGCCAAGTATTCAGTCTGGGAGCACCTTGAGTTATACGAGCAAATGATGGATACTTACCACCTGAAAGATAGCCAGAGTTGCATCCCATATGTCAAATGGACATTTTCCCCTGAGTACTCCAGCTTCTTTGCGGGGCTGGAGGATCAGAACCACTCAAGATGGTCCGCCTACAGGGCGGCCATCTTAAAACATTTTTCTGTACATGGGAACCCCCAAGAGGCCCGCAAGGCTGCCTACAATCTGCAGTGTGGGGAAGACCAGGCCCCACAAAATTTGTGCAAGAACTAAAACATGCCTTTGCGCAGACCACCAGGAGAGTGCGCACAGACAGTAGGGAGTTCATTAATACTTTCTTCCATGCACTCCCTAAATACATCATGACCCAGCTGGTGAGGGACTTTCACGAGAAGAGATCACTAGACTGGCCCATTGAACAGGCAACCGTATTTATGAAGTGCAGAAACCAGTAGAAAATATAAATACAAATAAAAACCCCAAACCAGCCAACACCCCTGCTGCTGCAAAGGTGGCAGAGGTGAAGGTTGCCCCCAATTTAGATCTGGAGATGGGGGGGCCTACAAATATTCCTGTACAGAATCCATCTTCCAACCAAAGAATCAGAAGGCCCTCAGGCCAATCGCAAACAGGTAGTCAGGGAGGTAATCCCACAAATGGAACCCCTAAATCCCCTGATTATATTAGCCCCCGTTACAAGGACAACAAACCCATCCTGGGGTATGTGTGGACTACCCCAGCGGAAGGGGGGGATCCAACCAGGTAGGCACCACCCTGGGAAACTTCCCTCCTAACTTTCCCCAGGGGGGCATTAATCTCCAAATGCCGGGATGAGCTTCTCTCCTCAATAGTTGCCAAACTTCAACCCACAGAACAATCCTCCTGTCTTTCCCCACTTTCCTTAGCCCAGACAACCCAATCAGGGGCAGGGAAGGCCAAGGGTGTAGGGTTACCAGAACTATCCCAACCAAGGTTATTATGGGAGGAGGGACAGTTACCCTTCCCATGATCCTCCTAGGATGGACCAGAGACTCCCGTACCAGCCAAAGCGGGTGTAACAACTGGAGCGCCAGGTCCAGAACGTTTCACAGAATCTGGGTCGCATGTTGAGGGCTCAGCAGAACCCTCGGATGAACATGGCGGCTCAGAACTCCACAAATCAAGGGTCTGGTACTCCAGTGCAATGACGAGTAGAGAACCCTGATAACTCACCGGTTCCAAAGGAGGAGGCACGGGGGAAGGAGGGTGTAAAGCCTTAGAGGAAGCTTCCTTCCCCACTTGAGAAAAGCCCCTGGAAACATCAGAACCAGAACCAAAATCTCCTGCTCCTGAAAGTCTGCAACCTAAGGAACAGAGGGCGGGTAGGAGAAATAAAGGACCTAAAAAGACCCATTTTGTGGAGGAGGTTAGTGTCCTCCAATTTGAAGGTGAGGGGTCCTCAGAGGACTCTGGGAAAAGGATCATCTCCTTCTGGGATGGGGGAGCTCCTCCCAAAGAAAAATGGGACCCGAGAGACCCTAATCAAGACTGGTTAAATGTCGGGACTGAGTTAAAACCGCCCATCATTGAACCCCAGAATGATCAGCCAGAAAACTACCTTGCTCAAACATATTCTGGGGACTGCCTCCAAAAAGGGTGGGTGACCCAGAATCAGAACCAGGGGAGCCCAAAACTCCCCCAATATCCAACTGCTATATTTTTCTTACAGATTCCCAAGGTTCCACATAGAATCCTGCCCAAACTACCCTTGTGTCAGAATCAAGAGTCAAGAAATTAACCTACCAATTGGCCCAAAATGCACATTATCTTTGCCTCCTTTAGGAGAAGGAGGGAAGATTTTGTGCCCCGGTCCAAATACAAGGACAATGTACATTTTTGGCACTGGTGGACACTGGATCCCAAGCCACTCGATCCCAAGCCACCCTTCTGTCAAAGAGGGCCTTTAATCAGCTGAATGCAGGAAGGGGGAGAGATACCAGATCCCTCTCACCCCTCTTCCTGGACAACTTCAGAACTTCGATGGCAATGAAATTCCTGTCGAGGGGACTGCGGATTTGGAAATTAAAATTGGGCGACACAAAGTGAAACACCCGGTCATAGTTGTGACTCCGGAGGGCACACCATGTTTACTGGGGAATGACATCCTGCATAGATTGTCTCCCCTAATAGATTGTGTAAACAAGGACGTCTGGACCCAGACTAACCGACCAATAAAATTAAAACCTAGTGTCAACCATGTTAGTTTAAATGGCAGATGCTACATGGTTGAATAAAAACCGGATCATATTGAATTCCATTTTCAAAACAAAATCCCTGACGTGACAGTAATTGCATTAGGACAACAAACTGGTGATGGGAATTCCTCTCCATTTCTGAAAATCAACCTTCCTTCCAGTCTCAAGTGGCATTCCACACTGGAGGGAAACACTCTGAAATTCTATACCAATTTACAATCAGAAAATCCCACTTCCATAGTCCAGAATGATGAGAAACCAGCTCAAAGTTTAGCTGACATTCAGAAAATTGGAGAACAGTTGTTCATCCCTATTCAGTTAAATGAGGGGAAGGACTCTGTTCTCACCCGAGTGTGTGTGAACAACGGTAAGAGCCTCATCAGCGAAGCCATGTTCCGAAAACTCCCAAAAGATCCAGCCATTCCCACCTTTAAATTTATAGACAAATGGCAAATGGACCTGGAAACTCCCAATTCCAAACACCTCCTGCCTAGCAGGTGTATGCTCAGAATTTCCATAGGCAACAAATGTATAGTTCATAACTGTTGGGTCGTGCGAGATGTCCCTGCTGCATTTTATTTAGGCAGTGACATTCTCAATCGCTTTGCCATTTGTTTGGACCTGATAAACTTCAAAGCCTGGTTCCGATTAGCGGGTAATCCCATGGACTTTGATGATCCAGAGAAAGCAGTTTGGTCAGCTCAACTGCTGCCATATGCAGTTGAAGTTCAGAGTGAAGAGGAAGTCACCATCCCAGAACGGACCGGACTATTCCCACTTGAAGTAAAAATTAAAAGAGGACAGAAACTGCAAAATCCTGACACATATGTTCACCTCAACGCCCATCTCCAACAGCAAGGGTTGGGGTTAAACCCAACACCATTAGTCAAAACAGAACACAACACCATTCCAATAGTGGTGGATAACAGCGACCTTAGGAGTATCACTCTGGGCACAAGCACCATTATTGGAATGGCAGTCGATGGCTGACATTTTTCCATTGATTTAGGTAATGAACTGATCGGACCCATCCGCAATGACTGTTTTGACAGTGATAGAGACAAGGACACAACACCAGACAGGATCTTCACCTGGCATGGGGGGAATTTTCTGGTGCTCTCTTCCTGCCCTTATGGTAAGGAAGAGGTGACCTGTGACTTCAGGAGGGATGAGGTGATCTTTCAAGTCCACCAGGACTGCCTTCCCCACCTGCAGCCCTCAGTCCAAGTCAGTACTTTAACCAGGGACTTCTCAACCCAGCTGGAGGAGGCTGCTGAGACAGCCAAACGAGAAGTCTTTCCGGGCCTCAGGCAAATGGTTGAAGAGAGAGTCAACCTAGCTGATGCCTATGAGACTCTGGAGCAAAAGATAAAGATCAAACAAGTTTTCTTAGATTTTCAGGATCTTTTTGCGGTGGACTCATATGACTGTGGTCGCACCGAAATCCATAGAACAACTCCCACGGACCCTAGTATGACTCCAGTGTTTGTGAAGCAATACTGCTTGCCTCTCGCATCCATGGAGTCCCTCAAAGAAATAATTAAAAACCTTGAGTCCCGTGGGATAATTCGTCCAATCCACAGCACCTTTAATAATCCGGTGCTGGGGATTTTGAAACCAAACGGCCAGTGAAGACTCTGTGTTGACCTGAGGGAGCTAAGCAAACGGGTCCACACTTCCCAATGGTCTCTTCCCTACATTGACCAAGGGGTGGCCCAGATCCAGGGGTCAAAGGTATACACTGCCATTGACCTGACCAATAGGTACTGGACCGTACTGGTCAGTAGGGAGGACCAATACAAGCTGGCCTTTACCTTTGGGGGGTAGCAGTACACTTGGACCCAGACTCCCTTTGGATACATCAACTCCGGCAATGAGTTTAATATCTTCTTGCATAAGGCCATGCCGACTTGGGTGAAAGGGGTAACCTGTCCTATGTAGATGATGTTCTGATCAAAATCTCAACTGTGGAGGAACACATCGCAGAGATCCGTTATGTTCTGACATAGTTGAGGGCTGCTGGAGCAAAACTATCTTTCCAAAAGGCACAGTGGTGCAGGACCCGTGTCAATTTCTTGGGGCATGAGATAACTCCTGAGGGTCTCTGTCCCCAGGAAAAAAAGTAGAAGCACTTCTGAAACTAAAAGACCCCACAACTCTGTGGGAGCTAAGGAGCCTCCTTGGACTGACTAATTGCAGTAGAAAGTTCATTGAGGTCTACGCAGAGATCACAAGACCACTGATCCATCTGTTGAAGGGGGATCAAGTGGGAGTGGGGTCCAGAACAAGCCGAGGCAGTAAGACAACTCAAAAGAAGCCTCTCACAAGCGCCTTGCCTAACTTACTCTGTTAAAAACAAGGAGTTCTTCTTGGAGACAGGGTTCTCAAATACATGCTTGACTGCAGTATTATACCAAAAGCATGACAAGGTCAATAAATTAATCTCCTATGCGAGTAAGACTTTATCCTCTGTGGAGGAAAAATTCAACAATTGTGAGAAGGCACTTCTGGCAACGGTGTGGGCATTGAAGAATTACTGCCCGTTCATCCAGGGGGAACACATCATAGTGGAGACTCCACACCAGCCTCTGCAATATCTTCAAAGTGACAGAATCCGGGCCAGAAATGTGAGTAATTCCCGAATTACTTCCTGGATTCTGTCAATGCAAGGCTTTCCTGTGGAGGTCAGATATGGCCAAAACAAGAAGAGCCCCCTAGCGCAAGGTCTGGATGACTTGCATGATTGTGCCAGAGAAAACTGTCTCGAGGACGAAAGTCTTAATATCAAGGACAACATGGAGGCGTACCTCAATTCCCAACAGAAAAAGTCTATGAACAAGACAAGTGTGAGGGAATGCGCACTGTCTATGTGGATGGGTGCTCCTACCATGCTGACAACGGGGAAAAAGAACTTGTGGCCAGCGTGGGTAATGCCTGGGTGAAGGATGCCCCAGAACCCTCCGCTGGGTACAAAATCGGTCCCCGTAGTAGTCAAGTGGCAGAGCTGATGGCTGTGCATCAAGCCATCCTCGCTGCTGTCCAACACTAACTCCACGAACTGGTCATAATCACTGATTCGGATTATGTCCGGAATGGGTTCGTGGAGCACCTGGTTAATTGGAAAACCCGAGACATGCTATGTGCTAACAATAAACCACTAAAACATGGAAAACTAATAGAGAATATTGATGATCTGGCCAGCTCTAGTGGGATGACCATCTACTGAAAAAAGATCAAGGGTCATTCTAAAGTAGAGGGAACAGACACAATTGGAAATTACTTAGCTGATCAGCTGGCCAAAACCAGAGCTCTCCAAGGGGATCTACTTGAGATCGAGTCCCTGTTGGGGGAAATCCATGTCACTGCTATCACTAGGTCCCAGACAAATGCTCACAATGAACTCTCAACTGCTCAGTGGAGTAAGGAGACCCCAGATGCTGATTTAATCATGGCTCAAAAGGGGGATCCAATAATTGGTAAGTTTTATCAACACACTGAGGACCCTGAGAACTTTCCCCTGATGGATAACGACTGCATTGGGAAAGAGGACCTCAGAGTGTTGATGAAATGTCCAAAAATTTTCCGAATCTAAGATGGTTTGTTGGTGAAGAGATCCATATCTGGCTGTGACCAGTGGGTGGTCCCCACCTCATTCGGGAGCCTAATGCTAAGTCACACCCATGATGCGGCCACAGCCGGTCATCAGGGGTTTCATACGACATTAGAAATCTTGCGAGAGGTTGCATACTGGCCACACATGGGGCAGGACCTCGGCCAATACTTGAAGGGGTATCTCGTGTGTGCACAATTTCAGCCAACATCACTCACACACCGTGCTCCCCTCCAAAAGAGGGGGATGACACTGCCTTGCTCAGATTTGCAAGTCAATTTCATTGGGCCCGTGATTCGCTCCTCTAGGGAGAACAAGTACATGTTAACCGTAACATGCTTGTTTACCAAATGGGTGGAATGTCTCCTGGCTCCAAATTGCAAGGCAGAAACAGAAGCTGCCCTGATGATCAATCACATCTTCTCACGTTTTGGACTACCCCAAAGGATTGAGTCAGACCAAGGTAGTCACTTCACCAGAGAAGTGATGACAAAGATGTGGGAGATACTTGGGGTAAAAAGGAAGCTACATATTACTTACCGGCCAGCCTCTTCTGGTGCAGTAGAACGTTACAAATGAACCATTGTGAGCATATTAAAAATGTTTGTGGCAGACTCTGGGCCAAGTTGGGATACTCAATTACCCCTTGTCCTGATGCCATCAGATCTACCCCTTCTTCTGCAACAAAAATGTCTCCATTTGAGTTGATGGCTGGATGAAGGATGGTGCTACCCCAGCATCTGCTCTACAGAACCCAAGAGCAGACCTTGATAAATGCCTCCACAACTCATGAGTATGTTGAGAATCTGAGAAAACACCTTCAACATGCTTTTACTTATGCTCAGCAGAATCTAGAAAGATCTGCAGACAGTATGAAGACACATTATGACCTTAAGACAACTAAAAAGGAATATCAAGTAGGAGAAAGGGTCTACTTGTACAATTTCCAAAGGAACCAAGCCAAGGAGCACAAATTCCTGCCAAGCTGGTGGGATCCTTTTGAAATTGTGGACAGAAAATCCCCAGTCGCCTACAGAATCTGCATCCCCAACGGAAATTTGACAGAAGGGGAAGACAAGAGGGTCCAGATAAACCAGCTAAAGAGTTGCCATCACGGGCATACTTTGCAGCAAATAGAAGAGCCTACCAGAAACCCAGAGGGGGGAAATCTGGACCTCTAGAAAATTATTAAATGTTCATTGATTACATGTGAGGAAATTGGTAAATTATCATTGAATATATGCGGGTAATATTGACAATTGTTATTAAATGCATGCATCTATCCCACTGCTGAAATCCCCCAGAGAACAGTAGTGGGAACATTTTCATAACCGTGCTATGTCTGTTTTCTAGTATTGAACCAAGTACACCTAATCACAAGGAGGACCTCCTCGGGGACCGGGAGGAAAAAAAACCCAAGAGATCCTTAGTGTCGCTCCACACTTCCAACCAGAACCAGCAAGGAGAGCGTGTCACATCAATCGCTGACGGGAGAAGCAACCGGATTTCTTCACATGGACAGAAAGAAAAATCCCACGTGCTTGACTTCCCCATGACTGGAAGTCACGCCGAAGTCGGGGTGGGCTTTGTGGGATATTTTTACCCATGCCAATGTGTCCCACTGCACCCCTTTGCCAATGAGGGACGAATCTGCCAAAAATGGATGCGCTAACCCCTGTGCATGCCAAATCTGCAAAACTGTGCATGGTTCATAAATCACAAAAGGCTGCACACCCCTGCCACACACAGTCAAAGTTGGTGTCAATACAGAACTCACTGCAGGAGAATGCCAGTGGGTGCTGTTTACATGTCACATGAAGCAAGACCACAGAAGTGGGCTAAAAACTGAAAATGCCCTTCAAAGTGCAGATTCCCAATCCATTGCAACCTTCAAAGTGCTGTTTTTATGCTAAATTCAGTCATTTTCCAAGTGAACCATTGAAATGAAAAGTGTGCTGAAACTACAGATCATCTAGTGAAGAAATGTATTTTATGAAACACCAGTCCAGCAACAGTTTGTTTTCAGTTACACAGAAAAAATGTGGCTAAAAGTGGGAACATATCAATTTCAGCCGTGCAGAGAAAACTGAAAGCATAAACTGAATACTTACTTCCAGATTGCAAACACTTTTCAGCACTCAAAGACAGAATAATGCTGAGTTGAATGTGTGTGTGCTGCATAAGAAAATGAGATGTAAAAACCCAGTTTAAATGTGTTTCTTTTCGCTGAAGAAATTGCAAAATTCACCTATTTAACAGCATGTTTGTGAATGGCTTAATTCTGTAAATGTCCAAATCCCTTCTAAACTGTGCTTATTTTTATATGTTTTAAATGAAAGACCTTAAAGTGAATTTTAAAGTAACCCAGTTTGGAGTTAAGTAAATACTTAATTCTGACTTGACAGTGCCCAGCCTGGGAAAAATGACACTTCAGTTGCCACTCCATTGCTACAGGAAGCCTTAATGGATGCTGGAGGCTCCCGAATATTGACAAAAAAGAGCTCAGCAGACTTTCGTCTTTGGCCTAGTCCAGGACAATGGCAGGCTGCCTACTGATCTCTACAGGGGAGCTTCCCTCTCAAGGAAGAGGACACACCTCCCTGATCAAAGGGATGGGACAGCTGTTGAAAGGAAAGTTACAAAAAAACTGCCCATAACGTTTGGTGTTTAAATACTTATTTGTGATTAAGTTTGAAACTCTTTAACTGTGCAACCTGAAGGAGGACAAATCTAAATATTGGTAGATGTTAATCTAATTTTAGGCCCTTGCTTTGAAGACATTAATGAACCCTGTACTACCTAAGGAACCAACGTTACAGGAAAGCCCTAATTGTAGCAAAACTATTAATGCTGCAAGTCTGATACTATACCCATGTTCTAGTGATAATCGCCCAGATATGTACTGAATTAGAAATCATTAGTCCAAACTGTTATGATTAAAAATGATAAAATTCCACATAATGACAAAGACAGCTCCCACAGAGATGGGGATTGAATGTAAAAATAACCCTTCAAATATGTAATGTATGTGTCTGATTTTATTAGGGGACATAATTTTAGAAATGTACATTTGTGCAAAAGTTAAGTTTCGGTCAAAATCAATGTGAGAGTTCCTAAATCCCATCATAAAGATGGCAGCTCTTTCTGACTTCCAACCAGAACAAGGCCACTCACAGCCTTGGGTGGGGGGGTAGTTTGAAATTCTGCCCATACCATACATTTTGTGATGTCACTTGGTAGGATAAATATAGGAACTTCACCACACATAGGGACACGCTGTTTCCTGACCACATCCTGATTTCCGCGCAGCGCTTTGTTCCTGACTTCTTCATCTTGTTCCTGACTTCTTCATCTTGTCCTGATTCCAGACTTCTTTGCAAAAACCAAGGCCCAGCATTTGCTGAACTCTTTTTAGCTAGGCCCAAATTCAATCATCCCAAACTTAAGTGAATTTAATTCTGATCCAGTCTGGCTTGCTACCATCATGCTTGCCTGCTGAAACTTGCCATCATGCTAATCTACCATGTCCAGTGACCAGAAGGGCAAATCCATTCCAGATCCAGTTGAGGTGCCACTCCAATTGACCAGAACCGCCCGCTGATCATCCTGCCAGAGGTGCCCCACTTCCGGTAGGCCCGATCTGATGACCAGAACCCTGACAGTCTAATCTTAATTACAGTGGACTGTAAGTATCAACAGGAATAATAATAACCCCATAGTATATTGTCTTGTCTTATCCCAATCTCAACCTATCCCATCTTTAACTTCAGAACTCTAAAATTGTCAGAACAATTCTTGCGCTGATTTTTCCCATTTTGTTTCTTTAAACCATAACCCATTAGTGATTTGGATTAAACAAAGTAATTCCTATACTGAACGGAAACCAGAGTATCACACGTGAAGAGTTACAAGCGGCCGTGCGTAACTGTGGAGGTTCACGGGTGGTATTCTCTTTTTCATAGTCATTAATATAGTTTAATTAAACCCAATCTGTCATTTTTAAAACCGAATTTCTGCTTTTCTCTGCTCTATTTTTTTCAAAAAGCCTCCCACTAAAACTTCCATTTCTTCTTCAATTTTATAGATAGAAACGGAATTTCAACTCTCAGTTACACCTAAGACCCTTAACTACATCCACAACTAAAAACAGTGTATTTGACCCATTTTTATCAAAAATCACATAGTGAAATTTTGCCACGAATTTACATTTTTCGAAGGTTTATCATGTTTCTTTTTCCCATTCAAAGTGTTTCTTAAACTCCCATCCTGATCTAAAGTGTGTACTGTTGTTTATCTTGTAGCTCATGCATTTTAGGACCTGTTAAGTGTTGCTCCCATAAGAATTTTGATCAATTTAAGCATTTTTGCACCCTTTTGCATTGTTTCACAAAGCCATTTTCACCTGTCATTTTAAAAGTGTCAATTGTTTGGGGAGGGAATATTGTATTCAAACTCTAGACACTGTCTTTCATTCCTGAATACCTGCCGCTTAATGACATCTGTGTAGGATTGCTCATTTGTGCCTTAAGAACTTTGCAAGGGGAAATATTATCCTAAACGCTATCTGTTCACAAACCAAAACTGTTCTTTTCCCTGTGTTTTCTATTCTACATTACTATAAGTGAATTCAATTGATTTACTTATTTTTTGAATTGTATTGTCACCACTTGGTGATTGCCGCCCATTAAAACTTATGTGTGATTTGAATATTAAATAAATAAACATATATTTACTTTTACCAACTCGCCGGATTTCTGGTCCACTGTGACCTGAGGAGTATTTTGAGACGGGTGTGATATGAGTGTGATATGAGTGGTATCCTTAACATACTCCACCAGCGAAAAGGAAATGCTAGCCTGTGCTTGAGCTGTGGAATATTTGAGAACTTATGTATGGTGAACGAAATCTAACTTGATCATCGACCGTAAACTATTGATACAGATGTTGAGTCTGGGAGGAACAAAAACCTCCAAACCCAGATCGGTCCACATTGCAGCAAAGCTTAAGGAATAGCTTGAGGATACCAGTTTGGTTCTATGTGAAAATGTCCCCAGGAAAATGTAGTCATGTGAAAAAGTAGCCAGTATAAAGTTGTTTTAAAAAATTTAGTCATTCAATATAAGCAATGCAAAGTGTGACAATGCTGCCAGTAATAAGGTCGCCAAAAAAGCTATTTTTAAATATACAACAATACAAGGTTGTAACCGTAACAATGACTCAATCCTCTAATGAAACCTCCACAATCACCCTAACTCCATTCCTAAACCGTACCCTAATTCTAATTACAACCGTTATTCCAACCTGAACCCTTACCGAACACTAACCCTTCAGTGCGCTTAAGCATTTTATTTGCATGGGCCTCAATACAAACACTAAATAAATAGAAAATGAGCAGTGAACCTAACCGTACCCCCATTACCAGCTATCCACACATTACATAACCCTTGCCATAACCCAAACCCTTGTTCTATTCCTAATCTTAAATTTAGCCTAACCACAGATCTAACACTTACTTGTAGCAGGTAAGATAGCTTGGTGGGTTAAGTGCTCGCTGCAGCAATTTGTGTGTGATCTTTATGTTGCAGGTTTGAATTACAGCAAAGTCGACTCAGCGTTTCATTGTCCAAGGTCAATAAAATTAGTACACATTTTGATTGGGTAATACTACATGTATATAAAATGTTCTGTGTAAAGCACTATGGATAAAAGCGCTATCTAAATGACAATATATTATTATTACCCTAATCCTTACTCTACCCTAACCACTAGCTTTATCCTAGCCCCATCCTCTATGACATCACCAGCCCACCTATCTCTTTAACACGTACTCAAAACCATTACTCTATTAGCACTAGCCTTACCATAACTCCTACGCTAAAACGTATCCTGATACTTAATCTACCCCAACATCACCAGCCCTCCGACAACTACCCTCACTGTAACCCTTACCCTAATTCTAACCGAAATCCCTATCCTAACTGTAACCCCTATCTTTATCCTAGCACCTATTGTAACCCTAAACCAGGCAACAACAAACCCAGTAAAACCTAGAAACACTGCATTTTTGGCTACTTTTCATCTGCATTCTTTAGACAACATTTTGCTAGGCGTCTTTTTCACAGCAGAGTTATTTCCACCACAATCTTTTCACTACATTTTTGTTGGCAACATTTTCACTGCATAGAAAGGATGCAACATCATGCACACACCAGGACTGAGAAACTCCCAAGAGGACTGCATTTCACGGATGCCAGTGAAGGATGCAGAAGACAATACTTTCTGCATAGATGGCATGAATAAATGGAGATGAGCGAACAACACTGGATGGAGGAGATGGCGTAGGATAGCACAATGCCACACCTAACCAGTTGGATAATTAATGGATGGCCAGATGAAAGATCAATGCCAGAGAGTTTACAGCTGTTTTGGAAAGTGGTAGATGAATTATAGACAGAAAATGGGTTGATGTTCAGGAACAACATAGTGGGCCCAAGCCAAACCATGAGAAACACGATAATAGGAAGAGTGCATTCAGGCAATCTGTGCGCTACTGTTACCAAGAGAAGAATCAGAGTCATACTGGTGGCCACGCATGGACATAGAAGTGAACTCTGCAATAGAAAACTGTCAATACATGTCTATGAGTAAGACAGGCTCTAATAATGCCTCCTGTAACATTATCAGCACCATGGGAAAGAATTGGAATGGACTTTATTGGCCCTGTGGTTTTCATGTGACAAGAGAATAAATACGGCATAGTGTCGGTGGATTATTCATCAAAAAAAACTGAAGCAATATTCATGCCAGACATCACCATGAAGACAGTGATGAGAGCTTTAAAAACAATATTCCAAAGAGAAGGACTACCACGAGACATGGTAACTGACAACGGAGTGCGACTTACCTCATTGCAGAAGGAAATGTTCTTCGAGATGCACAACATTAGACAAAGGCTCCACTATATCACCCCCAAGCCAATGTGCTAGTTGAAATGGCTAATTGCTTTATAAAAGGAGCCTTACAACTGGCAACGGCCTCAGGCATGGACCAATACAAGATCACCTTGGAAGCAATTAGAGCACATTGACTAACACCGAATTCAGTCTCGGGCATATCCTCCTTTCGCATTCTCAGTAGGGGAATGCCTGATCACAGGCATAAAAAATCTAGTGTGGAGAGTAAATAAAAATAAAGATCAATGAAGACCTGGTACAATCAATGCAGGACAGTGTGTAGAACAAGACTGAGTGAAGGAAGGAGATAAGGTGAAGATGAAATGCCACACAAGCAGAATATTGTAGGATACACGTGAAGTCAACTGATAAGTGTAACGAAGGCAGTGACTAATCAGATTTGCACACAAGATGGTGGGATGCAGAACTGGGAACAGTTGCAATCTTTTCAAAGAAAAAGGACGGGGGTGCAGTGCAATGACAGTCTTGTATAACCAAGCACAGAGATACAGAGGATGGATGGCAGCACAGACATATGGACAGTTCTGATGAGGTCTCAGGAACTAGAAAGTAACCTTGAGGGAGATAACAATGAACTACACACACAACTGCACAGAGGCAGTCAAAACAGAACTGAGGAACAAAGACATGAAGATGAAAACACCAGAGCAACGGAGATATCCAAAAGCATTCACCCTAGTAGAGAAAGGAAAACATCTGTGTGATACAAAGATTTTGTGATGGAGTGAACCATGTCATCTCGCTCAAGAAAAGGAGGTAATTAGAAATGCGGTATCTCACGAGAGCAGGCATGGCCCGTCCCGTGGAATTGAGAGACAGAGGCAGCACGGGAGGAGCGGGGCACTTGCCACCATTCACTCAGGGGAGCATGGAGCGGGTGAACACTCCTTTCAACTGCAGGACAGCTATACAATAAATCAAATCGTATGCTTATAACAATGCTTTATTAAGTAAAGTATGCCTTTCAATACAGTCTAAAAATAAAAAGCTGTGTCTCAACCCTGCTTTCCAGTGCCTTATTTTACAGTGCAGAACACAACAACCACAAACGTGAAGGGTACAAATGACGTTTAAAAGCTGAACAGCACTCACTGCTCAGCCCTCCTTTTTATTTGAAGAATCTTCAGTTATATGTATGTGCCCGTGTTTGTTTCACTCTTTGGAGAAGCAGTGGTCCCTGGGACATGAAAGAGAACTGGACCCTCATTCTAAACATTTAGACACAAAGGATACTACTAACATTCTGATTGACCCCCATGCTGTTATTTCACCACCTTACACCCTGACCTCCTGTCCCCTTGCACACTACCTCTTCCTGAACTCTATTGTCATCGTCCAGGTGGACATAATATTCCAACGGTTGCTGGTGAAAGCAACTTCTGCGTCAACGGCATCCCTCCTGCACGCCAGCGTTTCCAAAGCCTGGAGGAAACATGCCATTAGTTATCTAAGCCTTTCGAGCTGTAGCAATTTAGGTTCAATGAATGCAACAGCAATGGAAATACTATAAAGAGGCATACTAGCATGCACAAAACATCATTTGAAATGGGACAGCACATTTAAATTTTGTATTTGTATTTATGTGAAGAACAAGGTTGTCAGTTTCGAAAAAGAAATGACTTACAATAACAGATATACAGACGGTGGAAGCCTTTCCACGAGGGATGCCTGTACAATATCACATAGATGAGAACAAGTAGTGAGCCAGTTTATGAGGGTGTACAAATATTAGGACATATATCAGGGAAAAAATAAAACAAGCAGAAACAAAATGTATATTAACAAGGTGTCTAACAAAGGTAGCATTATCTTAAGGTGGCAAGTGCTTCAAACTACAGAGGAGTATTAATTAAATATACAAATTTACATTAATAAGCATCTATGGTTGCAGTGGCGGGGTAAGGTAGGGAAGATGTGGGAGATGGCAGAGGGAGCGCCTTCTTTAGCAAGTAAGTGAAGTTTAAGTCAAGCTTTGAAGAGATCCACAGTTGGACTGGCTGTGATTGTTCTGGTCAGTGGGTTCCAGGGAAGTGTGCAAGTAGGGGGAAAGAGTGGACGCAAGAGGAGGCACAGGGAGGGCATGGGATGGTGAGGTTGAGTGCAGAGAAGGATCAGAGGGAACCAGATGGTGAGTAAACTCAGAGACAATGGTACTGAGGAGCAAGACCATCGATAGCATTTTAGACTAGGAGAAGGAACTTAACAAGAGAGGGGTTGGGCATGTAGAGCTGACCAGCATGTTGTCAGTGGGTAGAAGTGAAGGTGGATCTGGGTAGGTTGTAGAAAGTGTGGGTAGCAAAGTTGAGGATTTTGTCTAGAGGGAAGAAGTAGTAGAGAGGAAGGAGAAGGAGTAGGTTTAAGCAGTAGTTCAGTTTGCTGAGCAAAAGAGTGGAGTTTTTGTAGAGTGGTTATTAAGAAAAGGATGGATTTTCTTAATGTTGGGGAGGTTAATACAAGCAGTACAGGCATGGATGTGATGAATTGTCGCAGTTGCAGGTTGTTATCTTAGAGGACACCAATATAGCGAGCCTTGGGTGAGGGGCCAAGACGGTGAGTCGGCAAGGAAATAGGAGATAGAAGAGGGGAAGAATGCCATTGGAAGCTGGGAGAAAGATGACTTCCAGTGATGAATTGCAGTGAAACAGTTTGTAATCTGTTCCGAGATGGCTGGGGCGAAGGAGGGGCAAAGGTGGGAAGGGAGAAAAATATTTGAGTGTCATTAGCAAAAAGGTGATAGTTAAAGCCAAAGGATGATATGAGTCTTCTTAGGGCAGAGGCATAGAGGGTGAAGAGCAGAGGTACAAGGGCTGATCCTTTGGGGACATGGACAGGGAGAGGGGTCGGGCCAGAGGTTTGCAAGTTCTAAGAGATGTTAAAGGATCACCCTTACAGGTAGGAGGAGATACAGGCAACAGCAGATTTGCAAATCCCAAGGTGCTGGATACTAAGGAGGAGAGAGGAGTGGTCGACAGTGTCGAATGTGCCAGAAAGATCCAATAGGATGAGTATAGAAAAGAGCTTGGAAAGGTGAGCATTAGAGAGAAAGTTGGAGACATGAATGAGTGCAGTCTCGGGTGAGTGTTTCCTAATGAAACTAGATTGAAGTGGACCTCCAAGACCATTATCCTCAAAGTACTTAGTGATCCGGTCAAAGACCAACCGCTCAAGGACTTTTGAATAATGAGGAAGGTCAGAAAAAGGGTGATAGTTTGCTGGGATGTTTGAGTCTGCAGAGGGTTTCTTTGATAGGGGTAAGACAGTTGCAGTTTTGAGGGAGGCAGGGAAGAGTCCAGGAGAGAGAAAGAGAAAGAGAAAGAGAGAGAGAAGAGAGAGAGAGAGAGAGAGAGAGAGAGAGAGAGAGAGAGAGAGAGAGAGAGAGAGAGAGAGAGGGATTAAAGAGCTCAGAAAGATATGGGCAAGTGACTGAGATTAAATATTTGACCATTTGGGGAGCAAATGGGTTGATGCGAGTGCAGGATGTGCTGGCACTGCGAAGTATGGGGCCTAATTCAATAAGAGTTACAGGAGAGAAGTGTCTGAGTGCATAAAGAGGTAGGGGAGAGGTGGTGTACAGAAAGAGGGTTGAGGAATGAGAGAGAGCAGAGTTGTGAGAGTGTGACACAATTTCGAGATTAAAAGTAGTGAGCAAAGTTATCAGCAGAAAGATTGGAGGCAATGGATATTGTCTTGGGAGGTGTGAGCAGAGATTAGACGGTAGATTAAAGTTAGCAGGGGTGATTACAAAGGGAGGAAATTAGGTTTGTGAAATAGGAGGATTTAGCAGAGTCCAGTGCAGAGGTTAGCGCAGCAAGGGAAATTCTGTAGGCTAGGAGTAGGGAAGGTGTCTATAATTTGCGCCGTCATAAGTCACGGCGCATGTTTGTTTTGAGGGTCTGAATTTCAGTGGTGATCCAAGGCTGAGGACGGGAAGGTGTGCAAGTGTCAGCCGGATGGTATTGGTCAAATGGAGTCATGAGTGCTTAGTGAAGGTTTAGAGAAACACAGGCAATGGAAAAGACATGAACAGGGGAAATAGACAGGAGAGAGGTCCTCACATAATCAATATAAGAGTCAAAGGAGTCTTGTCTGAATGTCCTCTTTGTCACTGAAGATGGGAGATGAGGAGTAGTAGGTGGAGGGACAGATATTAAAGTGAACAATGGAGTAATCAGAGGGAGAGAGGTCAATTGAGGGGTCAGAGAAGAGTGAATTAGAGAGAAGGGCATGGTCAAGAGAGTTCCAGTCAGAGTGGTTAAGGTGTTCTTGGAGGAACTAGAGGCAGTGGTCAGGAAGGAGGGATTTAAGTTCAAGACAGGTAGCTGCAAAGGGCTTCAGAAGGTTAAAGTCCCCCTGCGTGACAATGCGGATGTCGGTAGGAAGTGACTCAAGAAGAAGTGTCAGATCAGGGAAGAAGGAGTTGAGAGGACCAGGTGAGTCGATAGAGAGCCAGAACAGTGAGAGGAGTAGGAGGGAGAAGTGGAATTGTGGCATATTCAATGGAGGAAGAGTTGATGTCAGAGGGGACTAGAGGGCCAGTGCAGAGAATTTATTGATAAGGAAGAACACACAGCTGCCCTTCACAACATGTCTGGAATAATGAGAGAAGGTAGCAGCGCCAGTGTTTAGAGCTGCTGGCGTCGCAGAGTCATGAGGGGAGATACAGGTTTCTTTGATAGCAAGAAGGGAAAGTTGAGGGTGATAAGAGTCAAAGTGGTCAGCAATGTATCAAGACTTGCTTCAGAGGGACTGTGCATTCCAGAAAGAAAGTGAAAGAGTGTCAGTAGGTGGGGGAGATGAGCATATGTTGTGCGGTAGGCGGGGGGTTAAATGAGGCTGGAGATCCTGGGAGTGTCAAATTTGAGGGGTGTGGTGCAAGGGGCAAGGATGAAGATGGGGAGGCTGGAGATTGATGCAGATGTTACACCTAGTTGACTCTGAAGTCTATGAGAGAAGGGAAAGAGAAGAGAGAGTAGAAGGGGAAAGGGTGCATGATGGAGGGTAGAAGAAATAGGCAAGTGAAGATAGTGAAGAAAGGGCGTACCCCAATAGAGATGGAGGGGAGGTGGGGGAGCAGAAAGGGAATAGGTGGGTGATTGGCTGAGAAGAAGCAGGTGGGTGTTTTGAGTTGGTTTGGGTAGAATTAGGTTGTAGGTAACCAAATGACAGTTAAAAGACCCAAAACTGCAAAGCTCCTTGGAGGCAACAGAAGCTCTGCTGTTCATGCATAGTAAATGGGTGGATGGATCTTTATACATGGGAGCAGAAGTCAGGTCAAGGGTGAGCTTGGTGGAGTGCTGGCTTGAGCAGAAGTTCCAAGCCTTTCTGGTCCGAGCAGGCCCTCCAAAAATGTGCACCAAAGAGGAGCATTACTTAAAACATCTATCTTTGTGATTGATCTTTGTTGTCTTGGGGTCACAAACACACACTAGCCTCTTTATATTCTTTTATTCAATACAAAGGTATATAAATCAAAACAAACACGCTTGATTCATCATAATAGTGTTCCAGCGGTTAGGAAGTGCACAATTTTATACATATCTTTTTCTACCTAAAAGTTGTTATGAAAAAATAAAACTTGTTTTGTTATAAAACACTCAAAGATTGGTCTCCCTATTGGTTCACGCTTGTTGTACAACCAGTTATGTCTAACATTAAAATGACATAGTTATTGCATCAACTTGATTTCTCAGCATGCACAGACCAATAATTGTCACGATCCATGCCCCTGATCCCCCAGGTATAACAACCCCCTGGCAGCAGTGGGGCTAAAGCCCTTCACACTGGCCCCAAGGGTCTTAAAACTCCATCAGAAACATACATGGAGTAAGTCCTGGCGCATTTGGCACCAGGCTCATTATCAGGAATAAAGTAATACCAGTTTTGGACCTTAATCCAACATGGAGGCCTATTACACAGCTCAGTTCTTTAGAACCAAGCCATGCAGTCTAGTGTTTTGGGTGTGGCTGGGCCTGGAACTACTTGGCCTGGAATTACTTTACCTGGGCTATTTAAACCACACCCAAGCAGCAGAACACGCTTCGCGTTATTCTGCACTCCTGCACCGTAACTCTCACCGTGTCCAGCTCCTGCTCATCTGCTTCTCCGGCGGCCCGATCCTGAAGCCCTAGATACGGATTCCATTAATAACCTGGAAGAACAAGAACAGCATTAGCGAGCGAGAACACTTACCTGTGAAGTAACCGGCTTTGAATCCATCCTGCGCTTTGCTTACCTCGCCCATCTCTGGAGTTTGCCGCAACCTACAAAGGTAAAGAAACAAGGACAGCAATAATAACAATTCCTACCCGGGAAAGCAGCGAGTCCTGGCAACACCCTGAGCTGCTCTTACCTCGCCCATCTCCGGATTTCACCGCAACCAACCTGCAAGGGAGAAGGAATAAGGTCAGCATTAACAAAGCACTTACCTGGGCAAGCAGCGCTTCGATCGCTCATCACTCCGGAACATCACCACAACCTGTACAAAGAAGAGAAGAGAACACAGGTTAGCAATTAACACCAATAAACAGCACAGCGCTCCGCGCATCAATAACTCACAGTGGTCTTTGCCATCGGCGCAGCAACTCCGAGATCGCAATCATCCCTGTGAAAATAAAAGAGACATTGTTAGTGAACAGCGTAGTGGAGCAAGATGCCGAGAAGACAGAGAAAACAGAGGGAAAGAAATAGAATAAAGACGGAAAAGACATTATAACTCACCTGGAAGGCAGTAAGCAGAGTCGGAGTCACAGCCGGTCTGGACCTGACATAAGGGCACATTGACCAGTGAAGCAACTAGGTCCACGGAACGCCTGCACCAACTACGCGCCCCTGCACAGAGACGGAGGACAGAGAGTTCAATGCACAAAAACCTAAGGTGAGCAATAACCCCAAGGGAGGGGATTTGGACCAGAGGTAGGTGGGAGTCCACCCATCACAGAACCAGTATCTTAACCCTCCATTCTCCTGTTATAGGCACAACCCAACGTCTAGCACATAACAAAGCAGATAGGGATATCGCTTGGACCTCCACCCAGTATCGTGTGGCACCCCCGTGGATACCAGGTGAACGTAACAATAATCTGCACCCGTTGGGGTATACTCGATCTCAATGTCAGTTCAGAACATTCTCAAAACAACATCATCATCTGTCGACACACTGTGTTTCGGGCACCGTTCAGGGTACAGCAAGACAAATTCTGTGCCATCATTTCCTCAACACGGCCACCAAGAGGGCAGGCTTATTCTTGCACCACCAAATGCACCCCCTTTGTTTTAAACATGTATTGTGCTTAGAAATCTGTAAAAATATCCATAACATATCAGTCATTAATATTTTCTTTGTACCCCAAGAGGTAAGAAAACATATTTACAATTATATAGGCATTCACTTTGCCCTTGCTTGTGCTTCATTAATTCTGTTTGCAAGACCTTAAAGATGTTTTGCTTTGCATCAATTAAATCACGCAGATGGACCAAATCCTGACAGTAAGTTGTGTCTCCACAACTGCGTGGATTTAGACAAAACAAGTCTCAGGGAACAATCGTCTCTCACTACTCAAGGAAACTCACTTCAGATACATTCATGATATATTACAATTGATAAAATCGCTAACTGACTCATCTGCCCCGCTTGGCGTATGATATGAGTAAGTCAATTCAAGACTGCTAACTACCCTGTGCCAGCGTGCGGTCTGTTTCTCTTCTCTGAAATTGGTATGCTAATTCATTCAAAGGGGCATACCCTCCTAAAGCAAAACTAGACCAGAGAGGGCTTCAATTATCAATTAAATGGGCACAGCGTAACCCTATATGACTGACCGCCACTTGTCAATGGGTCCAGAGAACAGTAAACTGCAGCTAACTCAATATGACTTGTAACAAGTTGCCATTATTCCATCTAAGTACCTACTATTGTGACAAAAGTGCAAAACCCCCATCACACTTCAAACCATGTTCTCGCACATTATACGCACATCAATCAAGAGGCGAGCCCCGAATATGACCTCATCACATTTCATATAAACCCAGTCTTGCACCCTTCATCTTAAGCAGGAAAACTCGTAGAGGTTTTCGTAGCTGCTCCCATCTAAGGACTAGGAGGAATGCCTTATCGGGCGCGAATTCCAGTGTTTTTAATAACGTGGTGTTTCGGCGTGCAGTGGGTCCATTGTGTAGTCAAATGGATGCATCACGTCTACAACCACTAGAATGTTAGCATCTTATTCGGCGCTATTCTCCTTATTGTAAATGAACAGATTTGCACTACAGCAATACTGCTCTAATACAGTCATTAACACAAGTGTCAACACGCATACTGTACAGAACCAAGATCCCAAAAGGAGATCTAGTATAAATCCACTCTGGATACAATGCTGCCTCATGATCTTGTTCTAAGGACCAGTCCTTTATGCAAGATTTTTTATATCTAAGACCTGCTGATTTGTGCCACGCAAGATTTAAAAGAAAAAATACTTCTTATTTTATACTCTGGGGGAAGCATGTTCCATTCAGTATACACTTTCAAACCGCTGTAAACTGTATTGAGCCACCTGATCCATTGCTGTTCTTCCTTGCCAAGGCTGGCGTCTACATCTCTCTGTCTTTTGTTGATTGCGACAGATTGTATCACAAACCAGAATATATCTCTGACATCATGATTATGCTCCATAAAGTGCTCAATCAATAGTTTGTGGTGTACTTTGTTTGAAATACAGGATCTGTGTTCACATATCCTCTGACAGACTTCTCTTTTGGTTTTTCTCACATAGAGCAAATTGCAGGGGCACTTGATGCCATAAATTACATTTGAACTTTTACAGTTCGTGTATTGTCCCAGTTCCCAACTCACACCATTAAAATCTATTGTTTTCATATTCTTAGTAAGTGGGCACCCTGGACAGTTGCCACATCTAAAATGTTCACTCACGGGCAGCAAGCCCAACAGTGTTCTTCTTCAAATGTTGTGCATGTACAAGTGGGAGGTTGGTGAAGTCCTGACTTGAGCAGGGGTTCTGACCCTACGCCGAATCAGGCCCCAACAGGAGCTGCCCTTTGCTGCTTTTGGCCTTTTGATGCAGAAACCCGGGCTGGACGCACAGGGGATGCTGAATAAGGGAGGCAATGTGTCATATGTCCTGCTGGGAGCCAGCCACAGTGTTGCAGATGGCTTCCACACTTGCAGGCAGAGTCCTGGGTATTGTAGGCCCATGGAGCTTTGTTTTGTAGGCAGGACCCTCAGATGGTGCACAGGGTTTACACAAAAAGAAAATATCAGACTGTTTTAAAGTGGGCAGAGGCAAAAAAAGTGCACTGCAGAAACTCTAAGCGCATCCTTTTGCAACCCATGTGTGTAGAAATGGATTCTGACAGGACGCATACAGTTGTAATCTAACAGATCATGGTTAAATACTGATCAAGAGATTTTCAAGCACAAGATATTACTGCTCAATGAATAGTCATGCACAGAATGCCCAGGACCAGACATAAGGTGAAATATAAGTGTTAAGGCACCCACTCTTGTTGTAAAATGGAGTAAACTCCATTTTGTTTAGACTCAATTTCAGGTTAAATGCCTGTGTATGCAAGAGCCAGAATAATTAGGTTTCCACTTGAATGTCATGTTAGGCCTCTAGGACTGTGGCTGTAATGGATCTGCAGTTCCAAAATGCCTTTAGTTTGTTTATACAGACTTGTAATTTCCCAGGTGCGGCCCATTCTGTGAGGAACTTCATTTCCTGGCAACATCAGCCCACAATTACATCATCACAGCGCATGCAACAATAAGGCAATTACTCACAACCTGGAAATAAGTACACCTGCAGTGTTTCCCGCAGAGCTTTCCAATTCTCTCATTTCGGCCTGTCCTATATCGAGTAGCGTTCTTCTCTGCCCTTTGTCTATCTTCAATCCCTAACCTGTGCCTGGGACTTACCTTGCTTCTGCATTGCCCTTTTAATGAACCACTGCCTGCTGGTACTAGAACCTCATTTTACTCTCACTCTGCTTCTGGATCGTCCATTCAGAGTTTGCTGTCTGGCATTCGATATGCTGAAATTTGGTATGCTCTGATACGGCTCTTGATCGGTCCCTTTCTGTGCCTGGCCTGAGGTAAAACTCTTGGACACTCTAATGCTTGATTAGGGAAGCCTCAGAGCATCCGTCCTGTGTGAATTCTGCGTCCAATCACTTTCATCTATTTTTCCACACTGCCTGTTGGGATTTTCTTATTTTGTTTTGCGATTTGTTTGGACATCACTCCCTAGATTTTCTGCTCCTCCTTCAACCAATCGTTGTGCCATTCAGGTTATGCCCCCTGCATAGATTTGCTGTTGGTTGTCAACCTTCGAGAGGTGGGATTCCCTGATCTATGGACTCTGGCTTCTCACCATGGAGAATTTTGCAAGCTTAGGTTCACAGATTAAATTTGCTCTCTCAAAAGTATATTGCTGACTCCTTGAGGGGTTCGAGTATAATAGAGCATGTTGAGGAGGATCTGCATTAGGATTGCATTAACCAGTTGTCATTTGTTTCTTTGCAGCCAGGACTAGAGGACTGCAACTTTTCGCCCACCTTTTTGTCTGTTCCCTCCTCACAGGGGTTATATTAGCTTCTCTTTTGGGGATCAGCCGGAAGGAAGTCTTGCTACCTTCTTGGGGGTTGGATTGATGTAGACTCCAGGCCAGAGTTCTGACAGAATACGACAATGGCCTTCTTTCTAATGCTTGATCTGGGAGAGATCGAATGACTGGGCGGTACATTAAAGTGTACTGTCAAGGCCAACAGTATCTTACTCGTACATCAAACATCCATCGGCTGGATTGGCAATTATATATTGAATTTTCAGGAGATTGGTGAGCTGAGGCTCTTGTATCCTCTTGTGCAAAGAAGAGCCGGAAACGTACATGAAATTGCAATTCTGATGCAGAAAGACATGGGCCTCATTACGAGTTTGATGGTATCTGGGTGAAAAATCTGCCCAGATACCACCAAATGGTATTACCGTTACTGTCACTTGATCTGGCAGTATTACCGCCGGATTACAAGTGGCGGTAGCCTGTGTTAGTCGCCATTTATTTGAGTCCACTGGACTCAATGGGGGATTTTGGTGGAATTGTGGGTAAAGTTGACGGATTTGCCTCCAGCTCATAGCTGGATGTGAATACTCCAGCTTTCCACCTAACTTATAGCTGGGCGGTGAGGGAAATTACACCTGCAAACCTAGCCAGTGCTCTCAAATGGCAAGCAGATACAGTTTGAATATCACTGCATACCAACTGATGGTAGAGTGAGATTATCAAATTCATGCATGGAACTATAAGGGTAATTCACAGGTATTATATATAAGGAAAATCACTTAATGCAAAAATGTTTGTGTAAATGCTAAATGTGAGTGCACATTTTAGAGCCAACAGATGCATAGGTTGTAAAGATTGTAGTTCAGAAACTAAGAGCATTCAACCAAATCCACAGACACTTTTCCATGGCTGCTCTTTAAGCACTGTGCTTTGAAATTAATTTTGTAAAGAGTGGACAATATTTTAATTTGTGCATACAATTAGCTGATGCCATGTTACACAGATGCTATGGTTGATTCAAATTAAATGATGTACGAGTGTGTGTGTGTGCACATAAACACTAGTGATCAAAAATTATTTTTTGATGTTACATTGAAAGGGTGGGCATGGACACAAGCCTAAATGATCTTATAGGTTCTCTCAGAGGGATGGAAGTAGGGTCTGGAGATTTGTAGGATTGCCTATATAATGGGATTACACCGCTCTCTACCCATGGAAACCTAGGGGTAGCTGAAATCCTGCAGAGGCCATCATGTGATAAGAGGGAAGAATGATAAAGATATATAATAACTATATTTCTGATATGCAGTAGGATCTTGCCACCTAGAATCCACACAAGTCAAGTGATTCGCATAAACTCTTGCACATAGCAAAAGAGGGCCGAGCACCAGCAGATCAGGTCCAACATGAAAAAGCAATCCAGAGAAGGATGCCCTTCATACTAGCAAAAAGGGAATCATCCCAAACCAGGTGCAATTCATTGATTTATAAGATCCGAAATACTTCATGACCCAGAAGGATCCTAGCCAGTTTTGGGGCTGAACAGGGTCCCGCCTGTGAGGGTGGATGCTGACTTCAAGTAGAGATGTGCACCTCCAAGCCCGCTGGGACATGCAAGACTCGCCCCCACGCTCCTACAATTCTGAAAAGAACTCAAGACCTATTCACAGAGTTTCTTCTCCTCAACACCTAGGCCATCACATCGCCCCTCGTGCCACCTACCATGCTAGACGCAACCCGCCCTCTCTGCCTTGCCACCCCGACAGCTGTAACCCCTCCTCTGTGCCCCTGTGTATCCTACCCCCCTGTATATCTGTAACGTTGAACACCTCTGTAAAGCGCCCCGTTATATATCTGTATTTTTATATACCTATGAACAGCACCCGGTTGCTTCTCAAAGCTAGGGCTGTGCTTAATAAATACAATAATAATAATAATAATATTAATAATAATAATAATGTGCGTTAACCCTAAGGCTATGGGGATGAGTTTGCAATATAACACTTCAGAGACCACTGCTTCTGGAGACAATCCAGATAAATGAAACATCACATGATATTGCTCAAAGGTTTGGAGATCTTTATGAATTCTGTGTGCATGACCAGATTACATAGCCAGAGTAAATAAGGGAGTGTTTTAAATGAAATTTGAAGCAGCAGCTATATTGTAAAAATTCCTGAACAGGTAAACATATTTCCTGCTTCCCACGACAGCCATGTGAGAGGCTGGCAAATTTAGCCTTGTTAATGAATTCCACCCCTGTGTACAGCGTGATTACTTGGCTCCAAATTATTATTTTCATACTGTGAGGAACCAGAGGGTGTCTCACCCACTAGTCCCCGGGGATCTCTCTCTCAGGGGGTAAGGGCCCAGCCATCGCCTTTGGATCCAGACCCTGGCGATGGACCTGTGCGGGAGGATCACCTGGGTGTGGGGTCTCAAGGGAGTAGGGGTGAGGCAGCCGATGGTGAGACGCGGTATTCCCCACTATATTGTTTACCTGACCCATCCTATTTTTTAGGATTCTCCGAAGTCCCCTCTCCCCCCACCCCCTTTTTACACTAACACTGGATTGAGGAAGAGGGTGACTGAGAGTAACAAATTAACTTTCACACATCGTACTGGACATGTCCCACTAATCGGGTTAGGCAAAGTCAGGCACTTGACTCCAAGTGCATTCACCTGATACCAATTAGCTCTTCTCACACGAATAAAGGGCAGACTCTAAAGACAAACTTTGTGCAAGACGGAACACGAATACAAGCAGAACTTCCAGGGAAAAGTTTAACCTACTGGAGCAGAGCGACGAGAGCAGCGGGTCCCAATCCCCAAGAGTTCCCTACTGGAGGTCGTTGCCTACGATATGCTGTGAAAGACATGTGGAGAAGGCCAGATCCCACATCAAAAGGCTGCATTGTGTTTCGAGGACGCCAGCGACCCTCCAGGTGAACGGCAGAGTTGGGAAGGCAAGGTCAAGCCTGGGGCACTTACCTTGACTCATAAATTGGAAATCGTAAAACCAAGAAAGAAGCACACACAGCTGGTGAGTTGGCAAGCAACTTGAGAGACCTGTGTGTGTTAAAGTTTGAAGTAGCAACAATAAATCGCAAGTGAAGGTTGCACACGTGTGTTGAGAGAAGCAAAGAAAGGCTGACCTGTGAATGAATATTTAAGTAAGGACAGCTGTGAAATCAGCAATACTAAGTAACAGAGTGGTCCAGCAAAAGGAAGTAGCCCACCCAAATGTCTCTGTGAAAGGTACATTGTTTGAAGCGATAAACAGAATGACTGGCAAAAATTAACGCCTAAAGAAGGGTGAGTAAAGGTTTACCCTTGAACCTTGCGTTGAAGTGGTTCTGCAGTGGTCTGTAAAGAAAGCCATGCACATTCGAAAATCTTCGACATCCGAAAGTGGTCTGAGCCCGACAAAGGGAGACCCAAAGTGTAATAAGCTTGGGGAAGGGAGCCCCCTTGCCAGTTTTTGTTGAACTTAGTCGTGAAAAGTCTGAGCCCAACAGAGGGGGGCCTATGTGAACTTTTGTTGAAACATTATTTGGAAGTCAGGAAAAGAGACTTTAATGTGGAAAGCCAAGCGGGTCTCGATCCACGTTGTTGAACTGTTTATTGTGTTGAAAACCAAGCCAGAATGTGTCATCCTGTCTACAAGGACAGCCTTACTCCTTAAGTTCTAACTCGGGAGGAGAGTTGGTTCAACCACATATATTCTTTTGAATACTGATTTTTCCTTTGCATACATTTCTCCTACATATACTTTTTGTACCAGAGATAGGGCAGGCATTAGGTTTTGGTAGCATAGGACATTTTTGATTTAATGGACCCCACTCTGACTTTTTTGTTTATCGTTTGATGATTGAGACTACTCCCATCTTACTTATAGAGTAAAGTAGGAGCTTATCCAGCCCCAACAACTCCAATAAAGGTTTAACAAGCTGTAGCCATTGTGTCATACTTGTCGTACCATGCCTCCCCTACAGTACGTAATCAAGTACAGTCCTTGGAATGCCTACTGGATAATGTTGTATTGTCACTGTACAAAACATCCTTCATGCTTCGAACTCACACTATAGATGAAGGAAAAAAGAGAGTCTTTTGTTTTTCTTTGTGTTTAAAACAATTTAATGTAAATTGCGTTTCAAATTATTTAGTCAAGTCTTACAATGTATCACTCATCATTAACGTGAGCGATTGCATTTTGAATACCTACGTATTTATGCGGATTGTATAATTAGTGAGGTGTCATTGGGCAGTGGGGTTCTCTGCCGCTGTTGTGAGGGAAATGTGACAGTGCCTCTTTAAGAGGCATGTAGAGAGAGAAGGAAGAGGAGGAGCCTCATGGAGGAAGAAGCAGAGAGAAATAAAGATCAAGTTGAGCTAACACGATCCTCTGTGTCTTCCAGTTACTGATTCCTTATATCAGGCGTGGAAGAGTTCTTTAGAACTTTGGTCCTCAGTCCTTCTCTGTCCACTTCATTCAACGTCACCTCCAAAGCGGTACAAATAGTCACTCACAGTGTTTGGGGTTTTTAAGGTGATGCCAAGCTCTTCGTTTTTGTCTTGCGTCCTTCATGGTTGTGTAGGTCATCTGGCTTTCACGCTGGTCCTCTCAGACTGAGCTCCAGATGCCAAACTTAGGTTATTTGAAGGAGATCAGAAGCCAAATACAGCCTACTCACGTGGGCCCTGGGGTACTTCTCCTCTTTCCTTCCTACTTAGTCACACAGCCTTCCCAGTTTAGGCTCTAGGTATCGCCAACTCTAGTCTCGGATCTCTATTTGCTCCTGTCTTCCTCCTCCCCACTCTCTCTCCTGTTTCACCTCTCCTCTGATTCCCTCTATCTCCTTCTTCTCTTGTCCTGCCCTCTACCTTATTGCTGTTGTGACACACTCTCCTATGCACACTTCACTCCCTCACCTCCCCACTGCTTTGCTGCAATTGTATATTCAGGCGAGACAGAGCTCTGGCCTTCTAAGTGTGAGACCATTATCGACTTGTGTGAGTCAAAACCGGGTCGCTAACTGGGTAAAGCCGAGGTAAACTACAATTCGTCTAGGTGGTCTGACTTGCACCCCGCAGCTCTGTTTGAAACTGATTCAAGGGCACATTTCTTTTCAGACTCACAGAATGCTGGCTAGTATAATGTAATGTGGTATTTCTATCTCTGGTCTTGAGGAAGAGGGTCACCTCACGGGATCCATTCACTACATGGATCAAGACATCCACAAAAGGGTTTCAATTTGGCTGGATCTCATAGTAAATCTTAAAGTCGGATATAGTCAATGTATTCATGTCACAAAATCTGATATGCCAAATTAAAAATTGCTGTATGTCATACATGAAGACAGTTGTTTGGGACACTCTTTTCCGATGTGTTTTGATGACAATATGATTAAATTGTTGAACATGAAGTGTCTGTGACCCACCAATAAGGTGCTTTATTTGGAAAAGATTTGCACTGTGTCCAACTTGAGTGCATGTATTTTCATGAATGTTATTGATCTGTGTGATTCATATGCCTCACGTTATATTAATTTCTTAACCAATTTGTTTAAAGGAACTAATGTTTTTTGAAAATAGTCTCATATGTTTGAGGTTTCATTCGATTGGTTTAATTCTGGAGTACAAATTTTCTGCATTGAGCTTTTTAATACTGTATTACTCATTAATTTGAATGGATTGTCATGATAGTATGGTCAGAGTAACCTCACCTACAGCTTTCCTCTCACGCTAGTCATTTCTTAGTGGTCATTGTATGTCAGCCTTGCATCGGAGACAGGCCCGGCTCTGGGAATTTTTATCTGGGTGGGCCAGGTTTGTGATCAGGGGGGCCAAACTTTTCTCAGATTCGTGGTCTAGCAAAAAATGTCTTCCTGGATCTAAAAAATCCATTTGCTCTTAATTTGCCCTTAACTTCTTTAGTCTCTTAGACTGCTTTATAAGGTGCAGAAGCCTGGATTCAAACCAAGGTTGTTAGGACCAGGGTTGACATATTTACCAGCAAGCGTGCATATGACAGCTCGGGCCCGCAGGTGGCACTTAGCAAGGTGCTTACCCCCTTGTGCTGTACATTCTCAGTGGGGGTAGTGTGCTCTCCCAGTGCTGTACTCTTCCAGTCACGTGCTGTAATATTCTCACTGGCTGCTGCACCATCCACTTCCCGCTGTAACATTGGCCTCTTCTGCTGGTACAGTCGCTCTGTGTGGTGTGCACCTCTCTTCCTGCACTCTAATGTCCCACCCTGTGTGTGATAATATATCAGTGTGGTGTGATTTCCCAAAAACATGTGCACTAAATCTCTCCTTCCTCAGCAATTGCTGACTAGTACATTATGCCCTGCCCACCCCCTTGCTCCACACACTCTCTGTCCTCCTCTCCACCTCCCCAATCCTCCGGACTCCGATGGTAATTTCATATCTGCCTGGCTGATTCATGGATGCCTGCCTGCCTGTGCAGTTGTCTTCTCACTGCTCTGAGCACCCCACCCCACAGCTTGTGCATGCTGTGTAATCCTCCAGCCCACTACTGCTCGATGGTTCCCCTGGTGTGTAAATCCCCAGCCCCATGCTGTAATATTTCTCCCACATTAAAAAAATCCCCTTCCATATTATGTAATCCCATAGCCCTGCATAAAGCCAGCCCTGTGCTGTAGCATGGCCTACCCATGACATAATATGTATTTGCGCCAAAATCCTCCAGCCTTGTGCTGTAATATGTCACCCTCTGCTTTAACAATCACATTTGCCATCACACCTCCACGCTGTGAGATTCCTCTGCTGTAATATTCACTACTCACTCTCTTATCCTCATCTCTGTGCTGTTTGTTTATTAGTTCGGGCTTCCAGATGGTGATTGCACCAGGTATAAACCAAAACTATCGCATTAAAGTATGGATAGGGAGAAATTGGCTATGAGGAGGGACACCCAGTGTGTAGGTGTTGTTTGTTTACTTGCCCACCCATTGACTGCCCATGGCAATGCCTATGGCTATTCGCACCCAGTTCTTGTCCCTTCCCTGCCAAAAACACCTCCTCCAGAGAACTATTTTACTTTGCTTTAATCAAGCCTTACCATCAAACTTTGCACTCAAAGTGCCTGCCAGTGTTTTGTCGAAGCAGCCTTCTGAGAGTTAATAACTTAATTGGAGTCGTAAACCCACTACTGGTGTAATACAAATGTCTTCATGAGGTCTGCTTTTAGCCACTCGATTTATAAGCACTATGCCTGCCCTTCACTTAAGTGCTGTTAAAAATAAACATTGATAAAGCCAACGGTTTTGGCTTGTGTATAAGTATTAGGCATTTTGCCAGGCACTGCTAATAGGTGTGCAGGTACTCACACCGTTTTGCACTTGCTACCATTAATAGCCGTTTAATACCAATACAGCGGTGCTTGGAAAGTGCTCTTCCCATGCCTATGCTTGTTTTCAATATGATGGAATCAACCAGTCCTATTTTGCATTAGTACCTCTTGGTGTAGTAATATTTTCCTGTGCACTAATATTGTTCGCTCGTGCAGCGGAATATGGGACCACTTTGATCAAATTTTCCCAGGCCTCTTTTGGTTCCCAGTCTGGACCTGCTTTCTAGGGGGGGGCAGAGGCTGGCCTCGGGGGGGCTGGCCCCACTGCCGCCCCTCCTGGAGCCAGGCCTGAACGAAGACGCCGGCAGATTTAACTGTATACGGTTACACTACTCCTGCTTCCTGTCTTCAGAATAGCAGATCCTCACATAACCCACGAAGTGCAGCGAATTCAGGTACTATAATTGTTGGAGCAATTGGCTTAATTAACTCATGGCTAACAGTTCCTGGTATGAGGGACATTACTATCCTGAACGGAATGTATTTTTTTTCTAGCAGCGTTCTACGCGCTTCTACATGCTTCTAAATCAAGATATGTAGTCCTTGATCAATGCATGTGCTTATGAGCTCGTACCTGTAAAAGCTTACAAATGTATGACCACTGTTTCTGTCTCTTTCTGTTTTTGACATACCTCTCATAGAATTTGTAAGTAAAGCTGTAGAGGGTAATTTAGTTCCCCTTTTTTTCCGAAGGCAATGTATGCCTGTACGACGAATCCATTCACAGTTCTAGTTCATTTAACATGGCACTTTGCAGGTTATTTGAATTGAATAAAATTAGATACATTATTTTTGCCCAGAGATGGTGTGAGGAACTTGACCATCCGCACAGTGGGTGTTTGCTCACCTGGGCTTTTTTAAAAATTTTAAATGAAATTGAACGATGGTAGACCAACCTCCGGAAAATGTGTGGGGCTAATCCACACACATTTTCCTATGCTTACGGCACAGCATACGCATAGACCTGTGTAATCTGGGTGGACACAGTTTACAGCCCCAGTCCCCCCTGTTATACTTAGTTGGGATATGACAGGAGGAGTACACAATGCATCTCGAGAAGGGAGAGGGCCAGACCCTCACCCTGCCATGGCCAGCCTAATTACCTAACCAAGGCTCTGCCCAGTCCTTTTGTTGAGCAATTTGCATACTAATCAGAAAGTTATTCAAACAGGCCCAAATAGGGCCTGGCTGCAGAGTCTAACAAAGGAGACAGGAAACCCAAACACCCTTTCATATGCACTGTGTCAACCTGAAGCCAGCTCCTGCCCTCAGTATCATTTGACAGTGAAATGTCATGTCTGGGACTGCGTGTTTACAGTAGTCATCCCCGCAGGGGGACCCCATTCAGAAGGTACAAGTATGTGGTTTGACGGAGCCAGAAAGTATGGTCTCGCTGCAGCTTCAAGGGAGACCTGCCACTTTAATCAGGAACCACAGAGAGCTCCACTAACCAGAGGGACCCTTTGATCTACAACAGACAGGAAGATGGGTCGGACTTGGTATTACATGTTTTCACCCCTTTACCTTTTCTGTTCCAAAGCACTCTGGTTTTGACCTCACACATACAGGAGATTGTTGGTGGGGACCCAGGATTGGTTACTTAAGGTACAATTAACCTACACCAATCCCTGCAGTCCATTTGGCCTTAAAAGAGGGCCGAGACCCTCTTTTGGCAGATCATCTGAAGGCTTCACCTAGCTGAAGGTACAGACTGCCTTACATCTTCCACCAGTGAAGGAAGGCCAGGATCTCCAAGAGGGAGGCAAGATCCCTCCCCTAAACATATCCCAGGGAACAGAGGGAGATATCGAAACCAGAGGACCCTCCAGCAGCTCCAGAACCAGCACCCAGCCAGCACACAGCATGCCCTGCTAGGCTCTGCAGCAAGCTTCCTAGGTGGGAAGTGGCAGAGAGTCTCTGAACGCGAAACCAAGGACAAGGTAGATGCCTGCAACACACTCCTCAATCCACAACCTTTCGGAGATAAGCATGCAGTTCCGTCCAAGTTACCAAAATTGGTTCCATGTAATACTGTCCCTGCAAAAATGTCACCTGGCAAAAAAGTCACAAAAAATTGCCGTTTTTTTGCAGGGGACATTATTCCAGTTAACAAGCGGGGGACACCCCCTTTTTTTCAAGAGAACCGGGGCCACCCCTGCAACACCCGCTCCTGTTGACCCCATATATATGGTCACCATATATTATGTCGCCACAACCTTTTTCCGGTGACATTATGCATGGTGACCATTATGTATGTGGACATTATTACCTGATACCCCAAAATTGGACAAGGAGGTTTATAATTTGCTTGTGTTTCCAATCTGTTCTGATCCCTTCTGGTGTTCTACAGGTGTGGGGATGTTTGATGGTTTAAAAACTGATATTCATCCCTGGACCACTTGTTCCCAGGAAGTTGATTCATCACAGATTGCCTGTCCAATTCTCCAATGTTGACACATATTTTTTATGTTATAATTCAGTGTACCACTACTACGGCCCAGGTGAAGACATGGACGTAGTTATGCCCCCCTCCCTGTCGAAACTAGGATCCCCCCCCCACTAAATTCTAACTCCATCATGCAACATCTTTTTCATTTTCAGTAGTCTGGGTCATAGGGCCTCAGATGTTGGGTGGTTTCCTGGCAGTAAATGTGCCGGGATATCGCCCAATGCAAATTGCGTTATTGCAACTCGGTCCGGAGCTATTAGGGCCAGATCCTGAATTGCAGAGCGAACAGTAAGTCCACATTCCCATTTGGGTTTGTTGGACCCAATGGGGCATTTCAGGCACTATTAGCGCAGCGCTAATATTGCTGTGGTAATAGCACCATAAATGGGTGGAAAGTGGCCAGAGTTACCTCCAGCTCAGAGCTGGAGGTAAATCTCCAACTTTCCGCCAAGACTTGGGATTGTGCAGAGCGGTAATGCAGCGGTAACTTAATACAGTCAAATTTTTACCGCTCCGCCCAACCCCTGAAGAGGCCCATAGTCATTCTAGAGCGTTGTTCACAAAGTTACGGTTATTGTGGTCGTATCTCTAGATATGTTTGACTCTTATCTTTGGTCTATGGGCAACTAGTTAGCCGGTTGATGACCATACAGTTGTGCCATCCTCGCGATTGCATGCTGGTATGGGCCATCTGTTTTCATGCTAATCATATTTGCATTATGTAATTTGCTATTCACTTTTGGCACTTTATACATGTGTGTTTATTGTTTCATTTGCGTAGTAGTATCATGTGTCTCACCATTTCTCTAATGAATAAACAATGCGATGTGGACACCAGCCGCTGGACATTGTTAATTAATTAAGTAGGCTTATTGCCACTGACTGAGGAATTATGTGTTTTAAATTAATGTGGTCATTATTTGATTGCAATATGAAGTTTTGAGTTTCTTTTATTTCATCTTCCCCTTCTCTTCATATTGTCAGGGCCCCTGTTGTATTTGTGATTCCTGCATGAAGGCAACCATTAAAAAGGTCCCTCCTTCTTCTACAAACTGTGCATGTGTGTTAATTTCACCTCAAGCACTCGTGTCCTTACTCTTTTATTTGTTGTTGATGTTATAATGGACATTTCTGGTTTGTATTGCTTGTATCGTTACATTCCTCCCTCTGGAACAGCCTCCCTCTCCCTGTCAGACTTGAGCCGGATCTTTTTAAGTTCTGGAAACTTCTCAAGACCTTCCTTTTCTCCTCTGCCTTCCATCTCCCCCTCCTTTGCTAAGCTCTGCACTTGCAGCTACAACTGGGGTCTGGTCCTTTCTGAGTAATTCAGGGACCAGACCACACCCCCTACCAGTCCCTCCCAACATCCATCACCAGCACTTGCCCTTGGGCCCCCTTTCCCGGACTACCCCCACCCAGTCCGCCTGCCCACTGCACTGTGCCTCCCCTCACCCCTCTTTCCCCTGGCACTTGCCGCCTTGGCCTTTGCAGCACTTGCCCCCCCCCATGCAGTCCCCCCACTATTGACTTCTCCCTCTACACACTCCCCCTTGCACTTATCTCCTCAAACACTTGCACAGTAGTATTGTCACAAGGCCAATATAACCGTCCCTTTTTTCTTGTTGCTGTTTTTTTATGATATCCCATGCTCCCGCCTCCCCCCTTCTTGTCTTGGGGCGCCTGGAAACCCTTGTTTATAGGCATCATAAAAATGTCCAATAAAAAAGAAATAAATAAAGTGGCAACATGCGTTTATCACATGCAATTGGAAACACCACAGTGATTCAGTCCATGAAAAGGCAAACTAAATCTATAAACTAGGACTCAGGTAGCCAAAGACTTCTATGTATTGAAGTGTGTTCAAAACGCATCTTACAGTTGTGGAGCCTGAGAAGTATATTTAAATTTGCTGATGTTTTTTTCTTATTTTTATCCTTGCACGTCTCCTGGAGCTCCTTCCTCCACACCTTGTGGCCAGATAGCGACTTTCGCAAATCTAGTTGCTAATTTGTCTTCCATTTTGCTCTCGAAATTGATAAAGAGCGGCAGAGCGATTATACACTTCACTTTTTTAACCATCGAAGCCATTTGCTCCCAACCTTCTAAAATTGTGAATGGGAGTATTTTGAATTCCATAAACATTGAATAATTGCTGCATTTCTAAGCATGAAATTCTTTAACTTCCTCTAGCATAGAGGCCTGCAACATGTGGCTCTCCAGATGTTTCGGACTACATCTCTGATGATCCTTCACCATTGACTATGCTGGCTACGGCTGATGGGATCTGCAGTCCAAAACACCTGTAGAACCAATGACTACAGACCCCTGCTCTACCAGGAAGTGAACTGAATCTTTGATCACAAGGATGCACTTGCAGAGGGCATTCACATTCAATGTCCATGTAGCTGGTGTGGTTGACTTGCATTTAGGCGCTAGCGTACGTGTGTCAGGAGCTACATTTGGTTCTTATTTTGGTTCTTGCTGGGACCAGTCTACGTCCTCATTTCCCACAGTAATTGCACACCTTTGTGAACGCATGCACAAGCATAGAGACATGATTCACTGACTCCAATAGACAATACTGACAAGGAGTTACCTAAAACATGCAGATATGCGTACCTAGGGTAGGGGCTCCAGCCACACTTCCTATATTGCACTTTCCAAAGATGAATGTAAAACATCCTTCCAAACAATATGGGATCTGATAACAAGCCAAACCTAATTACCATTACTGCATGTGGTAAGCATGTGGTAACTTGAAGAGTCTGCATGATTCAGAGTCTTGCAGACCCTTCCGTTGTTTCCCATTTTGGAGTCTCATGGGGCTAGTGTTGGGCAAAGTTTGAATGCAGTACCCTCTGGGAACACTACAAACAACTATGACTACAGGTATAGGCCACCCAACCTTTGGTATAAGCTTGTACTGCACAGTTTTGGTAGCGTGTTGAGCAGCCAGGCTTAGCTCAAGAAGGGAAATGTGAGCTGTAGTGGAGTTACACAAAGATTCAGTTACAGGTATTCAAATAAACTCTTACACTCAAAGTTTCTTGCATAAACAATTATTCATTTATTTATCAGTCAGTTATAAAGCCTTCTTCAGAAGGGAGCAATAGAATAGTAACACACAAATATACTTCAATACTGTACACTTTGAGTTTCTGAATCAGACAAGACCCTTTTGGGATGGCCCACAGACACAACCTACACCCACAGGTGACTTCAGTAACAAGGGTACTGGGGGAATCAATATCTTACTGTTGGCATTCAGAACACTCTTAAAAAGTTGGTAAAAGGCAAAGGTTAGTTATTAGACCACAAATATTCTTAAGCAGTGCAGGAACTTTTAGAGTTCACTAGAAGAGTCATTCAATTCAATGGGCTAAGCCAAAGTCAATGGGCAAAAGTCTTGGATAGGATAAAGCACTTCTGGTAAATCAATGGAAAAGTCTTTGCACAAGTTCTTAGGAGTCTTTGATGAAAAGAAGAATCAAATGTAGGGCCACAAGCTGATTAGACTTGTGAGTTGTGGAAGTTACAAGCACTTCTACAGTAAGGGGTAAGTTCTCTTAGACTTTTTTTACAGTACCTTGGTAAAGAAGAAAAGATGCAGGTGATGACCTCTGTTCCTGTGCACCTCTGCAAATCTCGCTGTTCCTGGGCCTCAGTCGTGGGGACAAGAGGGAGGATGTCGGGGGACTCCTGCAATACACTGGGACTGTCAAAACCTGCAACCGGCAAACTTCACTTTCAGTGGCTGTTTCGCGTTTCAGCTATCAAAAATAGCAACAACGCGGTTCCTGGCTGTCAAGGTGGACTGTCCCTGCTTCTGGGGTCCCGCACTCTGCTGAGGGGCCTCAGGCTTGGTCAGTCCTGCTTTGTGGGAGTCCGGAGGATCTTCCAAAAGCTTTAGGCCAGCTTACAGTCACCCAGCCAATCACCACAGAGTGCATTCGGGTCCTCTAGGAGACTAAGAACAGGGAGTTTCGGGCACTTCCCTCACTTCCTGCCTACCCCAGACACTCTGGAGCCAGAGCCAGGTTTCACTCCTGAAGCCCGCCAAAGGCAAAATGAACAAAGAGACCAAACCTGGTTTGGCGCGCAGAGAAACTCTCCGGAAGGACCTTTCCACAAAGAAATGGCGAAAAAAGAAGACTGCGGACAATTTTGTCAAAGATGTCTCTGCGCCATTTTGAAAAAGATGGTTCCTGCGGTTAGCATTACCGGAGCTGGGAACAGCCGCAGTAAATGCAAACCATGGTAATTCGGAAAGAAACCACTACCACCAGCCATTCTCTGAGGAAAGGGGTAACTATGGAATACTAAGTAACCCCTCCAGCACTATATTGTAAGATAGGGTGTGCTGGGTCTAGCAAGTACAGTGCTAAGTAAAGTCAATTTCACTTTACTGCTCTGGGAAACAGTAGTTTATCCCAGAGAAGGTATTTAAACCTTGGGAAATCTAAAAGACTTCCTTGTGTCACTGCACTGAAGGTGCTGTTTGACACAATTGTTAAATATGATGCCTGTGGAGTTTGTCAGCCTCCACAACCAAAAGAAACACAGAGGTAAAATTCACACAAAAATACATGAGAGTGGGAAAAAGGGTCACACTCTCTCCAAGTTAAATAAATCACGTCCTCAAAATCCAGCAAAGTTGCTTGGGGTCTATAGGGTGGAGGGAATTAGGGAATTAGGGCTCAATTGGGAAATGCCACATTACTGCATGGAGGATTACCACATTACCACATGCCGTAATATCGCATGACTTTCTGCTTTTATGTATTTACCACCACACAAAAGCAGGCCGTAAAGGCGTATTTCAGTAACAGAACTCGTATTTTGGTGGACAGGTAAAGTGTTTGTAATTTCGAAATGCTGCACGGTTTACCTTTACCACCAACTTCATAACCAGGCCCTATATAGTGTCTGAGCAAGATGACCCGCCTGCAATGCAATCCAATCCCTCCAGCTACCAGCTCGGATTTCTCCATATCATAGAAATGGCAAAGTAGCTTAAAACCGGATTGTTAAGGGACTCTGGCTGGCAATTAGGTAGATTGGGTTTACACTTAGCATCACATACATCTGACACCACTCATCATGTGCTCAGCTCGTTCCAACCTGCCTGGGCATGCAGGAAATGGTGCCTTCCCGTCTGGGCCCCCCATTCAGAGCGCATCAATCACATTTTTTTCCTGTCCTTCTTTTGTGTTTGCAGCACATCGAAATTTCTGTCACACCAATTTACCTGAGATGTAGTTTCCACTGGTGACCTGCACAGTGCGTTTTACAAAGTTCGGGCTCAAAGAGTTTATAAACGTATCCCACGGCTGCTCCATGTCACTTCCGATTCCGCGTTTCCGTTTCTTCAAAGAAAGCACAAATCCACAGGATAAGTAGAGAACAATCGCTTGGATGACAAATCAGTAAAGATCAAGGGTTCAAGCATCTGTGCCTTTGAATCTTGCAGTTGGAATGATCCAATACGAGGAGCGAAATTTCAGAAAGCAATTGGCAACGGTGTCCTGCAGTTCTATCCTCTCTGTGGCTCCTGCAGGGCGGAATGATCTAGTACTGTTGTGTTGATGTCTTTATGATGCTGCCTATGAGGAAGTAAAAGCATATTTTTCTGGTCTGAATTTAAAGTTCAGTGTTTACTTATTACTGATTAACTTGTATTTAACACATCTCACTTTGGTGTAGGTCAACATTGCTCTAAACAGATTAGATCATAAAAACACAATGTCCTGGGCAGGGCTATATCATTCTTTGTGATATGGTTTTATAACGCAATGAACAAAGTTTATGCTAGTCTTAGGGCCCATATCGAGCCACTTTTCTGGTTTCTACACACTGATCCACACACTCTTCAGCCACATGTGGTGTCTAAGTGTGTGGTGATTACTCCTTTTTCTACTGATGAGCAGAAAGAAATATGTTCAGTACACATATGCAAAACAGTTTGGACACTAGATAGAACATACGTAAAGTTTGGGTTATGATCCATATACCCACCTCTTTACACCCCCACAGAAACAAAATGGCTACCTCTGTGCTGAGAAACCAAGAAATGCTTATTCAGTAATATTAGCACCAGGAGCGTTAGTGACACTCTCAACCAATCAGAATGTCCGGAGGGCAGTCGATAACTACTGATATTGACTTCATTTTGAACATTCCAACTTCAAAAGCAGATAGGGAAACCATAACAATGCAATTTGGCAGCAACATCCTATTTACCTCACCAGAGAAAAAGCTAAAACATGGGAATATGCTTTCAGTTTCTGATAGGTAAAACGTTTACTTTTACATGAGGACTAATGATTGCCCATGTTAAACCCACTCCAGTTTAACCACGTTTACAATTATAATACGTAACTTATGAAGACAAACTTTTTTTTAAAAACCTTTTTTATTTAATTTCCATGTTATCACAACAAACAGGACCACAATCAAACAAAATAGTTTTAATGCTCGCCCATTTGAAATATCTGCGTCAATAGTCCTGACAAGAACACAAACACATTGAACCTCTGCAGCTGTGCTAATACTACTTCTGCATCTCCTACTAGGCCGCTTGGCACCCCTGCATCATTGTGGACAATTGTCTCTAGCACATTGCCTATGGCCGGCTTCTCCAAGTGGGGAATCCTCACATACCTCCGTTCAGGCGGGCATTGTGTCCGAGGGCGCTAACATTGCGAGCGTCAAAGTGTTCCGGGACATTATCTCCACCCTTGCCTCTTTCTGACCCCTATACACTGCTCTGTGCCAGACTACTGACCACCTTTCCAGATCTCCCCACCATCCCTCCAGTCTTGGGCCTGTCGCCTTCGTCCACGCCATTGCTATTCTCCGCTTGGCCAGTATACAAATTAGGTTCTTCATTCTAGTCAGGTGGGCTGTCGACTGACTGCGCAGGAACATCCCCAGCAGGCATGCCTTGTATGCCTGCCCGGGCAACCTTATCCGCTATCCCAGACCAAAAAGCCCTAATCCCCCCTAATCACCGGGCAGGACCAGAACATATGCAGCATGTCAGCCTGAAGATCGTCACACCTAGTGCACCTTTGTGCACTTTGCACCCTTGAAGTGAGATATTCTGTATGGTGTCAGGTACACTCTGTGTATCACATTAAAGGAATGGTTCGGTCAGAAATTTTTATTGGCCCTACGGGTCGGCCATGTGTTTTTAAGTTGCTCGATATCAGAAAAATTTCCTATGGACCTTACCCGAGGTTTCGTCCATTAAACACACGCGAAAAACAGGCAGCAGGGCGCAGCCATTTTGTGATTATCCTATCACTTGCCCCATCGCCCTGGGTGACCTGCTTTTGCGGCACTAAATCATATCCCCCGCCCCTGAGCCTGTCATCAGCAGACGCGTACCGCCCATTTCACAACGCCAAAGCACGTATCGTGTCAACATTCGCTGCACTTCAGCTAATGACGTGTCGCCATGGAAATGGCTTTACTCAATAAGTATAAACAGACCGTTTGACAACACACAGCAGCAGATTTTCGATTCCATTCCTCTCTCTGTGTTACTTTGAGTATTCTGTGACTCGTTTCTGTGCTCTGGTCAGCTACCTTCGCCGCTTGTAGCCCGTGTGAACACCTGTACCATCGCTATAAATTATTTTAGTTTGTTTACCACACAATGGCTACAATAATGCCCTACATTTACGAGCCCGAGTATTCAGAGAAGGAACTACTGGAAAGGGAAAAATGCGAAAACGATGGGGCTTCGGACGGCAGTTGGCAGGACGAATCAACGGATGAAGACACTGGACCTAGTCGCATGGACAGTGTTTCCACCTGGTGCACATGCAATCGGTGCGAGCTAATGCCAACCGAGGACGAGAACTGCTGCTGCTGTGAAAACTTGGGATGCGTGGCCTACATTTCGGAAGGTGAGCCACGGCCGCAAAGCATCACCGAGCTGCCAGACTTGAGGGCAGCCTGCCTTACGCGGTCCGTGTTGAGGATAATGATGGTGCTTATGCACGAACTTCGCGCAACTGTTCGTCCTCGTAATCCGAGTAACGAGTAAGTATACTCTGGTTGTGATGCCGCTACTATTTCATGGTCGTCTCCTATATTCAAAATTACACCTACATTTCCTTGTAACGCATGAAAGTCGTTTAATAGTGTGCAGTGTCTAGATAGCATTGGTCCAAGCAGAATGCCATTAGTTACAAGAATTGTCATTGGGCCTCATTACGAGTAGCCCGGTAAAAGCGGGTTCATTACAGGCATGCCGGAATGAGCGGGTCCGTGCTCATATGAGCACACGCGTTCCCCCATGCCGGTAGTAGCAATACCGCCATGCCGCTAAAGGGCCTCCAACTCCCCTATACCGGCTTTGCGGGACCCGCCCATAGCGGTACCGCCTCATAACAACCCCTAAATACCGGCACGGTAATACCGGCATGGTAATAATGTGTTCGCAAAAAACGGACCGGGAAATTACGTCATCGCGCAGGAACGGGAAATGGGCCGGCGGCCATCTTTAAAAACACAATCCATTGCCATCCTCCCCAACCACCAGTCCTTTTGTGTTGTGCAGTGGCAGAAAAGAACCAGGATGTCCAAGGCTACCAGGAAGGCGACCTCCAGGAAGCGCAAATAGCGTTTATCAGATGCTGAGCTAAGTATGCTCGCTGACACCCTAGCCCAGAATGCGGACACCATCAGGAGCACCGACATGAAGCATGCGGCCCAGACCAAAAAGAAGGAAGTCTGACAGGAGGTCGCACAGAGGGTGTTGGCAGTGGGAACCACCCCAAGGAGTGTGCGCGACTGTCGCAAGCGGTGGGATGACCTGCGGCTCAGGGTGAGGAAGATTCTGGCAGAGAACAGGAGGGCCGCCATGGTAACAGGCAGGGGCCCACACTCCCCAGTGAAGTTGACGCCATGGGAGGAGACAGCCAGTACCTTTATAGATCCTGAGTCCATAGAGGGAATTGGAGACCAGGAGGTGGGCACCGCATCATCCACAGAAGAAGGTGAGTGACCCATCACATCCCTGTAGGCTAAACCTTGATGCGGCACAAGTGATGTTGAAGTGAGACTAGGCAAGGCAATGCATGTCCCAGGCCCACATCAACATATCCAGTCAAGAATGTGTGCCACACCCTGCCACACACAAATGCATGCTGAGTGCCAATCCCAATCCCAACACAAGTGCAACATGACTCAACCGTGCCCATGTAACTCACCACACAGACACCATACCAATGCCATGCCATCAGTCATGCATTGATTGCCCACATGCCCCCTCAGAACACCAAATTCCACACCCCTGTAATAATTTGATGCATGAATGTATGAACATATCACAGCGCAATAGATTATCACTGCCATGTGACACCATCACTGATGACCTGCATCTCTTCTATTCCCTAGGCACCGATGAGGAAGATGGCAGGCAGGACAGGGGTGCAAGTGCATCCACTTCACGGAAAGGGACCAGGGCCACCCCCAGCCACAGAAACTGCCCAGAGCAACAGACAGTGTGCTACACAGGGCAGTAACCCAGCAGGAAACACATGCAGCCACAGTCCAGCAGCAGCCACCCACAACAGTGGGAGGCGTTTCCATTCCCGCTCTGCAAAGCACTGCAGACGTTGTGGATGCTGAAGTGGAGAATGAGGGTGACACGGTCATGTCCGCCACACCCACCCCAAGCCCCATTACCAGCCCCCCCCCTACAGAGGCAGAGAGCATCGACAATCCCTGCCTCCATGACTCGGACCTTGGAGAGTCAGACATATGCCTCTTTGAGGAGGACTGTGCCCTGGACGTGGGTCCCACACAAGTGCCATCCACCACCCTGCCTACCACCACCCTGCCTACCACCACCCTGGCCACCAGCACTTCTGCAGCCAACGACTCCTTCGACACTCGCCTGTCAAGGGTTGAGGCACGACAGGAGTCGATGCTTGAACTAACGCGGCAACAAATAGCCGATGGTAATGACTCCATGAGGGCCATTGCCACAGCCATCGCTGCCAACACTGCTGCTGTTGAGGCATCCACAAGTGCCATGAGGGAGTGTCTGGGGGCACTTACGCAAGCCCTGCTTGCAAACCTGCCTCAAATGCAGTGTCCACACCTTGGGGCAGGAATGGGACCGGCCACCGACACCTCCACTGCCACAACCCCTTCGACCTCAGCCCAATCGAGCCCCATGCGGATGACGCGGAGGAGTGCACGGCGCTTGGACATGGCACCCCCGATCCCAAAATACCAAAGAAGTAGAGTGGGCAGACAATGCCATTGGACAAATGGACGTTGGTCAAGGGAACAGTGTTTGTTGTACATATGGGGACATTTGAGGTTTGTAGGGTGGGTGAGGGAGTTCACTGGGGTATTTTTGGGGTTTGTATGGTGGGTGAGGGAGTTCACTGGGGTATTTTTGGGGTTTGTAGGGTGGGTGAGGGAGTTCACTGGGGTATTTTTGGGGTTTGTAGGATGGGTGAGGGAGTTCACTGGGGGTTGTGAGGGGAATATGTTTACATTTTCACGTGTCTGGAAAATACACCCGTTGTGTGCAAGAAAATCATTGGCTGGACATACTTCTTTTTGTGCATGTACATTTAATGTGTGATGGTGTACAGTGGGGAACTTCTAACTAAACAAGTGTGCATGTCCACATGCAGCCAGTGTGTAACTGGCACATTACTTTCATGGTCCCTGCGTTTCACAAATATTCATCAATTAGTGCTTGGCGTACAGCATGGCCATCCCGTGCATCGTGTACTGGCAGGGGGTCTCCTTCGCCTCCGTCTCCATCCCCTTCATCCTCACCCGGCCCATGCATGTCAATGTCAGGTGGCAGTGGTACATTCCTCCGGACGCACATGTTGTGCAGCATGACACAGGCCATGGTGATCTTTGCCACCTTCTCAGGCCTATATAGGAGTGCCCCACCAGACCTGCTTAGGCAGCAGAACCGCACCTTCAACAGGCCAAAGGTCTGCTCAATCACAACACGGGTACGAGTGTGCACACGATTGTACTCCTCTTCATGGCTGTTCTGTGGGTTCCGCACAGGGGTAAGTAGCCACGGCCTCAAGGGATATCCTCCATCACCTGCAAGCAGATACAAATAGGTGTGTGTCACTCTGAACTGCCACCTTCAGGGAGCACAGTCCTGGCAGCAGCTATTTGGTGTGGGCATGCACATGTCCCTGTACGTGTACAAAATAGTCACCTAGATGCAATGTATACTGTGATGAGGTGTGGTACACTGGATAGGGTTTAATAGATGATGCAGGGTGTAATCATGCATGCTGAGGCAGATGTGCTGTGGTAGTGCGACTATGTTTAGCCTCTAATTAATGCTGTATATTCTTTACTATGCATAGTCACACTAGCCGCATTGCCACAGTTGCCATCCTATTCAGTCATGCATTGCTTGCCATCACCATGGTGGCCTGGTTGTGCCTCTTACTTGTTATCCATATGCATTATTTGCGAAATGTGGCCCAGTGATGTGTCATGTTCCGTTTGGCTGGTTCAGGTGAGCTGTGTTTAGCTCTGCATGCATTCTCCGCTCACTGGCTATTGCCACCCAGGTGCACTATTCCCCCCCTTTCCCACCCTGGTGAACTATCCCGCCCACTTTCCCACCCAGGTGCAGTAGCCCCCCGCTTCTGCATCCGCACACATCAGTACCCCACAGCATGGCCTTGGGAGAGTTGTGCAACTCACCAAGCAGCCAGGCATGTGGTCCAGCATGTCGCTCCATGTGACGGGGTAGCATGGAGTTGCGCAGTACCATGGCATCATGTGTGGATCCAGGAAATCGGGTGCAGCAATGGGTGATGATCTTTCTGGAGTCACATACCATTTGCACATTGATGGATTGGTATTGCTTGCGATTGCGGTACACCGCCTCAATGGCATGGGGGACTACTAATTCCACATGGGTGCAGTCGATGGCACCAACACAATTGGGCATGCCTGCCAGTGCATGGAAGCCTACTTTGGTTTCAGCTATCTCCTGGGCAGTCCGTGGTAGGAATATGTGAGTGCATCCAGCACTTGGTTCAGCATGCGTGAAAATAGTGGTTGTGAAATGCCATGCAGCTGGCCCACTGTGTGTTGGTAGGTGCCTGTGGCCAGGAAGTGTAGCACAGACACCACCTTTAGTAGTGGGGGGATGGCAGTGCGTATTTCTATGTGGCTGGCAAAGTCATTCTGTATCATGTCCACTATGGTGGTGATGGTGTCACGGTCCAACTGGTACAGGGTGTGGATCTGCTCAGGGGTTAGGTTGAATGGGCTGGGTCTGGTGCGAGGGATTGGTGGCTGCCTACGAGGCACTGGTGGCTGCGCTGGTGGTAATTGCTGGGCCTGTCTCACCCTCCTTTTCCTCCTGAGTCTCCTCTGTGCTGCCTGTTGTTGCTGCTGTAGTTTTTGTTGTTGTTGTTGCTGTTGTTGCTGTAGTTGTAGCAGTTTAGGCATGTCCTCCAGAGCCATGATTGCAACTGCTAGTGGTAGCATTTTGGTGTAGGAAGGGGTGTGGTGTGTAGGTGTGCACCTTTTGTACTGGGCAAGTCTACATTGCCTCCACCTGTGTGTGGGGGGGGTGGTGGGGGGGCGTGCACAGTTTATACTCGCACAGCCTCCATTGACTCCACATGTGGGGATTGTGTGCACCTGTGGCAGCTGCCTTGTATCCTGATTGCTGTTTGTGGGTGGTCCGCGATGCCTGTATGGCCGGCATCGTGCAGCCCGTGATTACCGGCTTCGCAATGCCGGTATTTGCATGTCTGCGTAGGTTGGGATTTCCCCCTATTACCGGCATGCCAGTATTTGCTCCCTTCTTGGGTGCGTGTACGCGCCTATGCCGCTATTAGCGGCACCGTTATTTAGGGTGCCGCTAATACCGGGTTTGCGGGTCGGAATGCAACGCGACGGTAAACGATGCCGATATTAGCATACCCATACCGGCATCGTTTTTGCCTTACCGGCAAACCTCGTAATGAGGCCTATTGACAACAAAGGTTTAATAAACTTATCTTGTTCATTTAAAAACAGTTTGTATCATTCTTTTTCACAGGTGGTACAGGCTGGTGGCCTATCGTTCCTTTACATGGTGGCTTCACGGGAAGCTTGGACACCGCGTTCGAAGAGTAATACCCACCTGTGCCGTTGCTGCCATAAGACAAACTTTCCCCAGTGACAGCGGTCAGTACAGGGGATTTTCCCTCGCTGTGCTGCAACCTGACCTGTACAATGTGTAAAGTTTTGTATTTTTGTGCCATCAAAATAAGAAACAAAATAAAACACCACATATATTTTAACAATGGTTATTTCGATTTTTTAAATGAATCAAGTGTGTCTCCATTCAAGAGTCTTCTTGTGCCTTGCCTGCACGCCCACCGGCCCATCCACCCCCCTATCAAAGGCAGTTCGCACCCGGGGATGAGCGCTGCCATGGTGTGCTGTCAGGGGCGATAACGGCCAAGGTGCCAAACACCATGTACACTTCAAAGCTGTCTATCGTTCATGGGTGATTGTTCCCATGTCCACCTTCAGACCCCGTGTCTCTGGCCAGGATGCCCCCTCATGCTGGCCGCCCCCTGCAATCCACATAAGTGTGTCTCCATTCAGCAGTCTTCCTCTGCCCTGCCTGCATGCCCACCGGCCCATCCACTCCCCCTATAAAAGGCGGTTCGCGCCAGTGGATGCGCGCTGCCATGGGGGGCTGTCAGGGGCGCAAACAGCCAAGGTGTCAAACAGCATGTACACTTCAAAATGTATTTTGAAGGTATCCCACACCCAGGGGCCATCACTCACATGGCCTCCTCAGACCCCGTGTCTCCAGGCAGGTCTCGCCTGACGCTGGCCGCCCCCCTGCAATCCACATAAGTGTGGCTCCATTCAGCAGTCTTCCTGTGCCTTATCTGCACGCCCCAGGCCCATCCATACCACCCCCCCTCTATCAAAGGCGGTTCGTGCCAGTGGATGCGCGCTGCCATGGGGGGCTGTCAGGGGCGCAAACGGCCAAGGTGCCAAACACCATGTACACTTCAAAAGGTATCCCACGCCCAGGGGCCACTGCTCACATGGCCTCCTCAGACCCCGTGTCTCCGGCCAGGATCCCCCTCTCACGCTGGCCGCCCCCCGGCAAACCACATAATACCATGACATATACACGCCATTCATTCACAAACACACCCCTGTTTCTAATACTTTATAAACCACTTGATATGTCTCATGAGAACATCTTTGTGCTTTGCAAGTCAACTCCTGAACGTGCTACCTGAGAACCACTGAGATCGATGCTAATCTGCTCGTCGTTGTGCTATCTGTGAACTTCTGTGAGCGCTTCGAGCAAACTCGTCAGTGTGCTAGCTGCGGCCATCTACCTGTTCTCCTGCCACAAGCTACTGGGCTTGCTGAATCTAACTGTTTGTTGGTCAAGGTAAGGCCATGTATCACAGTCATATTTCGGTCATTTTTAAATTTCTATCTATTTACGAGTAGAGTACTCAATAGTGCTATGTTCATTGGTCTCATTGCTATTGATGTGAGTTTCAATTTTTATGCTATCAATAGATCTATTTATTTGCATCTGTGTAAATTGTCATCGAATTACATCCTTCGCGGGTCGTGTCTATAATGTAAGCATGTTTCCTTCTCGTGCAAGACAGTGCATCCAAGGGACGAGTCACATGTTCAGAGTTTAGTTCCATCGTTTTTTAATTTGTGATAGTAATGCAAATACTAAGCCGCACTTGATGAACTGGTATAGTTCCGGCGACCAAAACAAACCTTGCATTGAACATGGTATGGTTCATTTACTTTTTTATGACGTTTTTATTCATCAAGGTTTTGTAATAATCTTGATATTTACTTTTCAGAATTTTCAACAATGCCTGCCTGTTCGATAAGCGGTTGCCCTTCGAAGATTCATGCTAAATCTGAAGGCAGTACAATGCATGTATTCCCTAAAACTGTTGATCGAATAAGAGAATGGGTCAGACATTGCGGATATCCACTGGATGAGCTTGAATGTAGAGTCCAACAAGACAAGAGGGGTGATCGATACCGCATCTGCAGCCGGCACTTTTCCTCGGACATGTATGCCACATCTTGGGTAACAAAGAAGAAGAATAAACCGCGAACGACCCGAAAATTGCTCGCAAACGCTATTCCAACTCTATTCGTCCACATTCCGCCACTGGTGAGTCAAGTGTCCGGATTTAGCTTTAGGCCTTGCGGTAGTGTGTAGCTAGCCAAATGGATTAATTGATATTTAGGTGTTGTGTCCCTTGTAATACTTTCGATATTGATATGAGTGTATAGCTTTTTGAATAATGACATTTATCAATAAATTATTTTTCGATTTTATAACCCCCAAAGGAAATCTATTTATGGGCACAGGGAACTGTGCTATATTGCGCATTTTCAATAGCATTATTCTCAAGTATTCTGTTGGCTTACATGGCAATTTTTAATATTGGCATTTCATTATCAAACAATAATTTACCTTTACAACTGCTTGACTATCCACTGAATCTGAAGCAAGAACATTCTACATCCGTGACGTGCCCGCAGTTATCAACCACTTCTAGCGCATATCAGGTAATCTTACTTAGCTATTCCGCTACAGACTTGTTTTATGCATGTCAAGTAATAGTTTTTATGTATCGTGTAATTATTTTACCGAATGTTTGGTTAGTGCTTTCCAATTGATATACACCTTAGTTGTCGTCCCCTGGTGTTTGTTTTCAGTTATAATTAGTGTTATCCATACTAATGCAAGTACTGTCTTTCAGGGAGATGCTGAAGCGTCCACCACATTGACAACATCCATAGATATTCGTCAGCAGCACGAGGTATGGATACTGACAGCTCCATCGTACTAGATCATCAGAGCTGGAATACTTGTCGTTTGATTGTTCTACACAATGTTTCATTCGTGTTTAGCCATTGATATGTACCTGTGCGGTCGACCCCAAGTGTGTGTTATGTTTTCAATATTGTAATCCTTACTAATGCAAGTACTATGTTTCAGGCAGTAGATGGGGCGTCAACCCTTGCACTTGATGCGGAGCCTGACATTCAAGTAATTCCAGGGGAAGTGGAAGCGGGATCATGCGTATACGAATTGGCGTAACAGCTTTCGGAAGTGTGCACTACATTTACAACATCCATAGATATTCTTCAGCAGCACGAGCTATGGATACTGACAGCTCCATCGAGCGTGATCATATAACGTGATTCCATTTGCTATACTTTCTTCCTTATTAACGCAAGTACTGTGTTTCAAGGAGACGACGGAGCTTCCTCTACAATCACAACATCCCATTTAGATGATGCAGATGTAAAAAAATCGGAGAAATAAGTCGATTAAATCGGATCATATTTAGATATCCATTGATTCTTTTAGACAATGCATCATTTGTGGTTATCTCTTTATATGTACCTGTGCCGTCGACAGCAAGTGTGTGTTATGTTTCCAATATTGAAAACCATACTAATGCAAGTACTGTGTTTCAGGGAGACGACGGAGCTTCCTCTACAATCACAACATCCCTTGTAGATGATGCAGATGTAAAGAAATCGGAGAAATAAGTCGATTAAATCGGATCATATTTAGATAACCATTGATTCTTTTAGACAATGCGTCATTTGTGGTTATCTCTTTATATGTACCTGTGCCGTCGACACCAAGTGTGTGTTATGTTTACAATATTGAAAACCATACTAATGCAAGTACTGTGTTTCAGGGAGTTGCTGAGGCGCCCTCTCCAATAAAATCATTCATGGCAGTCTATGCAGAGCCAGAGGTATGGATACTGCCAGTTCCATCGAACTAGATCATCAGAGCTTGAATGCTTGTCGTTTGATTGTTCTACACAATGTTGAATTCGTGTTTAGCTATTGAGATGTACCTGTGTGGTCGTCCTCACATGTGTTTTATGTTTTCAATATTGTGATACATACTAATGAAAGTACTATGTTTCAGGGAGTCGATGGAGCGTCATTCCGTGCTGTCTATGTGGATCCAGAAAATATAGTCGTTGCAGCGCAAGAGGAAGGGAAGACATGCAGAAACTAATCGGAGCAACAGCGTGCAGATGTTGAAGTTCGAGTCAAGAAAGTTGCAAAGAAAAGAAACAAAAATAAGGTTAGTTACAAACAGGTCATATTTTTAGAAATCATTTTGTGCTGTGGACTATATTATGTTTTTTTTCTGTCAATTGTACTATACTTTATCTTGTGTTTAAACTGAACATCCCTTTTCCAATCTGCCCTCTAGTTACCCGTGGATGTACAAACTATACATACACAGACAGTGAAGCAAAGGAGACATGTTGCTTACCAGACCATTTACACTATGGAGGAACTATTAATTCAGGTGCGGCGTGTTCAGACTCGAGATGCTCATGCCCAATGGCCAGAACGTGAATTGAATGTGTTCGGAGAATCCAGTAAAGTTTTATTGGACCATTGCTACAGTCCGACTGCACCATCACAAGAAGATGATACTGTATGTATTGAAGATAGCTCTGAAGTTGTCGCAGATCAATTGACACAATCTACACCAGCAAAAAAAATGGCACCCAAAAAGCTGTCGACATTGTTGTGTTCTCCCATCAATGTTCAAGTAACAGATGTTGAAATGACAGAGAATGAACCAGCAGCACTATTCACCGACGCATCAAAACCTGATATCAGCGATATTAGTTTCAATTCTGGTGATATGTCCGCAACGATGCAGTCCGAAACAACTGTGATGCAGGATGACAGTCTAATGAAAGAGGGCAAATACATAGTATTCAACAGTTGTTTGATGGATATTATAAGTATGCTGAAATGTGGGCATTCTGTTAGAGGGGAAGTATGTGGGAAGCCATTGATTCATGTGACTCGTCAAACACAAGGCAGTAATGTCAAAATACATGCCGCCTGTACCTTACATCATACGTTCTCATGGTCTGCACAACCAATGCTGGGGAAACTGCCAGCAGGCAATTTACTGTGTGCAGTTCCTCACTTTTTAGTGGGACCAGTTTTAGAAAGTTAGAGTCTTTCTTTCAGTTTGTGGGACTCCATTTCATTTCTAAAACGCAGTACTACAAATTCCAACATGATTATCTATTTCCGGCCATTAGTGATGCTTGGAAAATTGAACAATTGTCTCTAGAAAGTACATTCAAAGGCAAACGATTCAGGCTAGCTGGCGATGGACAGTGCGACAGCCCTGGATTTTCTGCCAAGTACTGCACCTACCACTTTCAGGACATGGATAGTAAGAAAATTGTGAGTTTGATGGTCGTGCAGGTGTCCCAATGTAAATCCTCAGTGGCCATGGAGAAACTAGGATTTATAAAATCATTGGAATATCTACAATCGAGGGGAATGCGCATCGACCTGATAGCCACGGACAGACACGTTTCAATAGCCAAGACAATGAGAGAGCAGTTCCCACATATTAAACATCAATTTGACGTATGGCATCTTGCTAAATCAATCAATAAGAAAATCTCGGCTGTAGGGAAAAAAAAAGGTTTGGAAAGTATTTCACAGTGGTCCCAGTCTATCAGCAACCATCTTTGGTGGAGCTCCAAAACTTGTGAAGGGTCAGTGGAAATCCTACTTGAAAAATGGCGGTTACTGATGCACCATTTCCACCAATGTGAACATGGCCCCTTGTCCCCAGAGGAGGCACGGAAGAAGTGGTTGATTCCATCTTCACCTACACACAAAGCCATTGAGAAGATTGTTTTTGATAAAACTCTATCAAGAGATTTTAGGGGACTGACAGAATTCTGTCACACAGGAGGTTTGGAGGTGTTCCACAATATGTGCCTAAAGTACAGGCCAAAGTGATTGCATTTCGGCATACAGGGCATGAAACATAGGACTCTACTAGCGGTCTTGGCGCATAACGAGAATGTGTGCCGTGAACAATCTAGGACTACGGGAAATGTTGTTATGCAATACTAGAACCTTAGGCTAGTTACAATAACTCCCGATTGAATAGGTTTGGAGGTCTTACCTGAGCAGACTGATATGTTCAACGGGAAAGCAAATGCTGAGCTCAAGAATCTCCCCGACCAATGCGTCAACCTCTCAACCGGTAGGGAAACTCAGCGTGAGAGGTACGCACCAGTCAGGGAAACCCTCTGGGGAAGAAAACCCTGGTCGAGCGCAGGATCCGAAGATTGGAGTGTGGTTTGAGTGTGGTTCGCAGGCTGATGACTCCTATTCGATCATGGCGTTGAGTATCGGAAGACTGCTTCTGGAGAGGGGAGAGATGAGAAGCGAAGAGATGAATAGTAGCAGTACAGGAAGGGAAATGGGTAAAAACAGGCAGGAGACTGATTTCCCTGACCTCTTAACCAGCCGGATTAGAAATACCAGGAGAGAAGCCGAGAATACGGGACACAGAGAGTGGTAACTGGAACACTAGTCTGTAAGAAGAAAGTAAAGGTAAGTAGAATCAGATCCTAAAATACTCGAAGAAGGAAGGGACTTGGACGAGAGTTTTTGTTAATACCCAGAATGCAGTAACTCGAGAACTCTGAGGCAGCGTTTCAGAATGAGACGCTAGATGAATCCGGGGAATATGTATCTGCCAAGAATGCTGGATAGAGGATCTGGAAGGTCAAGAGAAGAGGGGTTAGTAATGGTAGAGGTAGAGGCTTTACGAAGGATTGAGATTGCCTAGTTGCGAACTCACGGAGCATCCGCTAGCACAGTAGCGACGCGAAGAGCTGGAAGTCTCCATGGCCTATGAAGAGTCACGTGAGCGGTACGCCGTACCTCTGGCGAACGTGAGAGGACTGGAACGGCAATAGCGGAACCGTTCGTACTGCGATCCACCATCTTGGAGGTACCATTCCGAACGGAACCGCAGAGCCGGCTTCTAGACCAAAGGGACCAGCGCTTCGTGAGTGTAACAGTATGCCCCCTTCTCCTGGGGGGCGACCCTGGTTTCCCTGGATGCAACCTAAAGAATCGTCGGACCAGACGTGGAGCATGAACTCCAGAGGCCGGCTCCCACGTTCTTTCTGCAGGGGAGTACCCCTTCCAGTCCACCAAGAACTGTAGCCTCCCCCTCCGATAACGGGAATCACAGATACTGGCGACTTCATATTCTGGACCAGTATCGGTAGAGATAGGAGGAGGAGGGGTACAATCCGACCGGTGAAATCGATCCGGTACTGTCAACCGAATCTGGGAGAGGTGAAAAACAGGATGAATCCGGGACCATGACGAGGGCAAATCGAGCTTGACTGCCGCAGAACCCACCATCGATAAGATCCTGAATGGACCGAAGAACCTAGGGGATAACTTGGAAGGGACCAGATGCCGGGGAAGAAAGCGAGAAGCCAACCAAACAGTATCTCCCGGGCTCAAAGGTGGGACGTCTTGGCGATGTTTATCAGCAGTCCGCTTGGCCCTATCTTGAGCCATTCGTAATGAGACTCTAGCCGATTTATGTCCTTCTTGTATTTCGGAAATAAGGCCATCCACTCCTGGACAACTAGAAGGGGATAAAGGGACAGAAGGAACAAAGGAAGGATGGAATCCATAAGTACAATGGAAAGGGCTAGTATGAAGGGCCGAATGAAGGGCATTGTTATATGCAAATTCGGCTAAAGGCAACAAGTCCAACCAATTGTCTTGGGCGGCTGATGTGAAACACCGTAGATAGGCCTCCAAGGTTTGGTTAAGGCGTTCCGTCTGTCCGTTCGTCTGTGGGTGATATCCCGAGCTGAGAGCCCGCTTGATTTCTAAGACTTGGCAAACCTTTTCCCAAAACTTGGAGGTGTATTGAGGGCCCCTATCGGAGACCACTGTGTCCGGTAGGCCATGTCTGGAGAAAATTTCAGAAAGGAAAATCTTAGACATTTCCCCAGCCCCAGGCAGCTTGTTCATGGGAGTGAAATGTGCCAATTTCGTAAGATAATCAATGGTGACCATTATGGCGGTCTTGTTGCGTGAGGGAGGAAGATCTACTATAAAGTCGGTAGAGATCACTTGCCAAGGTTTCTCTGGAATCGGCATCCGGGTGAGCAGCCCCAAAGGTGGAGTTCTGGGATTCTTGGATTGGGAACAAACGATGCAGGCTGCTACATAGTCCTGTACATCCTTGCGGACTTCCGGCCACCAAAAATATCTTAGCACTAGGGTCAAAGTGCCTTGAACGCCTCGATGCCCAGCGGCCCGAGAGTCGTGACACATTCGTAATACTTCATGCTGCAACTCTGAAGTAGGGATGAAGACTTGCGATTTGTGAAAGAAAAAGGAATCGTCCTGGGAAAGATGGTAAGTACTGGCTGTCTTCTTGCAGGCGTCAAGGTTAGAAACCGATGCAGTCCTCAATTCGCTTAAGAAGTCGGTGATGACAGCGATGAATCTTGCTTTGGGGAACAATTGTTCAGAGCTGAATTGGGAGACAGGAACGTCCTTACGAGAGAGAGCATCCGCCCTCTGGTTTTGTTTTCCTGGAAGAATAGTGAATTCGATCCGGAATGGAAGGAAGAAATACGCCCAACGTGCTTGTCGGCTGTTGGTTGTATGTGCATTCTGTAGGACCCTGAGATTTTGATGATCTGTTCGTACCACTACAGGAAAGGGTGAACCTAGTAACAAGTGTCTCCACTCTTCAAACGCCCTTTTTATAGCCAACAATTCTTTTTCGAGCACAGAGTAGTTCTGTTCCGAAGCATTGAAGGTTTTAGAAAGATATGCAACTGGTCTTTCATCTCTTTGGTCGGTTTGTTGGAGTAAGACCGCGCCCAGAGCATGATGAGATGCATCAGTTTCCACAAAAAACTGTTTATTCTGGTCGGGGGTAATCAAACAGGATGCAGAAGTGAACAAGGATTTAAGTGTTTGAAATGCAGAATCGGTGGATTTATCCCAAACAAACGGAATTCCCTTCTTTAACAGTCGAGTCAGGGGCAGAATAATATCCGAAAAGTTAGGGATGAATTTCCTATAGAAATTAGCAAAACCTAAAAACCGTTGGATCTCCTTAACGTTAGAAGGTATGGGCCAATCAACCACAGCGGAGATCTTTTTTGGATCCATGGAAATGCCTTGGGCTGACATCACAAACCCGAGATAGGTTACCTGTCTTTGGTGAAATTCACATTTAGATGCTTTACAGTACAGCTGATTTGACTGCAGTCGTTTGAGTACAGTTTCTACATGTATCAGGTGTTCTTCTTGAGAGTAGGAGTATACTAAGATGTCGTCTAAGTAGATGATTACAAAATGGAATAGAATATCTGCGAACAGATGGTCCATGAAACGCTGGAACACAGCAGGTGCGTTCACCAATCCAAAAGGCATGACGTGATACTCAAAATGCCCAAATGGGGTTCGAAATGCTGTCTTCCATTCGTCTCCAGGGGCAATCCGGATGAGATGGTATGCTCCGCGAAGGTCCAGTTTAGTATAAAAGGAAGCTCCTCGGACTGCCTCCAAGATGTCAGGGATTAAAGGCATAGGATATTTATCTGCCACTGTGATTTTGTTAAGACCCCTGTAGTCAATACAAGGTCGAAGTTCATTAGTCTCCTTCTTTGGAATGAAGAAGAGAGAGGCTCCGGCCGGGGAAACCGACTCAGTAATGAGCCCGTTCCTTAAATTGGTTTGGAGATATTCTTTGAGGACTACCTTTTCTTGTTGGGAAAGGACATACATCCTCCCAAACGGGATAGGTTTGTCCGGAAGAAGTTCAATGTGACAGTCATCTCTTCTATGAGGCGGTAGAGTAGGGAACTGGGGATTGGAAAAGACAGACTGATACTTAGAATAGCATTCCGGAACAATCTCCAAGTTGTTTATTGAGGATACTGGTGAAGGGATCGAGTTTTCAGTCGGGATGTAGATGCCAACTGATTCCTTGGCTAAACAATGGCTGACACAGTATTCCGAGCCGAGGAAAAGAGTACCTGCTGTCCAATTTATAAAGGGGTTATGTCTCCTTAACCAGGGGAGACCCAATATAATGGGGAAATGGGCTGCCTTGATTAAATCGAAAGATAAGGTCTCTTTATGAGAGGCAATTTGACAGACAACAGGTTCTGTCTGTTCTCGGATAGGACCAGAACTTAGTGGATGTCCGTCCACTCCTTGAATAGGAGTGACCATCGCTTTGGGTATACAGTTAATTCCATGTTTATTGGCCCATTGGTCATCAATGAAATTCCCTGCAGCACCGCAATCTATCAGAGCAGGTATGTTCTGTACCATCTGAGTGTGAAAAACAAGAGTAACAGAAATAATAACCATGTTTTGAGTGGTTGCTACTGAGTCCAGATTTACAGGGATTCTCTTCGGGGAATCAGAATCTTGCGCCCCTACCGTTGTTCCCCCTGCGGTAGGGCTTTGAAGTTTCCCGACCCCTTGGCTGGAGTGCGTCGGGGGGGAACTAAAGGACAATCTCGTAACTTATGAGACGAAGCTCCGCAATACATGCATAGTCCCATACTCTTCCTTCTCTCTTTCTCACCTATCGAAAGGGGCCCTCTCACTGTTCCTATTTGCATAGGCTCGTCTGAAGTGATAGCTTTATTTGTTACGGGGGGATAATCGAGTTGAGATCGTATGCCTCTAGTTTTCTTCTTTTCAAAAGAACGTTCATGTAAGCGGTAATCGATTTGCATGATGAGTGTGATCATATCCGCTAGATTTGCCGGACGCGGAACCTTAGCTACCTCATCCTTTAATTCGTCTGAAAGTCCTCGTCGGAATAAGGTGAGCAACCCATCGTCTGGCCATCCTGACTCAGAGGAAAGCTGTTTGAAGAGAGTGATATAGGTAAGTAGGTCTTTGTTACCTTGTCTAAGATCTAACAGTCTTTCTTGCGTGGATACCGAGATCTCTTGTCTACTAAACATTGCTTTCAAACTGTTGGTGAAAGCAGAATAAGAGTCCAAGATCACATTATTAGAGGTCACTAAAGGTGTAGCCCAGGCCAAAGCAGGTCCGGCCAAATGAGAAATCACAAAGCCAATCTTATCTTTGTCTGTTGGAAAGAAGCGGGACTTGAAGGTAAATTGCACAGTGCAGCTATCAAGAAACTCCTTGAGTTTGTGTGGGTCTCCGTCAAACTTGCCTGTATTCAAACATACTGGAGGAGAGTCTGAGAAGGCACGAGTAACCTGTTGTCGTAATTGGGCATTATCCTGTTTAAGAGCTTGTATCTCTAGGGACATTGATTGCATGGCGGCAATTAGTTGTTGCATTTGCTGTTCCATTGAATCACAGTCTGCCGTAGCCTTATTTTATATTTTTATTTTTGGCGTCGCTAACTGTTATGCAATACTAGAACCTTAGGCTAGTTACAATAACTCCCGATTGAATAGGTTTGGAGGTCTTACCTGAGCAGACTGATATGTTCAACGGGAAAGCAAATGCTGAGCTCAAGAATCTCCCCGACCAATGCGTCAACCTCTCAACCGGTAGGGAAACTCAGCGTGAGAGGTACGCACCAGTCAGGGAAACCCTCTGGGGAAGAAAACCCTGGTCGAGCGCAGGATCCGAAGATTGGAGTGTGGTTTGAGTGTGGTTCGCAGGCTGATGACTCCTATTCGATCATGGCGTTGAGTATCGGAAGACTGCTTCTGGAGAGGGGAGAGATGAGAAGCGAAGAGATGAATAGTAGCAGTACAGGAAGGGAAATGGGTAAAAACAGGCAGGAGACTGATTTCCCTGACCTCTTAACCAGCCGGATTAGAAATACCAGGAGAGAAGCCGAGAATACGGGACACAGAGAGTGGTAACTGGAACACTAGTCTGTAAGAAGAAAGTAAAGGTAAGTAGAATCAGATCCTAAAATACTCGAAGAAGGAAGGGACTTGGACGAGAGTTTTTGTTAATACCCAGAATGCAGTAACTCGAGAACTCTGAGGCAGCGTTTCAGAATGAGACGCTAGATGAATCCGGGGAATATGTATCTGCCAAGAATGCTGGATAGAGGATCTGGAAGGTCAAGAGAAGAGGGGTTAGTAATGGTAGAGGTAGAGGCTTTACGAAGGATTGAGATTGCCTAGTTGCGAACTCACGGAGCATCCGCTAGCACAGTAGCGACGCGAAGAGCTGGAAGTCTCCATGGCCTATGAAGAGTCACGTGAGCGGTACGCCGTACCTCTGGCGAACGTGAGAGGACTGGAACGGCAATAGCGGAACCGTTCGTACTGCGATCCACCATCTTGGAGGTACCATTCCGAACGGAACCGCAGAGCCGGCTTCTAGACCAAAGGGACCAGCGCTTCGTGAGTGTAACAAATGTAGGGATGCTTAGCTACACTACGGCCTTTGCAAAAAGAAGTAAGAAATGGGTGGTGAAACCAGTATATGAGGAAATGGAGTTCGACTTTGTTAAAGTCCTTATTGTTAATGTACTAGAGAAGCACAGACATGGAATTTCGAGCGATTCTGTGCAGAGCACTGATGCATTGCCACCAAACATTGCCACTGTGCCATGTCCAGCCAAAGCAGAGCTCGTTGAGAAGTACAAATCCCGGTTTAAATCATTGTAATCTGATTGTCTTTTTGAAAAAAATGTTATTGTCCAGTGTACATACAAAGTATGCTAACCCTAACCCCTCCCTTCACCATCCTGGGTGGCGAACAACCTGAGTATCATCTTTGACTTATCTCTCTATTCACCTCATATTGCTGACCTTGTCAATATGTGTATGTATATATTTTTGTTGCTTTAACTAAGCTTCACAATCTCATGTAAATGCTGCGTACTGTTAACTGAGGGGAGGCTTGCGCATTGCAAATAATAAAACAAACAAACAATAAATCTCACTTTCAACTCAACTCCTCGGGTACTTTATACTTTTCCCGACCTTCCCCCAAAAAGTCAATGTCTCCATAGTTATGGTTCTCCTGGGCTGCAAAGCTCGCGGACAACGAGGACAAAATTGGGGGCCTTAGAACGTGCCAAGCGAGGCGTTGCAGATGGGAGAGAAGCCAGTTTGCATTAGCACATTGAGGCCTAGTAGAAAGATGGAGTCGAAAATTCAAGTTCTCACAGATGGCTTTACACGGGATGTTGCAAAGTAAGAATGTATGCTCATGCAGAGTGAAGGTCAGCGGCTTTGATTTTTTGCTCGCGGGCTGAAGAGGCCGACGACTCGCACTGGCAGTATAAGGTTCTATTGTTTTTTGACCTTGAGAGACAGGGACCATGCCGAAAGGACTTCATTTGAAGGAGGGGTGCAAAAACGTAAGAGACGATAAGGCTGAAAATTCTGAAACTACACAGAGTTTCATGTTAGTTCAGTATATGAAAAATCGTTGCCACAAACAGAGTGCAATTTATGGACTGCATTACTCAGACAATAGAAATGGCAAATATAATGTAAGTAATTTTTTAGACAATGTTATACCGGAATATAATAACAATAGCGTTCAGTTAAAGACAGGTTAAGTTGTACTTGTTCGTTCTGTGTGGCATATTAAAATGAAGAGCAAGTAAAACATTTGTGGGATCGTCTTTCTACCGGGCACATGGGCATGCATTTGCCCATTTGACATGCATGTAGACAAATAGTCGTTTCTCAGTGGTTCAATGTTAATAAATCATTACTTTGGGCCTCATTACACGGATGTCGGAGAACCATGGCGCTATTAGCGCCATGGTTCATGCCGGTAAAATACCGGCACCGCCTTGGCGGAAAGGGGAATTACCGCCCCATTCCAAGGTTGGCGGGGCGGTAATTCCCCCTTCCACCATTGCCCTTCCCCATTCCCATTTTTGCCCCATAGGGCTCAATGGGAATGGGGAAGGCGCTAATTACGGTACCGCAAATTGCTCCCTGGGTCCCTTTGCGGGTTGGTTTTTAACGCCTGCAAAAAGCAGGCATTAAATCCCCCACCCCGCAAAGGGACCTCGTAGTAAGGCGGTAAGGATTTACCGGTACCGGTATTTTACCGGTACCGGTAAATCCTTACCGCCATCCGTGTAATGAGGCCTTTTGTGTGTTAACCTTGATTTCTTTTGTCAGTTTTTGCATTGCTTTTAGAGCCGAACATACTCCATTGCACTATCCTCGCAAGCAAATAGTTTCACCTCTGCCCTAATAAATAAAATTAATAATAGTAATAAAGATTGGCTGGAGAGACTAATTTCAATTTTTATGTTTTCAAAACAGGTACATCCTACCGTACTGCGACTTCCACCTATTCCAGACCCCGGCCGATGGTTTCTTCAATCGCCAGCTGCAGCTTCTTGTAAACAACTGCACTCCATTGACTATCTTATGGGACGATCGCCAAGGGCCCATATGCCCTTACGCAGTACTAGCGGCTAGAAGCAACATATCAACCTTTACGGTGGCCTAGTGCCTAGTTGATGGAACAGCCTTGCGATTCACCGTGTGACCAAAGTGCTTCTTTTAACGAAAATCAACACCCTGTGTACCATAAAGGAACAGCGCGTGACTCACGATAAACTTTAGAGGATTTGCGGATCGAGAGCAAAGAAAATAAATTCCATTCCGATTTAATATGCCAATTGCTGAATATTCTCTAAACATTTAATGTCAAGTAAATGTACTTTACCAAATGTAACGTATTGCTGTTTGATTTTAAAGTACAGTTTCATATTCCGAATTGTGGCGTGCTGTGTTGTGAGTTGATCTGTGTTGGTTTCCGGGTTCTGTGTGAAGTCGCGTAGAAGACGACTGGGCGCGTTTGCCTACGCAGCACAGTAACGTCACGGACAGAGGCAGGGAATATGAATGTTTTGATAATGTTAGGCTCAGGGGTGGGGGATATGATTTAGTGCCGCAAAAGCAGGTCACCCACGGTGATGGGGCAAGTGATAGGATTATCACAAAATGGCTGCGCCCTGCTGCCTGCTTTCGCGTGCGTTTAATGGATGAAAACTCGGGTAAGGTCCATAGGAAATTTTTCTAATATCGAGCGACTTAGGCTTAAAAACACATGGCCGACCCGTAGGGCCAATAAATATTTCTGACCGAACCATTCCTTTAAGTTGCATAAGTTTGAATCTAGCGTTGGGGGGCGTGGCTTGGCGGCCATGCAAGCGTGAGCTGATTCAGAGGAGCTCCCACTCGATCCGACAACTGATCCTGATATAAGACTGAAATAATCGTTGATAGGCCGAACAAACACTGGGAAGAGGCACCGGAGAGCCCAGAGCACGTACGGGGGAAGACCCGAAAAAAATCGGAAGCCGGAAGGGCGAAAACAGAGAAAGTGAAGTGCGCGAGACTCGCGGAGCCGTCAACAAAATGGCGGGCGCGTCTCACTGAAACCACCGCCCGCACCCTGCGACGCGAAGAAGCGCTGACGGCGGGAGGCAGAGCTTGGAGGGACTGACGACCAGCATCCAGGCAAGGCTAGGAAACCACCCTGGAGGCGGAGGTGTGGGGTACCGGCTCCAGCGGAAGAGGAGAGATGCCCGCGAACAGCATTACGCGCCGCCGCGCTGAGCCAGGGCGCTGAGCCGAGGCGGGTGACGACGTGGTGACCCGCGGCCGTGAGGAACGGGAGGCGGTCCGCGGACCAGACCGGAGAGGGGCCCGCGGGAGCCCGGGAGCCCCCCTCCCACCAGTGCGACCGAGAGAAGCTGCACCGGAACGGAGGCCAACGACCAGAGCATCACGAGGACGCAGCGGAGCAGCGGGGGAACCCGAGACCGAGAGGCATTAGGCCCCAGACCCGGAGGCAAAACGGAGGACTACCGAGCTTGGGAGGTGAGACACAATCTAACCAGGGCAGCGCCCGGACGGCCAGCGCCGACCGCCAAGCAAGGGAAGCGGGAATACACGGACTGCACCGCGGGGGGTGACACTGCCCCATGGGTGGCCAGCCTCCTCCTTGAAAATACGACAGGTGGCGGTCATCAACAGAGCGGCTGGAGAGGGGGCCAGTGGAGGCATACACGGAGTCTGACCCCAGCCCAGTCAGCTGCTCCGGGGATCAAAGGACAATCAATGGGAGAAAATAACCCACTCAAGCAGCACCCAGGTCGTTAGTAAAAGGCCTCCTATAGACGCCACGAACCACACAACTAGGCTGTAACACGATCGAGGAAAGGGCTCCCATGGGCGGCTAGCCCCCTCCTACAACATCAAGGCAGGAGCAATAGCCCGGGGGGAATATTACCCCACGGTGAGACAGGCAGCAACGCACCCACGGGTACGTGTGAAAGCAGTACTGCAGAGACACGGCGGTTGAATAACGCTGAGAGAGGACGGGGAGAGACCGCCCATCAGGGGCCAGCACAAGCAGGAAACTGTGAGAGGGAGCACAACCAAAAGGGTAAACCTGCGAACAAACCCACTGCAGTGCAAAGTAGACCCAGAACGAGCAAGATCCACACGCAGGCACGGAGCAGCCGGCGTCGATATGCCAGACAAGCAAAAAGGAGGCAGGGGGAGGCAGACAGTCATGGAGTCATTCGCCCGCAAATGTGATGATCAGCAGCCTGGGGCAGGCGAGAAGGATGCACCAGAGCCATACGCCACGCAAGGAGAGATCAGACAGGTGGAAGGCAGTATACAAGAGGCCATAGAAGCACTGAAGACGTCGATTGAAGGCAAGCTGGACGCAGTGATTGTGGATGTGGGGCTCCTCATACAGGACACGAGGAACTTGGCGGAGAGGATAACAACGGTGGAACAACAAGTACAGAGCAATACAGCGGACATGACCACCTCTCGATCGCAAATGTCAGAGGCGCTGGAGAGAATCAGTACACTAGAACGCAGAGCCGAGGACGCGGAAGGCAGGGCTCGGCGCAACAATGTACGTATAGTGGGGCTGCCGGAAGGGGAGGAAGGCAGAGACCCCACGAACTATGTAGAGAACCTCCTGATCCAAGAGGTCAGAGCAGGGACCCTGTCTCAGAGTTTCACAGTAGAGAGGGCACACCGAGCGCTAACTAAGAAGCCCCGCCCGGGGGCACCACCGAGACCAATGATCGCAAAGATCATGAACTTTAAAGACAGGGAAAAAATCCTGACGTTTTCAAGAGAAGGTGGAAACATAACGCGAAATGGGGCCAGGATAACAATATATACAGACTACACGGCACTTGTGCAAAGACAGAGAGCCCAGTTCTGGCAGACCAAAGAGCGCCTTTGGGCTGCAGGTGTGAAATTTATGCTGCTGTACCCAGCCAAACTTAAAGTCCTGCAAGACGGGAGGACACAGATCTTTGAGACAACGACTGATGCCCAAGAGTGGATGGACCAACGGGGGATCCCGCAGCTGAGGGAGGGGAATGAGCGGAACAGGAACGCCCCCCGGCGTGGTAGAGAGTGAGACTAAGCACGATACGCATGCCCGAAACCGCAGCAATAAGACAACAGAGACACCCTGCTGAGACGTGACGGAGCAGGATAATCAACAGCCGAAAAGTTCAAAGGCCTAAACTAGAGACTTGAAATGGGAGCACAAGACTTTGGGAAGCGGAACCGCCAAGACCCACAGTAAAAACCCCAGTAGAGACAATGTTTGCACTGTCAGTTTTGAGACACTACGCCGCGACAAGTACGCCGGAGGAGAGGAAGGCGGTACCTGGAGTGCGGCGGAGCCCGAGCGGGGGGAGGGAGGCTGGACGTTTGTTGTTGTTGTGGTTAACAGTTGAAGCAGTTCGAAGGTTAAGGTTAAGCTTGCAGGAAGAAGGCACAGGAGGAAGCGGACATAACAGTTGGCGTAAACAGGGAGATGGCACGACAGATAATCACATGGGGCAGTACCCAAACGCAGGGGACTGGCGGAGAGCACGGGGAAAGACTGTCAACAGCGAAATGAAGCCAATAGCAGCAAGAGCAACTTGGGAAGGAGGACAAACTAATCATTTAAAATTCGGCAAGCAGGGGACGGGATATAAATCCCCGACAGCGATATACCAGGAGAATATGACAGTAAGCGAGCCCATGGGAAAGAGCAGGCCGCTAGCGCTAACCTCCACAAAGACCGAGATGACCTGAGGATCGTCACGTGGAATGTAAGAGGGCTGAACACATATGTCAAGAGGCTGAGGATTTATACCTGGTTGAACAAAGCGAGAACCCACATTGCAATGTTGCAAGAGACACACCTGACGGCTGAAAAACAAGCCAAGGTTACAAAAAAATGGGGAGGTCAGATGTATAGTTCAACATACTCCAATTACGCAAGAGGAGTGATGACCTGGATTGCCCCTGGCATCCCATTCCAACTCATCAATCAAGAAAAGGACGCCGAGGGTCGGGTCCTGATTGTCCATGGGATGTTGGAGAATCGGGAGGTGTGCCTGGTGAACACCTACGCCCCCAACCATGACGCGACAGCCTTCTTTATGTTATGTTATGTTATGTTATTTTGCACTTATATAGCGCCTTATATACCATTGGTATGGTCTGAAGGCGCTGGTAGGTTGAACGCCCTTGGGAACCGAAGTTCAGATCAGTAGAGAGAGAACGGAGAGTCAAAAAGGTGCGTGTGAGCACCGGGTATGTGTGCAGCTCGTGCGGTACTCGTGTAATAGCTGCTTCTTAGCGGTAGATGTGGTGGTTTAGAGATCAGGAGAATGTGTTCGTTCTGGCAGGATTTATCCGGAACGGATGTGGCTGCGTTAGGCCTGAGGAAAATGCCTGGCTGGGGGTGTGATACCAGCAGTGTTTACATAGAATGATGTGGAGTAAGCGGCGGATGTTGGTATGAGAACAGTTATACCGAATGGTGTCATAGTATCTCTGTGTTCTAGTTGAGTGGTGATGTAAGGAGAGAGTAAGCGTGGTGGTGTGATATGATGGGTTATATGCTCTTTCAATGAGCACACTTCTAAATGCAACTTTCCCAGAGAGGGTACTGGGCGAACTTCTAAATTAAATTTTTCATAGCAAGGCTACTGGGCGAACTCCCATAGGTCGCTCCCACCCCCGCTGGCCCCGTACAGGAACGCTACAATAATCTGGGCCGGAGATCACAATTGCACATTGGACCCTCGGCTGGACAGGTCGGACGACAAGCATAAAAGAGCAGCGCCACCAGCAAGGGCGCTACGGCAGTTGCTGGACCAGCTCGAGGTCGAGGACATCTGGAGAAAGGTACATGGGGAAGAAAGGGGATACACGCATTACAGTGCTCCACACAGGACATTCACAAGGATAGATTACCTTCTTACGGGCAAAGAAACACTGGGGGAATTCACTGAGGCACATATACACGCTCGAACCCTATCTGACCACGCCCCCTTGAGAGTTACATGGGCACATACACACAGGGGAGCACCCATACCCACGTGGAGGCTAAGGGCAGAAGCACTACTTGACGGGGACTTCCAGGAACACATCCAAAACACAATAGATGATTACTTCGAGCATTACATGGGTAGTGTGGATAGCACGGGGACGGTCTGGGAGGCCTTCAAGGTGGTGGGCAGGGGAGAGGCAATGGGGAAGATGGGAGGACTCAGGCGGGAAACCCTAGCACAACTGGACAAGCTAGAAAGGAAGATTGAGAAGGCCGAGGGGCAGGCGGGGGAGAGAGGGGCAGAACAGGGCAACCTTACCACTCTGCGACAACAATGTGCAGCGACCTGGGAAAGACTAGGGCGTTTTGACTATGGGAAATATATACAGAAGCTGCACGCAGAGGGGGATAAGCCTAGTAGACTCCTGGCCTGGCTAACCAAACAGGAGACCACGCGGGAACCGATCAATGCGATTCAGAACAGTGAAGGGGAGGTGATAAGGACCCAGGAGGGTATAAATGAGGTGTTCTCGCAATTTTACGAGGACTTATACTCCAGAGTCCAGGAAGCAGAGGAGGGGGACCTGGAGGATGCCCTTGCGGAAATTAGGCTCCCACAACTAACGGAGGAGTGGGCCCGAATGCTGGACGCTCCCCTTACTGTGGAGGAATTGGCGGAAGTGATCACCCAACTGCCGACAGGGAAGTCTCCGGGGCCCGACGGGTTGCCGGGGGAATTTTTTAAACAGTACAGGGATGTCCTGGCCCCGAGGCTGCTGGAAACATTGGAGGAGGCATATGAGACGGGAAGGCTCCCGAACAGTATGTCGGAATCTATAATAGTCCCGATCCTTAAACCAGGTAAACCACCTCTCGAATGTGGGTCTTATAGACCGATCTCCCTGATAAATCAGGACTCCAAGATCCTGACAGCGGCGTTAGCTAACCGCCTTAAGAGGGTGATACCCACCCTGATCCATACGGACCAGACAGGGTATGTACCGGAACGAAATACGTCATGGAACCTTCGAAGACTCCACTATGTCATCGATAGGACGAACCAGGAGAAGGGGGAGTGCGCTGTAGCCTCACTAGATGCAATTAAAGCATTCGATTCGGTGGGTTGGGAATGGCTCCTGGGGGCGCTCGCCCATTTTGGGATAGGTAAGGGGTTTCTACGATGGATAAAGATACATTACAAAGACCCGAGAGCAAGGGTCAAGACAGGTAGACATGTTTCCAGGGAATGGGGCATAGAGAGAGGTACGAAGCAGGGGTGCCCCCTGTACCCAATGCTATATATTTTGGCTCTGGAGCCATTCGGGGCCTTCCTAAGAATGAACTACAAAGACACGGGCATAGAGATAGACGGGGAAACACACCAGATATCGATATACGCGGACGATATATTGCTTTACGTACAAGACCCACGCACCCACCTGCAGGACCTGCTAGAGGCGCTGAGTGCGTTTGGTAGGTTATCAGGAATTGTGGTTAACAGAGAAAAATCCTCACTGTTCCCCCTGGCCGGCCTGCGCACAATGCCGGCAGACCAATCGCCACGCCTGAGCATCAAATGGACCCCGACCACCTTCAAATACCTGGGAGTGGATATTTATCACGACACCACGGAAACACATATAGGCAACACGCAAGCAGCCCTGGACAAAATCGGGAACGCCATGAAATTCTGGCAGACTTTACCGTTGGGTATGATAGGCCGAGCAGCCTTATTAAAGATGACGGTCCTGCCCCGACTCCTATATTACTTCACAAACATCCCTTACAACATACCAGGGGCCTTCTTTAAACACCTGCACACCATGGTGAGAACCTTCTTGTGGGGAGGGGGGAGAAACAGGGTGGCACTAAACACACTACAAAGGGGCAATGAGTGGGGGGGCATCAAGGTCCCGGACTTTGAGTAATATTACTTAGCAGCACAGCTCCAATTTGTGGTACGATGGCTGGGGGAAGAGATTTCCATAGATGCAATACTTTTCCGGCCAACACTCCAGCAATACTACCTGAGAGAACTCCTATGGTTAAAAGCCGCCCAAGCCAAAGACCTTCCCAACATGGCCCAGTTAGGCCGAACATTGTGGAAAAGAGCCTGGAAGACACAAGGCACGCAGGACCCTTGCTCAAGACAGATCCCCCTGGCGGGATTAGTTGATACCCGAGTGGCGAGCCTGACCACGTATAGAACACAATGGGAAGACAAATGAGTAGCCCAAATAGGGGACTTGTGGCATGAAGGACAGTGGGTCGAATTCCAGTCCCTGGTGGACGAACAGGATGTACACAAAGGCCAATTCATCCTGAACAATAGCCTAGTGCAAGCAATAAAGAAAAGGTGGGACACCATGCCAGAGACAGAGGACACCAAAGGAGCGTTGGATGCATGGTACGATGTTTCTGAAGGGGGACACACCGTGTCCAGACTCTATGAGCAACTACTGGGAACCACCAACAAAAAGACACTGAAAGCACGAGCGAAATGGGAGGAGGAACTTAGACAACCCTTCAAAGATGGGGAATGGAACAGGATCCTCCAGTACACGAAAAAAGTCTCCAGGAACGCTAGGTTCAGGCAACTGCAAATCTATATAGTACATAGAGCATATCTAACTCCCAAGAGAATGTCGAGGATGGGAGATGGACAGACCCGGTGCTGCCCGCGCTGCAAAGAAGAACAAGCCGACATGCTGCACATGTTCTGGTCGTGCCCGAAGATAATAGACTTCTGGAACATGGTAAAGGAAAGGGCGATGACAGCAGAATTTCACATGCCAGCTGGGTCGCCGGCGTCTTATATTCTGGGCCTGTTCCCGAGGGGAGACCAGCAGATGTCGCACGTGGCAAAGATGAAAGACTTGATGACAATATTAGCGAAGCGCCGCATAGCGATGGCATGGAACAAGAGCGAAGGCCCCTCGAAGGAGGGCTGGTGGGCCGACCTGCAAAAATGGGCGATAGCAGAAACAGCAGTCTGGACGAGAGCCACGCAGAGGGGAGAAGGCAACAGCGGGGCCAGACCATTGGCATGGAACACCCTGGTGCAAGACCTGTTCCGAAACAGAGACGAAGACAACGCGAGCAACCCAGACGACTCAGGAAAAGAAGAAGTTGACCCGCTCGCGCCTGGGGGAAATATATAGACCAGAGAAGGGCAAACAACCGGAAAGGAGAAGGCCTGGCCGTGACCAGCGCGGACAATGGACAACGCAGATTTTACTTGGAAGTGCCAGCACATACACTCATGGACAAAGGAGAAGACACCCCCAGGGAAGAGAAGGGGGTAGCTTCGAGGGCTGTTTCTCCACCATAAACTTGACAACTGTTGTGAACCGGTCCTAAGAGGTGATGGACCACAGACATACTGCTGCTGCCTTCGAGGGAGGGAGAGGGGGTGCGGGGGGGGGGTGTTGGGTAATGGTTCTTTTCCTTTTTTGCCTTTTCTTTCTTGGTTCTTCTTTCTCTTTGTTGTAAAACCAATAAAAAGAAGTTAAAAAAAAAAGTTTGAATCTAGCGTTCCTCAACACTTTCTTCATGTAGTGTAGTGCTTTAGGCCATTCCACATCCGTAAATGCCTTGCCCAGTTCAGACTCCCATTGCGCTCTAACTCTAAGATTGTCATTGTTCACTTTGCTCAGCAGTATCTCGTACAGTCTGAATACTGCATGACCCCCCTCCAACACACTATACATGAGTTCCAGCCTAGGATCATCTTCTGCGCTCTCACAACTTACCGGCTACCGCCTTCCAACTGCCTTCACTATGCACATGGATGTGCGGAATTGGCCCTTGGGTATATCCTGTTCGGACACCAGTACTGAGAACTCTACCAGCTTACCCGCTGTTAGCAAATTACCCAGTGTGATCACCCTCGTTACTCTCCCAATGCTTCCTGATCGCACCCACATCACTTCGGTATCTCCTAGGAATAGGGGTCTGCAGTGCCCAGTGACTTCCAGGCTCTCTTTCATAACCTCACGTCCAACGTTACCAAGTGAGGCTTTTCTGTGGCCAGGCCCCCGTCTACTCACAATAATTATTTCAAGTGATATGGTCGACCGCAGCTTGCAAGAGGGTAGTATCAAACATTGCCTCATCTGCCAGCCATTGCAATACAAACTGCAGTTGCCGCACCAGGTAATATAACTCAAAATGTGGCAGCTTTATGCCCCCATTTTTATAATCTCTGCATGGCTTGCTCTGCGCTATCCTGCTTCTTTTCCCACCCCATCTGAATCCCTTCACCGTGGAATCCAATGTGTGAAAGAACGCTCTGGGAACCTCGTAGGGTATGTTCGTAAAGTAGTACAACAGGCAAGGGAGTACCCCTATCTTGAGAACCACCATCTTGAGAAGGGCCACCCTTCCTATAGCAGACAGAGGCAATCTAGACCAAAAGTCAATTGACTTTATGACCCCCTTATGCGCTTCCAATGTCTTCTTCCCATGTGAAGCTCTAAAATCATGCCACACATTGACACCAAGGTAACAAAACGTGTCAGTGGCCCAACTTAACTCCATGCCAGGCAAAAGTGCATGATTCATGCCCTCCAGCCCAGCTAATCGGAACAAGCATGATTTGTCTCAGTTGACAGTGATGCCCGAAGGTTTTGCGCAGTTGTCAAAGCTCTCAAGTATATACAGAACATTTACCTTCGAGTTTTGCACATAAAGCAGCATGTCGTCAGCATATACCGAGACCACATACACCGTCCCGTTCGCAGGTACAGCTGCATCTGCGTATTCTGTTCTCAGGAAAGAAGCTAGGGGCTCCAGGGCCAATATAAACAGCAAGGGAGAGAGTGGGCATCCCTGTTTAGTCCCCCTCCTCAATTCCCATTTGTCCGATACCTGCTTGTCAGTTTTCACTCTTGTTGCCGAGTTTGTATAGATTAGCCTAACCCACCTCAGAAACCCATCCCCAATAGCAAAGTGCTGCACTGCGGCATATAACCAGTCCCATCGGACCAAGTGGAAGGCTTTTATGACATCCAGGGAGGCCACAACATAGTATTCTTAGTTCGCTCTGGTCCTATCTATGCTTTTATGTAGCCTCCACAGATTCCAGGAGGTAGAACTGCCTGGGACACAACCTGTTTGATCTGTGTGGACTAGGGTATCAATCACTCTCCTGTTCGTAAGTAGCTCTATCAAGATCTTGCAGTCCTGATTCACCATAGAGAGCGCCCTATACGAGCCGCACTCTAGTGGAGTGGGGGATTGTTTGCCTTTATTATTGGCACAATAAGGGATTCTCTTATGCTGTTGGCAAGCACTTCCAATTCATATGCCTCTGTCAGCATCTCCAATAATCTTGGTGTCACATCTGCAACGTGTTCCTTGTAGATCTCCGCTAGGAGACCATCCATACCCTGCTTTTTACCAAATGGTAGTGACCTTATGAATGCCTTCAGCTCATCCTCCGTAAAGGGGTCATCCAGATGTTCCATTTGCTCCCTCTCTAATTGGGGCAATGCAATCTGGGACAGGGCCTCCTCTATATCCTGTGCATTTCCCTCCGGTTTCATGCCGTACAGCAGTTCATAATACCTGCTGAACTTATCATTTATCGCACTCTGTGCCCTTACAGTTTCACTGCATTCATCCTTAATGGCCGTAATCATTGCCCTTCTCATGTCCCCTCTGCACAGCCATGCTAGCATCCTGCCAGGCTTACCCCCACCTTCATGTAATTTCTCGGTGTACTTGGTGTAGTCGTACTTGCCCAACCTGTCCCAGTCAGCGGTACATTCTTGCCTCAATACCATGAGCCTCTTGTGTTCCCTCCCCTTCCGTGCCTGGGATCCCTCAACCAGTCATATCTTTTCTTCAGTCTTACCAATCCTATCGATCAAATCCCTCCTGACACCACCCATCTGGCCACTTGCCTCCCCCGTATGACCACTTTGAAAGCCTCTCATGTGTTTCCAATACTGTTGACACTACCATTATTAAACTCAAAGAATTCTTCTATCTTTTCCCCTATGTGGTTCCTAACTGGACCATCCAGGAGTGCTTCCACTCGCAACCTCCAGGTCGGAATCGACTGCCTGCTCAACTTCCTATACCATGTCACCCTCAACAGTGCATGCTCCAAAAGGATTCGAACCCCATAGTCTGCATCAATGAATTCTCCTATGCTCTGTTCCCCAGTGAATAAGTAATCTATGCGTGTGTACACGCCCTGTGGGTGTGAATAATGCAAATAGCCCCTGTTTTCCCCATGTATCGTTCTCCACACATCTCTCAGTCTGAGGTTCAAAAGTAAGGATCCCAGCAACTTGGCCGATGGGGCTGCCCTCTTATGTTTGGTGTCGGACCTGTTTATTTTTGGATCATTCGTACAGTTGAAATCCCTGCCCCCCATAGCCACATGGCACCCCTGTGCAGCGACAGTCTAGGGTATAGTGATTTAAAGAAGACAGTGGCATCATGATTCGGTGCATAAACATTAATGATGCATATCTCCTTGCTTTCCAGAAAGCCATGAAATATAACCATCTGTCCTTCATCATCCTGTTTTGTTTCTATCAATTGGAAAGGCACAGACGGAGCAATACATGTGAAAACCCTCGGGCATACTGTGAATAGATGGGGCCATAACCTTTTCCGCCCCACTTATTAGCCATAGTGGTCTGTCTGTCTGCTGTGAGATGCGTTTTCTGCAGCATAGCTAACCCAGCCCCCTTCATGCACAGGTAAGTGTGTACTCTTTTGCATTTGATGAAGGTATTAAGCCTCCTTATGTTCCAGGTTGCAATTTTCAGGTCTCCTGCCATCTCGATATACCTGGCTCCGTCATCCTGATAGTGGGCACTGCCTGCACCCGCCCCATTTTCTAACCCATTTGCTACATCTCTATAGTAACTTTCATGAATAGCAGGGCACCAGCCTTTACAGTCATAATCACGTCAGTGTAACAGTATAGCAAACAACATAACCCAAACATAACTTAAAATGCATAACAGCCCAATAGCACATGACATGTTCGGCTTTCACTGCTTCTCCCTCCCACCCTACCTCCCAATTCTCCTGTGCAGTATGCAGCAGCCAGTCATCTTAAAAAGAAAAGAAAAACAACTGGTGCCCCAATAGTAACTTCCATGGGGGTTACCGCAGCCTTATATACTCAAGTAATGACTCTCTTCCTTTGTTATTTCGCGGTCTCCCGCCACAAAGCTTGTCATTGTATCCTTTTACAAAACAGGACGAGCAAGACACCTTCTGGATAGCCAGCCCTTATGACTTCTGCATTCTTTGATCCTACGTATCTCTGAGCAGGGGCACTTATGACATGTCCATGTGTGAGTTTGCTTCTTCTGTGCTATCACAAAAGAGCGATTTACCCTTGTGCACAACTCTAACTCAGGCTGGGTAGATGAGCATATATATCGTAGTCCCCCTACCGCAACCTCTCTTTAGTGTGCCCAAAACTGAGCCCTCCATCGCTGGATCTGTAAAGTGTAATCAAGGTACACAGCCAGTCTTGCAGACGCTCTCTGGATGACCACCGCCCCTCTCTGGAATAAGCTAATATGCAATCTCTGTCTTTATAGTTCATAATCCTGGGGGTGATAGGTCGTGCGGCAGGGGGGCCCTGGTGGAGGTTTTTTGGTTAAGGATCTCTGTGCTCGTTCGACTGTGAAGCCCTGTGTCAGCATGCCCGCGCCCACCTCCTGCAGCAGAATATTTTCTATGCAGGCAGTGGGGTCGCTTCCCTTCTCTCCTTCTGGCAGACCCAGTATCCTTATGTTATTCCTTCTTGCTCTGCCCTCTGCATCTTTAGCCCGATTTCCCAGAACTCACACTCTCGCCAGCAGCTCCTGCGTGTCTGTCTGCACGGTTTTGATTCACGTCTTCTTTTCGTTGACCTGTGTTCTATGGTGCCCATCCTGTCAGCTAATGCTCACACCTCTTGTCTGAGGAGGCCAACATACAGCCTAACAATGTCTATCTTCCTTTCTACAGATGCTTGCAATGTAGCCATGGCCGCCAGTATCTGACCCTTCTCTCCGACGAGGCATGTGCCTGCGGTGCCCGCTCCCCCACTGCAGGCATAGACTTGCCAACATCCTTGCTGGTGCAGGCTTCCATTCTGGTTTGCTTGCTTTAATTCTTACTGCCCCTACCAGACATGTGAACTGTCCACTCTCCAGGGTACACCCCGCTATATTTCTTATGGAGGTCTCTGTCTTCCAGCACCTTTAGGTCTCAGCCACTGCACTGCCCCTGTTATCAGTATGCAGGGCAGTCCTGTGCTTTCCAGCGTGGGGTCACACAGGCCCCCTGTGAGTTCCTGCGGTGCCCCAGTCACCCGTGATACAGTGCTGCTCTTCCAGTCAGAAAGCTTGGTACCGCTGACGGACAAGGCCCGGAAAGCTGTTATCACCACCCTAACTCTATAGTGATAAAGTAAAAGAGTTAAAGGGCCTAAGTGTAGGATGCAAACAATAGTGTGTGGGCTTTTGCAGTAAACAGGTGTTAAACCGAAATCTTATAGTGCCTCCTTTTGATTTATATTGGCCTAAGCCTAGTTGCTCTATGGGGAAAACCACGTTGCAAAGTTCCGATTTTGAATCGACTTCACCGCCATTTTAGAGTCATCCGCCATTTTGATTTCTGTTCATATGATTCTCTGTTCTAAAATGGTGGACTGTGTTTTCAACTTGTAACCAAGCCTCCCGACCTTGAGTTCTGTTAATGTTTAGGCTGTCCAAGAGCCGACTGTTTAGACTAAGTAATGAGGTCTTGTACTACACATGAACTGTTGTCCTAGCATTGTCTACGCTAACAAGCCTCATCCTCGAAAACACATCTGGGACAAAACAGAGTAAATCTCAAGCGTGGACACAGGCTGAACTACATTGTGAAGGGATATAGACTAAGGCTTACCGCGGGATCCGAGAATATACATCACCATTGTAACTTGATGGAAATGCAAACTCATGTAATCCGTCTGCATATTATTGTATAAGCTGTATATGAACTAGGCACAAACTCTAGACCACGAATTATTAACAAGTAGAGGGGCTGGACAATATTTCTAAGAACTGCATAAAAGTGCGAATGTTTAGATGTCCAGCACTCTTTCTCCTCTCTTTGACGGGCTGGTACTCATGTGTTGAGAGCCAGATAGCTATCTGTAATTATATTTCTTTGTAAACTGCGCAGAATAAAAGATCTGTGAATCTTTATAGCCCGTGTTTGGTGTATTTCCTTTGTGATACTCAGCCTCAATATTTCTTTTGCTTTTACAGATGGCTCCCGAATAGGGACCCTCAAGATCGATGCCATCTCGTTGAAGAGTTGAGGCGGCTATCGGACCGGGATCAGATGGTGAGAAAGGGGGCCCCTTCTTGGATGAGACGCGACACCTCAACAGTACTGCACGGCCCGATCCCCAGATGGTGAGCACGTGATACGAGACGGCATCTTGACGAGGGTCCACATATCGAGGCGGGCAGTTTTGCCGAAATCACCAACCAAGAGGGTCCTTTGTTGTCCTTAGTTATCCGAACGGACCTCCCTTTGTCCTTTGATCAGGTGAGTCGTGCCCCAATTCCTAAGTATCCTGATATTTGATTTGGCGCATTGTTCTCGCGAGTACAATTATTGACCAGGTAACACCAGTAATCTGACATGCCTGAGAAATTGTCTGCCTGTTTCAGGGCGTTATTCTGCAGAGACAGACTATCTTTGGAATTTGGCCGTCTGGCACCACAGGAGGGGTCGCCGGCATATACTATGTACTGTAAGTACGGCATTGGTAGTATAGTGTTTAACGATACATGGCACAGACAAACCAGACATGCTTCCGAACTTCAGTGGCCAGTCAATGGTAGCTTTGAAATTTCTCGTATAGAATATTTAGAATCTATATTATTAAAGAAAAAAGCTAGACCTGCAGCATTTGATATGTTGCAAAATTGGAAAAAAGAAGCTATGCAGCAACTTAAAAGCAGAGAGAAACATGCACGCCGACATATGTCGAACGCCGAGAAAGCGTTATTGTACGCTCAACAAAAACAGTCAGAGTCAGCCAGAAACATGGATAGGGCTTTTCAACTTGGCATTCAGAAAATATACCCGTCTAAAGATTTTCATGCATCAGATGAACTAATTAATAAGCTTTTAAATGAACGAAGGCCTGGTGCCACTGCGCCACCTCCTTATGTACCTATTCCTGCTGCTTTACCTCTTCCTGCTGTTGTTCCTCCTCCTGCAGTAATTCCTGTACCTCTTATTACTCCTCCTATTGCTCCTCCGCTACTAGCTATTGCTCTACTTCCTATTGTCGCTCCTCCACCTGTACCCCACCTTTGCCTGCTGCCATGGGTCCGGTAGATTCATCTTTTACCTCGGTGATAGCACCTTCATTACCTAATGTGCAAGATTTGTCTATTTTTTCTCTTCCAAGTGGTTCTGCTCCACTTGTAGTTGATAAGAGAGCGGAATCGAAGATTGTAACTCGCAATACAGTTTCTAAAGAAAGAAAGCGAGATCTAAAGGCATGGGCTAGACAGTGCATGGAGAAGGGTGAACAATCTGATGTGTTTGCTACACTCTCTAATCTGGAAAGTTTTCCTGAGAAAACTTTTTTTATTGAAGGGATGGGAATCCATTTATCCGTAATGTGGAACAGACTGAATGATGTAGATATCCCTCAAGGGATAAGGGACCTAAATATTTTAGCATATTCAAGAGATACTGCGGAGAAAGTATATCAGCACGTCAAGAGGGTATTTGAGTTTAAAAAGGGAGTTGGAAAAGTTACAGAATTATGAAATAGATGGTGATAGTTTGGGTGCTATTTTTGTACAGAAACGGTTCCTTCCTCTTAGTAAGTCGATGAGTGAAGAAACGCGAATTTTCACAAGAGATGCACTTAGATGGATTTCAGACATGTCGATATCTCCCGTAGAAATATATGACATATATAGTCAGTATACGCCAGAAATGCAGAGGAAAGCGATACAGGTAATGGTAGAGTACCTACAGGATGAATGTATACAAAGAAAGATTTGTTGTCCCACAGAATTATTGAATATCTATGAGAGAGCTTTTTCGTCTGACACTCCTTCAGCTGCTTTAGCGCTCGATTTAGCTTTGTTGCTCAATAAGCGTTCGGAGTTACCTGTTACTCAGTTACCTATGAGAGAGGTTCCTCCGACATTCGTCCCTAAAGTCGAAGTTCCGGCTAATGCCGCAACAGGCGTTGCCGCCTATGATATTGATGCACATTATGTATCGCAGTTTGTTCACATCCCGTTCTCAAGACAGGAAGTGAATACCATTAGTCAATCTATTCCAGATATTAGGAAGAATCTGCCAGGATTCTATAAAGAGATAGAATCTGTCTTACAGTCATCAGTATTCACCCTGGGTGATATAGATTTGTTATTTCCTGTGCCAGGGTTAGGGGACACATGGGATAATTTGACTAGACAAGATAAAGATAGGCCAGCTGGTGAAAGACCACCGCAGGTAATACTGACTTTGCCTGATAGAATAGTGACAAAATTGAAAGCCTTAATTCCCGAAAGAAAGATAGTTTGGGATAAGTTCACTGCTTGTATCCAAGGAAAGTCTGAGGGTGCTACCGAATTCTTTAATCGGTTTGAACAAGTATTTTCAGATTTTGGCAGACAGGATTTAAGCACAGAGTCTGGAAAAAGATTATTTGTGGATACATTTGTGCATGGATTGTTACCTGACATCCAGTCACAAATTATGACCTCTGAGAGTTCATTGGCAAGCAAAGTCTCAGTCTGAAGTGTTGCATATGGCTCATTATTATGAAAACCGAGTAAATAATGAGAAGGAAAGGATTGAGAAAAGGAAGGGAGACTTGAAAACCAAGGTATTGTTGCAACAGATTGTTAGAGGACCTAGAGGGGGTAGTACACAGTTTCGGGGACAGTATGTTCCACAAGGTCACGTACCGTTGGGTCCTAAACACGTGAACCAATGTGCTTATTGCAGACAATAGGGTCATTGGTGAGCACAATGCCTGATCCTCCAGCAGAGGTCGAATAATACATATGGTAGCATGGGTAGACGATCCAGAGGCCGCCCTGGGGCAGGGGGTCCTGGTAGAAGCAAGTTTTCTCAGAATTCTCAGTCCTTTTCGCAAGACAATCAGCCACTGAGTGTGGACAATAGATATATTTTTGATCATCCTTCTACTGCTTATCTTTCTGAAGACATTCCCTTCGATGATATATTGTTTCGCTAGGATTGCCCAAAGCAGGGTTTGGAACCTACACCTATTCCCGTTAATCAGAAAGGTCCCTACGTTGAGATGATGGTGGAAAATAGGAAACATCTATTCTTGATAGATAAAGGAGCACAGAAGTGTTCCATTGACCATTCACGGGTTCCAGACATTCCACTGTCAGGGCAAACTAATGTTTCTGTAGGGTTTTCTGGTACGCCAGTGGTTAGTCCGGTTTCTTTGCCGGTACCAATTTCATTGGGTCCATTCACGAATCACTGTCCGTTTCTTTTGACATCAAACTGCGGTGAGAATTTGTTGGGGTTGCATCTGTTGAAGGAATTAAATAAAGTAATTCATTGTTCTTCGGATGGAGTGCGTTTGACGATTTCACCACAACAATTTTCTACCTCACAGTTTCTGACTAGACCTTTGCCGCCGGAATTTAGTGACGTTCCGGAATCTGTATGGGCAATTGACGACAACGATGTTGGTATTTTAGAAATTGAGCTTGTTAAAATTGTTTTTTAAACATGGAGTAAAGTTGCCACGTATTCCTCAATATAAGATTTCGATTTATGGTGAGCAAGCTTTGAAGTGTGCAGTTTCTGATTTTGCACACCATGGGGTAATTGAAGAAATTGCAGGTAGTTTGTGCAATAGTCTGATTTTACCAGTGTACAAGAAAGGGGATAATGCAATTCCTTTCCATTTCATTATCGATTTACGCACTATCAATAAGATCGTCGCTCCACAATTTCTTATTGTGCCTGATGTGAAAATGATATTAACAATGATCCCAGCTTCTGCTACTCATTTTAGTGTCATAGATCTTAAGAATGCCTTCTTCAGCATTCCTATACACAAGGATAGCAGATACCTGTTCGCGTTCACCCTAGGGGGACGCTTGTTTACATTCACCCGTGTGCCACAAGGGTACATGGAAAGTCCGAGCATTTACAGTAGGGCTTTGAAAGAACAGCTCGACACACTTGAGTTGCCTACTACTTGTATATTGCTTCAATATGTTGACGATCTTCTTTTGGGTGCAGAATCAGAAAGTGCTTGTAAAGAAGGCACTGTGTTATTGCTTATTCATCTAGCAAAACATGGACATAAAGCCTCACTGAAAAAGTTTCAATATTGTCGACAGGAGGTCGCCTATTTAGGCTACCTCCTGTCAAAGGAGGGAAGAAGGTTGACACCTGAACGAATTAAAATAATTTCTGGCATGTCTGTCCCAAATACGCAGAAGAAAGTCAGATCCTTGATAGGAATGGCTTCTTACTGTAGGCAGGGGATCCCAAACGTCTCACTAGTGATCAAACCAATGTTGGCTTTGACAAAGAAGGGCATTTCTTTGCCATTGCCATGGAACTTGGAACACCAGAAAACTTTTGATTTGCTCAAGACAGCACTGTGTTCAGCACCATTTATGGGCACACATAATTATAAAAAGGCCTTTGAGTTGTATGTGCATGAACGTGATGGATGTGCTTTGGCTGCATTAATGCAGGAACATGGGAGGAAGAATAGGCCGTCCGGTTACTTTTCCTCCCCCCTTGATCTTGTTGCATGCGCTTTGCCGAGATGTTTGAGAGCTGTCGCTGCTGCTGCTGCGTCTGTAAAACAGAGCGAGAGAATGGTCCTAGGCCATGCTCTAACCTTGTTGGCACCTCACTCTGTAGACGTTCTATTAAACAGAACACAAACACAACATCTTACCTCCGCATGATTAACGAGATATGAATTAATCTTGTTTTCACTGCATATTAACATTCAAAGATGTTTGCCCTCATTACAAGTCAGGCGTTAAGGGGTTAACGGCGCCGTAAAGAGCGTTGGCGCCGTTAAACCCTTAACGCCTGATTCACACTTTAACGCCTGCTTTTTGCAGGCGTTAAAGTCCAAGGCGCTAAGCGACCTTGGTGCTAATTACGGCACCGTAATTTACGGTGCCGTAATTAGCACCTTCCCCATCCCCATTATGCCCTATGGGGCAAAAATGGGAATGGGGAAGGGCAAATGGTGAATGGGGAATTACCGCCCCACTCACCTTGGAATGGGGCGGTAATTCCACCATCCACCATGGCGGAATCCGGCATGGACCATGGTGCTAATAGCACCATGGTCCACCGCCTGACTTGTAATGGGGGCCGTTGTGTATTGAATCCGGCTGAATTATTACCTCTTCCGCAAGATATCGCTTGCAGTGACGAAATGTCACATGACTGCCTTTATAAGAAACTAAAGGCAGGATTGATTTGAAAGATACACCTCTAAGCGATCCACAAGGACAGCTGTTTTGTGATGGCTCTTGTTTTAAACTTCCGGATGGTACATCCACTGCTGCTTATGCTGTCACTACATTAAGCACGATTGTGGAAACCAAAAGAATTTCGCATAACTCCACGCAGGTCGCAGAGATTATTGCATTGACCTGAGCTTGTGAACTTTCCGAAGGGCTTAGAGTGAATATATATACTGATAGTCAGTATGCTTTTGGGGTGGTTCACAACTTCGGTAGACTTTGGGCAGAACGATGTTTCTTGACCTCACATGGAACGAAGATTCAATATGGCACCTTGACAGTTCAGCTACTCTCAGCGCTTGCACTTCCCACTCAGCTAGCAATTATGAAATGCGCGGCACATCAGAAAATCATAGATGATGTAGGAAAAAGGAACGCTTTCGCTGACCACATAGCCAAACAGACTGCTACTGATCTCTATTCAGATATGTACACTACAAGGGAAGCCACAAACATCTGTACTATAGATGAGGGAATTAATTCCATAAAGAATATTCAAGCCAATGCCACTCTAGAGGAAACTAAGCTTGGCGAGGTTGGATGATGATGGGTGTTGGGTGGATAACTTAGAAGGAAAATGGATGTTGCCAGGTGCGTAGATCACTATGATGGTTTCAATGGCTCATGGTCCCACCCACATATGTTAGAAACTGTCCGGGTAAATGCTAATATCCCGAAAACTGCAGAGCGTTTTGTCCAGAGTTGCATGGTCTGTCTACAGCACAATGTGGGGAAGGGTACATCAACACCAAGGGGTAGTTTTGGTCCACCATCTGTACCTTTTGAAGCAATCCACTTTGATTTTATTGAAATGGAGCATTGCAATAACCTCAAATACGTCTTGGTAGTCATGTGTGCTTTCAGTAAATGGGTTGAAGCTTTCCCTGTAAAAGATGCCACAGCAATGACAACGGCGAAAACCATGCTCAAGGAATATTTTCCTAGGTTTGGTTTACCGAGGGTCATCTGGTCGGATAATGATCCACATTTTATCGCTGCTGTGATCCTACAAATATGTTCGGGATTACAGATCGATAAACGGTTCCATTCGGCCATACATGCTCAGAGTGCTGGATTGGTAGAGCGTCACAATGGAATTTTAAAGAACAAACTCGCTAAGACGTGTGCCGGCACCTATTTGAAATGGCCGGACGCCTTACTGATAGTGTTACTCTCTATGCGCACAATCCTGCAGACTAGGACTGGGCTCTCCCCATATGAGGTGGCCAAGGGTAGGCCAGCTAACATTTGGAATCTTCCTAAACCTAGGGCTTTGAGGGATATAGAGCATTTACTTCTTTCTGAATATTGTGAGCGGTTAACTCAAAATCTGTATTTGATTCATCAACAGGTGCGAGAAGCCCTCCCAGCCAAATACGAGGGGCCAGGTCACAGCATCCGACCTGGAGAATGGGTGCTCACGAAAGCTTTTGAGAGAGCATCCTGTCTCGCACCGCAGTGGAGAGGTCCCTTTCAGGCCCTAATGGCCACACAGACTGCCAAACGAGTAGCTGGAAAGAAACACTGGGTGCATGCAACGCATGTCAGGAGGATACCTTTCCCTTTGCCACACGACGAAGAAGATAAGGAGAAACGTACTTGCTCTGTTCCCAACGATCGATCAGCATTGAGCAACACCAAGGGTGTTCTGGAGACACTCCCTGAGCCCGCGGGACCTAGGGAAATTGCTGCTTCGTCTCCACACTCTTCTACAGATCATTTTGCACCTTTGTCTGGTCTTGCTGGAAATTCATCACTTCCATCAGGAAGCAATGACACACTGTTCACAGATCACACTGTACCAGGAGTCACAAGGTACAATCTGCATCCACGGAGCTAGACTTACTGCACGGTTCGGCTGTGCCTACAGGGGAACAACTGAAGGGCTTGTCCTTTGCCACATCTTTTGCATCTGAAGGAAAGTAGGTGGGGGATAGGGAAAGACTAAGAAAACGTGTGATTAGTAGATCACCAGCAAATAGACTATGGAGTTTTCACAGGAATCTTTTCGAAAAGGAGAGACAGCTTCAAAGGAACAATGCCTGTTATTGTCTCTACTCGTGCGGAACAAACAAGTGACTGTGTGGCCAACAGTGACAATGGATGATCAAATACATGGGGCCTCATTACGAGCGGTAAAACCGCCTGGTTACCGCCGGACTCGTATTACCATTCCGCCTCCGTGATTCCCAGAATTACCGGGGCATTACAACCCCGGTTTTCCGGGAATCACGGAGGCGGAATGGTGTTAATCCCCATTCCCATTGAGTCCCCTGGGACTCAATGGGAATGAGGATCATGGAAACACCGGCAGCATCTCGTAATGCTGCCGGTGTTTCCTCGTCCGCCTGCAGGCGGGCGGTGTTAAACCCGCCAGGTCAGACCTCCCGCCTGCAGGAGTTGTGATCGCCCGGCATGGAAACAACAGTGGCGGCGGGTTTACCGCCACCGTTGTTTCCATACCGGGCGATTTGTAATGAGGCCCATGGTCTTTTAAAATGTGTTGTTTTCTTGTAATTACGTTAACCAGTCTCACAGTATTAGTTGCCTTAGGATTTTGGTATATGGAAGAAGTACGCCCACTTGAAACATTCTTGCCTACTGAGAATGTTCCTACTGTATCTACACCTTTCGTGCACCTGCACACTCTATCTCCTAGACACTCTCAACATAGACAGAGCTATCATAATAATACATTGCTGTTAATAATGAACGCAACCCATGCCATTTTGAATACGACAAACTGCTGGGTTTGCTCTCATTTACCACAACATGGGGAAAAAGGGTTGGGCTGGTATAGTCATCCTTTGCTTTTAACTACTGCATGTTATGCTTCTCTAAAGGCACTATTCTTTGGCCGGTGGAATGATAGTATCTCAGGGAATTTTGACGGGACGAATTTGAATGAATTTGAAAGGCGATGTTTTAACGCCTCTGGGATGCTCACTCTTTGCAAATAGGAGCAAGCTTAATGTTGCTTCTATTAGGCCTTCTGATAGACTGTCCTGACCTTTTCAATCTCTGATTTCTTTTAAAATGGCTCCTATAGGTAATAGGGATGCCACAGCACCTTCTTATACTGTTAACCATAGCCCCAACTCTGTTTCTTTCTGCATACAGAGGAATGGTACTCAGTCAATGGGCGATTTCAAGGGTTGCACCAATGTTGCAAACTTGACCAGTGAGGACAGACCTTTGTATGTAAGCGAACCTGTCTACTTCGTTTGCAGAAATGAAGCTTTTCCATGGCTACCTAGGGATTGGCAGGGAACTTGTTATTTGGGGATTCTGCTACCAGGGGTATATGTAGCAGTACCACTGAAATCTCTAGGGCTCGTCCAAGGCGGGACGAGAGCGGTGATACTCCTCCACAAATTCTGGGTGATGTAGCAAAATCTTTTGTACCATTTTGGGGGCAGATTATGGATTCCGAGAACATTAGAAGACTAGCGAGAGTACTGGAGAAAACCATCAACTGGACCATTGACATACTCTATAACATGACTCTAGAGCAGAATACAATTGGATAAGTGGCGCTACAAAACCGGATGGTATTAGATGTCATCTTGGCTGAGCGTGGTGGAGTATGCAAATTAGTGGGATCCGCTTGCTGCGTTTTCGTACCAGATTCCTCCCCGACCATCTTTAAGGCAATACAAAATCTGCATGTCCTAAATTCTGAAGTACACGTTCCCGAGGGGAATTGGGATCTTAGTACTTGGTTCTGGGACTTCTTATGATCTTGGGGATGGAAGCTTCTCTCGGTCTTGTTGATAATTCTGGGTATTCTGTTGTTTTGCTGTTGCTGTATACAATGTCTTCCTGCCATATGTTCAATGTTAGGAGGATGTTGTGCACAGACTATGGGAACGTTAGGACCAAAGGTACACACACCAGTTAGGAAGAAAGACCAACGAATTTGTAATGAAGGAAATTTCCACCGCAGATCTTATGGCAATTGATATATCTGATGAATGTGATTCAGGATCTATGGATATTGAAACGTGGAGTTACTCGTGAAGCAACTAATTTCTAGTTTAGCATTTGGCAAAGGCCAAAAGGAGGGTTTGTTAAACGGAAATCATATAGTGCCTCCTTTTGATTTATATTGGCCTAAGCCTAGTTGCTCTATGGGGAAAACCGCATTGCAAAGTTCCAATTTTGGATCGACTTTGCCGCCATTTTAGAGTCATCTGCCATTTTGATTGCTGTTCGTATGATTCTCTGTTCTAAAATGGTGGACTGTGTTTTCAACTTGTAACCAAGCCTCCCGACCTTTGAGTTCTGTTAATGTTTAGGATGTCCAAGAGCCGACTGTTTAGACTAAGTAATGAGGTCTTGTACTACACATGAACTGTTGTCCTAGCATTGTCTACGCTAACAAGCCTCATTCTCGAATACACATCTGGGACAATACAGAGTAAATCTCAAGCGTGGACACAGGCTGAACTACATTGTGAAGGGATATAGACTAAGGCTTACGGCGGGATCTGAGAATATACATCACCATTGTGACTTGATGGAAATGCAAACTCATGTAATCCGTCTGCATATTATTGTATAAGCTGTATGTGAACTAGGCACGAACTCTAGACCACGAATTATTAACATGTAGAGGGGCTAGACAATATTTCTAAGAACTGCATAAAAGTGCAAATGTTTAGATGTCCAGCACTCTCTCCCCTCTCTTTGACAGGCTGGTACACATTGTGGGGTGTTGAGAGCCAGATAGCTATCTGTACCTATGTTTCTTTGTAAACTGTGCAGAATAAAAGATCTGTGAATCTTTATAGCCCGTGTTTGGTGTATTTCCTTTGTGGTACTCAGCCTCAATATTTCTTTTGCTTTTACACAGGGTGATGCCCTCGAGTTCCTGAGGGTGATGCCCACCCGTATGTGATATTTGCAGAACTATAGGAGGTATACGCGTATGCCTGAGCATTTGTGAGAGTCAGGCGGTGGGAACACTTCAGTCTTTGTTGCCAGCACGGCTACTGGAAATGGGGCAAGCCATACAATCTGTAGCCTGTGGCTCACAAAGTGGACAACCCGAAAGCAAAATGCCACATTGCAGGGTTATAGTATTCAGAATTGCCCACACAATGGCATAGCAAGTCACTTTAGCGTCACTGGTGTAGTCTTCCCCCAGCTGATAATTGCCACCTGGTGTTCTCTTCACTCCTTATTAAAGTGGGACAGAAGCAGCAAACCTTATTGTTGTTGAGGTGGGTCTGCAATGAAATGGGCCTTCTGCTCGCTGCGGCAGAGCAGGCTCCAGATGGATGGCCACACCCTTCTCCACTCCTCTTACCGACAAATCCCAATGTCGCTCCGTCAGCCTCTGCAGCCCAGGCAAGGCTGCCGCAGCCACAGCACACCCCACAGGCAGGCATGTTCTCTCAGCAGCTGGGCCGGTGTCGTCTGCTCACACTGCACCTCAGCACAGGCCACAAGCACGAACTCCTGTCTCGTTGGTGCTTCAAGCGGGCCAGCACTAGTCTTCTTCCCGGCAGCGCACCACTGTTTGTCCGCAGGCTGCCTCTTCCTGCTGCCTCTTCCTGCTGCCGCCCATGGCAACGTATCTCCGAGGGGTGTAGACACCTACTTAGGCATCGCAGAGGCGCCTGCCATTTTGCTGGGTCTTCCGACTTGGGATCAAAGGCACTCCGTGCAACAAGGACTTTGTCCACCGGCCACTTCTGCTGTTTCCCTGCAGTTTTACACAGCAAGTACGTGATTACAATGTCAGCCTGGTCACTGTAAAAGGCAAAGCAATTTAGGATCCGTGCAGGAGCTCACTGTGTCTGCGGCCTCAACGCATGGCTGCTCAACTGATGAAGACTAACTTGTTATTTAAACACTATAAAATAATACCACGTTTATCTAACTTTACTAATTCAACTGTCTAACACCTTACTTCGTATTAAAGTAAGGGTTTTACTTCGCCATCAAAACATGTATTGCTACAATCACTATTCTAAAACACTTATAGGCTTCGACAGGGGTCATTATCACTTTGGATAATGACCCTTTTCTCGACTTATGGCCCTCGTCTTCACCGGGAGCCATAACTTGGTTGCAATCATTACCCCGCAATTACCCCTCCCTTGGTATATAAGTGTATATTAATATCTCGGCTGATGCCGGAGCTAGACATACATGCAGTGATGTTCGCGCGCCACCCCGAGAAAGAACTTGGAAATTCAGCACATCGCTTATAGAGAGCAATGCCAATTACCAATCCACTAACAATTTCACCCCTCTCCCTACACCTCTCAAACTTTAACCAAACACAACCACAACCTTATACCACAACAAACCGCACCAACGTCACTACACCGCAACAACAAAACAAACCACACATGGACTCACACAACAGCACACAACGTCTACCGACCGGAGAACACACCAAGCCCAGCCAACAGAGTTAACTGGGTTGAGGCTGCCAACGGCACATCACTGCTCTCTTGCACGTTTCCCACTTACTCCCACTAACCCTCCCCCTTCCCTTTTCAGAGACGCCAGAGCACCCGGGGACCACTCCGGTGGTGATAGTGCGCGGTACTAATGTCTTTTAACATTAACATTCACATCTCATAAAAACATAAAGATAAGCCATAAATGTGAGCGTGCCCTATTGGGAATGAAAAAGGCCAAATAACTTAATAACTTGTTCTAGGGTATTGGGACCTCTCACCCCTAATTACCGCAGTTTACATTGGCCCTTATAGAGCGGGCCAACCATCCATAGCCCTATCCTACCTCCTTCCAACCCCATTTGCCACACACCACCATACCCCATTTCTTACCACTCTCTATCACTCTATCTGCCGTATATCCTCCAAGGTAAAAGGAGTAAAATGGATCCTCAGTGAAATGGCTGCAGCGAAATGTGGGTGGGGGGGATACCGTTTCATATCCATCTAGTCCTACCCATAAAACAGTCCAGCAATGAAATGTTAGGCAATTCTCTTCAGAACAAGAATACCAACAGCAACCCGAGGGGTTTCTGCTTTAATGGAGGACGTCGTACAGCTAGGGTGTAGCGTCCCTCTAGGCACAGTGAGAAAACGATTGACATCCGGATTACCTATACTAATCTAGGGGGAAAGCCTGAGTGTTTCAACATTTGCCAGAAATGTGCCTCTAGTGAGAAGAAAGATGTCCAAATAACCTATTCTATGGGGTGATATGATATGTTATGATATGATATGATAGGTTATTTATAGGTGGGGACCGAGGCAGAAACATGTGTCTGGGCTGCTGTTTGTACTCTCAATTTTAGAATTGCCTAGCCTTGCTGGACTATTCTTGAGCGCAGGACCAGACTGATGTGCAAATTGAAATTTCTCCTCTGTTAAAGCGCATTGAGCTAAAACAAGATTGTTAGCCCTTCTGAGTAGGCACCATCCCACAGAAAAGGTTATTTGGCCATGTTTGTTCTCAGTAGAGGGATTTTCACATTTTTTGTAAAAAATAAAGATGTCTATTCAATTCAAGTGGCACTCCTTTACCAGACTTTAATGGTTGTTCGGTACCAAAAATCTGTGGTCAGGTTTTTAAAACATCAAATGTTAATGAGATTATTTCTCTTCCTGTGGTGTGCAATTCATGTAAATTAGCATTTCTAAAATAATTAACCATCACAAGGAGAGAAACAGTCCCCATTTAAAATGGATGCAAGATAGACATTCCTTATGTTGCTGAGTTTTTATAATGTCTATGCATGGTGAGTGTTGTGGTGCTGCCCCTTTGGGGGCTTCAGCACGCAGCAGAGTGACGTTGCACTCCGCTGCGTGCCTTTAAATAAAGGGGGCATGTCCCGACCGGCAGAGTGACCAGGGAGCCCGAACCGAGCAGACGTCTCTGGAGTGAGTCTGTGGAAGGAGGGGGCTCAAAGGACATTGCAGGGCCTCACAGTGCTACACAACAGTGGTGACGAGACAAGAGTCACGCCCGGGCCCGGTGGTGAAAGCAACATTAATTTTTCAATTCGACGAGGTGTTGGAATATCTCGTTCTATGCCACGGAGAGGGTGTGGACCACGCGGCTGGGGGCCATTTGGTTGATAAGGCCTAGGATGGGTAGGACGTTCTGGAGGGGCTCCTACACGCCATCCAGGTCCAATTTTTTGATATATTGACAGCGTGCAGCTGTTTCTGCATGCGCAGCCCATCAGATGGTGGAAATTTCGATTTTGATGAGCATTTCGTCGAGTTGAGGTGAGGTCCTGGAGGAGGCCTGCTGTTTTTTTGTTGGTCCCCTAGACCCCCCTGGCTCAATTTTTGGACACTTCCTGCTTTTGCCTGTAGTCCATACTACCTCATACTGGCTGGCTGCTAGAGACTGGAGCATGAGTGTGGCCTGTACTGTATTTTGGACTGGTGTGGTGAATTTGAAGATCAAGAAGGCCTGCAGAATTCTTCCTCCTTTGTGAAGCAGACTTTCTGGGTGAGTTGCGGCCCCATCATCATCCAAGGAGGGGTGCTTGTGCGCCTAACCCATAAATGATCAGGTCGATCAAGCTGGGGCCCAGCCAATAGCCCAGCCGCTGCCCCAGGTCCAGCCCCCACCTGTGATCCAGCTTCTACCCCTACTTGCGCCTCAAGCTATGGCCCAGATGAGACCACCCAGGGCATTACAGCCAATCCCTGAGTTTGATGTCTCTGGCCCCCTGTCCAGCCTGGGGCTTAGGTGGAAGCGGTGGATTGATCACCTCGACATTTACTTCAGGGACACGATGGAGACCAATGAGGACAGCAAATTGGCGACCCTATTGTACTCTGCGGGGCCTCCGGTACATTAAATCTTTGACTCTCTCCAACCAACAGAGGCCTCCTATGGTGCAGCGTAGACGGCTCTTCATGACAACTTCCTTCCTTTAGCGAATGCGGACTATGAACGCTTTGTGATGCTTTCCACCCGTCAGAAAGTGGATGAAAATCTTGACACCTTCTATGCCGTCTCCAGCAGCTATCAGTGGCGTGTGCCTGGGACAATACTGATGCAAAGGTCAGGAATCAGCTGATACAAGGTTGCTCATCGGGGAAACTACGCAGACAGGTGCTGCGGGAGCCTGGAATCACCTTGCCTCGTATACTCGAATTGGGTCGCTGCCAAGAAGTGTCTGAGGTATGTGCGTCCAGGATGGTCTGTGCCATGGGCCGTGGTGGCAGAGGTGCCAGGAGGCCAGCAGGTAGTTTCTGTGACAGGGGCGGAAAGCCAGGGGAGGCATGCCTGAAGTACGGGTATGACCTGCCCCACCCTGCTGAGTGCTCAGCAGCGGGGAAAGCATGTGGTCAATGTGGCCTAGCCCACCACTTCGCCCGGGTTTTCAGGGCATCCCTATCAGTGATGGTGCCGAGGGGTCCTGTTCGGTCAATGTCGCCCAGGTCGATCAGGGTGATGAAGGTGCACAACTGGACGAGGAGGAGGAAGAGGAAGAGGAGAACATTTTCTTTGTATCCAGCGTCGAGGCCCTCAAATCAAAGAACAGACGGCAACAACAAATCATCTGTCCCGGTGCTAGTGGACACAGGGTCCTCTGTCAACATGATGTCCAGGCAACACTACGATGCCATTGAGTCCCCCCCGAAACTGGTTGCCCCCAGGGCCCGCATCTTGACTTTTGGGGATCCCAGCCATTTCCCCCTAGACGGTGCCTTGTAGCCGAGGTCGGGCATGGTGATTCAAAAATAAGGGCCTGCTTCTATGTAACACCTGTTAGCACCAACACGTTGTTGAGCTGTGCTGCGGCGAAAGCCCTAGGGATTGTGAGTTTCGGGTACTCAGTGTATGTGGAAGACATTCACACATTATTGTAAAAGTACTCCCGTTTATTCCAAGGGATTGGGCAGATGGCAGGCAGTCCGGTGATGTTGCATATCGATGACTCGGTGCAGGCAGTCGCTCTCAAACACCGCCGGGTGCATTTCCACTTATGGGAGTTAGTGGACTAAGAACTGGACAATCTCGTCCACCTTGATACTTGATATCATCGAGAAGGTTGAAGGCCCAACACCGCGGGTGTCCAAAATTGTAGTTGCACGAAAACCAAAGCAACCAGACTCTGTGAGAATCTGTGTTGATATGCAGCTCCCCAATAAGGCAATACGGAGAGAGCGGCATTTGACACTGACCATAAATGACATCATCACTGAGCTGCAGGTGGCCCGATTCTTTTCAAAATTGGACCTTAGGGCCGGGTACCACCAGGTCGTGTTGCACCCTGAATCCCGCTACATTATGACGTTCACCACTCACAGAGGGCTGTATCGGTACAAGAGACTGAGTTTTGGGGTGTCCCATGCAACAGAGGTATTTCAAAATATAATTCGTGGTGCCCTGGTGGACCTCGACGGCGTCTTGAACTTAAGTGACGATATCCTTGTGTTCGCAAAGTCGGAGTCGGAACATCTGCACAAGCTCGCTAAGACTTTTGAACAGCTTCAGTCCCTGGGTCTGATGATCCACCTTGAGAAATGTGAATTTCTGAAACCTACCATTGAGTTTTTCGGGTTCATGTTCAAGGAGGGAGGTGTGCCCCCGACCCCTGGAAAGTCAAGGACATCAAGGATGCTCGCCCACCGGAGAATGTGTCGGAGGTAAGGAGCTTCTTGGGCATGGTGACCTACTGTGGCAGCTTCATAAAGAACTTGGCCTCTCGGTCAGAACCCCTGCGAGCCCTCACAAAGAGACAGCGTGGCAGTGGGGTCCACTTAAACAGGCGGCTTTTGAGGACATCAAGAGCGCCCTCACGGCCGAGGACACCATGGCAATTTTTGATCCTGCCCTCCAGTCGTAAATCATAGTGGATGCCTGTCCGTTTGGTCTGGGGGCAGTGTTGACACAGATCGGCACCGATTCCAGTGTCAGGCCGGTGGCGTATACCAGCAAGGCGCTGTCTGAGAATCGAGTGAGAGGCCCTGGCTGTTCTGTGGGGGTGCAGGCACTTCCGGTTGTACATTCTGGGTCGACCTGTGACGGTCGTGACCGACCCCAAGCCTTTGCTGCCCATCTTGGCAGGTTCTTCCTCGAAACCACCGGTGAGGATCGAATGGTGAATGCTGGAGCAGCTCGAATATGGGGTCTCGCTGGTCTCGCTGGTCTATCGACCGGGCAGCAACAATGCGGCTGACTACCGGTCTCGCCATCCCAGAGGGGACCTGGAGGGTGAGGTCGATGTCTGTGCAGAGGAAGCGGAGGCCCATGTTTGGTTGGTAGTAGAGGTGGCGACCTTGAACGCATTGCCGTTGGACTACCTGGAGGCGGCTGCGGCCAAGGACGAGTGTTTTCGCATCCTGAAATCGGCGATGCAACAGGGATCCTGGAAGATGGTGCTGGATTCTCTGGCGATGCGAACGCAGGACGCAAAGGTGGCACTTGAGAAGTTGTGGAAGGTGAGGGATGAACTGTCATTCTCCGGGTCCAGCCTCCTACTTAGGGGCGACCGGATCGTGGTCCCTCAGGCAAAGGTCCAGGTGGTCATCGGGTTGGCCCACCAAGGTCATCAAGGGGCTGCTAAGACCAAAGCCCGCCTGCGCCTCAGGGTGTGGTTTCCTGAGCTGGAGAAACGCATGAAGGAGTTTGTGGCGTTGTGTGTGTGGTGCCAGGCGGTGTCCCCAGCGCAGAGAGAGACTTCCATCAAAGCCATGCCCTGAGGCACACAACCAACGGAAGTGGTGCATGCCGACATAGCTCCACAACGCAGGGCACCCACTTCCTGGTGGTGGTTGATGAATGGTCCAGATACCCTGATATTGGGTTCATTGAGTCGATGGCCTTCGTGTATGTGGTGGTGGCCATGGAAAAGATCTTCGCGGCTCATGGACTCCCCAGGATTCTGTGTTCGGACAATGGGGCACCATTTCAGGGCGAGAGGTTCGCGGCCCTGATGGAGGACTACAGGGTTCAGCACAGGAAAATCACCCCACTGTGGCCCAGGGAAAACGGGGAGGAGGAGAGACTTATGCGAACCCTAAACAAAGTGTTCGGCATCACGCAAGAGCAAGGCCGGTGCCTGGAAAGGGCGCTCTACCAGTTTCTACGTATCTACTGGGCCACCCCCCCACACATCCACGGGAGTGGCCCGGCGGAAGCCCTATTCAAATGCTGCCCGAGAGGACTGATACCAGAGGTCGGGGAAAAGGAGCCTGCGGTCATTGAAGATCAACAGGTGGAGCATGACCGCAGGCTGAGGACTGAATAAGAGAATCAGAGGAGAGGGCTCAGACCTCAGCAACTCGTGCCTGGTGATGAGGTGCTTATCAGAAACAGGCACCCACATGGGAAGTTATCCCTGATGTACGAACCTCAGCCATTGGACATAGTGGCTGTAAATGGGTCCATGGTGACGGCCTCGGATGGCAAGGCATTGGCCACTAGAAACGTGAGCTTCTTCAAAAGACAGGGGGAACCTCGGGCGGAGGTGACCCCGGACAAGGACTTCATGCAGGTTCCTGATGAGAGCGGGGGTGTGGCCCCTCTCCCTTGCTCTCCGGTTAGTGTGACGGCCGTCGAGGGATCCCCGCTCCAGGAGGCGAGCAGGAGGTACACCCTGAGGACAGGGCGAGGGAAACCTGTTTGCCTCAGTGACTATGGGCCTCATTACATGGTAGGCAGTAAGGGATTACCGACACCGGTAAGGGCACCTGTGCCGGTAATCCCTTAGCGCCCTACTAGGAGGTCCCTCAACGGGGCCCGTCCTTAACGTGTGGTCAGACCACACGTTAAGGACGGGACCCGCTGGGGACTTCAGAGCTAATAACGGTACCAGTAATAGCAGTACCGTTATTAGCTCCTTCCCCATTCCCATCGAGCCCTATGGGCGCTCGATTGGGAATGGGGTATGGTAATTGGCATGGGGACTTACCGGGTCCTCCAGGGTCGGAATGTCCCGGTAAGTCCCCATACCGCCTACCCGGACCCAGAAGGCGGTAAGGGGTAGCCATGGCGCTAATAGCGCCATGGTTACCTCCTACCGTGTAATGAGGCCCTATGTGTTGGAACAGTGAGTCCGAGGGACCCCGGTGGGGTGCGCTAGCGGTAAGGGGCCCCGGGTGGCTGTGATTAAAGGGGTCCAGTAGGGTTCTGCGTTGATGTGATGGTTATGTTATCGGAGTAGTATGTTTATATCGTTTATTGTTTGTCCTCATGAAAAAGTAGGAGTGTGGTGCTGCCCCTTTAAGGGCTTCAGCACACGGTGGAGTGACGTTGCACTCCGCAGCGTGCCTTTAAATAAAGGGGGCGTGTCCCGGCAGGCAGAGCAACCGGGGAGCCCGAACCGAGCAGACGGCTCTGGTGTGAGTCTGTAGAGGGAGGGGTCTCACGGGACATCACAGGGCCTCACAGTGCCACACAACAAGTGTTGTGACATAGGCTATGAGCCACAGGGCCCGTGCCTAATCACATGTTATGGGTCACATGCAAGAGAGCTCCGCACACGTGGCCAGGTCCACCTGGCCACCACGGCCCCGGCTCTGCGGGCACCCAGGCCGGGGTCGCATCCCCAACCTGCCTCACATGGCTGGGGGACCCACAGGGACGGCGTTGCCCGGCAGGGGCACCGTCTGGACGGCGTTGCCCGGCAGGGGCACCGTCCTCAAGCTGGGCCCCGTCATTGGGCCCAGCACACGTGGCGAGGCACAATCCTGGCACCAACACAGCACACACACGCGGAGTCAGTTTCACTCGTGACTGCCGAGCCGGAAGCGGCTCGGACCTTTTATTAGGTTGGTCACATGGGTAACCATGTGACCACACAACTCCGTGGAATGTACCATGGCCCCTCACAGGGGTGCCATGCAACACTCCTCCTTTTTCATAACAAAATACAAAACTCCAAAATCCCACCATAACTACCACTACTACTACTGGAGCCACTCTACTACTTTACACACCCTTTATTAACCTGGGTGAGTGGCTCTCACGTCCCTGAACGGCACCAGTGAGGGCTACTGGCACCACATAAAGCACTCGGAGTCTACAGGTGCGCACCACACAACATTGCCCACTAACTGGACCATTTTAAGCAAGTCCGTGTCTGCAGGCTCACAGTCTTCCGGGGGAATGGCAATTATAATGTCCACCGTGCGCATGGAGTCACCGGAAACCAGCTCGCACCCTCACCAGAGTTCGGTCAGGACATTCACAGCAAACAAACCGGCAAAGCCGCACCTGGGTAGGCCCAGGGGCCACATCGGCCAAGTCCACAGTCTTCGGGGGGAGGCCCCCTCCGTACGCCTCCTTTCCTCTCCAGGGGCAGGCGGCAGGCAAACACCGGTGGTAGGGTGCCCTATCTGCAGGCCCCTCCCAAGTATTCATCGAGGACGGTGATGATGACGTCCGTCTTCTGCATCTCCGTGTCTGGACACCGTCTGTGTCCTGCCTCCCGTTCACCAGAGACAAAGAGGGGCCGGCAAAGCCGCACCTGGGGAGGCCCAGGGGCCACATCGGCTAGGTCCATTTGTATGGGGGCAACACCCCTTCGGGCGCCTCCTCTGCCGTGTCCTTGCGAGCACAGCTGGTGTTGGGCCCGCTGCCTTTGTTCCCTTTCCCATTGCAGGCCCAGTCCGTGGTGGGCCAGCATCCACTCCCCTCTTTTCCATTGTGGGCCCGGATTGGGATGGGCCCGGCTTCTGTTGGGGTGAGGGCAGGCAGCTCCCCTCCGTGTCGCGGTTGAGGTAGGGCAGCGTCTCCTTTGTTCCATTGGCAAACCCCGTTTGGTTTGGGCCTGCATCATCGCCTTTTCTCCTTTTTTTTTTTTCGAGCGGGCCCAGCTGGTCTTTTTTTTTTTTTGGCCCGCCTCATGTGTTCCTCTGTCGTGGGCCAATGGGGGCAGCCGCAGCTCACGCGGCCAATGCAGCAGGCCGTAGCAGGGGCTCCAGTGTTTTCATTTACTTTCCGGCAGCTTGCACGTGGGGGAGGGGCAGGCAGCTCAACTCTGTGTTTCGGGAAGGGACGCCGGGCATCCACTCTGCCCGCTCCTCGGAGCGAGCGCCCCATTGTCCTTGCGGGCCCCGTTGGTGGTGGGCCCGCTTCATCACATTCTTTTTTTTTTTTTTCCATCGCGGGCCTAGGTGAAAGTGGGCCCGCCTCACACTCCTGGATTGGCGGATGCTGTCCACGCTCGGGCCGCGCCCGTTGTTTGGCTGCAGGGGGGGAAAAGGGTCTCACCATGCTGCAGCCATGGGGGCGCTCCCGCGGCCGCATTCGTTTTGCTCATGCGGCGACGCCGCTCCCCTTCCATTTCCTTCTTGCGGGCCCAGCTGTTGTTGGGCCCACCCTATTGTGGCGGCCACGGGGGGGCCGGGTATTCCTTTCGGCTCCAGCCGCCAGCACTTCTTCGTGTGGCCTCTTTTTTTTTTTTGTTGCGGCTGAGGCCGCAGAGCAATCTCCCTCAGATGGAAGAGGGTAAGGCATCCGCTCGCGTGGCCGCCGCCGCTGGTCCTCCTCCACACGGGTGGGCAGCAGCACCTCTGCCGAGTGCCACCTCATTTCTTCGTGGGGCAGCCGCCGACTTGTTCCGCCTCCAGTTGGCGTTGGGCCCGCCTCACCATTTTCCTTTCCAACTGGGCCCGCATCCTCTGATTTCTTGCGGCGATGTTTTCCGCACCTCGTCTGTGCGGCCGCCGCCGCGGGACACTCTCGCTCCCTCGCGGGGAAGGGGGGGGAGTTCCCTCCTTCCTGGTGGTGGTGGAAGCAGACGTTTCCCCACATGCGGCTGGCGCCGCCTCGCACGCAGGGCTCCAGCCCTCGTCGCCATTGTTGGGGGCTGCTCCGGATCACCGGGCAGCCCCGTGTTCGGGTCGGGTGGCACCCGACAACATACACACTTCGGCGGCGCCCATGCCGCATACCCAGAGGTGGGGGTTCTGCCCGCCCCGCTCCAGAGCACCGGAGCTCCGCACACGTGGCCAGGTCCACCTGGCCACCACGGCCCTGGCTCTGGGGGCACCCAGGCCGGGGTCGCATCCCCAACCCGCCTCACATGGCTGGGGGACCCACAGGGATGGCGCTGCCCGGCAGGGGCACCGTCCGGACGGCGTTGCCCGGCAGGGGCACCGTCCTCAAGCTGGGCCCCGTCATTGGGCCCAGCACACGTGGCGAGGCACCATCCTGGCACCAACACAGCACACACACGCGGAGTCAGTTTCACTCGTGACTGCCGAGCCGGAAGCGGCTCGGACCTTTTATTAGGTTGGTCACATGGGTAACCATGTGACCACACAACTCCGTGGAATGTACCATGGCCCCTCACAGGGGTGCCATGCAACAGCAGTCATCACCGGAAGCTGTGTCTGCGCAGTATTTGTCACACTGCACGGTGCACAGACCATGGGCCTACTAGGCCATCCTCATGACAGGGCATCCTCCCCACATGGGGGACAGGGACCCTGCACCCCTAACAAATGGCGGCGAGGTTCTCTTGCCCCTGGTAGGGGACCAAAAATTAAAGGACAAGCACGGAAAATAAAAGTCAGATCGATGACACTCTGATGGGGGATGGGGGGAGCCGAGCCTGCACAGTGCAGGCTCAGATCAGCTTGTTGGGTACGGTACCCGGCACCCTAGGGAGCCCTCTGTAGCGCCGGCATCAGGCCACTGTAGTCCACCACACAGGGATGGGCAAAGCAGATGTGCGCTGCACCCAAATGCAAGAAAAGAAAAAAGTAATGGTCCCAAAAGGGGAGCGAAGCAGCGCCCGCCCCCTCACTGCGGGATGCATCGCCAAAGTGGAACCAGGTCTCCCATATGGAGGGGAAGAACTCCCGCCTGAGGGAGATATGGTGTGCGCAGCCCCCGCCGCATCTTAAAATGACAAAATTAGGTTTGGACTGCCCTCCAGGGTGAGCGGTGGAGTTAGGGTTGCTGCCACAGTGATGTGAATCTCCTCTCTGGGGAAGAGAGCGGTGGCACGGCCTCTGCCAGTGCTGCAGAGGGGGAAAACAAGGTTTTATGAATACATGTTCCTGCTTGGAGGGGAGAGAAAGTGGTGGGCACCTTGCCATGAAGAAAAACATTTATAACAAGCTCCAACTTAGGGGAGAGAGAGGGTAGCACGCTCGCTGCCAACAGGAAAAACAAATAAGGGACATTCAAGTCTTCCGCCCAGGGAGGGGCAGGACAATACACCTAGTACAGGCCTCTCCTGCCGCCACATTGTTTGGGTAAGTTCCTGACTGGGAGAGAAGGACAGAGAGACAGTCTGTCCTGTCAGCATGCAGCCAAGGTACTCCTGCCCGGGCCAGAGCAAGTGGCCCATGCCGCTACAGAAACTCTAAGTATTCCTGCCTGGGCGAGAGCAGGAGGCCCATGCTGGTACAGTAACTTTCAGTACTTCTGCCTAAGGGGAGAGCAGGTGGCCCATGACGCTGCAGTAGCTTTCAGTGCTCCTGCCAGGGGGAGAGTGAGTGGTGCGGCCCTTGCCGCAACCACCACATGTAGTGAATAGTAGAACTCCCGACTGGAGGAGAGAAGAAGTGGCACGCTGCCACTCAAGTCACACGATGCCACTCAAGTCGACGATGGAGTTGCAGCAACGACCGACTTAGCTGTTCTGGAACGAAAAGACCCCTGCCAGGGGCAGAAGACAGAGGACCACCCTGGCCCTCTGGACACTTAAAACAGGCACTCCAGTCTGGGGAAGAAGTGCACTGTCTCAAGTAGAGGCACTCCTGCCTGGGGGAGGCAACTAACGATACAACGGACATGGCCCGGCCGCAGCTCTCCGCTGAGAGGGGGCTTGTGCGGCCAGGCAAAAGGCGAGCCAGGAAAGACGGGGCAGCCCAAGTGCACTGCCATCAACTCCTGTCTGAAGGAGCATGGCCACAGCAAGGCCGTTGCCGCTGCCGCATCAATGTGAGTGTGGCCGCCAAAGAGAGAGAGAAGATGTGCCGTGCCCTGCCTGCCGCCTGTGACTGCTCCTGCAGCAGACAACTTCAATGCGGTGTGGCTGCCGCCAATGCAGTAGTGAGAAAGAACTCCCACATGGGGGTACCCCAGTGCGACCCTGCCTGCTGCGGCCAGCTGGTCCCCACCTGGTGGGGGACTCAAGAAAAGCATCCTCCCCTTGCCCTTATCCTCATGGGGGAGAGGGAGCTCAAAAGACTCTAAACTGTCTGCTTTAAGGAAGAAGGACCTCCCAGGTCCGGCCGGAAGGTCCATCCTGCAGCATCGGGAGCAGCGAGAAACTTCCACCGGCTCTGTAGCGGCGGCCTGCATACTCCACACCGACAGTGTAGTGACTTGCTTGTGAGGCCGCAGCCGATGGGGCCCCCGGTATCCCTGGGTGTGACTTTGCCGGCTAGTGGAGCTCATTCCACCTTGGGTAAACGGACAAAGAGGGACTGCCCTGCGACAATCATCTGCCGATGTGGCCCCGGTATCCCCGGTGCGGCTTTTCCGGCCAGTGGAGTGATCCCCACTCTCTTGTCGGATTAATAATATTTGGGGGTCTTGGAGTTTCAAAGGTGTGTGTTGTACGCCAATGTGTATATGTGTGTGAATTGTTATCCTGACAGCGAGACATGTTGACAATGCAGTGATACCACCAAGTGCTACGCTTAAAGTGGTCTCTGTAGTAATGGGTACTGAAGCTGTGATCCTGCGTATGGCTTTCCTGTCTCTTGCATGCCTAGTAAAGTAGCTTGTCATCGGTGCTAGACGGAACTGCAAATGGGTCGAGTAATTGGCACCATCACTTGCGTGATAATAAACTGAGCAGCCCAAGTGTTGATACTGAACTCCCTGTAAAGAGTGTGTATAGCAGTGTGCTTAAATGACCCAGAGTGCAATGTGAGTTGCAGCGGTCACTGTAATGTCTGCCGTGTGAAGTTATTGCTATGCTGTGAAATGTTTGTGTTTACCCTTGGCATGGGATGTTGCGACACGGGCTACGAGCCACAGGGCACGTGCCAAGTCACATCTTATGGTTCTCATGCAATGCATGTGACCGGCACCAATAAAGGTGCTGAATGGGCTGCCGCTCGGCAGTCACCACCAGGAGCTGTGTATGTGCAGTCATTGCGGCGCTGCGCACAGAGCATGGGCCTACTAGGCTGCCCTGCACGACTGGCCATCCTCACCACATGGGGGCCTGTAGACCCCAGCTCCATAAAAGCAAGCGTGAGTGAGGTGGACACCAACACAACAGCTATCTAAGCTCACTCACTGAGTAGCAATGAGACCATGCAACATCCTGGTTTTCACAAAAAACTATTTTTCTGAAATGAACTAAAATTGAAAGAGCATTTGACTCCATGCACATGCAATTAAAAAAAAGGCAAATATGTCCATAGAGTCATATTTATCACTGTAACTGTGCGTGCTTAGCCACCACCTTGCGCACCATGGGTGGTTAAGGAAGCCCTGCAGGCGGTACACAGTCTCTTTGTCCAGCACATCAGCTCCGGACTTTACTGTTATCCTTCTGGGAGTGTCCTCAGCAGTTCTATTATCTTGCAGTGTCCCCCTTTTCAGGATGTGACCCAGGGAGTTAGTGGGGTTTGGTCACGTGGCTTCTGGACCAGAATTGAGGGGCTTCCCATATGTTCACAAACAGCTGTATGACTGTGCCTCCTATCAGGTGCTCTGCACCCCCATCAGTAGCCAAGCTGTTTTGGGTGTGCTCCCGCATCTCAGATGAGGGCTAGGATACCAGCCTGTGGCTGCCTTTTGTGGAGGTGAAGGGGGGATGTGTGAGAAGGCTTTCACAAGCACCTGATAAATCATTTGAGGGAACAGTTTGTAAAATACATAAGCAATGCTCTGGCTTCTTTGTGAGCAAGCAGGTTTGCAAGGCCCAGAGCACTGTTCCCACTGATTTCTGTCCAAAATGTGACTACTAATGGATTAGTTGGATTTGTGGTAGCCCTCAGGCCTATTGATGGCAGAAAGGGTGCTCATACACTGCTGACAATCTTGACAGGCTAAACACTGATCAATAGACATCATGTTTGTGAGTATTTGACAAAGCAATATATAACCAAAAGTGAACCTCAAACAACACTGTGCTTCAAATATGGGTAAGGAGTGGAGATAATCACAAAACCTTAGTTAGGCATGCCCAGTTGTAGCCCTCTAACCTGCCCCATAGTGTCGGAAATGTCTCTGGCCATCTGTGGCCACTGTTTAGTTCCTCATTTAGAAAACAATAATGATAAAGTTCCCACGTTTGCAGGCTATTGCGCTCTGAGCGTACTCATCCATCTATGAGTTTGAAATATGTATCCTGGTTATTCTTTATTAACATTGTTAAATCAGCCTGGAAATTACCAAAATTACACAGAGGTTCTGTATCCAGATCAAACCAGACTCAATGGCGGAAATAGACAAAGTGCAAGCCAAACCCCAGGTTTAATAACATCCAAATAAAGCAGGGACAGCATACACTCCTAGAATGTTGTCACTCTCAATTAATTCATAACAAACAATGGATTAAATACTCAAAAATCATCACTGCTGACATCACTATATAGTCTCTCAATACAAAACCTGCTGGGACTAGGGATTTGTTAAGGAGACTGACTACATATACATTCTATAAGTGTAAAAAATGTCATTGGGTTATAAGGATCTGATGGCTCCTCCTGAGACAACCTCTTAAATTGATAACAGTAAAAAGACATCATCTCTACAATAAGCTATTGGTTGGCATAATACGTACTGGGCGGCCTATCATTAGGGGTTTTCATTGGGTAGCTTCGTACTACCCAACCTTGGGCAACTGACAAGGTCGTCAAGACATGAGCCAGACAGGAGTAGGGGGAGAGATGTCCATGGAGTGCTTTCCCTTCAATTACAGAAACTACCACACCTCACTTCTAGGCCATGAGCCAGGGCGATCCCTTTGTAGTTTGCCTTGTGTGGTGTCTCGTGTCCAGGGGTATGGTTGAGGAGTGAGCAGGTGGCCTATCTGTGTTCTTGCTAATGAATAGACAGTGTTCTTCAATTATGGGTCACGTGTAAGGAGACTGCGTTTGGAATTAATTCACCCTGCATTTATTGGGATTTTAGCTAATTTGAGTACACATGTTATGGTTCCTTTTACCACGGGGACTGTGAGGGATCAGAAATGTGAGGCAGACAACTTTGTAGCATTTTCAAAATTAGCCATTTTATTAAATAAAAAGGTTGGATAGACACCTCAATATCCCTACCCTGATGAGGATTTCCCTGCCTAAAATAAACTAAAGGAAACACTGTAATGAAAGGATATCTGTCCCTCACACTTGTACATTCAATTAAGGAATAAGGAAATGCATGGCAGTTCAATTCAGCAAATATATAAAGTATGTAATCAAATTCACAATATGACCATCATCTCTTCTCATAATCTTGGTGAATTCCGGTTCCATAGATTTGAGCAAAGTTTTGTTTCACAGTTCAAAAGAAAATAAAGAAATCCTGGTTTGCCACAAAGTTCAAACACAGTCTTTGAGGATTTTAAACTTGATAACAAAAGGTTCTGTTGACTCAATAATGTACCAAAAGAAATAGTATGTTCCAACTCCTCCTAGAGTAAGAACACGCTTCACATTGGCTTCTTCACGTAACCACTAACAATTGTCTTGGTTGGGATGAGTACAAGTTTTGGTTTCTGAAATGTTCCAAAAGAAATAGTATGTTCTAGCTTCTCCTGGAGTGAGAACACGTTTCACGTTTATCTTCTCCAAATCAACAATTGCTTCTGAAGAAGTGTAACTCCTCCACCATAGGTTTACACAATCCTTCTTTCAATGTTACAATTAACTTGAGTTGTCTTTGTTGAACCACAGTTCAGCACTTATCGACAACTACCCGTTGATGCCTATACCAGGCCTTCTACTTCCATAACTTGTCATACAGGTATACTTGCCTGCCTGTGCAATGCTTCACAAAAGAACTAAGTGTGCTTCAGTGGTAACTTCCAACTCAGAACAACGCCAACTTCACAAGATTTCTTTGGCATTTAACATTAAACCGTTTTTGGGGAAACAAAGATTCACATTAGAGCTCTTTAGGACTCCTTGGCATCTATGCTCTTCACCCTCTGCATAATCTTCTCCAGTAGGGCATCCTGTTTGCCACCTTCCTTTCCATTCTGCACCAACAACCAAATAGTTACTAGGATATAGTATCACTCTGCTTATATCTTTGCTTTTGGCAATGTATGTTTATATCAACTGGTGATCTGCATTTCACAAAATATTGAAAGACCAAAGGAAATATCAAGGCTTAGTACCACCAAAAATGAAATACGCCAATCACGAGTTCAGAGATACATGTATTATTTAATATGCAAATACAGATAGCTATCTGGCTCCCAGCACCACGCAGTGTGTACCAGCAGACACCGTGAGGGGAGAGAGTGCTGGATATTATGAAGCATGCATCTTTTAACACAATCCTGGTTACATCGCCCAGCCCTTCTCCAGGTTACCGATTGGCTAGGGTTCATACCCAGTTCACATTGCTAATACAGAATCAAATAACTCATACAATGTTCGATGTTGTCTTCAAACATTCAACATATTTGTCTGTACACAGACTACAATGGTGACATTTGTCTTCCGACTTAAAGTAAGTCCAGTTTCAAGAATGACCACAATGGATTTCTGCAAAGGCATACAGTTTCAGCTATTCAGCTTTCAGTTCCACTATTTGAACAAGAATGAAGCTATTGGTGCAGACAACAACTAAATTGAGGTTCAGTTCAGCTCCAAGGTTTCTTAGTGGAGGACAAACATTCTGCTCTCAGCAGCCGCAACATGTTTACACAGTGAAAAGTTCATTTTTCCTCAGCTCGAACCGAAAAAAGTTCAACATGAGACAGAAAACAGGAGTTTCATTAAAATGGCAGATGATTCTAAAATGGTGGCGTAGTCAGCTTTGATTCAGGTTCATTTGAATGTGGTTTTCAGTGCAATGCGAATGTGCTTAGGCCAATGTTCATTATCAGGCGGTATTATGTGAAATATGGTTTTACAAACCCTCCTTTTGGCCTAAGCCAAGAGCATTTCTCAAACATTTTCACTATATAAAGACCATGTGTCATTGTCAGAGCAACCTGAGTCACTGGTTTCAGAAATATCAATCGACATTAATTCCTTGATGGTAATATCTTCATTACTAAGACATTGGTAGCTTTTTCAGGCATATATATCTTGGGCCCTAGTGTACCTATTGCCTGTGCGCAACTCCCTCCTATCACAGAACAAATGACAGCAGACATTGTATGCAACAACAGCAGAACAGTATAACTCCAAGGATTATCATAGGAACTGCAAAGATTTTCCAACCCCAGGATCCCAATAAGTCCCAGGACCATGTGCTAATATCCAAGTTTCTCTCTGGGACATTTACTTGTCCCAGAGAAAAAATAATAGCTCAGCGTAAAGCCCTCGCAATCTGGACATACCACAACCGCCCCACCCTCCTAAACCTCTTTCACCAATACCTCTCTTCGTCTTCAAAGACATCACTGAGTCAGAAGTAACCAATCTTCTTAAAAATATCAAACCCTCTACTTGTAAAGGGGACATCTGCCCCCTACCATCATCAAAGAATGCACAGACCCACTCACCCCCATCATCACAGGATTCATTAATGCATCTTTCGCCTCAGGTATCATACCACAAAGCCTAAAAGAAGCCTGGGTTCGCCCACTCATTAAAAAAACACCCTAGACCCCACTTGCCCGACAACTATCGCCCCATAACGGCCGTTACATTCCTCCTCAAAATCCTGGATAAAGCTGCCCGCATCCAAATCCAACAATATCTGGAATGCAATGCTATCCTAGGCAGAAGACAATCAGGCTTCCGCAAAGGCCATGGCACAGAAACCACCCTCCTAGATCTTAAAAACCAAATCACCAAAATAATGGATACTGGCAAACCTTCCCTCCTGCTCCTCGATCTCTCCGCCGCGTTTGATCTTGTTGACCACGATATCCTCACCTCCCACCTCTCCAACGCTTTCCACTTCTCTGACAAAGCCACCTCTTGGATAACATCCTTCCTAGAAGGAAGGGCCATGAAGGTCTACTCTGACCAAGCCAATGCAGCCCCAACTACCATCAACTTTGGAGTCCCACAGGGCTCCTGTACGGCACCCACCCATTACAACCTGTTCACCAAACCTCTATTCGACATGTTGGATGTGCTCGGCATGGCTTACACAAACTATGCCGAAGACACCCAAGTCCTTCTCCCCCTTACTGGAGACTATGACCACGACTCAGAAGCTCTCCTCCAGATATATGCCACCATCCAAACATGGACGGCACTCAATGGTTTCTGCCTTAACGGGGACAAAACTGAGATTATCATCCTAGGCCCCAAGGAAATTCTTTCCAAACGCAACACGAAATACACTTACTTCACAATTGACCACACTAATATGGAGTCTACTTAGACTCTACACTTTCAATGGCAAGACAGGTCAGCACCATCTCTTCTGCCTCTGCCCACACCACTAAACTCCTAAGTGCAATAAAACCCTTTCTAACCACTCAAAATTGTCTATCAATAGCCACAGCCACATTAGGAGCCAGCCTAGACTACTGCAATGCTCTTCTGGCAGGTACCTCTACTAAAAACATCAATAGACTGCAAATAACACAGAACAACGCGCTCCGCGCAACTCTTCTGATTCCTAGAAGTGACCACATATCCCAAGCCAGACGCGAAGCCCACTGGCTCCCAGTCAAGGAAAGGATCAACTTCAAAATCCTCACCCTTACACACAGATGCATCAATCTCTCCGCCCCTTCCTACCTATCAGAAACGATATCCAAAAACATCTCTTCCCGCCCCACAAGAAGCCACCTTGCCAACCAACTCTGCGTACCCCCCATAAAAAGAGCCAATGCCGGCGGCATTGGCTTCCCACACACAGCACCAAAACTTTGGAATTCCCTCCCCAATGCACTAAGAGAGGAACCCTCATTACTCGCATTTCGCAAATCCCTCAAAACCATACTATTCATATAACCCTCACTACACCAGGGCACCCAAACCCTCTCTGCCCTGCTAACCCCCTATATCCCCATGATGAACCTGTATGCACATTTTTGCTACCTGCCTGACCTATGTATCTCCAATATGAACCCTAAATGCAAATAGCATTGTAACTACTCGAAGATGAACCGTAAATGCAAATATCAATGTAACTACTCCAAGATGAACAGTAAATGCAAATATCAATGTAACTACTAAACCCTTCCTTTGTAACCAGCAATGTATATATGTAACAGCGCCACAATGCCTCTGGGCTGTTGTGTGCTTTAAAAATATGAATAAATAAATAAATAAATACTTCAGTACTTAGGGTATATAGATTCTGAATTGCCTTAAATATGGTGGGGGAGGAGTCGGGTACAAAAGCCCAACATACATATCCCACCATTTTGCATACCCCACCACACTCAGCTAGAATGATATCTAGCACCATCCTATTTTGGAGAGCCACTAATCTAATTGCCTTCAGTTCTAACGCCATGCTATACAAAATGTCAGGGGTTCTATTCATGTTTTTTTCCAATACTCTTACCAATCTCCTAATATCTTCGGAATTCATTATCTGTCCCCAGAATGACACGAAGGATTTGGCAACATCACCCAAGACTTGTGAAGGAGTATCACCATTCTCATCCCGCCTGTGACGGATTTTAGAGACTTCGGCAGTGGTGGCGACATCTACTCCTGGCAGCAGTATACCCAAATAACAAGTAACCTCCCAATCTCTGGGTAACCACGGTTAGGCCTCATTGCCGCAAACAAAGCAAACAGGATCTCCTACATACAAGGGTCTATCCTCAGTAGTTAAATCTGCAATATTTGTACATCCCTCAAATGTACCCATTGGTTGAGAACCTTCCCTTTGTATGCAGAATGGAACAGAGTTTGGACTATGGTTGATAATATAGGAAGGAGGCATGGCATCCCTATTGCCTACGGGAGCCCTCTTGAAGGAAATCAATGATTGAAAAGGTCTAGAGAGTCTGTCAGAAGGCCTAATAGAAGCAATAGTCAGCTTGCACCTATTTGCAAACAAAGAACACCCTAAAGGTGTTAAAACTCGCTTTTCAAATTCATTAAGATTAGTCCCGTCAAAATTCCCAGTGACACTATCATTCCAACGGCCAAAGAAAAATGCCCTAAGCGAGGCATAAGAGGTAGTAGTTAAAGGAAGAGGATGTATGTACCACCCCATTCCCTTTTCCCCATGTTGCGGCAAATGTGAACAGATCCAGCAGTTCGTCTTATTTAGAATGGCATGGGTAGCGTTCATGATCATTAAAAGAGTGTTATTATGATAACCCCCTCTGTGTTGGAGGTCTTGAGGAGGAAGAGTGTGCAGATGCACATAAGGTGGAGACACAGTGGAAATACTTGCAGTCGGTAACAAGAGATCAAGCGTATGTACATTTTCTAGATACCAGAACCCAAATGTCAATATAATTATAAAAAATACTGCTATTGTAACCAGTAACCATTTGGTCCTTGGTGACAATGACCCTTGATGGGCAGATTCATCATCAAACAAGTGACCAAAATCCTTTTTAGTACTAGTGGCTTTCAAAATGGGCATTGTTTCTCAGCGTCCGTTAAGAAGCCTCACTGTTAGGCTTTTTTAGTTCATCCGTCGGTGGCACCTGACCACGTGGCCCATGTTGATTGAATGTAACTTTGCCAGTCCCTGCCTCTTATTTGATGCAGCAGAGGAATGATGAGGGACTGGCTCAACAGTGGTCTCTTGTTGCACTTCCCTAACCTATTTACATTAACGTAAATGTCAGCAACTCTAAATCTAAATCCGATTCTGAGGTCGCAGATCGTACCTTGAAACTTCAGGTAAGGTGTGATCCGTGAACAAAGTGTCATTGTTTCCTGAAGACAATGAAGAAGCAGAAGCAGGATTGAGCAATGGTGAAGAAGAATTTGAAGAAGAAGCAACAATCTGCCCAGGCCCCACGGGCTCAGGAAGGATTTCTGTGACACCCTCGGTGTCGATGAGAACAGGCTCATTGTGAGCGTCAAGATCACCAATTCCCTTCTCCTCTCCTTTGTCATAAGGCAGAGGAAAAGGAATCCTCTCCACATGCGTTGCATGGATCCAGTTCTTCTTGCCTGCCACTCGTACAGCGGTCTGCGTGGCCAAAAGGACTTGGTGCGGTCCCTTCCAGCGAGGTGCGAGACAGGAGGCTCTTTCAAAATTCTTGATCAAGACCCTTTGGCCAGGTCGGAGTCAATGACCTGGACCCTTGCATTTTACTGGGTGGGCTTCTCGCACCTGTTGATGAATCAAATACTAGCTTTGAGTTAACTGGTCACAGTAGTCAAAAAGAAGCGAATATTCGGCATTCTTCAACAGTTTGGGTTTTAGTATGTTCCATATATTGGGTGGCATCCCCATGACAATTTCATAGGGGGAGAGCCCTGTCTTTGATTGAGCGGTCGTTCACATAAGGCTATTGGTAAGGCGTCAGGCCATTTCAAATTGCTATGTGCACAGACCTTTACTATATTGTTCTTTAATATTCCGTTATGGCATTCAACTAGTCCGGCACTCTGAGCGAGCCTGGCCGAATGGAACCGTTTATCAATCTGTAATCCCGCGCATACTTGCAGGATGACAGCAGCGATAAAATGTGGACCATTATCTGACCAAATGACTCACGGCAAACCAAACCTAGGAAAATATTCCTTCAGCATGGTTTTCGCCGTTGACATTGCTGTGGCATCTTTTAGCGGAAAAGCTTCAACCCATTTACTGAAGGCACAGATGACAACTAAAACATACTTATAGTTCTGATAAAGCTCCATTTCAATAAAATCAAAGTGTATAACCTCAAAAGGCATGGAGGGGGGGCAAAACTACCCTTTGGTGTGTTCCTTTTCCAATATTATGATGCAAGCATATCATGCAACTTTGGACAACTCTATCAGCAGTCTTTTGAATATTAGTATTATACCAGACAGGATCTAACAGTTTGCAAATCGTTTTGGCACATATGTGTGTTGGACCATGAGCCATTGACACCATAGCGGTAACATAGTCCTTGGGTAGCATCCATCTTTGCTTTTCACTGTCTACCCAACAACCCTCATCATCCAAACTCGCTGGACCCTCAGCCCACTGTTTGATTTCATCTGAAGTAGCGTCAACCTGAATTTCTTTTATACAACCAATTCCTTCATATATCATACAAATATCAGTGACCCCTTTTGTTGGGTTGAACACATACATTTTTTAATGTAAATCAGTGGCGGTATGTTTGGCTATTCTGTCAGCAAAAGCGTTTCCTTTTCCTACGTCATTATCACCTTCTGATGCGCGGTGCAATTCATTATTGCTAACCGCGTAGGAAGCACAAGTGCTGAAAGTAACCGAACTATTAAAGTACCATGCTGAATCTTTGTTCCAATGAGAGGTCAAGAAACCTCTCTCAGCCCATAGTCAACCAAAGTTGTGCACCACTCCGAACGCATATTCGCTGTCTGTGAATATATTTACACTAAGCCCTTCAGATATTTCACAAGCTCTAGTCAACGCAATAATCTCTGCGGCCTGCGCAGAGTTATGCGGAATTCGTTTGGTTTCCACAATAGTGCTTAATGTGATTATTGCGTAAGCAGCGGTAGATGTACCATCTGGGAGTTTAAAGCAGGAGCCATCACAAAACAGCTCCCCTTGTGGCTTCTTTAGAGGTGTATAACTTAGATCAATTCTGCCCTTAGTTTCTTGTTCTGGGGTGTGGAGGCAGTCATGTGACTTCTTGTCACTACAATCAGTTCCTTGCGGAAGAGGCAATAGTTTGGCTGGATTTAATGAGCAACATCTCTTAATTTGGATATGCGGAGCAAATAGAATCAGCTTGTACCTTGTTAGTCATGCTGATGTGAGATGTTGCATCTGCATTCTGTTTAATAGAATGTCTACGGAGTGGGGTACCATCATGGTTAAAGAATTACCTAAAACAATACCCTCATATTGCTTCACAGATGCAGCGGCAGCAGCTACAGCTCTCAAACATCTCGGCAAAGCGCATGCAACAGGGTCTAACGTGGAGGAAAAATAACCGCACAGTCTATTCTTGCTCCCATATTCCTGTGTCAAAACAGCCAAAGCGCATCCATCACATTCATGCACATACAACACAAAGATCTTTTCGTAATTTGGTGTGCCCAAAACTGGTGCTGAACACAACGCAGCCTTGAGCAGATCAAAAGCATTCTGGCAATCCATGTTCCACGGTAAAGGCTAAGAAATTCCCTTCTTTGTCAATGCCAACATAGGTTTTATCATTAATGAAAAAATTGGGATCCACAGTCTACAGTATGAAGCCATGCCTATTAAAGCTCTGACCTCTTTCTGTGTATTTGGGACCGACATGCTAGAGATGCTTTGTATCCGTTCAGGTGTCAATCTTCTTTCCTCCTTCGACAGGAGATAGCCTAAATAGGCGACCTCCTGTTGACAATATTGAAACTTCTTCAATGAAGCCTTATGCCCATGTTCAGCTAAATGAATAAGTAGCAACACAGTGCTTTCCTTGCAAGCAACTTCAGAATCTGCAGCTTGAAGCAAATCGTCTGCGTACTGCAACAACGTGCAAGTAGAAGGTAACTCAAGCGTATCAAGCTGTTCTTTCACTGCTCTAATATAGATGCTTGGACTCTCAGTGTACCCTTGTGGCACACAAGTGAATGTAAATGAGCGTCCCCTAGGGTGATTGCGAACAAATATCTACTTTCAACATGTACAGGAATACTGAAAAAAGCGTTTTTCAAATTCACAACACTAAAATGTGTAGCCGTAGCTGGAATCATGGTCAATATTGTAGGACCATCTGGTACAATCGGAAACTGTGGAGCAAATGGCGCGCAAGTCAATAATAAAAATGAAAAGGAATCGCATTATCCCCTTTCTTTTAAACTGGTAGGATCGGACTATTACACATGCTCCCTGCAATTTCCTCAATCACGCCAATGTGTATAAAATCAGAAACAATACTTTTCAAAGCCTGATCACCTTCAACCGAAATATTATACTGTGGAATATGCAGCAATTTAACACATGGTTTCAACACTATTTTAACTGCTTCAATTTGTAAAATGCCAATGTCATTATCATTAACTGCCCATAGACATGTCAGAACCTTATTCAATTCAGGCGGTAAAGGTCAAAGACAAAAATTGTGGAATGGAAGTTTGTTGAGGCGAAATCATTAAGTGCATGCCATCCAGAGAACAGTAAATTACAGCATTCAATTCTATTAGTAAATTTAATCCCAGCACATTTTTGCAACAATTTGTCATCAAAAGAAATGGACATTAATCAGTGCATGGCCCCAGTGAAATCGGTACCGGCAGAGAGACCGGACTAACCACTGGCATACCAGAAAACCATACAGAAATGTTGTTCTGCCCTGGCAGTGGAATATCTGGAACCCGTGGATGATCAATAGAACACTTCTGTGCTCCTGTGTCTATCAAAAATAGATACTCCCTACTTCCCACCTTCATTTCAACGTGGGGCCCTTTCTGAGCGACGGGAATAGGTATTGGTTCCAGACTCTGCTTCGGGCTATCCTAACGGAACAGTATATCATCAAATGCAAGATCCTCAGAAAAATAAACAGTCAAAGGATTATCGAAAATGTTCCCCTATTAACAATTTGTTGCTGATTATCTTGTGAAGGTGGCTGTTGATTCTGTGCAAACTGACTTCTACCAAGACCCCCTATCCCAGGACAGCCTCTGGATCATCTACCCATGGCACCATATGTGCTATTCGATCTCTGCTGAAGGATTGGGCATTGTGGTCGCCAATGACCTTCCTGTTGACAATATGCACATTGGTTAATGTGTGCAGGACCCAGTTGTGCATTACCCTGTGATGTAAATTGGCCTCTAAACTGTGTATTCCCACCTCTGGCTCCTCTAGCGATCTGCTGCAATAATACTTTAGTTTTCAAGTCTCCCTTCTTCTTTTCTGTCTTGTTCTTTGTATTAACCCTATTTTCATAGTACTTGGCCATATGTAATACTTGATATTGTAATTTCACTTGCCAAGCACTCTCGGAAGCCATAATCTGTGATTCGATTTCAGGCAACAATCCGCGTACAAACTTGTCTACAAATAGCCTTTTTCCTCACTCTGTACTTAAGTCTTGACCACTGAAATCTAAAAAATACTTGCTCAAATCTGTTAAAAAACTCTGTTGCGCCCTCTGACTTCAATTGTAAGCAAGCCATAAGTTTATCCCATAGAGCATCCAGGATGCAAAGAGATGGGGAATATATGCTGGAGCTCCTAAGAGAAAAGAACACTGGGAACTTCTGGTCAATAGTGGGCCAATCAGAATCTGGTGCCAATAGCTCCCACTGCCATTTAGTCCCTGAGTCGGGGTGGGTAGAGCATTTAACGGAGATCTTCAGAGACCCAAAGTGTTTCAATTCCAGTCAAAGCTCAAGTATTCCTTGGACATTAACCTTCAATGAGGGGGATATAAAAGAAATAATCCTTAAGTCTTCTGTATCCAAAGCAGCGGGACCAAATGGCCCCACGTATCACGTTCTCAAAAGTGAGCCTTTATTATGGTCCTGCTTACTCTCTATTTTTGAAGAGATCTTGGCGAGTCACACTTTTCTACCCTCTTGGAAAACAGCCCTGATTATACCTCTCTTTAAAGGAGGCGATCGTCGAGCAGCAGCAAACTATTGCCTAATTGCTCTGCTCGACATTGAGAGCAAGATTTTCATGAAGCTTTTGCTAAATGAAATCTCAGCCTGGGTTGACCATCAGATGATCCTGTTTTCCCATCAGACTGGCTTCAGACGAGGTCTGTCAAAAACCTTAAATGGTTTAGTACTGAACTTGGCTAGTGAACATACAATGACCATGGGGGCGATCCCATTATATGGAGCGTGGGTGAACTTGTCAAAAGCATTCAACCAAGTCAACAGAACCCTATTGTTGAATAAACTTAAGAATTGGGTTATGCTACTATCCATGCTAATGGAATTACATAGAGACACCTCTATAAGAGTCAGGTTAGATGAGCAGGGTCATCTATCGGAGTCTACTAGGGTGGAGAGGGGGGTTCAGGCAGGGTTGCCTGGGGGCTCCATTATTCTTCAATCTTTTTCTGGCAGACCTGGGCATCTTTCTGGAGTCGTCTGCAGTGGCCAGCCCAATGATAAATGGAAAGAGGGTCCATTGGTTGGCCTATGCAGATGACATTGTTTTGCTGGACAGAACAGCTATTGGTCTGCAGCCTCTCTTGTCAAGGTTGGGTGAATATGCAGAACTAAATGATCTCACCATAAACCCTCTTAAGTGAAGGATTGTGGTCTTCAAGCCTCCACAGAAGAAACTCAATTTTTCGAACTAGTCCCTAGAGGGGCAATTGATTCACAGGGTCGAGGAGGTGAAGTATTTAGGATACTTAGGGGTCATTCCGAGGTTGGAGGTAAGTAACGGTCCTTAACGGCATGGCGTAAATAGCGTGTCCGTGCAGTCATTAGTCCAGTAATAGAGGACTATTACGACTTTGCGGGCACGAGCTTTGCACCATGCCGGTAAGGGCATTACCGCCATGTCGTTAAAGGCCCGAAAAATGCCCTTAGCAGCATCATGCATAGCGCAGATAGCACTACCGGCATGAACCAATGCGGCATTAGCAGCTAATAACGGTCACCGTAAATAAGCGGAAACGGAAGTAGCATCATCGCACAGGAATGAGAAGGAGCACGGCGGCCATCTTTAAAAACACAATCCATTGCCATCCTCACCACACAGGACCTGTGGGACTCTGCTGTTTGTCAGAAAACCTTCTCCAAACACACCACAATGCCCAAGGCCCTTAAAAAGGGAGCTGCCCGCTAGCGCAAGGAGAGATTCAACGAGGATGAGTTGGAGATGCTAGCCGGGACACTGCAGGAGCATGCTGGGATTGTCTTTGCCAACAGCATGAAGAGGGAGTCCATCTTAAAAAAAAAGGAGATCTGGGCACTTGTTGCACAGAAGGTTAGTGCTGTTGGAAACAGCCCATGCACCACCAAAGACTGCCGTAAGCGCTGGGACGACTTGCGACTCAGAGTGAGAAACATACTCTCCGTCAACAGGAGCCCGGCAATGGCAACAGGAGGAGGTCCCAGCTCACCCATCAAGCTGACCCCATGAGAGGACATCTGCGCCAGCATGATCGGAATGGAGGGGATAGAAGGTGTCGGCGAGATGGAATGTGGCACCACAACATCGGCCGATGGAGGTGAGTGTCCTAACAAAACACTGTAATGCAGAGTCTGAAGAAAGTCAACCAATATGTCAGTCCAAAGAGGCAAGCCATGGTCCAACGCACACACACTCCCAGCAAAGTAGGCGGACGCATCACAGACACATGCAGATGCCTGCAGCAAGGCAATGGCATACCTGACACATACCACACAAAGATGTAAATGCCATAAGTCACACAACATGCAGTTCCCAACAAATATGCATGTCAGATAGCATAGCTCTTGGCCAACATGAGTGACCGCGATGTATGCCTGCATTACCCACCCATGTATCAAACAACGTGCTCATCCAAATTCAAATGCCTATTACCCTCAATTGTCTGGATGATCAATTGTCCAAATGTATGTATGATGCCTATCAAAACATCACTCATGCCGTCCCTCTCTTCGACCCCCACAGGTTCTGACCATGACAGCAATGGGCAGGACGCAACCCCCGCGAAGGCCACACCCCGGAAGAGGTCCCAGGATGACGCCAACCGCCCTTCGACCTCGAAGGGACAACCCAGCCGCCACTGTGCACCACCAGGTAGTACACCCCAGGTTGCCAGTACACTGGTGCCGCCAAGGGCCGTAGAGGCCGAATTACCAACACCCATTGTCCAGCCTGAGGAATCAGCCAAGGCACCACACTCTGAGGAGTCTAGTTTGGCTGGGGAGGTGGCAGCCACAGCACCCCAGGCTGTGGAGGACCACTAGGATGAGGTATGGTTGCCCGTTGAGGACGATGCATTAGAACCGCTCCGCACGCCCAGTCCACCGGCATTCCCCCAAATATCATCCCTTGAAACAGACGACGCCACCACCCCGGAGCAGTCTGGTCAGGAGCAAATGGAAAGGCACTTCAGTCCTATAGGCCGAATATTGAGGCTGAGCAGGCTGAGCAGGACAGCCAGGAACCATCAACCTCCACAGGTGCACCCGCAGGGCCGCAGTGTGAAGAACAGCTGACTGCCCTTGTGCGGCAGTTCGTTGAGGACAATACACTGGCTAGGCAGGAGTGGTGGGAGAACATCGCCTCTCTAGGCAGGTCCATCTCTGAGAACATCGCCTTCATGGGCAAAATATTTGCTGAAAACACTAGCCGCCTCTGCGAGGAGGTCTCTGCCCTCCGCCAGGTACTAGGCCGCATAGCCGATGCCATGGAGGCAGGGCGTCCGGCTACCCAATTCGAGCAAGCGGCCACACAGTCATCGTCTAGCTTGACCCAGACGAGCCTGCTCCGCAGGTCAGCACACACACTGCGCCGGCAAGACATGCCACCACCTGGTCCAGGGAGTGCGTATTGACAGTCTGGGCAGCCTCATGTAGGCATTGGAGACTTGATGGAACATATGCGGGGGAGTTGTGGGGGGAGGGGGTGGAGGGTGTGTGGGGGAGTTTTGGGGGAGGGGAGGGGGTGAGGGTGTGTGGGGGAGTTGTGGGGGGAGGCGGAGGGGGGTGAGGGTGGTGGAGGGTTTTTGCACTATCGTTATCATTGTTATATTTAATACACCCGTTGTGTCAAAAGCAAGACCTGAGTGGACATTCATCATTGCTCATGTGTCATTTATTCATATACAGTGCATAGTGTGCATGTACCCACACACCCAGCGGCCTCTGTAAGAATATCATGTCACCCTCTGCAGCCATGTCTGTCAGTAATATTGTGCAATCACTGACTGACGCACAGCACGTCCCTCCTGTGCATCGGCACCGCAATGATGTGCAGCCACTTCTTCATCCCCTTCATCATCACCAGGTGGTAGCAGTTCAATGTCAGGGGTCAGGGGCACGTTGCGTCAGATAAACATGTTGGGCAGCATAACACATGCCATGATGGTCTTGGCCACCTTCTCATGCCTGTAGAGGAGTGCCCCACCTGACAGCCTAAGGCAGCAAAACCATGCCTTCAACAGGCCAAAGGTCTGGTCAATGACCACACGTGTAAGGATGTGGGATCGATTGTAGCCCTCCTCATGCCTGTTCTGTGTGTTTCGGACAGGGGTGATGAGCCACAGCATCAAGGGATAGCCACTGTCACCTACATGTGAGGCATTAAAAGCTATATGCGAGTCGATTTATGATGGACAGCTGTACTAGTCACACATGTTGGCAAATTATCGTTGGTCACATGCACATGTCCCTGGTTGTATGGACGCCATTTTTTAGGCCCTCAATGTGTCCTGTGCCACGGAATAATGGTGTGGGTTGCATCTTCAAGATGATACACGGTATGCTCTGCCGTATTGTAGCTCATGCAGTGTGTCCGCATACAGCTGTGTTTGTGTACATTTAGTGATGTGTTGTGTTCTGTAGGATTTTCTGATGGGGAGCATTGGCAGTAGGCTCTGCAATGTTAGGCATTCTGTGCTGATTTTACCCATGGTGACATGCAGCATTCCTGTGGTTGATCCGGGATATCGGGCACAACAATGTGTAATGATCTTGCTTGCGTTGCCTTCCATCTGCACCTGTTTGTAGTGGTATAGTTTGTGATTGCGGTAAACAACCTCCATGGCATGGAGGCCACCTTTTGTTTAAAGAATCTCCTGGGGAGTCCGTGGTAGGGATATGTATTCCATTGTGTGCTTGAGGAGGGCATCCAGCACTTGATTCAGGATGCAAGTGAATGAGGGTGGTGATTTGCATGCATGTACCACACTGTGTGCTGGTAGGTGGCTGTGGAAAGGAAATGGAGCACCGACACTACCTTCAGTAGAGGGGTGATGGCTGTACGTATTTCAATGAGGGTGACAATCGTGTAACATGTCCACAATGGTGTTGATGGTGTCCCGGTCCAGACGGTACAGGGTGTCGTGCTGCGGGGTTGGGTTGGAGGGACTGGCTCTGATGTTTGGGATTGGGGGCTGCATGCGTGGTTACTCTGGCTGCACTGGTGGGGCGTGCTGGGCCTCTCTCCCCCTCCTTCTCCTGCTGTGTCTCATGTGTGGTGCCTGCTGTTGGTGTTGTTGCTGGTGTTGCAATGGGTGCATGTCCTCCAGCTGAATTGTTGATGCTACTATTGGGTTGATCTTGGTGTGGAAAGGGGTGTGGTGTGTGGGTGTGCTCCTTTTGGTCAGGCCCAGACTCCATTGCCTCTACCTGTGCTGATGGTGTGCACCTATGGCAGTTGGGAACACTGCACATGACATTTTACGGTTGGTCAGAGATGCCGGTATTTACGGCCTGCTGGAAACCACTTTTAACACCTTCATGATGCCGGTATCTGCATGTCTGCTTCACTTGTGATCTCCTCCAGTTTACGGCATGCCGCTATCGCCGGTATGATGGCTCGCGTGCCCATGCCGCTATTAGAGGCACTGTTATTTACGATGCCGCTAATAGCGGTTTGGCTGGTCGGAATAGCCCGGAGCGGTAAGCGATGCAAGTGCCGGCATCGTTTATCCCTTACTTCCAACCTCAGAATGACCTCCTTAGTCAATGCCTCTCCGGCTTGTTATAAAGCGGAAGCAGATGTGGCTGCAAAAGTTTCACAGATTGCATCACAAATGCTTAAATTAAATTGCATGTTTTCAATTTTACCGCTTATAAAATTTTATCTGGCAAAAGCGGTAACTATAATTCTTTATGGTTTGGAGGCAAAGTCCCATATCTGGCCCATGGACTGGAGTGAAGTGGAGGGTCGACTCCCTTCTTGCACTCCGGGTTGGAGCCTCAGATTTGAGCTAGGTCTAAAATCATTTGAATGCATGGCAAATTGTCAAACTGGTCTCACTTCATTGGGAAATCATCTCCGATCAGAGATTGACGCTTTATGGAGATATTAGGGGGCCGATTCATGGAACAAATGTGCGCCGAAAATACGAGCGCAAGCTGGCGCAAGCGTGAGAAAGCAAGCGTACGCGCACGTGTGCGATTCAAGGAAGGCGCTGCGAGTGTTTTCCACTGGTTGTGCGCCAAATCCGTGCATGGCGCATGCGGGCGCACACGTCATCAAAGAGCGTGCGCTACGCGCACAGGGAAAGCGCACATAGCGTGGCGCACCAACAAAAGTGGTCGGAACAGTGGGCGTAACACGTGGAATGAGGAATAACGCGTGAAAAAGAAGGCGTACTGCAGGAAGTACTGCAGGGAACTACACGGAACGCCCACATGCACGCGAACAACCTGTATTCATGGATTCGAATACGGGAAACCCGCGCACATCAAAAGACGCGCACAGGCATCAACGCGTCCGCCACACGAAGGCAGGCCGAAGCATCCCGCGCACAGTATAAAAGGGCGTGCAAACAACAAACACATATATACAGCTACGATGAATGCCCCATTTGTTGCAGCACTGATCGTGGGACACCGCAGGAGGAGGAGAATAGCCAGGGCCCGCATATTTTCACACCGGACAAGCCTTTTTGGGATGCCTGACGACCAGGCCTACGGCGGGTATAGGTTTCCACCTCGTATCATCCTAGACCTGGTCAGGGAGTGGGAAGATGACCTTACATCCCCACGCTCTGCTCCCAAATATTGAGCCCCTTGGAGAAGGTGCTCAATGTCCTACATTTTTTGGCCACTGGGTCATTTCAGCGGACTACTGCCATAGTGGGGGGGCTCTCACAGGCCACGCGTCACACTGCCTACATCAGGTGTTGGCAATCATCACTGCACGCCCCTAAGTCCGAAGGCACATATACATGACTTTTACAGGGTGGCACACTTCCCCAAAGTGCTCGGTGCCATAGATTGCACCCATGTGGCCCTACGTCCACCTCGGGCCACTGAGCACATCTACCGAAACAGTAAGCACTGGCATTCCATCAACGTGCAGGTGGCATGCGATGCAAAGGGAATCATCACCTCTGTCTATGCAAACTACCCTGGCTCCACCCATGACAGTTTCATATACAGAATGTCCGCCCTGAGCCGGGCCCTGGAAGCTGGGCAGCATGGCGACACATGGCTCCTAGGTGAGTACAAATGCCCGTGCACATGCATGCATGTCACACGCACACAAATACACAAACCCCAATAATCACAACCATCATCACCTCTCCAGGGGACAGTGCCTACCCTTTGAGCAACCACATGATGACACCAATACGGAATCCCATCACACCACCCCAGGTAAGATACAACGCGGCCCATATTGCAACCAGGGCCATAGTGGAGCGCACATGCGGAGTGCTCAAGTCACGTTTCCGCTCCCGTGACCGCTCTGGCGGGCAGCTACTCTATGCACCCCCAGTAGTGTACAGGATCATTATGGCAGCATATGTCCTGCGAAATGTTGCAACACGGCAGGGCGTACGGGTGGACATGGTGGTGCCCCCACATCCCCAACCACAGGCACACACGCTGTCCATGGGAGGGGATAGGGCACGTGGATAGGAAGCCCGGACCCAGCTTGTGGCCACATTTTTCACCTAAACTCCCACCCCTGCGGAGTGCACACAGGCCTGGCACATACCAGGTGACAATCGATGACAAAGAGACAGTCAGCTGTCACAACCTTACCACCCTGAGAATGTTGCCATGGAAGGGCCACATTGTGTGCATCCCTAGCAACTTAAACATAAGCAATCCTGTATGACCACAAGGCACACATGCAAGTTGTGAATCACACAGACCTGCAAAACAGGCCATGACTATCACTGTTATGTCACCCAAACCCTCTCAAACCCCAACAGGACATGGCAAGCAATAGCTATAGACCAACACAGTACCAATAAGGTGCACATTGACATGTGAAAAATGTAAAGTGGCATCAGACAATGATGCCTGACAAGGAATCAGATGAAATGACGGACCAACAACCTCCCACACAAAAAAACTCATACCCAAATGCATTCCAACAGTTGTAGTTGTAACATAACAATGAATGACTGCCTACATGCACATTGTGCATAGCAAAATCAACACTGCACCTTCTGTGTGCCGTGTCCACCTCATGCAACACACTGCTCAGCGCACAGCATAGTGAACAGCCATTGTGTGTGACGCACACCCTAAGCATCAGATCTAAGCGACAAACTACATCAAAAAGCAAAATACGCATGTACAGGATCCACAATTGGTCATAGATCATGTGCTGCAGGGACACAGTGGGAACCAGAAGGCAAACAGAGTGTACATGTGGACATGGAAGGGTGGTTGTACATGTAGTGGATCATAGTGCGAGTGTGTGGGTCAGTAGGGGCATGCACGCAATATATGCATGTGCAATCAAGTGACCATCAGTGTCCTGTACACATCACATGTGAACATTCACCATGTGTACACCCCAGAATGTCAAGCCACAACTATTACCTCACACCTGAAAGCTAAACACAACACATGAACAGGCATTGATCAGCAGAATACATCATGCACATAGGATACCGCAATTACAATGTCAGGGTGCGCATCACACTGTAGGGCAAGGCAACTGTCAACAACAAAACACCCCTTCCTCCCTCACAAATCACCATGACCCACTGAACAATAGCACCTGTGTTATGTAGCCTTCATCCTTGAAGTTCACCTGGCCACAGGATCACCCTTCCCCTTTGTCAACATCTCCCACCTTGTGTACAAAAAGTGTCCAGCACCCTCAGAGGCCACCTTGACTTGCAAAAACACCAAATCAAAGAGAACTGAAAGCAGGCCAACACAGAAGCCAAGCAAAAAGCCTGCAGGCAGCAAAACAAACTAGAAGAGCCTCCAGTAGATGACTTGAAGTAGCATTACGTCACAAAGCCGAAGTAATACCACAATGACGTAACAACCAAGGTAGCACAGTAAAACAATGTCACAACAGGATGTGTACCATGTGTGGTACACAACACAGAATAATGCACCACAAACTGATGTGTACTGTCACAGCTCCCTTGTACAGGTGCAGGAGTGGCACGAACCAACCACCCCCACCGTGGTCGGGGTGCCTGCAAGGTCAAACTCACACAGGCCTCTGAGACCCTGGTGGGGAAGGAGGGTCAGGGATATGCAGTCGGGACAGGCATTGCTATACTGGATAACCGGAATGAGGGGCAGGAGAGGGGAGTAGGATTCACACAGGAAAGTAGGAAATGCACACAACTGTACTCCTCACATTTACACATACACAAGTACACCAAACCTGATCATCATGCACATAGTAACAAATTACTCAAACGGAAGACAAAGAGAAATCTATCTCTGGGGTGAGTGCTGGCCTCCTGCCTGTGCACTCTCAGGTCTGCTAATAGGAGCAGTTTAATGCTGCAGAGAGAGCCACAGTTACTAATCTGTGCGTGCCCATAACACACAAACACACCACCATATATGCCCCAAAGTAACAAAATACTCTACAAACAAACAATCTGGTGTGGATGCTTCGAACCCCTACGTAACATCACCCCTGTGATGGTTCATACACAGTCAATGCAGTAAGTCATGCGTCGCTGGGTGCATTGCAAATGGAAGACCAATGTGTCACCAATCACACAACATGCAATGTTCCCTGGGTAAGCAGCCAGACGCAAATAGCAAGGTATGACTTCAGAACAAGTTGTGTTCCACCATGACCCAAATAAAGTAGGTAGTGCATGTGTCAAATTCTACATGGTAATGAAATGCACTGCACATGAGTCTGTCCCTTGCTGTCTGTCCCTGTGAGCTGCTTCTTTCCATGTCTTGCAATGCTACATGGCTAATACAAGTCCCTCAATGGACCATGGTGGACCGGAGGGTATGTGCCACTGGCCCTGCAGGTCCCCCAGACACCTTACCCATCAACTAGCCATTGGTCCACCAACGCATCTCAGCTGTATTGTGCGCTTCAACACCAATATTTGTCCAAGCCCACCGTCAGTGCTGCTACTAAGCATGCATGTGCAACTGGCCAGGTGGAAGGTCTGCGGCGTTGTGGCCCCCCTGTGCTGCTCACCTTGCCTGGAGTCCCTTGAAACACATCAGCTGTTTTCGGATGCATGAGCGCAATCCCTGTGCCTCTGCTTCCGCACACATGCACATGTCGGCACCACCAAACATGTCCAGCTTCCAGATGTCCTATGGCCCATGTCTGCTGGCAAAGGTGGTCTGGAGGCTCATCTCCCTGCAGAAAGTGCATGAAACACATGATTAATGTTTTAAAATCATCTGTGTGTGTCTCTTCAGGCATTACATGACTGGACCATGTCAGAGACGTACATTACAAATCACACCATCAGTCCGTCTTTCACAGGCAAACTGTTGATCACACCATCTACGCCATGAATTGCAACAAGCACATGTACAGTATAGATAATAAACATACTACACAATGAATAGCAATGAATGTACACATCAATCATGAAACCCCCATCTAGCGAATGAAGAACAGTGGTCAATAACACCCCTATCATCCCCACTAGGGGTGTTAACACAAGTTTCACAGCAGCAGACATGCCACAGATATGACAGTCCAGAGCCCTTGTGTAATAGGCTGTTACACCGAACCATCCTTGCAAGCCCATGGATAAGGGAAGCAGGAGTGGCATATGTGAGTCAAGGACCCCAAGCTGCAAACACATACACAAGACAAGCTTGAAGGGCCCAGCTGGAACAGACAGTGGATGTTCTCAAAAGCCACAAAGCACCACACCGTCACATGAAAGCACAATAGACAAACAATTTCAAACTATATTAGCGAATTACGCTAACTATGAAAAACCTACATTACCTATTTAAACTAACTATCAAATTGAAACTAAACTAACTAAACTAAAAGAAAAATCAAAAATGTTCACATACGACCTGGGGGGTGGAGGGGCACCCAGGAGGGGAGAGGTACAGGGTGCTGCTCAACACCCACATGCGATGATGTTGAGAAAAAAAAAACCTCCATGGCTCAACGCCTGCACAGCCCGACCTATGTGGGAGATAGACAGTCGTCCGAGTCTGGCTCTTCCTGGAAAGGAGGACGTGGCACAGAAGCCTGACCACACCTAGCCACAGCTTGCCCCTCGTCGGCAGCAAGTCTGCCAGACGGGTGAGCCTGGTTCTGTGCGGCGATCACACGTAGGTCTGCATGCAGAACCTCCCGTGATACACGTGCTTCCTCTTGCAAGGTAGCACGTGTAACACGGAGTTACTCCTGCAAGCCCTGGCTGGACAACTGCTGCACCTCCCAGCAAGCATGTAGCTCAGCCGAGATGGTACACTCAAGCTGCGCAAACCTCTCCTCTGCCCGCTCCCTCTGGGACATCATAAGGACACCCAGAGTGGATCTGAGGGAAGCATACTCTTGCCTCAGGGCCTCCATGTGTGCCTCTGCGTGAGCAGCAATTGCTTTACGCAGAGACAACATTTCAGCCTGGCGTGCCCTGTCTGAGGCTGCCATGCCCAGCCTGAGCGAGCGGGCCGTGGACCGTGTCACCTGCTGCTGGGGAAGCACCTGCCTAGCAGGGGGGAGCACGGATTGGAACACACGCTACATGCTCTCAGTGATATTCTCCATTGCTGCCCCCTGCCGTTCAGAATTGGCAGTCATGTCTTGCTCCCACTCAGTATACTGCGGTTGCGCACAGCGACCGCGTTGCTGGTCTTGAGTCCTGCGGGACCCAAGGACTTGGTGTCCTCATTGTGTTGGCACCGCCCACGGCTGCACGACTACATGCCCCCGTCGACGTGATTGCCCAGGCACATCAGTGACTGGTGTGGAGGGTGACCCTGCGTCCCAATCCACCACAGGCGTAGGTTCCAAGACTGTCTGACCCCTCAGTGCAGGTGTCGCGGACAGAGGAGTGCCCACATCAGAATCACTCATCCCTGACATATGGACCTGATGCTCGTCCAACTCGACATGGACGTCAGAGTGGTCATCAGGGCTGGACTCATTGCCAGCCAGAGACAAGATGGACTGTAGCACATGTGGGTTTTCGTGGCCTACCACCCCACGACCCCCACTTGTGCTGGGTTGCTGTAGTGATAACAACCCTGTGCCTGGCATGACAACACCATCCTCTGGCTCCATTGCGTCATCATCTGAAAAGTAGAGAGAAATAAGGTCACTACACATGTTAGAAGCACACAACACACACACACAGACACCAAGCACATCAAGCAGGCATGTCACACATAAAATAGAACTTGCCATGCATGCTGGGTCAACTTGAAATTGCTTCTGTGATTAGGCATGTCAAAAGGTGTCAGTTTGCACTGAAGTGGGTCAATGCAGTGCAGCAAATATGTACGTTACTCACTATCTACATGTACAAGAACTTCATGATGTGTGTCATAAAATGTGAAGGCAGTGCAGGCAAGGTCAACTTCAGGCATCACGTGCAATGTGCATTCAATGGGTAGCATGTCTACAAGCAAACCACCCCTCCCCCCCAAGTGCAAATGTGGGGATGCCTAGCATGGTATCAAAAGGCCGAACATAGAACTGTGTATTGACAGACAGTGTTAACTAGCATCAACAGCATCATGTGAATCAAGTGACAACACAGCAAATGATGATGGGACAGTAAGCAGGACACATGATGAAACCTCTGGAGTACACCCACTTGTGAAGAAGACACTACACCAGTTGGACAGAGTGATTGGCCATTAAACAGGCTGAGGCCTGTGACCCACACAGACTGTCAGGCCCTAAACATGTGTGCAACGCAGTACTGAGCCACAGTGGACATGGGAAGGTTGATGAAATGCCATGCAATGTATGTCACCCAGGACTTGTATTACAGTGATCATCCAGTCAAGGACACATAGGGGCATGCATGGAATGCACATGGAGCATGAATGGGCACTCATGTCCCTGCGGGGCATCTGACCTCTGCACAGTACAAGTGAGATACCCTGCATCAAGTACTAAGGATGTACCACATAGCATATGTCTGCCAGATTGGCCGCTGGAAGTTAGCATGTACACAGGACGCATGAACAGGGAAGTACCCAAAGGCAATATTGAAGCAGACCAGTGCAAAGGTGGAATTGGGGTGCAGAGCGGGGGGTGGAGGGGTAAGGGAGCATGCCTACATGGAGTACCCGCATGCAGGCAGAGGACACATGCATGTCAGTCATGCTATGACATTGTCCCTGGGCTGAGAGGACGGTCACCCCATGCTACATGCAGAAGGGCCAGTGAGCTGGAACATGGACCGGAGGGGCATACTGGTAACCAGCATGTGAGTAGGGTGCAATAGTGGTGATGCGGACAGTCCCCGTCTGCTCCACATGTCCACCATCCAGCAGAGCAGACATGCATCAGGGAAGCATTGCATTACTTGCACATCAGAACCATGTACACGTGACATGTAGTGGCAGTCATGCACAACACATCACACAAGTAAAACACACACGTCCTCAACAAACACGCATCAACACTCACTGGATTGGGCATCAAAGTCCGGCATCTCTCCTACTCCTTTGACCTATTCAGATGGTATGAACTCCGCAACGAGTGACTCATGCGGAGTGAGGTCTTCTTCCTCTGGTGCAGGCCCACTGCCAGTCACCAGAGTCAAGTTGTAATTTGAGGCACGCTTAGCCTTAGCGCTGTGTTTGAGGTAATTCCAATGCTTTTTGCACTCTTGCGCCGTGCACACCTCATGGCCTAATGCACTCACATGTTCCGCAACTTGCTTCCAGTGGGGATCACGGTGGGCAGCCGTAGTCTGACAATTAGCACCCACTAGCATGTCATGGCTGTGGTCCTGCACGTAGTCCACGAGGAAGTCCAGTTCCTGGTTGCAGAAAAGCTTCTTCCTCGAGGTGCAGGAGGTCGTGGCTGTGTGTGGGGTCCCAGCCTGTGCTGCAGGTGCAACCTTCCTCCTCTTGGATTGTGGCGCAGAACCTGGCTGGCTAATGCTGCCCTGATCAGTATGGCCAGTGGGTTCAGTGAATTCAGCCAAGGGAGTGGCAGGTAGATGGACGACCAAAGGCCTGACTTGTGTCAGTGGCAGCTGGGTGCCCTCTAATGGACCCTGCGCAGCAACATCCGCTGTGGCAGGGTCATTGACCGCAACTGTCCTGGTTGGCAGACTGACAACCGGGGTGTTGTTGGGTGCATCTGCCCCTGCACTTGCCAACACCCGGCTGTTCGGGGCAGCAGATGACATAACTGCCCCAGGGACACGTGTCTGTCTTGGTCAGGGCAGCCCTGAGTGCCCCTACGGTTTCCCTCCTGGCCTGTTGGAAATCTTCCAAGGGCTCTTCAAGTGCCAACGCAGCCTGTGCTGGCAGACCTTGAGCCTGGGTGGTGGTGTCCACAGCTGCACCTGCAGTTACCACTACCCTTGGCCCGTGGCAGTCGATGAAACGGACTGCCGGATCACACGGGCGCCAGTGCCAGATGCAGAAGCTGCATCTCCCGGAACCACAGGGGGTGGTGGCATGACTGCACTGACACGTGGCACAACATCGTGCTCAAGTGGCGCACCCCTGCCTTTTCCCCCTCTGCGGCCATCCTGGACACCCTGGAGTCCCCCTACTCCCTGGTCACCCTGGCAATGTCCCTGACCACACCCACCACGAGGAGGATGCCCAGCTGAGGCACCCCTCCCCTTTGGTGGCCTCCCAACCATGGCACAGATGTAGTAGTGCCGCACAGATGGAGGTGTACACCACAATTGACCTGGGCAATTGGGGTGAAGGGGGTGGGATGCAAGATGTTAACAGCCCCCCTGCACCTGCAAGGCTGTATGTGACCCCGGTGATGTAGTGACGGGTCACGCAATGCTCAGGCACCCCAAAACTGCAGTAAAACCGTGCACGCAACCCTGCAGCCTACGTGCGTGGAATCAACCTCCCGCAGTACGCAGTGGCACCCAGTAATACGAAATACACGTACGTGTGGGACACGCAGGCTACTATGACCTCGAAAACGGATGCAATACACAGGGGCACGCGCAGTGGGAAAAATAGCGTGCGCGACTCACCGTCTGACTAGCGCAATGCAGAAAAAAACGTGTAGCCAATACCCCCGCCAAAAGAAGAGATACATCCTTGATAGCTGTGAAGTTGTGATGGCACGCGAAACAATACGAAGCAGCAACACACGTCGGTCTCCACGAAAGGCAGTACAGCGACCTGCTGGCCCCATTCACCTTTAACCCGTGCTGAGGGAAACGCCCGTGCGCGTCACGTCACTTACACGCGTAGGCCCTTTCCTCAGATTACACGCATTCACATGCGGACTTGCAGATTTTTCACACGTGCTGAACCACTATGCCCACGTCACGAGGGAAACGTCCACGCGCGTAACGTCACAGAAGCGCTTACGCGCTAAGGGCCTTTGGTCCAATGAAATCGCGTACGTGTGCTGGCGTGCTTACGCGCTAAGGGCCTTTCCTCCAATTACACGCTGACGTGCAATTTTTTCACGTGCCAAATAACTCCGTATCAAGCTGGCCACGCAACAACATACGGAAGACCACGCTCCTGCCCAGAAGGCCGAATTACTGCCCCCCAGAGCCCCGAGCACGCTCCCACCTGCCATCTGCTGCTGCCTGACTGCCTGCTGCCCACGTGCCCTGCTATTTGCTGCCTGCACGTCAGCCAGGGGTGCAGTTGCTGTGACCACCCCTGCTGGAACCAAAGACTCCCGACTGGGATACCATCGCTCCACAGCCCAGCCCCAGGACCCAGTTGCCCACCCACTCCTGCCTCTGGGGTTGTCATGTCGGACACAACACCATCTGGCACCACTGGCAACCCCCAGCCAGAGAGGCAGAAGGCCACCAGCTTCACTGCCAGGGAAGTTGGTGTCCTGGTGGAGCAAGTCCTGGGGCAGTATGATGCCCTCTTTGGAAGTTTGCGCGCCGACTATGAAGGACGGACCAGGATCTCGATGGACATCGTGACTGCCATCAATGCGGAGGGGGTGGCAGTCCGCGACTTACAACATGTCAAGAAGCGCTGGGAGGACTTCAGGTCCAGGACCCTTAACAAGGCCCAGCACCTCTTGAAGGCAGCGGATGCCAAGGGGCACCGGGGCCACCTGTCCGACCACCAAATGAGGGTCCTGGAACGCATATGTCCAGCGCTCCACGTCCAGGTCCTTGAGAGGCAGACCCCTCTGGAGTCGAGCGGTAAGTGTACATGCATACTGATTGGACGATGTGCGTGTTGTGGTGTCCCAGTAGTGTGCAGGTTGCACAAGTGTTTTGTAGGGCCATGTAGGAATGTGTATGAACAGGGGCGTGTGGCTGCCACATGTGAGTCCTCTCAGGTGTGGGACACATCGATGGTGTATGTGTTGGTAAGCATGCGGGGCAAATGCAGGTGTGGGAGCACACATGTTTGAATTTCTGTGTATGTACGTTGGCATGGTTGTGGTGTCACACATGGATGGTGGTTCCTGCTGCATGTATCCGCACTGTGAACATGTGCATGTGTGTGTATTTGACAAGTGTGCAACTGTGATGCAACATGGATGTATGTGACACTGACATGTAGAAGGCTGAATGCCAGATGTGACATGAATGGCGATCTCATCACTGCGACAGTTGGTGGAGAGGTACACATGCATGTAAGTCTGGTGGCGTGTGTGCATGTGTTGTGCACTCCCTGTGTTTCATGTGACGTCAGGCTCACCTTCGGCTGCTGGTGCTGTTGTTTGTGTATGGATGGTGCTGCCTGGTGCAACATTGCTGTTGAATTGCTCATGTGTGTGAGTTGAAATGACATGTGTGTTGGGGAGTGTGATGCCATGTCTGAAGTCTGTCACTGCCACTCATGTACAACTGTCATGTGTGTATCAGTCCATTGTACAGTGCCCTGATGCCTGTGTTCTATCTCTCCCTGTCTGCAGCGTCAACTGACGGTGGAGAGGGTGCTGTGGAGGAAAGCGGCAGGGATCGCACCACCAGCCGGAGACGCAAGGCCCGGCTCCCCTCTCAGATTGTCATCTCGTCAGGGAGTGAGGAGTCTGGTGCCACATCCCAGGCCGCAGCTGCCGAGGGTAGGTCCAAGAGGCGGAGGTTGGAGATGGACTCCTCGGCAGCAGAAGGGGCAACTGAGACCCCACAGGGTCCGACGGAGGAAGATGGCATGGAGTCATCCAGGTGGGTGGGGGGTTTGGTGGAGGAGGAGGCAGTGGAAGGGACAGACACGGGGTCTGGAGGTGGGGATTCCACTGGTGCTAGTGGTGCAGTGCAGGGGCAGGGACAGGAGGCAGCACTGCCCGCCGCGGAGGTGCCTGTGTGTAATCCTGTCCCCGATCCTGTGACTGCATCATCCCGCACCAGCACGGATGCCTACGTCCAGACCCATTTTCAGGGAGGGGATCCGCTTACAACAACTGGCCTTCCTCTCCATGCGGACGTGGCTATCCGGGACCGGGTTGAGCCTGTCCTGAGTGGGATGGCGTTGCGTCAATGGGGCATGCGAGGTGACCTGCAGTGTTTTCGTGAGGACACTGCACGTCATCTCGAATGCTTCATTGACCGCGTTGACCTACTGGGACGGGTCACCAGGGCCAGATTCCTCAGTTTGCTGGACCTGGTTCCAACCCCCTGCTCCCCTGAACCCCCTATGCGCCAGTCGTCATCCATGCCATCTTCCCACCCATGTATCACCTGGGTACCCTGTAGAACTGCCTCTGACCCTGCGGCCCTGCTGGTGGAGGACACATCCCTGCCACAGTCGGGAGTCGGACATCCAACAGGGGTGGCCACCTCAACAACTGCACCCCAACCGGAAGGGGACATGCAGGCAGCAAGAGCCAGGGCACAGGCAGAGGCACAGCAGCAGCAGCAGCAACAAGGTGGGAGCCATGATGGCTCGGGGCCTTCAACATCGGAGGGGCAGGCATCGGCCAGAGGGCAGGTGGACCAAGGATTGGAAGTGTCTTCTCTGTGGCAGCGGTTGGGCCTGGCCATAGATGCGAAGCCGCAGCGGGTGGAAGAGGCACGGCTCACAATGGTCAGGGCGGAGAACTCCATGCGGAGGGCTCTGAGGCGGGCCAAGTGCCTAGAGGCAATTCGCAGGGAGTTGGAGGTCCACATGTCATCATCCCTGAGAACCTTCGGGGCCATGGAAGAGGACCGCCTCCGGGACATCGCGCAGGAGTTCGATGATGCCCTGGCCTGGGAAATCGGGAAGTGAGCCATCGGACTAGCCCGCTGCCATTGTAAATAGTTTTTAGAGTTAGGTTTCCTTTTCCTTTGATTTGTGGTGAATGGACTATGCCACACACATTTGTATATAGTTGTTTTATTAGGTAGTTTCTTAGGTAGGTTTCATTTCTTTCGTTGGGCTCATGAACCCTTGACAATGGATTGTACATAGTTGGACAATGGATTTATTTGAACTTTTTCTTTTGATTTCACCATGGATCAATGGATTTTTCTTTTTACGTTTCCTTTGGATTTGCGTTGGTAGAGGGAGAGTTTGGACTATTTTTCTGTCGGATTTCTTTGGATTGGTTATACTTTTCATTTACTCATCTTCTGCACATTTCATGTTTGCTATTTTGTTATGCTTTCATTTCATTGCTTTATTTTTGTACATAATACATTTTCATATTTTAGTTCCATGTGTGGGATTCGCTCATTGGGTTAATGCATGTGAAAATGTGGGTTTACACAATCAATGCCAACCAGCGTGTGTGTGTGACGGACATGTGTTGATGTACATAGTTGACTTTTGGTTTGTGTCTTGAGATAGGCATGTCAGTGTGGGGTGGATTGGGAAATCATTGCGTCTCAAGAATGGGGTGGCTTGCTGTGGTATTTTGGTGTAGAAGTGGGCCATGATTGTGCATCTTTATTTCATGTAGGGGGGACATGAGTGTGGGCCTGTTGGCAGGTGTCCCAAACTGCTGGGGGTTGGGGGTCCTGGGGGACATGAGTGGGGGCCTGCTGGCAGGTGCCCCTCACTGCTGGGGGTTGGGGGTGCTGAGGGACATGAGTGGGGGCTTGCTGGCAGGTGCCCCACACTGCTGGGGGTTGGAGGTGCTGGGGGACATGAGTGGGGGCCTGCTGGCAGGTGCCCCTCATTGCTGGGGTTGGTGGTGCAGGGGGACATGAGTGGGACATGAGTGGGGGCCTGCTGGCAGGTGCCCCTCACTGCTGGGGGGTGGGGGTGCAGTGGGACATGAGTGGGGGCCTGCTGGCCGGTGCCCCTCACTGCTGTGGGTTAAGGGTGCTGGGGGACATGAGTGGGGGCCTGCTGGCAGGTGCCCCTCACTGCTGGGTGTTGGGGGTAGTGGGGGACATGAGTGGGGGCCTGCTGGCAGGTACCCCTCACTGCTGGGGGGTGGGGGTGCTGGGGGACATGAGTGGGGGCCTGCTGGCAGGTGCCCCTCACTGCTGGGTGTTGGGGGTGGTGGGGGACATGAGTGGGGGCCTGCTGGCAGGTACCCCTCACTGCTGGGGGGTGGGGGTGCTGGGGGACATGAGTGGGGGCCTGCTGGCAGGTGCCCCTCACTCCTGGGGGTTGGGGGTGCTGGGGGACATGAGTGGGGCCTGCTGGCAGGTGCCCCTCCCTGCTGGGGGTTGGGGGTGCTGGAGGACATGAGTGGGACATGAGTGGGGGCCTGCTGGCAGGTGACCCTCACTGCTGGGGGGTGGGGGTGCAGGGGGACATGAGTGGGACATGAGTGGGGGCCTGCTGGCAGGTGCCCCTCTCTGCTGGGGGTTGGGGGTGCTGGGGGACATGAGTGGGACATGAGTGGGGGCCTGCTGGCAGGTGCCCCTCACTGCTGGGGGTTGGGGGTGCAGGGGGACATGAGTGGGGGCCTGCTGGCAGGTGCCCCTCACTGCTGGGGGGTGGGGGTGCAGGGGGATATGAGTTGGTGATCATATTGCAATGTGACATGTTGCTTGGCTGGGGGCATGCCCAGGGGTGCAGGGTAGTCCCCTGTGGTGTGGGCTGCCTGCAGGGGCTGTGGAGAGGGTAGAGGGGACACCTGGGAGGACCCACACTGCCAATTCATGTGTAGGACTCCCCACACACCACACTGGATACACGTACCCCGCTCTGACAGCAAAATCGCGTGTGAAACTTCACGCGCACACCCGAAATACACGTACCCTGCTCTGACAGCAAAATCGCATGTGACACTCCCGCAAACCCCAGTAATACATGTACCAGCTCGCACAGGGCCAATCGCGTGTGAAACTTCCCGTGAACCCCAGTTATACACGTACCCCTCTCACACAGGGCCAATCGCGTGTGAAACTTCCCACGAACCCCAGTAATACACGTACCCCGCTCGCACAGGGCCAATCGCATGTGCAACTTCCCGCAAACCCCAGTAATACACGTACCCTGCTCGCACAGGGCCAATCACGTGTGAAACTTCCCGCGAACCCCAGTAATGCATGTACCCCGCTCGCACAGGGCCAATCGCGTGTGAAACTTCCCACGAACCCCAGTAATACACGTCTCCCGCTCGCACAGGGTCAATCGCTTGTGAAACTCCCCGCGCCGGGGTGTACATGTATTCAGAGGGGTGCGCGGGGAGGTTTACAGGCGTTTTCGTGGTTGGGGGCCTGTGCGCCATGTACGGGATTTGGGCGCTGTGCATGGTGCACGGGAAGGGGTTGGGGGCGTAACTGGCGCTGCTGCAGGGTCGATGCGCCACTCTGTGCCACGGCTGGCTTTGGATGTTAAAATCCATGAATACGCTATGCGCGGAAATGGATTTTAGCGCACGCGGCTGGCGCAGACTGTCGCACGCGCACACTGTGCGCCAGCCGCGTGCGTCACTTGTGCGCTGGATTCTATGAATTTTGGTGTAGATGTCATCTAGAAAAAGCTAAATCTCCCATGCTGACTGACCTAGAGAGAAGAGTGAGAGTGCTGTTGGAGAACGTGGACTTAGATGTCGGCATTCTTTTAACAAACCCACTCAAAGTCAAGCAAAAGCTTGAAATCTGTGATTGGATAGAAACAATCGTAAAGGTAAGGGAGTCCTCTAGTATAAACTCGTTTCTTTTGGTAGAAAAATAACTTGGTTGTCTTTCTCGTTACCTTTTGAAGTTTCCCGACAGGGCAGTAAGGAATAATTTCTTAAGGATTGGGTAGAATCTGGTACAGACCGGAGAAGTGTTGGTAAGACGTCAACAGGGAGACAAAGCTATAAGATTGTGTAATGTTTGTGATACTCCATCAAACCAAACATTAAGGCACCTATTGACGGAGTGTGAGGGAACCTGGGCAGTTTGAATTATGCAGTTTAGGAGATTTGTGCCTTGTGAGGAAGGGTTTATGGCAGATTATTTTTGGGACAATTTAGTTTCTGGATATAATGTTGCTTTAACAGCTTCAGTAGTTTGTGTTTTAAAACTTCACATAATAATGGAATAATGACTTCACATTGGCCTAAGTTTTAGTGCTCTTCTATTTTTAAGATTAATTTATGGTTGTAATATGTCAAGTGTGTTCTTTTCTTTTCCTAGTTGTAATTTTTTGCTTGGTGCAAGTTGGATGTATTATTTTTTGTTTGGCATTATTATATTGTTATAATTTCTTTGTCGATGTTTTTGTAAAGGTTCACGGCTGAACCATATACAAATAATTAAAAAATAAAATAAAAAAAGTATGTTTATCCCATATGATTATTTTCTCAGGAACCAAAGTTTTCAATTTGGCTACTATTCTGTCTGGCAACATCAGTATCACTTGTGGCGGTTTCTCACCAGCATTCCTTTCCCCATCTATTCGTACTAAGTTAACCTATGTGTCACCCATCCCTGACTGATCATCTACAGTTCTAATCTGCTTCCATAAATCAGCAGGAAGGTTCACGGGAAACAACAAATCTATATCACCCAGTATGAAAACTGATAAATGCAAAACAGATTCAATTTCTTTATAAAATCCTGTTGGATTCTTCCTAATATCTGGAATTGTTTGTATAATGGTGTTCACTTCCTGTCTAGAAAATGGAACATGAACAAACTGAGAAACATAATGTGCTTCAATAGTAGTAGCAGACGTTCCTGCAGCGGTATCAGCTGGAATTTCTACTTTCGGAACAAATGTTGGAGGAACCTCCCTCATTGGAAATTGTAAAATAGGCAAATCTGAACCCTTATTAAGCAACAATGCTAAATCAATTGACAAAGTAGTTAAAGCAGTATTGGGCGGAAATGCTCTCTTGACCATCAAATCTGCAGGACAACACACCTCTCTCTTCATAAACTCATTTTGTAGATACTCTACCATCACCTGTAACACTTTCCTTTGCATTGCCGGAGCAAGCTGACTAAACGTGTCATGCACTTCAATGGGAGAAATTGAAACATCCGAAATCCATCTAAGAGCTTCTCTTGTGCAAATGCGCATTTCTTCAATCATCAGTTTCAATGGAGGAAGAAATCGCTTCTGCACATAGGAGGCTTCCCGTCCATTACCATCCATGTCATTTTTCTGTAATCGATCTAGCTCCCTCTTAAACTCAAATACCTTCTCAGCATGCTCATGTACTTTCTCCGCAGTGTCCCTTGAGGGGGCTAGGACATTCAAATCCCTCAACCTCTGTGGGACATTCATGTACGTCAAATCACTCCATATCTCAGCTAAATGCGTCCCCATTCCATCTATCAAAATAGTCTGTTCAGGAATACTTTCTTGGACAGAAATTGCAACTAAAACAGCCGATTCATCACCTTCCTCTATGTACTTTTTAGAAGACGTATGCAATTCTCTTTTTCTAGCCTTAGATACTGTACCACGAGTCACTATTCTTGAATCAGCACCTGTCCCTTCAACTACTACAAGTGGAGCAGAACCACTTGGTAAAGGAAGTTCAGACAAATCTTGTTCAATAGGTAGCAGAGACACTACCGCTGGTGGTGGAGATGGAATTAAGGGGACAACAGCTGTCGGTAAGGGTGGAGGTGCAGGAGGAGAAACAACGAAAGGAAGAGGAGGAACTACAACAGGAGGAACCACAACAATGGGGGCAGGCACATAGGGAGGATGTGCAGTTGCCACAGTTCTAAGTTCATTCAACAATTTGTTAATTAGTTCATCTGATGTATGAAAATCCTGAGACGGATATATCTTTTGCACATCAAGTGAGATAGCCCTATGCATACTTCTGATAGATTCAGACTGTTTCTGCTAATCATGCAATAATGCTTTTTCAGTATTTTTCAGTATTTGTCATGTGTCTAAGTGCATGCTTTTCTTTACTTTTAAGTTGCTGCATAGCTTCCTTTCTCCAAACTTTAATTGCATCAAATGCTGCAGGCCTAGCATTTTTCCTCAACAATATAGATTCTAATTACTCTAGGCGGGCAATTTCAAAACTGCCATAGACTGGCCACTAAAGGTCAGAAACATGTCTAGTCTGTGACAATTTCCCAGGCATGTCAGATTACTGGTGTTACCTGGCGTCATTTGTATTTGCGATTACAAATCTGCAATCGATATCAGGATTCTTAGGAATCGGGGCACGACTCACCTGATTTCAAAGATACTAAGGGTCCGATCGGATTACAAAGGATCGTCATGGCTGGCGATTTCGGTAAAGAGACTGCCTCGATATGGGGACCCTCATCAAGATGTCCTCCTGAACCGCTTACTCACGTCCAGGGATCGGATCGCGCAGTCCGCTGAAGAGTTGCGTCTCGCTTTGCAGGGGCCCCTTCACTCTTCGATCCTAGTCCGGTAGCTGTGTCTCTTTTTCAGCGATGCAACATCAATCTTGAGTGTCCCTATTCGGGCGCCATCTGAAATACCAAACGAAATATCGAGGCTTAGTTCCACCAAAAATGAAATACGCCAATCTCGAATTCAGAGATAAGTGTATTCTTTAATATGCAAATACAGATAGCTATGTGGCTCTCAGCACCACGCAGTGTGTACCAGCAGACACCGTGAGGAGAGAGAGTGCTGGACATTACGAAGCATGCATCTTTTATACACAATCCCGGTTACATCGTCCAGCCCTTCTCCAGGTTACCGTTTGGCTAGGGCTCATACCCAGTTCACATTGCTAATACAGAATCAAATAACTTATACAATGTTCGATGTTGTCTTCAAACATTCAACATATTTGTCTGTACACAGAATACAATGGTGACATTTGTCTTCCGACTTAAAGTAAGTCCAGTTTCAAGAATGACCACAATGGATTTCTGCAAAGGCACACAGTTTCAGCTATTCAGCATTCAGCTGCACTATTTGAACAAGGATGAAGCTATTGGTGCAGACAACAACTAGATTGAGGTTCAGTTCAGCTCCAAGGTTTCTTGGTGCTGGACAAACATTCTGCTCTCAGCAGTCACAACATGTTTACACAGTGCAAAGTTAATTTTTCCTCAGCTCGAACCGAAAAAAGTTCAACATGAGACAGAAAACAGGAGTTTCATTAAAATGGCGGATGATTCTAAAATGGTGGCGTAGTCCGCTTTGATTCAAGTTCACTCGGATGTGGTTTTCAGTGCAATGCGAATGTGCTTAGGCCAATGTTCATTATCAGGCAGTATTATGTGACATATGGTTTTACCATATGAGTAGCAAGCCTTGGGTTCCCTAATAGTCCCCTCTTGCCTAAACAATGTTTGTGGTATTGATATTGCTGAGTTCTTAAATACTGGCTTCCATTATGGCTTCCATTTTGGAAAAGATGGCTGCTCATAACTGTTGCATTTCTAGGTTTGTGAGCTATATTCTTGTGTCATTCATGTTGCATTCAGCTTATACATTGCTTATGTTAGTATTCTTCATGTCTTATGGATGCCATGTTAATATTCTTCATGTGTAAATGCATGTATTACCTAGTGTTTGCGTTCTTCATATTGAGTGCACATTTGCTTCGTGTCCAATGCATGCACATTTATTGTCACAATATTAGCTTGATTTTACTTGTGCCATCTTCATCTTAGATCGTTTCCATCTCCTGCTGTACCTGCCTTGGGGGGAATGGTTGTCTTAGTGAGTAATGTTTCTAGCCTGTGCGATGTTGTGGTAGTGGTAGTAGCTATGGACGACGTATTCATCTGCATCTTAACATTGACCTCTCTGGTCGAGTCCTCAACCACATCCCATTTCATACCCTACCCCATGAAGTGCTCTTTGGTTAGCCATACTTTATTCACCCCCTCAGGGTGCCAATGTGTCTGACATGTTCGTCCACACTCCAGGTCATACAGCAGTATTCCTCATTAGAATCAAAATATTCCCAATGGTCTTTGTAAGTGTGAGGGTTTACTTAAACATTGATCCTGGAAGGGTGATAGCACTGTCCAATGCCTGGCTACAAGGTAGGTTATCTGTTTGGGTGTGCTGATACATGTGAGCATCCAAATGTATTACTTTTTTCATTCCAACTGCCCCTTTGGTAGCCTTTTTGCAGCCGTTTATTGCAATTCTTAAAATGCAGATGGTAAATAGTACTAGAAAGGGCAGTACAAATTTGAATGCGTTAGCCAACCATGTGGGTATACATGAAAACAGGTAGCTAAACCAGGCCTCATTTTCATTTTCTTCCACCCCTCCACCATTTCTGTGTGTAGTTCTTTTAAGGTGGCTATGGCCTCCGTGAGGAGAACACATCTGGAATTAATGGCACCCCTCTTTACGCTTCCTGGCCATAAATTGCGGTTATGAATTCTTGTGCATTTACATATTGAATCCCTGGTGTAGTACATATTATCCCCTGTTCCCTAAATGATATTGTCATGTTCAACTTGCTTATCAAATCTCTCCCTAATATCTTTACTCGTGTCTTGCGGGCATATAATAATGGCATGAACATATTGTGCTCTCCAATGATAATAGGTAAAGTGTCTGTAAAAGGAACTGTAGATGTCACCCCAGAAAATCTGTGTGCGTTCATGGCAATTCCAGACATTGGGAATTTGTGTTCTTTAACACAGGATGGAGTTGCCCCCGTATCAACTAGGAAGGAGAATGTTTTGTCACCAATGGCCACTCCGATCCTCCGTTCCTCTCGTGGGTCTGGTGTAATCGATAGGATGGAACACATCAAGTCTTTCTGTAGGTTGTTCTATTGTGGATACATGACCAGTCCTGTGCCAGTGAACGGGTTCACTCCCACTACTGTCACACTCCCTATTGTAGGTCTAGATGCCTGTGGCAATATGTTTGCATTCCCTGGTGTCACTGCATTCTGTTGTGGTGGTACCTGTGTCTGTATTGGTGCTTGTTGTATCTTCATCTAGGCTTGTTGTGTATGCATTGGTGCTTGCTGAGTTTGGGGTGGCATCCCTTTTTGTATCGGCTGTGTTGTTGGCACTTGTGTCTGATACTGTGTGTGATCTTGGACATAATATTCAGGTGGCTCTGCGCTATATAGTGGGGGTATGTGGTCCCCCCTCTTGGATCAGCTGCTTGTCAGTTCTGTTGTATTCCTCCCCTGCTTCTGCCTTGGCATGAAATGTGCTCCATCTTCCCACATGGCCAACATTGCTGTGTCTGTCCCCCAAATCTAGGTTGCCCCCCATTAAAATCTCTTCTTTGCGGAGCTTGAAATCCAAACCCTCTGCCCCTGGCTGTGAACCCTCATCCTCGTGGGGAATAATTATATTCTCCCCTTCCTGCAAAATTTCCATTCACTGCTGGCTGTACCTGCTGTGCCCCTTGCGTGTTAAAACCTTCCCCTTCGCTTATCAATACTGCCGGTTCCACTGAGAATTTTGACAGTTTTTTCAGAACTAATCTTGCTTCCTCAGTCAATCCTTTCCTCAATTTTCTTTCTGTCTTTCCCTTTCTTTAACCGACAATAGTGAACAGTTGAATTTCCGCCCACAGCTTCGCTTCCATTTCCACAATCTTTTGCAATGGTCTTTCCACTTCCTTAGGAAGTCCCTGGTATAAAATGTGGTAAAAAATAGTTATGTTTTTGTCCCATGGTTCTCTGGTTTCTAACCCCCATTTCTCCTGACTATCCTGTATATTCGCTGTCGGCTCTTTGTCCGCTCTCATTTTATGAGTCATAATGGTGCTCATGTTTGACAAGTCTGGGTACAAGCTTTTCATGTCACCTACTGCTAAGGTCATCCCAGCTGTCCTTCTCTCTAATTCATAAATCCATTTACCTGCCACTGATGCCAGTGATGGCAATTTACAAATTACATTATTTTTGGCCATTTGTGACCACGAATATATTGCAGCAGTCCTTCCTTTCTCTAATAAGGGGAATTATGTGAATCCTGCGCCCTCTCCGAGTGCAGCGGCACCCTCTGTCTTTGTCAGAGCATCTGTCATACTAATTCTCTTCCATCCTGGTAAATCCCTTAGTCTGATTGTGTACTGCATTTTCTCTTCTAAATTATTTGATAGCATCTTTGGGTGTCTGGGAAATTCAACAGGGTCTGGCCCTATCACTGGTACTTCCAAATCTAACCATGCTATCTCGTTTCTTATGCATATGTTTGTAGAAGGGGCTCTTGTGGTGGTCACCTCTCTGTTTCCTTCTCTCCAACTCTTTTTTTCAAAGTTAAACTTTATTGGCATTTCAAATATTGCATTACAAACCATTGTGAAACCTTTTCTCCAAGGCCAAATCCCCTTAACTACCCTCCTCCTGTCTGTTTCCATCCCACACCCAACCACCCCCCTACACCTCCCCATGCAGTGAGCACTAGTAAACTCCCAAAGTTACACGCCAGGGGTATCACCCCTTCTCTGGTTCGACATTTTGAGGGCCATGAAGCCTGCATTAAAACCATTTCTCAATGGGTCACATTTCCCCTGTAAACTCCCAGAATGTCAAGTAGAACATGGTTTGTCATAACCAATAAGATCATCACGAACCGCTCACCTCGGGGTCTCCTCCCCACTTACCCCTCATCTTCCATACTTCTCAAAAAAGGAAAGCCATAGACAATCAGTGTTGGACCGATACTCATGCAGAAGGTGCGTGAGATATTCCATACCATAAATTGCGCTGATCTTCGCCACCCATTCCCTTCCCACCAGCATGCGTGGATTTTTCCATTGTTGGGCTAGGCAACATCTAGCTGCCACCAGCATGTTCTGCAACCTGTGCCCCTCTTCCGGCTCCATTTCCTCCACCAGCTATACCCCAAAGAGGAGGGGCCATGGTGAGAGCTCCCTCTGGGTCCATACCCCTTTTATCCACGATAAAACTCCCCTCCAGTATAGCTGTACTTCTGGGCAGCCTCACCACATGTGAATATAGTCCCCTTTTCCCCTGTGGCATTTCCAGCAATGAGGGTCATAGCCCTTGCACATCCTGGCTATTACAGCTGGCGGGTAATGCCATCTGTGTAACAGCTTCAAGGCCTGATGTCTGTATTACAGGGAGATCGTAGAGCGCGCAACCTTTCTGCACATCAGCACCCATAATGCATCATCAATGTCCTTTCCCCAAATCATGACCCCATTTGACCCTGACTGGGAGTGGGTCCCTGGGTTCCGCCAATAGAATCGACCTTTACAGCCTCGCAATGAGTCCCTTGGAACCTCTCCGTTGGTATCCGAGGATTCGCGTTGACGGTATCCGCGACCCCGCCGGCTGCATTGCGCGTTATTGTGGTGCAGGCAGGAAAGAAAAATCGGAGACGCCGATAATCGGATTCATGAACCAGAAGGAAGGTGATGAAAGAAGGGTAGCTTTGGAATTAAAAGCCTTCTTTACACATATTTTGTCCATCGAACATCACGTCTCCCACGAATCCGCTTTGGAAGCTGCGGCTGTTGCTACCCTGAACCAGAGGACAATTTGCCTCCAGATTCCAACTGTTCCTCCTGACCCCATCGGATAGGAGATGGTGTGGCCCATGTCAATATATGTGCCTGAATAAGGGTTGTTTTGTCCTGAAGAAGGTTGCCGTACAGAGAGAGTATTAATGATGATGCTCGCTGAGAGCAACTGAAACACGTGTCGACATGAGAACTGTGGGAATAACAGAACACAGACTTGTGTGATACCCCAAATTGGTGGGGATGTTTTCACAATGGATTGTAAACATATTTAGAGATAACAGATGTTTTTACTGTTTTTTATATACAGACCATTTTTTCAAAGAATGAAGTGTAGAATGAGTGATTGATGAGGAAAGTATAAATGTGAACGAATGAATTAAGAGCATGGGCCATAGAGTTATATGAATTGTTTAATATATTTTTTGATACAGCATATTTGCTTGAATAAAAGAAAATAAGCTTGGGAACTGTAAACCGAGCTCCAACTACTTGTGTACGCCGTCATCTTTGTATTGGTCTACTAGTTCAAACCCTGTGGTATTTCTGTTAGTTTGACCTGTAGAACTAGGGACGTTAAAACAGGTACCCCTTCTCTTTATTCAATTGTGTTACCTCCTTCCCAACCTTAGACATCATCATCTCATAGATTCTGGATATCTCATGTCCTCCCTCCGTTATATCGTATATTATATCTATGGTGACATCTGGTTCTTCGTCCAATACAATTTCGGGCCATGTTCTCTTAATTCTCTGCACCAGTCTATGATACGTAATATACTGGCCTGTGTGTAACCCAGTTTCCTCACCCAACACCTCAAAATCTACGATGGAGCCCTCTCGCCAGATATCACCCATCGTTGCCAACCCAACCGGTTTCCAGTGATTCCTAATGATCATCCTTAGCTGCTTATCTCCCCCGGTTAGTGCAACTAATGGTATCTGCGGGGAACATGGGGATGGGCTCTCCATCATCTGGCATGCCCTATGCCACATCTTCCACCCAAGTAACATCATCTTGGGGTGCCCTTCCATTTCTGTCTTGGACAGCCACACCATCTCTTTCAGGTAAAATGGGGCACAGTCGTGTCCAAACAACCTGGATTCGGAGGTCACTTCATCCAAAAGCCACTTGGCAACATACTGCAGTTGGCTGGCTAAATAATAGACCTCATAATTAGGCAGTTTTATCCCCCCTTTCTCATAAAAATTCTGTAGCTTCCATAGTGCCACTGTGTTTCGCATGTCATGCCACCGGAAATCCCTACACATACTGTTCAGTTTAATGAAAAACGTCTTGGGAATCAAATGTGGTATATTCCAAAAAAAGTGCAGGAGCCTAGGAAGGACCACCATCTTTAGCATTGCCCCCGTCCCATCATTGCCAAAGGCAACTTCTCCAAGAATCTCATGCATTTTTCAATTTTTTTAATGGCTACCTCCGTGTTGTGCCTATGCTCCTCTTCTGCTGTGTGGTATACATATACTCCTAAGTAATGAAATGTGCTAATTACCCATGGTACTTGTAACACCGGTAATTGTTCCTTTAGGATCCCTTTATATCCTCCCAGTGGAAACATGCTGGACTTCTGGGGGTTCACGCTATAGCAGACAACCCATATCTCTCCATTACTTCTAAAATATACTGGAGATTTTCTTCCGGGTGCCGCAAGTACAGCAGCGTATCATCCGCATATAAGGAGATCAGATGCCGTTCCCCTCCCACCTCGATGCCTATGATGTCATATTGTTGTCTCAAGTATATTGCTAGGGGTTCGAGAGCCAATATGTAGAGCATTGGAGACCACGGACATCCTTGTCTAGTGCCTCTCTGAAGCTGCCATCTTTCCGATATCACTGCTCCAGTTTTAACTCTAGCCAGCGGTTCACTGTATAGCATTTTCGCCCAACGTATATATCCAGGCCTCATCCCATAGCCCACAGAGACGCCAACAGCCATGGCCACCTGACCGAATCGAAGGCTTTTATCGCGTCCAAAGATACAATTGCCATTTCACCCTCGTTCTCGCCCCCGAACTCAATGACCCGTTGGAGTCACCTGTGATTATGGGATATATTCCTATTCGGGACATAACCGGTCTGATCAGGGTGTATCAATTTAACAATAACCCGTTTCAGTCTATTTGCCAAAACCACCATCAATATCTTGCTATCTTGGTTCAACATCGACAAGGGTCTATAGGAACCGCAGCTATGCCCTGGTTTGTTAGGTTTGGGAAGCGGTATTACAATCGCTTCTCTAAGTGACTCTGGCAATCTTCCCAGCTTGAATGCTTCATTCAGCATTTCTAGCAATGGGGGAAGCACCTCTTCTTTATGGACTTTATAAAATTCAATTGGGAGTCCATCAGCTCCAGGGGTCTTACTAGTGGGCAACTGTTGCACCACCTCTTCCAGCTCCTCCAGTGTAATCGGTGCATCCAACTCCTCTCTTTCCTCCGCGCTTATCTTTGGCAATCCTATATCCTCCAGTGTTTCCAATGTCGTCTTGCGACTACTCTCCCCATCATCTCCATATAGTTGCCTATAATAGTCTGCAAACTCCTGATTCACTCCCTCCTGAGTGTCAGCTACACTACCGTCTTGCCTTGTTATTGTTCTAATCGTGGGTCTAGGGGTTTCGCTCTTATATAGCCACGCCAAAATTCTTCCTGGTTTATCCCCCCCCATGTGCTGTCTCTCTATATATTTCTTATAGTTTAGGTTGCATAGTCTTTCCCAATGAACTGCGCATTTCTGCTGTAGCTCGAGTATCTGTTCCATTTCTTCCTCAGTGGTATTTCTTCCTCTCAATGCCTTTTTCAGTTCCCCTTCTGTCTCCCGTAGGTCAGCCAGGATCCCCTTTTGCAGACCCTTTGATTTTGCTATGGCCACCCCCCGCATCACAACCTTAAAAGCTTCCCACAGTGTGCCCGCTGAGTCCACACTGCCGGTATCCGTCTCAAAATAGGCTATAATCTCCTCCCTCATATCCTCCCTAAAAAGTGGTCTCTCAATGTTTCCGCTTGGAGGCACCACGTCGGGATCCTTGCTCTTGGGGGGCAGTATTGCCATCCGAGGATCAAGGGCGAGTGGTCCGACAGGACTCCTGCTTTATATTATACTTGTGTAACTTCTGTTATTACCTCTGGTGTAGCAAAAACATAGTCCAGCCTCGTATGTAACTGCTGTGGGTTGGAATAATGCGAGTATTTCCTTTCCTGAGGGTGTCTCATCCTCCACACATCTCCCAAACCAAGGTCATCTAGCAAAGTCTGCAACACTTTAGCAGCTGGGGCGGGTCTATCCATTTTCCCGTCTGATCTAACTACCCTAGGGTTTAGTACACAGTTGAAGTCCCCTCCCCAGATCACTGCGCTCCCCATGCACCTGCTAAGATCAGTACATAACGTTCTAAAGTACGCTGCTGTATTCTGATTCGGGGCGTACGTGTTTACAATGCTTATCTCCCTATTTTCCGCTAATCCCCTCAGTATGACCATCCTCCCATCCTTCTCAACTATCTCCTGCAACCCCTGAAAAGGGACATGCAGCGCCACCCATATAAGCGCTCCCCTGGCATCGGCAGAGTATGACGATCCCACCATCACCCCCTTCCATTTCTTAGCAATCGTCTCCATCTTATCGCGTGTTAGGTGGGTCTCCTGCAGCAGAGCAATGTCTATCTTTTGCTTATGCAGGTACAACATGACCTTGTTCCTCTTTAAATAGCTATTAAGGCCCCTAACGTTCCAGGTAACTACCTTAAGGTCCCCCATGGCTTGTTAGAGTTCCCCTCCGCCCCCCATCAGTGCAGGCCAGCTCCAGGTTCCATCTCAGACTATATAGGCTTGTTTCCCAATTTAAACTCCCCTTAACTAAAAACACATCAAACTCCCCAACCTTCCTCCCACCCACCTCCCTACCCATCCCCAACATCACCCCCACCTCCAACTGTTGCCCAGCTCATCCCTGGATCTCAGTCACCCCTCCATCTAGCTCTTTCTGGCAATAGCCTGTACTCGCAGCTCAGCAGGGTGAGGTCGCCCTAGTGGCTCTCCTACTACTACTACTTCTACTCGGGGGGGGGCAGGGTGTCTTTGTCCTGCCGCTCCAATCCACTTCAATTCGACCACGCATTGCTACTCAATTTACTTATGTAGTCGGCATTCTATATTCCAGTCCATTAAGTTCAACAAACCCAAGGATATCACAGTTCAATATCAGCATTGTCCATCCACACCCCACCATCATTATCTCTATATTAGTCTCTACCAGGGTGTGCCGCACTGTGTCACTTCAATATACATAACCTCCCCATCACTTATCGTGTTCCTCCTGGGCCTGGTCTGCATCTCGTTCCGGGCAGCCCTGTAGGTCCAGCCATGTTGCTGCTTCCTCTGGGGTGTCAAAAAAGAACATTCTGCTTTTATGCAACACTTTCAGTTTCACAGGATACAGAAGCATGTATTTGATTCCTGCTGTGCGTAGCCTCCTCTTAACAGCCACGTAGCTATACCGTTGCCTCTGGACGAACATTGTATAATCAGGATACGCCGTGATGGTGGATGAAGCTCTTTCAGTCATTCCGCCTTTACGGAAGTACTCCAAGATCTTCTTGCGATCTTTATAGTTCAATATCTTTGCAATTATCGCACAGGGAGGGGTCCCAGGCCTCGACTTCCTCATGAGGGCTCTATGTGCTCTCTCCACTGTGAATCCCTGCGAGAGTTTATCAGCCCCTATTTCTTGTAGGATCATGTTCTCCACATAATCCGTAGGGTCCTGGCCTTCTTCTCCCTCCGGCAGGCCGACCACACGGATGTTATTTCTTCTCGCCCTCCCTTCAGCTTCCTCCGCACGCTTCTCCAGGTTAGCCATCTGTTGCTTTAATATGTGGACCTCCATTGCATTAGTGGTGCTAGTGTCTGTGTTGGTTTTCACTGCACTCTCCAGGCTACTTGTTCTATCTGCCAACGCCCTGACATCTTGTCGCAGCAGGGTGACGTCTATGCCCACAGCGTCTATTTTAGCCTCCAAGGAGGTTCGCAGGTCCGCCATTGCTATTCCCCAAGAGTCCCGCAACTCTGTTATAGCTGTCAATGTCTGGTGATTTTCAGTCGCCGATATGCTTTCCATGGGTGCGGTCGCTCCCTACTGCGTCGACACCGCCGGAGAATGCTGCGACCTGGCAAACACCTCCATCGTGGGTTGTTGCTTTTGCATTTGGCTCCTCTTCCCGTCATCACAAGATCTTAGTTATCTACCTTAGGTCACTTGGTCCTTTGCGTGGCACTTCTGCTTCGTTGACCTGCTGTGCCACCCGTGCACTACTCCCAGCCAGGCGGCGCCGTGAGTGAAGTTGTGTCTCAAATGGGTTGCGTCCTCCCATGTATCTGATATCCTCAGTGTTGTTGCACACCTTGCTTCTATTAGTTTCACCACAGTGGCAACCAGTGGCTTAGGCTTTCTTCCACTGGGTCATAGAGTTTACCATCCCCCACGGCGTGGGTTTATCAGCAATGTCCGTGTCCCACTAAACAGGCACCTTTATTCAATATATGCCACTGTCCTTTTGCTGCTCAAGATGGGCCAGGTGCAGTTTTCCGGGCACTGTCTTATGCGTGCAGTGCAGCGTTGTGGTTTTACGTGACCCCCTTTAGTGCATGCACCTCACTTTGCCCCCGGCCAGCGCCTCCTCTCGTGCTTCTGTATCTAGGGGAATCACCAGGGTACTCCCTTCCTGTTCGTTAGTCACTCCGGGGCAGTGATCACCTCTGTTGTGCTGTCAGGAACACAGGGCTCATAATGTGCCTGGCCTCTCCATTATTAACATGCAGCTTAGATATGATGCGCACCATGCTCCCCTGTTTTCATTGCCCTTTGTTCATAAGGGCTACGTTTCCTTTCCCCAGACTGGCTGCAGTGTAAGTTTCATTCTTTCCAGTTCGCCGGGTTCAGGCAATCATCAATGGTGGGTCCGCGCCGGCTCCTTCGCACAGCGTGGATCCTTCGTTGCATTTGCAACAATGTATCTGTCTTCTCAGCTCCCGCTTATCAGCTGTTCGCGTCCACAGCTGAGGCGCCTCATGCAGACCGCACTGGGTTCGCCAGGACCCTGCGGAGTGCCGATCAGGCCGGACACCTCCCCACTGCTGTTGCTCGGAGCACTCCGGTCCCTCCAGATGCTGGTCTCAGGCACCCTCGCTCCGCGAGCATCTTGTCCGCGGCGCCGAGCGTCCTGCTCGCAATATTACAATGTGCACTGCAGCGGGAGCGCAGCTCAAAGAGCAGCCACCTCCGAACGTTCCGGTCTGCTTTGCCAGCCTCCGCAGCCTGCCGCTCAGCTCAGAATGGGAGCTTCCTCTCTGCTGGGCACAAGTCCTTTGTTAGCGCCATTTTGTGTCCTAATAGCGCAGTACGGCCACCATCCGAAAGCTTATTATTCCTTGTTTGATCGCTCCAATTGCTGTGTAATTTCTAGCCAGTGCAGAGCTCACATTCCGACATCCTTGCCTCCATTTGTGAGTGCCGTGGATTGTTTTTCTGCGTGCGATCGCCGGATCAATGTCGGATCTCTAGGAGCAGCTCCTTAGACACGACCTACTCCATGGCCAGTTAGCCACGCCCCTCCCCTAGCAAAACCTTTTGGATACATTGAGCAGGGAGATTGGCCTGTATGAGCCACACTCGGCCATATATTTCCCTGGCTTCGGGATAACCGTTATCAAAGAAAGGAGAAACGTTGGTGGCAACATGACCTCCCTCACAATAGAGTTAAATAACATTGCCAGGGAAGTCAAAAATAGGGAATGATACTACTTGTAAAAGTATGCGGTAAATCCGGCCTCCCCTGGGGCCTTTCCGACTTAGTGGTTGGATCACTCGCAACACCTCCCCTTCGAGGGCCTCCCTCTACACCCCAGTAAGCTTAGGGAGTTGTTGATTGGCAAAACAATCCTGCATCTTCTCTACTCCCACCTCTGCTGGTTTGATGCATAGCTCCCGATAGTAACCTGCAAACCGGGCCGCAATATCATCTCGTCTATCCACCATACCTCTGTCGGTGCCCCGCACACCATCCACTCTTCGCTCCATCCTGCAGCCCTTTACCCTGTTTCCCAGAACCGCCCCTGCGGTGTCTCCGCTTCATGATACCTCTGTCGTGCAAACCTTAGCCTCTTTACCAACTCCCCTATCAGTGCCGTGTTTAGTTCCTGCCTTTTGTCCCTCATCTCACCCAGAATTTGTTCTCGATCAGCTCCCTGCTGAGCCAGTTGGGTACGCAATGCTGCCAACTCCCCACAGATACTGGCCTCAATCATCTGCCTTTCCTTCTTCTTTTGTGAACCTTCAGCAATGAGGAGTCCCCTAAACGTGGTGTTAGCTGCCTCCCACATCATTGCCAAGCCTGTCTCCCTGTTATCATTGATGTCAAAATAGGACTGCACCCCTTCCCCAGGAAATCCCGGAATACTTGGTCCCTCAATAAGGTGTCGTTACAGCTCCAGCGGAAATGCCGCCGACGCTTTGATACCCTCCACCTTGCCACCACCAACTCGTGGTCTGACCAGGTGACCACCTCAATTCTGGGTGCCCCCACCTCTCGTTCCCTGTCTAGCAGGAGTAGCAGCAGGTAAATATGCTATAGGTCTGGTGTGGGGTGGAGAAAAATGTATAAACCCCTGATCACAGAAAGTAACCCTGCCAGACATCAGGCCAATAATAGTCCTGCAGGAGATTCCGGAAAGCGATGTTTTATAGACCCACCACTCTTGGCCCTCCCCCTTTGCTGACCACCAATCTAACGGTGGGTCCGCAACCAGGTTGAAGTCTCCCCCCAGAATTGTGGCACCCATGCCCAGACTCTCAGCATTTCAAATCTCTGGTAAAGACACTCCAACTGTCCCACGTTGGGTGCATATAGGGTAGCCAATGTGATTCGCACTCCCTCAAAAATCCCTTTATCCCCAGGAATCCGTCAACCTAAAGGCTTTCGCTAGTAGAATATACACCCCTTCCTTCCTGCGGTCCCTGTGGGAAGCCCAGAAGTTCATGCCAACATCTTTACCCTTTATTACAGATTCCGCCCCCTGCTTGTAGTGGGTCTCCTGCAAAAAGAGGATTGCAAATTGCTGCTTGCGGAACATGTTGCTGGTCAGTGATCTCTTATTTGGAGAGTTTAGTCCCTTGACATTCTGGGTGGCTATCTTCACCTCAGCCCTACTCCTTCCTCACCTTTCCCCAAAATGCCATTCTCATGTCTCCACTGGTACCTCATCTGTCCCGTCCTCCAAAGCCACTGCATGGATTTCCCCCTGATGCCCCCTCGATCCCTCCCTGCCCCCCCACCCGCAGCTGAGGTGCCCATCCATGCATCCCAGCCATACTGGCCTTGAGTGTTGAACCATGAGGGATGTTGCCCCTGCCCTGATTACCTTGTTTAGTATCCCCTCTTTCCGCTCACCCCCTCGCTCCCACCTGTGGTCCCAAGCTACCAGCCCTTCTGTCCCTCCAACCCAAATCAGCTACCCCCAGATCCGACTTTCAAACTTGTCAATCATATCATCGAGGTATTGGTCTCTACCCCATCCCAATTGGATACCCTGCATCCCCCTTGACCTGTGACGTCCCACTATCCCCCCTCCATCTCATTCCTCTTTCGGGGGCCTTGGTGGGTCTTCCCCCTCCCACCAATTCACCAAACCTCTCCCTTTTTACCCAACACACACCCTGTAAAGCTCAGATTAATAGCAACTAGGGAACGGTCCCCCCCAAACTCAATCATTCTGCATCTCCCATGTTCTCCTCTCCTTATCCCCATAGTACCACTAAATATGTCCAACCGAATACCGGGCTCGAGGTCCAATGACCCCTATAACACAAATAACATTTCAGCCCTTGGCCTGGCCCTTCCTCCCCTCTTCATGTACCCCCTTTCCTGCAGAGGGGGTATTACGTTTCTGAAATTTCCTGTCCCCTGTCAATTTGTGTCTTCTGTGCTCAGTCTACGGGCCCGAAGCTCTCACCCTTCCACTGGGCCCTTCCCTCCGTGGTGGTCCTGGTGGGGGCCTGTAAGGTCTTCCGTGGCCCATTTAATGTCCTCCTCCGAGACCAAATGATATATCTATCCTCCCCATTCAAATAGGTTCACAAAAGGGGATCTGCACCTATATCACACCCCCTTCTCCTGAAGCCACCTAGTAAGGGCGTCACACTTCTTGCTCCTCATGAGGATCTGGGCCGAAAGGTCTTGGAATATTGCCACTTTAGAGTCTCCATAGTCCATAGTCCCCATTTGCCTTGCCTTCTCCAGGATGTTGGCCTTGTTACGGTAGTAGTGCAGCCTGGCCAGTACCGAGCGGGCCCGTTGTTTCCTCCACCCACAAGGTCCACCCACTACACCCGGGCCAGGGCCACTTGCTAACCTTCCTTTGACCTTAGGGCCATCCCAATGATCTCCTGGATTTTCCTCTCCAGTCCAGTCATTGATAACCCCTCCTTCTCTTTTAGGCCAAAGAAACAGAGGTTATTGCACCTCACTCTGTTTTCCATATCGTCCATTTTCAGGGCTATTTCCTCCTCCTTCCGCTCAAATTCCCGGAGACGGATCTCAACCTGTGATTCCATCACCATGAGGAGGCTTGGTTTGCTCCTAAGTGTCCATCTTTGCTCTCAGATTTGCCACTTTAGCCCCAATGTCATTTTGCATTCCCGAAATTTCCTCCAGGATCATTTGCATATTGCTTTGGATGGTGCAAATCTCTGCAGAGCTGGGGTGCTGCCCTCTGTCTCCCTTAGCCTACGCCATGTCGCCTACGCCGGGGAATTGAAACTGCGACAGCCCCACTTTCTAACTCATCCGCCTGGCCTGTACCCCCAGTCGTGTTGTTCCTCTACAACTTTCCAATTGCACTTCCAATGGGGGCCTCTTCACCCCTGTCGCTGCACCCCAGTTTCCTTTGCAAGGCTCCTAACCACTCAAGGCCACAGGGTTCCCCAGCCCCCCTACTGCACTATCTGTGCAGGGTCTCAGAACTCTCAGTCTTGGGCCAGTCCTCCCACTCCTACTACGTCACACCAGTGGGCTGTTCTACACCTCAGACCACTTCGATCTATTCTCTGGGTCGTGCTGCTCTGCTCCCTTTCCAACCCATCCAGTGTCTTCAAAACATAAGACCTTGTATCACCACCTGGAGAAGGGCCACCTCCATCTAGGGTTCACAGTGCCTCCTTCAGTGTCTCCACCTGGCAAGTTCCAAAACACTGTGAGACGTGACCATTTAAGTCCTGCAGACCATTTAGGCCTCACTGAATGTGCAAAAGCTTTTGTAAGAGCGGTGGCTGGCAGATGCACCCAGCCGCAGTCCTCCATCGTGCACTCTACCGGGCTCTGGGTGTGCGCCTCAGGGTCTTCTTCCCGCTCCCGTGGTATCTTCCCTGCCACAGCCAGCCCAGCCCCTGGGGTTCCGCAGGGTCCCCTGCTGTGTTGCAGCCCCGCTCTCTTCACCTCTTCTCTCCTATAGGGAGGGGGAGCCCTCACAGCCGCTCCTCCTGCAAGCACTGCGCCATCCTGTGTGGTACTTGGGGTCTTTCTGTCTCCTGATGCAGGGCAGCCGCAAGCCCAAGTCACAGGTCGGCCGGATCCACTCCTGGTTCTCCTACACCTCCAGTCATGGCCCAGCAGGGGCCTCTGCTCGCTCGCCGACAGGGGTGCTGGACTGTCCCTGGGGAGGCCGCACTGTGGATCCGCCCTGATGTGGTTTCGTAATGTCTCAGCACCAACGGCCCAGCGGTGGCCCCCTGCCAACTAGTTGATTTTTCTCCCCGATTTCAGGAACAGGGGGTGGGTGTCGCTGTCGGACCACTGGTGCCCGAGTATCTCCCCCGATCAGAGACCCGTTTGCTGTGGGTCTCGATCGCACAACTCTGCAAATTCTCTGCTTGCAATCAGGGCAGGGGACGGAGCGAAGTGATCAGGTTGCCATTATGTCTGTGCCCCCTAGTGGCCACCTCTCTTCATCTTTTAACATAGTATCATCACTTTTTCCCCTTCATCGCCTTCGCTGTCTTCAAAATCTAGTCCCCTAAGGGGACTCGTTCTGTACGTTCCACTCACCACTTCCTCCAATACATTCTTTCTCCATCCTGCAGAGACCCTCTTCAACTCTCCATCATGCTGCTAGGGCCATCCATCCTGCTTGTATACAGGTTACCAACCCTTCTTCGTATGGCCCCTTCCTCTCCTTCATCTGGAAGAGTATGTTTTCTAAGAATCTCATCTACTTCCTTGTGGTGTCTTTCTATGCGCCTCTCGCTTTCTCTCTGTTCTTGTCTTCGGTCTCTCTCTTTGTCTGGGAGTACACATCCGCTAATAATATCATCAACTTCTTTTCTTCACCTTTCCCTGCTTACTTCTGTCTCTCGTTGTTTTTCACTGTCCCTCTCTTCCTCCTTTTGCTTTTATTTTTTTCTTTCTACATCTCTCTGTCTGTCCCTTTCTCGTTCTTCTTCTCGTCTCTTCTCCCTTTATCTGCCTCCCACTTCTTTTCTCATTCTTGTTCTTTTTAATTTCTTATTTCTTTCTCTCTCTCATCTCTTTTCCACTCCTGTTCCTTTTTCTTTTTTTTCTCCTGCCTTTCTCTAACTTCCCTTTCTCTTTCTTTAAAATCATCCATGCCCATTCCATCTAATTTGAGCTTTATCTGTCCTACACATTCATTCGACACGATCCTCATCTCATTTTTATGGCACTGCCTTCCTCTTTCTCTCTGAAGGTCCTCCTCGGCTTCGGTTAATGTTACCTGTAAATCGTGGTGCTCGTCACATTCCACATGTGTGGACACAGGTCTTTCCTTACTTATTTTTTTTCACTTATAATGTCGTCACTGCTTTATGCGGGTGGTGCATACATGGGATTAATTTACCCCACCACTGTATATTGTAACCCTCGTAATGTATACATTCTCTGTGCTTTCGAAGGTGGATCACTATTCTGGGGAAGAGGAGGCAGAGGAGCTGTGGGTGCTATGTCCCCTTCGTCATACTGATTGAGCATCCATTCTTTCACCGGTGGCTCCTCTATCTCTTCCCCATACATTTTCCACAGTTCCAGAATGGCTAGTCGATTCTGCAACTATTGCCCCTCGTATGCAGCATGTAAGTATGTGCACATGTGTTGCAGTACTGACTTTGAATGAGTGCCCTCTTGCGGACAGGGTATCAACACTTTGCCCGCAGTGTGCCTCACTGAGTGTGGTACTTAATGATTTTTCCCTTGTACCGGGTTAATGCTTTCCAGAGATGAATGAAGGGAGTGTCTCCCATGATAACACTTCACAGTTTAACTTACCAAAACTTATCAAATTTTATCTCAATTCTTGCTCACTCTCTTTTACCTCTCTTTCACACATTTTCCCAATAATATTTCTCTTGTACTTAATATTTATATGTCTCTCAGCTAGATTATGCCTCCTTTTTCACCCAATTCTTTCGATCAGCACCACAAATTTTATCCGCTCTGACCAGACTGTTCCCTCCAATCCTTCTGAGTGACACCACAACTGTCATTCACACTCTGAGCAGCCCCACCTTGCTGCTCACATCGAGCCACACTCCTCCGTCCACATCACAACTTCACGTCCTCTGCAATATATACCAATATGTACAAAAAGTTAACTTGTCACAAAACCTAACCTGCCTTACAATATGAGGCTGAGCCCAGCAACTACTACACAAATAAATACACTACGACCATCTTCCCAACTCCTGGTGAGGTTATCCTTCTCTTATTATTACCCTGTAATTAGATGTACCACATGCTCTTTCCCGACCTCAATATCTCTTTATCTCTGATCTCTTTATCTCATTACAATCGCCCAGTATACAAAACAATCCCTCCCCCTCGTTTTGCCAGGACTATATCATACTTACATCCATTGATCCACTGAGGGTCTTCGGTATCGAGTCTCCCTCAACTGCCAGCTGCCGTCTGCTCTACGGGGCATTCTGCGGGGACCAAACAGGATTTTTATCCAAGGGGGCTCCTGTCGACCTCTGTCACGTGCAATACTCTGCTTTCCACAGGTCCCCTCTGTAGACTTCCGGCCCTGGCAGAGAACCCTCGACAATCCGAGGACTCAAGCAAACCATCCTCTGCTGCCATCTGGAAAGTACCAAAATTGCACGGAGGTTCTGGAGCCAAATCAAGCCAGACTCAATGACGGTAAAAGAGAAAGTTCAAGGAAAATCCCAGCTTTATTAACATCCAAATATAGCAGGGACAGCATACAAGCATAGAATGTTGTTGCTCTCAATTCAATACAAACAATGGATTAAATACTCAAAAATCGTCCCTGCTGACATCACAATATAATCTCTGAATTCAACACTTATGAGGACTAGGGATTGGTTAAGGGAATTGACTACTTATACATTCTATACGTGTAAAATATTGAATTTGGCTATAACGATCTAAGGGCTCCTCCTGAGACCACCTCTAAATTGATAAGAGTAAAAAGACATAATCTCTACAATAAGCTATTGGTTGGCATAATACGTACTGGACAGACTAGCAACAGAGGTTTTCATTGGTTAGCTTCGTATTACCCAACTTTGGGCAACTGACTGGTCATCAAGGCATAAGCCAGACAGGAGTAGGGGGATAGAGGTCCATGGGCTGCTTTCCCTTCAATTAAAGAAAATACCATCCCTCACTTCTAGGCTATGAGCCAGGGCAATCCCTTTGTAGTTGGCTTTGTGTGACATGTCGTGTCCAGGGATATGTGTGAGGAGTGAGGCAGGTGTCCTATCTGTGTTAGTTGCTAATGAATAGACAGGGTTCTTCAATTATGGGTCACATGTAATGAGATCACATTTGGAAATAATTCACCCTGCATTTATTGGGATTTTAGCTAATTTCAGTGCAAGTGTTATGGTTCCTTTTCCCACTGGGGACACTCGTGTGTTATTTATTGTGGGGTCTTCTTAGGTTTATGGCTTGCTTGCAACTGGCTCACAATGGTCGGATGTGCTCTTCCAGACTTTAATTAGATGGGGAATATTGTTCTTATGTCCTGGGAATTGCTGCCTCGTGCTTTCACTGCAACGTTCCAACCCTCCCTAATTTCTCAGTAACCTTGGCTCTGATTACCAGCTACTGCCTGGGCTCTGCACAGATCTGTATTTTGTTATTTCAGCATCTTGAATTCTTTTGAAGCCTTAAGACCTTTTGTTTACTTAGAAGCATGTTGTCGCTTCCATTTTGGAAAGATGGCTGCTCATTACTGTTGCATTTCTATGTTAGTGAGCTATATTCATGTGTAATTCATGTTGCATTCAGCTTAAACATTGCTTATATTAGTATTCTTCATGTTTTATGGATGCCATGTTAATATTCTTCATGTATAAATGCATGTATTACCTAGTGTGTGCGTTCTTCATGTTGAAGTCACATTTGCTTTGTGTAGAATGCATGCACATGCCCATCTTCTGGTGTACCTGCCTGGTATAAGGGTGGTACGGTTGTCTTAGTGGGTAACGTGTCTCACCTGTGTGACATTGGGCTGGGGATGGGGCAGTAGCTATAGATGATGTATTCTCCTGCCTCTCAACAACATGAAATTCAAGTGTGAGTGTGCTTGGTTTGCTGGATGATGAGGCTCATTCATTTACATATGCATCCCAACTCTGTAAAGAATAGTACATTTTCTCCAACACATTGAGGGTATCTGACTGGTAACTCTGCACATTTCTATTGTCCGTTAATATATGTTTACTATTACTGCCATCCTTAAAGGATCTGAGGCCTCAAGCGTCCATAGCCAGCATCCAGTTATATCATTTCTGTGGGCTATAGTATAAACCATATGAGGGTTTGGAATTTTGCAATTTATATTTGGATGCAATTTTACTGCTTTGAACATTTACATACAATGTACACTCTGAACAGGGTTATCAGTTTGCTCATTAGCACCTACAATACAGCTATTTCTTAGAATGCATTTATCATGAAACATTAGCACCCTGGTTGGTGGTGTGAGCCAGTCAGGAAGCACAGAATATTGGCTGTACAGCATGGTACAAACCCACGTTCCTGAGCTTCCTGGACAGCCAGTGTCCCCTTCCTTTCTCCACTTCCCCTTTACCACTTAGCACCCATGTAGTTTCCTACACGGGTGCTAGTGGTGTCTTTTAAAAAATATATACCTTTATCCCGTTGACTGGTGCCGCGCAGTGCTGCTTGTCATTGAAGTCCTTTTTCATGTTGATGACATCAAAGTCATCAACATTGAAAATGGACTTCACTGACAAGCAGCACTACTCAGAATCGAGCCACGGGATAAAGGTACTTTTTTATTAAAAGACACCATTGTGTAGTGAACTACACATGTGCTAATGGTAATATATCGCTTGGTCCTCAATCCTCCCAGTAACGGCACTGCTGCCCTCGTTTAGGGACCCTCGCTTTGCTCGTGCCTTTAACTTGGGCAGCAGGCCATTACAGACATGGTAGGCCTGCTGCATCGGAGCATATCCTCAGACCATAGCACCTCATTACACCCCTGGGTGGGGGCGCTGGCCAATCAAGAGTCTCAGAATGAGGGCTGTGCTGTATGGTACAAGCCTGCGTTCCAAGCAGCCTGGGCAACCAGTGCCCCCTTCCAAGGACAGAGATACCACACGGTGTGATGAAGTTCCCTGCCTGACTCTGGAGATATTTTGTGGGGTGACCAAGAGGCTCAGGTGCCTCCCCAAGCGAACAGATGATTGGCCGTTTGGTGGTATGAGGAAGTGTCTATGGTCACCCCAAATTAATCACAGTAATAAGGCAAGGGAATGTGACAAGAAACCCTTTGAGGACTCTGCATGCTTAAGAGAGACTAAAGATGCAATGGGGCATCTGTAAATGAATGAAGGCACTGATACAAAGTTTCACCTTTCCTTAAGCTTAAGCATTTTGTGCAATCAGGCTCTTGATACAATTGTTGACGCAGCCCCTTAAATGGGATGGAAAACATGTAGCGTACAAATAATTGTTCCCCAACACTGGTTATGGGTCTACGTGCAAACATCAGTGACACTCTGAATTTCTGAATTTTTCAACACAACTTGCAGCTTGAGTCTTTGTAGACTTCACAAAAATGTTACAATTTTCAGTGGCTCTCACACCACAAGCCTGCTGGACACTATGATGCTGCATTCATTTGCCTGCAGCACAAGCCGCCAGCACTCATTCATGGAACAAGTGGCAAAATCAAAAATGTTTTCCTATGTTCACCTTCACTAACTAATTCAATATATTATAAACACATGTTCCAAGACACATGTGGACAGACAGGCGCTGCTCAGGTAAGGAAAGTACAATTCACAATGACAGACCAGACCTTTAAAGGCAGGGTCTAGCCTCAGAAGCCCAACTGAGGAACAGGTGAACTAATTAAAGATAGCCAATCACAGCCCCTCTCCAATTTACCTGCACAGCTGCAGACCTTCACAGAAAGCCTATCCCAAGCTTGTGGGATTAGAGGGCTATATAACTCCTGTGTCCCCGTCAGGCAATGTCAGTTGTCAGTATTTGGAGAAGGAGGTTGTGGTACGTGGTCAGAGAGAATTGGTAACATTTTAAGTGGGTGGTGTAAGGGGTTTGGAAAGTCAGGAGGAGATCGAAGAAGTGGTTTGAGACAAGAGCGAAAGGAGATAAGAGGAGGTGAGCAGAAGGAAGTTGTAGGAGGTGAACTTCGGGAGGTGGTTGGGGTGACCATCCAGAGGTTGTAGGAGGTGAACTCCAGTAAGTTGTCAGAGGTGAACTTCAGGAGATTAGAGGAGACGAACATCAGGAGGTGATAGGAGCCACAGAAGGAGGTTGTAAGGAAGAATCCCAAAGGAGCACAGAATGCTAGCAAGGTGGTAGATAGCAGCAGCAGGAAGGAATAAGAGGGTAAAAGTGGTCAAAGATAGGCAATATTAAGTCTTGAAGCTATGAAGGAAGGGGGAACAAGCACTTAGTGTGGCATCAAGTAAGATCATGACCAGTGCGGGAGTAGAGAGGTGGTGCAGAAGGAAGTGATCACAACTTTTGGACACAGGTGATAAAGCCCTCTTAAGCATGCAGGGAAGACTGGGAAAGTCAAACCTAGTTGACTCGGGGCATTGAAGAGAATCCCGGGTTTGACATATAGCTTGTGGCGGAGACTGAGCGATATGTACAGTAGGTGGAAGGAGAACCACAGGTGTATATATCTCATCTGAGACAATGGGGGTTATTCCGAGGTTGGAGTAAAGGGAAAAACGATGCCGGTAAAGGATTACCAGCATCGCTTACCGCTACGGGCCATTCGACCGGTCAGACCGCTATTTACGGCACCGTAATCTACGATGCTGTAAATACCGGTCTTGGGTCGCGCGCGCGCCCCACCATGCCGTAATTAGCGGCATGGCGTAAACCGGTGCTGATCACAAGTAAGGAGCACACATAAATAACGGCCTCCTTAAGGCCGTAAAGTACCTTACCGGCATGGAGTACATACAGGCATCTCAGAGAAGGAGTTAAGAACCCTGAGCAGTGGTTCCCAGAGCCACAGGTGCGCACAATCAGCACAGGTGGAGGCAATGGAGTCTGCCACAGCAGAAAAGGAACACACCCACACACCACACCCCCTCCCACACCAAGATGAGACCAATAGTGCCAGCAAGGGCACAACCACAATAACTACACCAACAACACCAGCCCCCCCCCCCATTGAGAAGACACAGGGGGAGAAGGAGGGGGAGACAGGCCCAGCATGCAGCACCAGTGCAGCCTCAGTCACCACCCAGCAGCCCCCATTCCCACGCAACATGTCCGGTCCCTCAAGGAAACCCCTGAGCAGATACACACCCCCTACCAGCTTGACTGTGACTGGTGCTGGTTCACGTCCCCAAGCACACAAGGGGCTACAAATCCCTAACATGGACTACCCAGGAGATATACAACACTAAATTTGGCCCCCATGCATTGGCAGGCATGCCAAATGACATGGGTGCCCCTGACAGCACCCACATGTCCTAGGTGCACCAGCATGGCATGCAGGTGGCGGATAGCAACTGCAAGCAATACCACTCCCCCTACGTGCAGATGGAATGCAACGCAACCAAGAACATCACACATGGGTGGGCCCGACATCAAGGAACAACTCATGACTCAATGGGCCAGCTGATCACCACACTACCGTGCCGCATGGGGCGACATGCAGGATGACGTGCCTGGCTGCCTGGTGAGTCGTCTGACTGTGTCATGCCAATGCATTGGTGCCATGAGGTGGGTGCCTGCATGAACAAACTGGGTCGAAATGATGAAGCCAGTGCACGATGTTCACCCCACCAACCACCCTGCCACAGAACCAGTGCAACAGCACATGAGTACAGATTCCCACATCAATGGAGTAAGGCACACACAAAACACAATATTCCCAACATCTGCTGCCCCCAGCATGGCACCACACCGGAGACTCATCCCTGGGAGTGGATTGAACTGAGGGCAGCAGGGATACCACACCAGGTCACCGGTTTGGCACACCCATAGGAGTGTTGGAATTCACCATAGTATGGATCAGAGCAGTATGATGATTATGAGCCACTGACTACTTCCAACACACCCAACTACAGATTCACACAGTACACAGCACTACATGGATATAACATCAGGACTGCTGCATGCATCAACAAAGCATGTACCACGAGATGTCCGTGCCATTGTTCATGGACCATCTTGTAGACGCACCCCCCTACAACATTCCATTGAAGTGGACACATATTGTGGCCATGAATGGGCGAAATGCATCCATGGACATGAGCGTATGCCTATCAGTAACACGCTGCCATGTCAGCCAAGTTCAGTTCTCCACCGTGACAGTTCAAACACTTACCTTAATTGGCTAGACATGAGGTGTTGGTGGCTGTCCCTTGACACCATTTATATTGATTTATTTATTTATTTGAATTTTTGTAACGCGCCAACATGCCCGTGGGCCTCAGGGCGCACATAGAACAAACAAGACGAGGACAAACAAGAAAGTGGAAGAGGAGAAATGAGTCAGGGCATTATTCCAAGTTGAATAAATGAGTCTTTACGGCACGTTTGAACGCGGTGTAACTCTGGATCTGCCGTATACCTGCTGGAAGTGTGTTCCACAAAAGGGGACCCTGAGCATCCAGTGTTGTGCCTCCAAATTTGGCTGTCCTGACTTTGGGATAATTGAGAGTGACCTCAGAGGCGGTGCACTTGAGGGACATGTCGTGTGCCAAACAATGATTGGACATAATAACCAGAACACAAGTCAGCAGAGGGTGGCATTACATGGGCACACAGGGCACTGGGTGTGTGTATACTTGTAGACCATGCACTGTCAGACGTCATAATACACATGCTCTATGATGAATGTCCACAACGTTTAAACTTTGCAACACCAATAGTGTATTCAAAAAAAGGGATGAGCGTGAACATTTCCTCCACCCACCCCCCTCCCCCCAACTCCACAACAATCCCTCACCCCACCCACCACCCCAACTCCACAACAAACCATCCCCCACCCCCTCCGCCCCAACTCCACAACAAACCCTCACCCCCCAACCCCCTCCCCCCCAACTCCACAGCAGTAGTCCCATGTAGTACGTTAAGGCCACATGTGGCAGCATTGATGATTAATTCATGCTCCCGGGGCCCGGGGGAGGCATGTCCCTGCGCCGCTTGGAACGCAGAGTGCGTCTTGGTGGGCTTGCTGGTGTGGCCCCACTGGATGAGGGCGTGTCCTCCAGATGATGCTGCGGATTTGATTGTGCAGCCTCAGGGGCATTGGCTATGCGTCCTAGGACGTGACACAAACGGTTAGTGCTGTCAGTAACTGTCTCACACAACCTGTTGGTGCTGTCAGTGACTGTCTGGCGCATTTCCCGGCGGTTGACCTCCATGAACTCAGTGATTAGATCAGTGAGCTGATTTGCACAATGTCTGCCAAATGATGGGAATCCATCACTGAAGCGACTTGGCCCTACGTGCTCTGGCGAGGACTGTACTGGTGAACTTGGCCCACGATCATCATACCCCTGCGTGTCTGTAGGAGCACTGCGGGCAGGTGTTTGTGGATCTCCAGAGTCACTGCACGAGGCCAGGGGGACATTGCTGGGCTCCGGGGTGTGGACTGTGGGATGGAACTCCTCGGACGCCCCACAAATGGATGAAGGGCTGTCCACATTCTCCTCGGGGCCTGTACCTGCAACCTCCACAGAAATGATGGACTGTGCCGACGTTGGGGTGGGCATTGTGGCAGGCGCCGATGCTGGGAGGGATTGGGGTGGTGCAGCCTCCACTGACCTTTCAGGAGCCGGGCTGGGTGTTCTTTTTGGTGCTGGAATACGCCGGACCCTGCCACTGCCCAAGGAGGTGGTTGGCCGGCTTGTCTGTGGCTCACCGCTGTCATGATCAGTGCCTGTGGGGGTAGAAGAGAGGGCCAACATGAGTGATTGTATGATGTCCTAATAGCATGCATGGCTGCATTCACATTTCCGTCAATTGGGGTTTGTGGCCTTTTGGGTGTAGCAACAACAGTGGTATATGTGCATGAGTATGACATGTATGCAGGTTTTGGAGTGACTCATCCTGGCCTGGTAATGTGCAGTCTGGCTGGCACACTGCCGAACCGGCTGCACAGTGTGCATGATGGGATGTGCAAGTTAATGCACTATGGTTGATGTGCGTTATGTACTTGCACTTGGCCCTTGATTGCGTGGCAGTTGGCTCTGCATTAGTTGGATGGGGGGAAGGCAACATGAGAAGGTGCCTTTGATGGTCCTTGGGGGAGTTTAAATCATGCAATGGCCATTGGCAGTGTAGACTTTGGACACTCACCTCCTTCGGCAGACGATGTTGCCCCACACTCCATCTTGCCGACACCCTCAATTGATTCCGTACCAATCAATGCAGCACATGTCTCCTCCCATGGCTCAAGTCTCACAGGGGAACTTGGGCCCCCTCCGGTCTGCATCGCCTGACCCCGGTTGGCGGAGAGGAGGCCCCGCACCCGCAAGTCATCCCACCGCTTGCTGCAGTCCTTAGGGGTGCGGGGGGTGGTGCCTACAGCGCTCACCCTCTGGCCGATGAATGCCCAGATGTTTTTTTTGCGGATGATGGACTCTCTCCGCATGTCGGGGCTGAACACAACATCAGCATGCTCTGCCAGGTAGTCCACCATGGCCTGCAGTTCTTCAGGGCTGAATTTCTTCTTGCGGAGCCGGTCCGCAGTCTTCTTTGGGGCTTTTTGCATTGTTCCTTGTTGTGTGGTCCTTTCCCCGACTTCAGTTTGCTCCCAAGGGTGCTGGCTGATGAGGATGGCAATGGATTGTGTTTTTAAAGATGGCCGCCGCACTCCTTCCTGTTCCTGTGCGATGACGAAATTTCCAGTTCCGTTGTTTTGCGGTGACCGTAATTTACGGGATCTGTAAATTACGGTCACCGTTATTTACAGACACTGCTGCTTCCAAGGCGGTGTTGTTATGTACGTGTCGCAGCATGCCGGTAGGGGGTTTTGCGGGTCGTTTAGCGGAATGCCGCTCCGTACTTTTCCGGCATGGCATGTCACAACCGTCCATTACACGCGAGGTCGGAATGGGCCGCAATTAGCGGTCTGACGCCAGGGCGGTGTCGTACTTTCCGCCATGCCGGAAAGTACCGGTACTTACCTTCTAGCTCGGAATGCGGGCCAATAACTGGTAACCTGGGGAAGGACATTGGAGAAGCAGAGTGCAGTAACTTCAGTAAACCTGAGTTTACGAACCCTTGGAAAAACCATTGGTAGGGGGAGAAGGGCACGGAAAGCCCTTAAGCCTGGGACTAAGAACCCAGGGAGTGACCCTGGGAAGAGACCATCCTGATATTTCATGCATTATTTTTCATGTGTGATATTTTTGTATTGAGTCCCTTTGTGCCCCACACTTGGCTACATAACAAGGGATAGTTGGGTCAAAATCTCTACAGTATCAAATTGATAACTGCCAATATCATCCACAGGTTGTCCTTGATGACAAATCCCGCACTTGTATATATTTCACAAATTGCCTTTGCCCAAACTCATGATTTGTTTTATGACTTCAAATGATTGAGGATGACACTTGCCCCAAAACTGACCAGGTGTGTTGATCCCTATTGCATCTTATATGCTCTTACGTACATTACTGATTACTTCATATAACTAAAGGTTTCTTATAATGTGGTCGCCCCGCACAATGAATGTGGACACATTAACACATTTGCAGATATTGGACCAGACAAACCATGCCTACTGAATTGTTTTAGGGCAGACAGATTTGCAGTATGTTGGAGACCCAAACATTAGGGGATAGTCCACAATGATCCCTTTCTAAAAGACAAATGCAGGACTATGGATTGAGTTGGCATGACAAGGCCAACAATCTGGCCTTATCAAGAGGGGACATTAACCTCTCTCATTCAGGGGTGGGAGGCCTACCAGTGAGAAATACAGAGCAAGTCCTACCCCTAAGGTGGATGGTGGCAGCAGAGAGAGCCCAATTTCTGCCCCCTCTTGTGTTGTGCTCAGACCACTGCCAAATCATGTCATGCCTCTTCAAGTTGCTTGCCAATCTTCTCTTATCTCTTTCAGAAACCCCACATCTATGCAAGGAAGGGAGAAGCACCATAAGGACCTAATCTATGAGAAGAGAGCAGAAAGACCATTCAAGCAAAATTGTGACCATCCGCACAGAGGGAGAACACTGCCCATAGGAGAGACAAATATACTGCAGTGCTGCCGACAGGAAATCCATAACCCGTGACAGGAAGAGAGACTCCAATTCCATGTGTAGCAATACCGTAGGGCCACAACGCGGTGTATGATCCATACTCCCCAAACAGACTTACTAGGAGATCCATGGGACTGGGTCCCAGAGCACAAACAAACATTTGACTTCTGGGGCCGGCAACTTTGTTATGTAGCAAGCCGATGTTGAGAAAATGGTTGGGGCTTAGCTCCATTCTTATGACTTTTTGATACACACATGCCTTGGATAGGGATATTAGGGCCAGATTGGCCAAGGAGAGCAATACAATCCTGAAGGAGAAAGGGGGATATAAATCGGGGACACCAAGCAAGAAGTTTGGGCTATTTGGGTGAGGTCCGAGGTGGAGGTGGAAGATGACCAAGAGACCAGCAGGAGGAAGGAAGGAGCAGCAGAGCTGGGAGACAATTTGGGGGCAGGTGAGATATTGGCTAAGGCATGAAAGTGGTTCTGCAATGTGACTGTGTATGGTTGTATGGCAAGTGGGTAGACAAGAACACAGAGTGATTGTGAAGCGATTGTTACTGAGTGAAAGGGGGGAGTTTGAGTAGTGGAGGGAGCAGCAGTAGACGTTTGAAGGGAGAATCTGTGGGTTGGAGGAGTGGTAATAGTTTGGAAGGAGGAGCAGTAGAATGGCGGAATGGGTAGTAGTGTGGAGGAGAGAAAAGCATAGGAGGAGGTATTAGTAATAGTGGAGGAAGGACTAACATCCTAGGGTCGATGCAAGATCTAGTAGTAGTGAGAACATTGAAAGAGACAGAAGAGTTGGTGGAGGAGTGAAGCAGAATGGACAAGAGGAAAGTGCAGTAAAGAGAGAGGCAAGAGTGAGCATGTTAGACAAAGCCGGAATCAATCAGTATTTGTAAAGCATTAGATCACTAACATCTGGATAGAGTAGGAACAGTTAGGAAGTCCCTAAAGGTGTTTAGAGCATCATCTCTAGCACAAGCCAGCGTTTAGTCAATATGGATCAACATTCGATAGCACTAACCATGGTTTATAGACACCTGGTTTTAGTAAAGAGGGACATAACAAGACAAGAGAAAGTGGGACGACTATAGACCTCACAAAGACAACAATTACAACCAGTGTACCATCTCTGCAACTTGAAGTGATTTTTGTGACCTCTGTGACAGTTGCTACTTCAAATAAGGTTCTCCTTTTCATTGCTAATCTTGAGAAGAGACTGGAGAAAATGCTCTTCAGACACTTTCCCTAGACGCTTGAAAGCCTTCTTGCTCCTCACCTATCATATCATTTTATAACCCTCAACTCTCTCCATCACATTGCAAATTTATGGTTTGCTTTATCTTCTCCAGAATCTGCACGTTGACTTTTTTAGTGTTTTATGTGTTTTCCCTTGCCATTGAAGATATGTGACACACTGTGAAGCAGTTTGCTACCGCTTAGGTCCATGATATGTATATACCTAAAATAAATATTTCTCATTTTTTTATTGTTCATTTCTAACACACTTAATACCAGCGAGTGGTTTCTAAGCACGGGATCGGGATTCGAACCTGTGTTGCATCGCGTTGTCTTGCTTCCAAGACAAACGCGTTACCCCAGAGCTATCCTTCCTCACTCGCGCCTTGAAACACTTGTGCATAGGCGCGCTATAAATAAAATATCATGTTATATCATATCACCAAATGAGACTAATGAACAATGAACAAGCTAACCAGACATTTAACGAACAAACTAAATAAATATCTAAATAAGAAAATAGGTAAAGGATCATTATAAATACCAGGGGAGCGAAGGATTTGAAACCACTTCTTTTGAAGCTGGGTAAAGCCTATCCTCCTTTATTAAATGGGATTTTAAGGTTCTATGAGGTTTCACACAGGCCGCTTCAGAATGAGGCATAGCATGGTGGAGTAGTTTAAACAGGATGACAGTGGTAAGTAGAGTGACCATGTTCATTTTGATAGCAATGAATCAACCAACAAAGGAAACCTAGTGGAAATATTTGTCTCAATTCAATTGCATTTATGTTGCTTGGTGGCTTTCACCATTTACTCGTGGGCAAGGGGACCTGTGACAAACACAAGGTGAAAATGGAACATTTTCAAATCCACAAATCTAGGCAAGGTAAGTATAGGGGTGGGGTAGGATTCAAACATGACAGCCAAAGTGCTTAAAATACATGTTGATGTACAAGATTATTCCGTAAACGAAAATGTCGAATTCGAAAATCACGAATTTGACATGGCAGCATTGAAATAATAACACACATCACTTCCACCCGCTATCCCCCACCCTTCAACTCCCTACCATCCATACTTACCTCTGTGGCCAACTTATCTGCTGCTCCTCTGCACGGCTCTATACCTGCAACACGAGTTCCGCATCCCCATGGAGAAGCAGAACTTTCGCTGCAGGGTGCTATTTTTTCTTTTTTTTAAAACTTTATTTTGTCCCCAGCATTCATTTTTAGGGAAGCAGGGGACACCCATGCCATCCATTATTGTTGAATAAGGAGAGTGGGGGGACACCCCTGAAACCCCCGCTCGCCTTACTCGACATTTTTGTTTTTTTCGGTGCCGAATTCGGCATTTTCTCACACTCGATTTTCTCTTTTGAGGGATACTGCTTAAAATATGTAAAGAGTTGCCACCATCTGCAGAAGGCTTTTGCTCATGCTGAAACCTATCAGCCTTCTTTCACTAAAAAATATTGGCCATCTAAAAAAGTATTGTCACCCACCTCCTCTCTACTGCCTTAATGCCCCTTATGGCCACCCAAATTCCATCTTCGACTCACTTGACTATGTCCCCCTGCAGAGATTGTCAAAACTGTGAAGAAGCTGAGGGGCTCCTCGGAAAAGCATTTTCCCTGCCCACCTACTATTATTGAAGAGAACCTTGACAGTCTGGCCCCTCACTTGGCTTAGTTAGCCAATAGCTCATTCAGCTCTGATGCTTCTCTCAGGCCCTAAAGAAAACTCTCATCAGCCCCCTCCTAAACTAGGCATCAGAAGACCAAAATACAATGTCCAATTAGAAGCCAAAATCCATTAACGAGGCTCCTTGGGAAAATTATAGAGAAGATTGCCATGCGACAACTGTTAAGCTACAGTGAGTTTATAAACGTACTACATGCCCATCAATCAGGCTTTCATACGGCCAGAGGGGTGGAACCATCTCTATTTATAATGAGTTCTTGCACTCACTGGGCAATAGTACTCATGAGATCCTCATTCTCCTGGATTTGTCTGCAGCGTCAGACACTGTAAATCCCACCACCCTACTCAGGCATCTCAAAGATGCTGCTAGAATTGCTAGGAGAACCCTTAAGGAAAGTGTCTTTCCTCTCCAGTATTGCTGTCCACATTTGTGGGGTGCCCCATCCCTCTGTCCTCGCACTGTGGCTGTTTAAGGCCTGGCTCAAGCCTTTCCCAGACCTGGTGGTTTCCTAGTTTACATCCTTCCAGACCTATGCCAATGATAACCGGATTGCTTTAATTGAAATCGCTTTCACTATTTCAGTCTGTCATGCAAGTATTAACAACCAAATGATCGACATTTCTTTGTGTTTCAGTCCTTCAAAAACAGAGATAATTTACTTTGGTTATCCCATTCCACCTGTTCCGCCCTTCACTTGGCCTGTTGCCGTGGGTGATGGCCCTACTCTTGTGACCGCTGCAAAAAGCTTCGGCATAACCTTTGATGCCTCCTTTTCTTTGCCTCTCAAATACAGGGCATTACTAGGAACTCACGATTGCACCTCCCCAATCTACACATGTCCCACAAAATAGGGGGTACCAACGGCTTTCGTCCTCTCTTAAATTGGTCTCCCAAAAAGCCCGGTTCATCAATGACAAGTAATCGAAACAAGGCCTGCAGGCAAATACTGGGCGTGAAACCCAGAGATGATGTCACTGGGGCCCTTCAGTTCTTGTATTGGCTTTTGGCAGAAAGGCGATTTGCTTTTGAAACCTTATCCACCATTCTATGTGTCTATTAGGGAGTAGGTGCCAAGTACCTTCAACAGAAAATCATCAAGCAAAGCCCTTCTAAAATCCCATGATCTGTCAGCCACTTCCCACTGGCATCAGCCAACTTTAGAAAAAGGGTGGAGGGCAGACAGCTGAATACTTAGAATGTTTGGGGTTGCTAAAGGGCTGCACCCGGGGTGTGTCTTGGTCGCCCTCCTTTTGAATCTGTATGTGAACTCAACCTGTGAAAGTTTGGACCTCACAACTTCAGAGGTACCGTGAACAATGTGGTTTGGACTCTATGACGCAGTTCTAATGGCAAGACCTCCAGCTTCTCTGCAAATATTAATGACTGTTATTCCAAATATATGAGCAAAACGTTAGCGAAACACACGTGATAGTTGTCTCACGGAGTAAATCATGTAGGGATATCTTGCTAAGTGGAACAAAGCTGGAATTATCAAATTGCTACGATTACGTATGTATGAGGTTGAACAGGTGTTCTTCCCGGCAAACCTACCTCCACAAACAGACGTTGACCATGTCCTCTGTGAATGGTGGAATCCTCAAGCAGGCCAACGGGGTCACCTATTCCTCCACTGACCTGTTACAGGAACAAAGTCAATCACAAGAGCTGCGTCTGGCATGGATTAGGGAGCTACTTGGGGCGACGGATCACAAGCGCTGGAAAATCATTTCCTGTCCCGAATCCTAGAGGTATCCCGGATGACGTCTTCCTTCAATGTGCACACAGAAGTGAACTTGCCTTTCTTGACAGACATCACTGGCCATTAGTCTGTGAATCTTTGAGCTTCCATTTGCAAAAGACTCTAAAGCAAGTTGGACGACGGCCATAGTAAAAGATAACCTCCAGTGTTCTTTTACTAACAAAGTCCCATGCTTTTTATGAATACAGCGGGGGCTTAAAGCACCAAGAGAGAGGATGTAACTCCGAAAAGAAAGAGGACATTTCAGTTTTGGCCTATTGCTTCATATCTGAAGGTGGCAGACTCATTATAATATGCTAAACGCGTCCTTTGTAGTCTGTTTTGAGCGGTTTATAGTGATTGCATCGAAAGCCTCAGCATCTAAAAAAAAGCAACGAAAAAAAGCATCGAATGCATCTTTTTTCAATGGGGTCCCCCTCAACCCCTGTTTTTTACCCCTTAAAACCTGTTGTACTTAAAATAAAACCTTTACCTTTGAAATAAATGCATTTGGTGGGTTTTTTTCGATGCATTTTTTCGATGCTTTTGGCATTCAATGTTTTGTATTCGATGCAATGACTGGATACCGTTTTGAGCATCTGAGCTGACTGAGATATCTCAAACGTGGCCTTGTGGGTCAGGTGCGATAGTATCTCTAATGCATTTTATATTATTCTGCACCCATGGGTGAATATAAGGTAGCTCTGCTACTCTACAGACAATTACCCGCCCTCCAGCTCACCGATAGGCGGTAGCCGAAGGGCAAGCCAAAGGGCCTGTCTGGCCTGTCCGCGGCCGTATGTGCCGTCGGCCAGATCCCCTGCCTGATTTGAGCCCGGATCCATGTGAGTACTTTGTCCCTCCTTCACCACTTAATTACCAGATATAGACAGTGATCCAAATTCCCTGCCGCCTCCTGGTCTCATGCTTTCAACCTCTGACACTCTGCCATGTTCATTACTTATCGCCCTGATCAATTACCGATATGGTATATCTTATTTGAGCCATCGGGCGCATCGAAGCCCAAGTCCACTATCACCAGTGCTTAAGAACACCCACTCTGACTCGCTTAACTACATGCTTTACCATAGTCATGCACTGAGACACAATAGACTGTATGCCTCTGTGTCGTGCACTGATAGAACATGATACCTAGCATGCTGCTCGTACTGCTGACTAGACGTCTACTCACATTGTAAATATACTGTAAATGCACCCACTTGCCTTTATATGCACCACTACATATCTTTCCTCAAGGTAGCTATACTATGCATTTTAGTCATTGCTGGGAGTGTCACATTTAGGTGCCTCTTACTCTATGCATTTTAGTCACTGCTTTGATTGTCACACTCAGGTGCCTCCTTATTCTATGCATTCTAGTCATTGCTGGGACTGTTGCACTTAGGTGCCTCTTATTCTATGCATTTTAGTCATTGCTGGGACTGTTGCACTTAGGTGCCTCTTATTCTATGCATTTTAGTCATTGCTGTGATTGTCACATTTAGGTGCCTCTTATACTATGCATTTTAGTCACTGCTTTAATTGTCTCATTCAGGTGCCTCCTTATTCTATGCATTCTAGTCATTGCTGGGACTGTCGCACTTAGGTGCCTCGTATTCTATGCATTTTAGTCATTGCTGTGATTGTCGCATTTAGGTGCCTCTTATTCTATGCATCTTAGTCACTGCTTTCATTGTCGCACTCAGGTGCCTCCTTATTCTATGCATTTTAGTCATTTCTGGGACTGTTGCACTTAGGTGCCTCTTATTCTATGCATTTTAGTCATTGCTGTGATTGTCGCATTTAGGTGCCTTTTATTCTTTGCATTTTAGTCACTGCTTTCATTGTCACACTCAGGTGCTGCCTTATTCTATGCATTTTAGTCATTGCTGGGACTATTGCACTTAGGTGCCTCTTATTCGATGCATTTTAGTCATTGCTGTGATTGTCGCATTTAGGTGTCTCTCATTCTATGCATTTTAGTCACTGCTTTGATTGTTGCATTCAAGTGCCTCCTTATTCTATGCATTTTAGTCACTGCTGGGACTGTCGCACTTAGGTGCCTCTTTGTTGTATGCATTCTAGTCATTGCTGGGATTGTTGTATTTAGGTGCCTCTGTGTTCCACGCATTTTAGTCACTGCTGGGATTGTCACACGCAGGTGCCATTGCTACCTGTCTCCCAACATGTGCACTACTAAGACTGGCCTTATATACATACTCTGTTCCCTACTCTGGACTATCCTCACTATCACCTCAATAATGGCCCACACCAACGCAACACCTTGCAACCTGCACGAGAGAAATATGCGACTTAGAGCGAGACTGCCATGTCTATACGATCTCAAAAATAAAAGAACTAGACCCCCTGGTTCTACATTAACTCTAACTGCCTCTGACCCTAACCCTTTTGCCCTAGCTGCAGAAAGGTGCCCTAAAATACACACTGACCTCTTTCACAACCAGAACAGACCCACCCTTCCAAATCCTACACTCGCCCCAAAAAATTCACTCCCCCTACCTTATCAGGAGCCCTCATCAATGCGAGGTCCCTCATAGCACACAACACGGAAATTGCTGACATACTAGCCATGGACAACCTTGATCTCCTAGCTATTACTGAGACTTGGCTCCATGATGCGCTGGCCCCGCACTCATGATTGCTATACAAGATAATTACATATACTAAGAGTCGATCGGCCCAACTCTAGAGGAGGTGGCCTGGCCATCATCGCCAAAATTAAGTTAGCTGTAAGATTTACGCCACACCCAGCCATCACATCTTGCGAACTTCTTTATGCTAAAATAGCTATCTCCAATAACAGTACACTAACTGTCCTTCTGGTGTACAGACCACCAGGCCCACTAGGTAACTTTGAGGAAGACCTATCTAGCCTCCTCACGAATATCATCAAGGACTCCACCCAGCTCCTTCTACTAATTGACTTTAATCTGGGATTCAATGACGATGAAGACAAACAGGCCCACTCCATCCAATCAATCTTAGTCGATCATGGCCTTACCCAAAAAGTCTTAGCCCCGACACATATAAAAGGATGGACATTAGATTGGATAGCTAATCGAAACTGTGCCACTCACAATCTCTAATATTTTACCACAAACATGCACCGACCACCACCTCATCTGCTTCTCATCCACCATAGAGCCTCCTATATTAGATAAGCTAGAAACAGTACCACCTATGCCTACCAGAAGCAAAAAAGAAATAACGGCTGAAAAACAACTCACACTCCTCCTACCAGCTCTCACTGTTAGCGCTTTTAATTCTGACCCTAATATGCTAGTTGAGACATTTAACAACACTATGTCCAAAGCCCTGGATACAATTGCCCCTATCAAACTGCGCAAAAGCAATCGAGAATCTCATCTCAACTCATGGTTCACCCCTCACCTCAAAGAATTACGGATCCAAAAACGTAAACTCCAAGCTATTTGGAGGCATACACCTTCAGTTGAGAATAAAACTCTACTTGACAACCTTGCTAAAAAATATAAGAAGGAAATAATCCAAACTAAAAAGAACACATTTAATGAGAGTATTAGTAAAGCCAACTCTAATTCCAAAGAACTTTTTTCCATCCTCTGGGAAATGGAAAACCCGATTGCTCCCACAGATAATGTCCCCAAGGAGAAACAATGGTGCACCAGCATCCAAAACGCCTTAACTAATAAAATCACAACCCTCCAATCCAAAATTGCAAAGAAGAAAGCATCCCTGAACCCCACTGGAACCGATACTTCCCACATGACAGATACACCCAGAACAGTCACTCAAAGCAACTGCAAACCATTCAGATTTACCAACATATCCATATTGGAAACTGAAAAGGCAATATTATCTTTGAAACCGTCCAACTGCCAAGGTGACAGCTGCCCAGCACAAGTTATTTAGGATGCAGCTAAAGACCTAGCACCCTTCATTTCTAAATTAATAAATTTCTCCTTCAGATCCAGCACTGTACCTACCAACCTCAAAAAATCTTGGGTACTTCCTCTCCTTAAAAAACAGACCCTTGACCCAGCCATCCCAACCAATTATAGGCCCATCACCACAGTCCCATTTCTCCTTAAAATCATCGACAGAGTAGCTTACCTCCAGATCCAAAATTATCTGGAGACAAACCAACTACTAGGATCACGCCAATCTGGCTTCAGACCACTACATGGTACTCAAACGGCCCTAATCGACCTTAAGACACAAATCGACGAGTTGAAGGATAAACTTAAAACAGCCATGCTCCTCCTCCTTGACTTATCGGTGGCCTTCGACCTAGTGGACCATGCAGTGTTATGCAACCATCTAGCGTCTGCCGCCCATTTCTCAAGTGAAGCTATAGCCTGGGTACAATCCTTCCTAGCCAACCGTACGATGAGAGTGTTCTCCCCATTAGCTTCAGCGGACCGAATACATATCACATGTGGCATCCCACAAGGTTCATGTATCTCCCCCACAATGTACAACATCTTTACTAAGCCACTCTTCGACAAACTTGACAGATTGGGGTAACCTATACCAATTATGCGGACGATACACAGATCCTCATACCCTTATGGCAACTTTGTTGAAGACACAGCTCTAGTAAACAAGATTTACCTCCTCATTCAGGCATGGATGGCCTCCCACTGCCTGAACGACAACAAAACTGAGATAGTGATCCTGGGTTCCGACTCTAACCTCAAAAAACTCAGCCCTAATTATCTCGCCTTCAATATAGATGGCAATATAATCAAAGTGGCAACCGAGGTAAAAACTCTAGGTTTCTACCTCGATTCCACTTTATCCCTCAAAAAACAAGTTAATTCCCTGGCTTCCTCCACAGCCTATACCTGCAAATTAATCAGAGCCTGCAGACCTTACTTGTCCAAAACCAATTGTATCAAACTAGCCAATGCCTTAGTAATGTCCAAATTGGACTACTGTAACGCCCTATATGCGGGCGCTAATAAAACTGTCATAAACAAATTGCAAATACTGCAGAATAATGCTCTTAGAGCAGCCTTGGACATACCCCGCAGAGCTCACATATCCAACATCAGGAAAGACCATCATTGGTTAAAAATCAGTGACAGAGTTCTCCTTAAAACGCTATCGCTCACACACAAAGGACTGAACAACACTGCGCCCCCATACATCTCGGCTTGACTGACCAGAAAATCCTCTACTCACCACACTAGAGCCTCCAACCACTCCCTACTTGAAACTCCCAGATTTAGACTAACTAAAGCGGGGGGTGGAGCAAGCTTCCCTGTTAGAGCTGCCTGTGCCTGGAATGCACTCCCTACTGCACTGAGAGCTAATCTACCTTACTCTAGATTCAGATGTAATGTGAAAAGTTGGCTTTGGATCAATGACAACTAACTACTTTGACTCTTCCAATACAGGACTACAAACTATCTCATTGCCCTCAAGATGTGAGGGACACATATCTTGTATGTATCTCTTGTATATTTGTATATTTGTATTGTATATATGTTAATAACACATATAATGCATCTTCTGTATATATCCTTGGTATGTATGTAACCTAAGCTTAAGTATTCTTGTGACTGCTGCGCCCGGCTACCCCTGGGTTTGGAGCGCATTATGAAATAATAAACTAAACTAAACTAAACTACTTGCTTCCAATGCTTAAGGAGAGAGACCTTAGATAGCCCAGACCTGCTTTATAACATTTAGGAGTCTTTTTGGCTTGTAAAATGAAAGCGTAAAAGCAAGGCGTATTGCTTTACCACTTCCATTGTGTACTCCAGCTCATATTCATTCCCTTCCAAGGTGTAGGAGGGGCACAAAGCAGAGTTTGCATTTCTACTTTCATTTCCTCCTGCATCTATGCCTGCATGAGATTATCAGGCAGGCATAAAACAAATGGATCCAATGGAATGCGCCTCGCATTTACACCTAGTAAATAGAAGTCGGATTCCATAGGAATCCATTATAAAACACTGCCTGCAAAGTGTAATTTATAGGTAGCATCTCATTTTTGGACAAAATCCGACTTAAAAGTGAAGAGTAAAGGTAATTTTGCCTTGATTTACTTTTCGCAATTACACTCTGCTTTGTAAATGGTCAAAATTGCATGCAGGGAAAGCAACAGCACCTATGTGCTAAGGTTGCCAGTGCCCTGAATGCAATTTGCATTTATTACATAATGATCTTCTTTCTGTTTTTGACCGATGTGCTCATGTTTTTGCGCAGCAAGATTTTCACCATTGCATTACTCAAACGCGCAAAGATTTTGCCACTATAGATTTGTGTACTTGATCAGTGTTACACATGAAAGACACATTTGTAAACTATTTGTATGCACCCATTTTCGTTATGCGTACTGTTAATGATTTCATAAATGATGACTCATTTTTGTATGCATGATTAGTCCGAAGGTGCTTAAGATTCATATTTCAATGTTATGCATCAAGTACTTTTATGGCGCTTGTCTCAAAAATAAAGATTTTATTATGAGGATGTTGTGACAAAATGCCATCTGTGGGGTTGGAAAGCCATTTCTGTTGCTTTGTTTTTTTGTTTTCGAGACTAAAACGATGCAGGTATTTCTATTTCTTTTTTTAAAAACGTTATTTAAACAACAAGTCAGCAGGCTACATTCGGCGCTAGGTTCATACAGTACGATCAGCAATTAAATATCGCCTGTGGTGCATTTAGCACGCCAGTAATATGCTTTGTACTGTATATCAGTAAACATTTTCCGATCGTCTTTTATCGTGGTAATCTCTAAAGGGGGTACATATGTCTTTGGGCTTATTCGTTGCATTGACTGTTGTTATATATCTATTTCTCTTCCATCTCATTCACAAAAGTCATCTCTCTCAGCCATTCCTGACTAGTTGGTGCGCCTTTGGATTTACATTTCATCGTGATACATTTCTTGGCATGTATACATCCCATATTGAATAGTCTGCGCACCTTCGTGGATACTTTGCCTTTGTCCCCCAATAGATATTTCAATGGCGAGAGTGCCAGAGGAATTCCAGTTATATCATGTAGTATCTCCGCCACATCCTGCCAGGATTGTATTGTTGCTGGGCAATTCCAATACATGTGCATTAGGTCTGCCTCCTTGCTGCCACATTTTATGCACTCATCGGATGACCCAGCCAAGAACCGCGAGATTCTTGCCGGTGTATAGTGCAGGTGGTTCAGTATTTTATTTTAAACTGTATGGGCCTCATTACGACCCAGGCGGTAAGTTACCGCCTGGGTCGTACCTTTACCACCATGGCGTAAACGTGGTTGGCGGACTTACCGCCCCATTCCGAGGTTGGCGGGGCGGTAAGTCCCCAATCCCCATTTACCCTTCCCCATTCCCATTTTTGCCCCATAGGGCATAATGGGAGTGGGGAAGGCGTTAATTACGCCACCGTAAATTACGGTGGCGTAATTAACAACAAGGTCCCTTAGCGCCATGGATTTTAACACCTGCTAGAAGCAGGTGTTAAATCCTCCATGGCGCTAAGGGACCTCGGAATTAGGCGGTAAGGGTCGGCGCTGTTTACGCCGCCGTAAACCCCTTACCGCCTGGGTCGTAATGAGGCCCTATGAGTGGCAGACGTGTGTTGAGCGAAACTTCCCTCGTCAATAAACAATACCTTTGCCATTTGGTTTCATCAATCTTTACTGCTAAATCTCTTTCCCATTTAACCATAGCTATGTTCTGCTGTGTCTGACCTGCCTGTATTATCCTATATAATTTGGAAACTATCCCCCTCAGTATCTCTTCTGCTATTATAGTATCTACGCATCTGTCTGACTCCGGTTCCTGTGGGAATGAGGGCCATCTACCGCGTACTGCTGCTCTCATTTGAACGTATTGCAGTAGTCTAACAGGGATGTTACCCAGTTTCTCTATAAACTACTCTTGAGTCACTAATGTCCCTCTCGAAAATGAGTCGCTCAGCCGCATCTCCCACTCGGGATCCCAGGCCATCTTTAAATCTGGATCATATGTCAGGAGAGCCCCGGAAATTCGATAGTATTATTTTGCCATTGTATGGTGTGTTTACATTCAGGCGCCTGAACGCCTGTGCCCATGCGTGGACTGTCGTGTGTACTGTGTCAAATGCACATGATTCTGTGTATCTATCTTCCAGGATTACTGCCCTGAGATCCGAGGGGGCTGCACCATAATGTTCCAGTGCCAGGTGGGCTGGGCCCGGGGTCTGTGCATACCAATGTCCCGCATATTGTGCTTGTGCTACTATGTAATACAGCTCAAAATCTGGTGTGGCCAATCCCCTACATTGATATGGTTCTGTCAGTCCCTCCCAACTCATACTGAGCACTCCGTTTCCCCATGTATATTGTATTACCATGGATCTGAGCCTAGTGAAGAACTTGCGTCCAGGCCATATCAGGATTGTGGTAAAATTATATAGTCATTTGGGTACCACTAGCCTCCCGTAAAAGGATAGCAGGAGTCGAGTCCATGTTGACAGTGTGGTCGCCAACGCATTGAGAAAAGGTCTCGTGGTTGTCCTCATATAGCATCTGATGTTTACGGGAGACTATCATACCCAAGTATTTAAGGTTAGTTTGGACGCATTTGAATCCCATTAAATCAGTGGGTGCAGTTGTGTTGTCAGGCAACGGGAAAAATTCAGATTTTACATTATTTATTTTGTATCCAGAGTGTGTTGTGAATACGGCCACTTCCTCCATCACCGGTGTAAGGTTTACCCCACGATTTTGTAAATATAACAGTGCTTCGTCTGCATATAAAGAGATTATCTGAGGGGCTCCTGTTATATGTATACCTCTATGTGCAAGACGCTTGCGCATTCTACAGGAAAAAGGTTCTATCATTAGTGCAAATAATGTGGGGGCACCCCTGTCACGTACTCCGGCATAATGCAAAGTCCTGGAACAGCATCCCGTTGGTGCAGACTCTGGCAGTCAGGTTAGTGTATGGTAGCCAGACGCATCTGTTGAAGTTGTCCCCCAGCACACAGTGTTTAAGAACCCCAAACAGAAATTTCCATGAAACCAAATCAAAGGCCTTCTCGGCATCTAAAGACGCTGCTTCTGCCTCTGCCTTTGGGTTAATTTGTGAAAGAATGCCAAATAGGCATCATAAATTCAGGGATGTTGATCGTGTAGGGATGAGACCCGATTGGTCTGGGTGCACTAATCACTGCATACGTGGTAAAAATATATTCGCCATTACTTTGGCGAATACTTTGGTGCCTGTGTTAATTAAAGATAGCAGGCGGTAGGAGGCCATTTTGTTCGGGGATCTACCTGGTTATCACAATATTGTAATGACGGCCTCCGACAGCGAAGGAGGGAGCTGTCCGTTCTCGAGAGCCTCCTCCCAGACTCGAATGAGCCGCGGGGCCAAAATTTCATTATATACCTTATACAATTATATACCAAGTCCATCAGGCCCTGTGGCCTTACCAAAAGTCTATGATTTGATTGCTTCTTCTATTTCTTCTAGCTTAACTGGCCTGTTAAGGTCCTCCATTTTTCCTGATGGGAGGTTTGTGGAAGGGCATTCATTTAGATATTGTTCTATCCCTTCATTTGTACTGGCATCAGCATCTGCGTATAATGCCATGTATGATTTCCGAAATTCTTAATTTATTGCCTCCGATGATGTTATGAACTGGCTTGAGGTCCCCATGATACCAGTGATAATTTGTTCTCCCCTCTCGCCCCTAACCACTCCTGCCAGTAGTTTCCCAGGATGGTCTCCCTCACCATATCTTCGAGCTTGGACCGGTGTAGCAATATATCACACTTCCTGGTCCGCCAATTCGCAGAACTTTATCAGGTTTCCTTTAATGATTCCCAAAAGAGTCATGTCCTTAGTTATGCTTTATTGGTTCTCTAGGTCTCAGAGCCCCCTCTCAATTTCCCATATATCTCGTCTCATGCTTTCAATACCCTTATGGTCGTAGAAGGCATTGTGCCCCGTAGCCATTCTTTAAACTTTTCCCATATTGTGGCATATCATGGTACTGTTCCCTCGTTCTCCTTAAAGAACCGTTCTATTTTTTCTTGTAAGAACGTGACCAGTAATTCATCTTGTAGCTTCAGTGTTGTTATTCTCCTTATGGAGCGGGGTCTCCGTTTTTCCTTCAATAGTAGGGTCATTGCCACTGGTGAGTGGTCTGAAAAGGTACGTGGCAGTATTTTGCTACTCTGAAGTCTATATGCCCATTCAGCTGATATCAGCCAGAGATCCATTCGAGACCTAGCATTGTATACCATTGAGTAATATGTATATTTGGCCTTCTGTAGATGTTCGTTTCTCAATACATCTATCAACCCAATTTGATCCATAATTTATTTGATCATCTCAGCTGCATTGGTTGGTTGTTGTGTGTCTAGTCTTGGATTTATCTCTTACCACGTCCAGGACTGTGTTAAACCCTCCACCCCCTCACCCCCAAATGATTGGTACCTCCTCCTACCTCACCAGTTTCTCAAAAATCCCATAGTAGAAGCCTGGATCATCTACATTGGCCCCATACGTGGTTACCAATATTATCTCTCCCGTTACTTTTATGTATCTTCCCTCTGGGTCTATTTCGACTTCTTTGGACTGAAAGGGCAGTGACCGGTGTACCAATGTCAACACCCCCATTGCCTGTTATGAGTAAGAGGTGTAGAATCTTTGTTTTCCCGATTTAGTGGCAAAGCTCTCATGAAGCGGCCCGAGAGCATGAGTTTCTTGTAGCATCATTATTTTGAGTGAGTGTCGGTCAATATATGTAAGTATCTTCCTGGCTTTAATGGGGTTGTTAAGGCCCCTAACGTTCCATTAAATTAATCCTATTGCTTTGCCCATTTATTATTTGACCATTGATTTAATACATCTGTGTGTTGTTCAAAGTAAAGATAATTCTCGTAGGAACCATCTTTGTTTTGCCAACCTGTCAGTCAACCTTTTTTAACTTTAAATATCCCTGAACTCCCATCCCTTCCACCTCTCTAGATAACTACCGTATTGAGGTCATCCTACCATGCCCTCCTCCTCCCGCCCTCGCCATCCACCCCAACTCAATGATGTTTCCCTTGTACATCCGTTGAACTTTCCCGGGGACCGCCATAAGCAGCCATCCCTTGCAACAGTCCATTCTACAGCCGTGTGCCCGGCTTTAAGTAACCAATCAACATGTCTGAGTCAAATATCGTCATCTTGAGGTCATCCGGGGTTTCCCTTTCAGTCACCCATATCATTCTAAACAGCTTCTGCTTCTGGACCAGGATTTTGATCGCACCCTTGGTCACTGGGTGGGAGAGGGATCATCCCCTCCGGATAGGCTATGGCCGCTGAAGGATTTTCAAAGAAGTGCGGCCTGCCCCATGCTGAATATGTAGCTTAGCAGGGAATATAAGGGCATATGGAACACGTCAGCCTCTTAGTCATTTCTTCACAGGATCGTATGAACGTCTTAGAGCCTGTACTCTGGCAGCAAAGTCAGGGTAAATATGGACATTGCTGATTCGTATCGAGTGTGCGTTGTTCCCTGGAGAGTTTTAGGATGAGGTCCCTGTCTCTGTAATTAAGTAGTCGCACTATGATCGTCCACAGAGGGGCTCCTATTCTCGGCAATGGAGCTAGAGTACGGTGGGCTTGTTCAACCAAGAAATGTGTGGAGAATTTGTAAGATCCAAACATGGATATCAGTAGACTTTCGATAAACATCTCCATGTGTCCTTTGCATGCCACCTCCGGCATACCAACGATACGTAGGTTGTTTTGTCTCGAGCGAGACTCAAGATCATCACACTTGCCACGTACTTTAGTGAGTTCGGTTTTGAGTTCTGCAATGTCACGAGTGTGGTGGCCCACCTTGTCCTCCACCTCACCGATTCTGGTTTCTGCTCCGTTTATACGAGCCGTCTCCTTTTCCAATTTGGATTTGAGGGACCTAATTGTTGCCACAATATCATCCAGCTTAACGTTAATGGACATGAAGCCACTCTGCATTGCTACCATTGCTACCATCAGCTGGCCTTCACGTGTCTCTCCTGTTATAGTGTTCGAGTTTTCTCCCTGTATCTGGTTTGCTTGGGCGCTGGTAAACAAATCCATTGGGCCTTTCTTCTTCCCAGCCCCCTTGGTTGTGTTGTCTTTCGGATTCCAAAATCCTTATATCGCTTTGTGGATTGCTGGATTTCTTATTTTAACAGGATATTGTCCACAGTGTTTCTGATATGATATGGCATTTATAATGCGCCTATACACAAGTAATTCAAGGAGCGACGAGGCAAGGGGGGGAACAAAGTGTTAGGGAGAATTCTCTGTTTAGGCTGAATTTCCTAACCTAGTGAGTCCCCCAGCAGCTTTGCTGTATTTCTGGAGTTTGTTTTTGTCCATCCTGCCAAGAGTGAGACTCTTTTTCTCCCACTCTTGGACATGAATGTGGTTAATTCCTTTGAATGTCAATGTGTTCTATGGGCTATGGGGTCTTTTACTCCATAGGGTCTCATATGTTTTACTATGTGTGTTACACCGCACCCTCCATGCCGTAACACTGGGGCGTCCTAGAGGATCCCCACCATAGACTCCATACCCTGGGACTGACTACTGTCTCCCAGGGCATGTGAAGTCACCATTGGCTTTACTAGACCTAAATTTACTAACAGAACTAATACAAATCATCCTATTGTGGACGTACTAGTAGGGGTAATTCGATTACCCCTGGGTCTGTTATTCGAGGGGGCACTGTCCCGTCCCCCCTCGTCGAGTTTTGGCTGGTGGCAGTGGAAACTACTTCTTATATTCGACCCTGAATATAATTCTATGGGATTCTTCCCAATGTTGGAGGCTAATACGTTTTCCTGTTAGTCTCTAACATACCGCCGGTTTATTTGTCTTAAATAAATCTGCCGGTTGGTATTTTCTGCCAGTACTCGGTTTTTAAAATGGCATCTGTGTTCGCTCTGTAACTCCGAACCAAAGGTTGAGCCCTTTGTTCCACTTTTGGCAGGCTTCTACACAGAAGCCCTCCAAAGTGGTGCCATTCTGTCTGGGTACCACAGGGGGTGTGGGAGGGGGTTTAGGCACCCTGGACTGAGTTGCCTTGCCAACTCAAGTCACACTCTGGTGTGATTGGCCCAAGTGGTGAGCCTACCCGCTCACCACTTAGCATGTTTTGATTGACAGCTAGGCTGAATGAATGGGGGTTTCGTGCATAAAAGCAGGGCTTTTGGGACTGGATCTTCAGAAGTCGCCACAGGACCTAAGAATCCGAAGAGGGTAAAGCTGAGCCGACCTGCAACGACGACACCTCCGGTGGAGCCCAGCTGAACCGTCTCACCACTTCCCAACGACAGAGGAGATCTCCCGGCTGGAGAGTCTTCTTCCCCTGACTGGTGGGAACAACCAGTCCCTTTGCTTTTTCTTCGCTTCCAGGGCGTAGTGGTGGAATTGCCCGTGCTGAGCACCCCGGCAACCGGATAGCCACTAGCCCGTACCGCAACCAAAAGGTGGTGCCTTGTGATGGAGCACTCCGCGGCTGGTCTCTTCCCTGGTGGTGCAACGGTCTTCAACTTTCCTTCGACGACGAGATCATCTCATCTCTTGGCAAAGCCCCGACTTGCATCCACCACCAGGAACAGCTGCCCCCGCCGGAGCTGTCTCTCCACATACAAGGTACCGTGTCCGCCTGGCTTCCCTTGTGACGGTTAGCGTGAGGTGTCTTAATCAGCTAACAAGTGAATCTGTGTGGTACAGACTGCTACCAAGTGGGTTTACTGCCAAACACCTGTAGGCCTAAATCTTTTGCAGTGGTCCCAGAGGGAACTGCACAGGTTTCCGCTTAACACTGGTGTACACCGGTGGAATTTGTATCGAGTATACAGTTTATAGTGCTTTTCAACACTTTAGGATAACTAACCACAAAGCTTAGCACTAAAAAGCAACTTTCAAAAACATGTCTACTATGGAAGTTTACAGTCAAAAGTCCTTGTCAGGTGAAAACACTGAGAGTTTGAGATCTCTCTGTAGACAAGAGAATCTTTCTGTAAGGGGCAAAAAAGTACAACTGATAGCGAGACTGCTGGAAAACCAAAGTCTGGGTACTGGTTCAGAGGAACCAACTTCTCCAGTGAATGTAGAAAACAGTGATGGTATTGATCTGAATCAAAGTCTTGATAATGAGTCAGAAGAGGAAAGTGAACCTAATGAAGTTAGCCACTCTGAGCCTCTGTCTGCCTTACCTACTGTACCTACGGGGCTCATACCAGGTCCCACATTTAACCCTGCTTATTTTGAACTTGAAAAAATGAAGCTCGAATTAGAATACAAGCGTTTTTTAGCCCAATCTGAAAGAAACCAAGAGCTAGAGTTCAGACGGATGAATGCCCAGGCTGAGCAGAAGCAAGCTGAATTAAGGCTCAGAGAAATAGAACTTAATCATGAGTTAGAGATGAAAAAGTTATCTGTGGAAAATGCTTCTCTCTCCTCTGGTTCCTCTAGAAGTTCCAGTCCCAAAAGACCCCGGATGCCTAAGGAATTAGTGGGTATGTATGAACCTAGATTGGATGTGTTGGATTAGTTAAAACTGTTTGGATATAATCATGGGCTCCAGGACATCAGAGGGAATGAGTTACTTCCCTGGTTGTTCTCTAGGCTTCCCCCTGTTGCGACTGATGTGGTAATGGAGTTGGGGGAGGTGGATAAGAAGGATTACGAAAGTGTGAAACTAGCTTTGATAGCTAGGCTCGGGAAGACCCCTTCCCAGTATCCTAAGAGGTTAAGAACCCTCAAAAAGCATGATGGTACCCCTTGGGCTACCTGGGTGAGTGAAGGGTTGAAAAACTTAGAGGGATGGATTAAGGGTTACAAGGTGAACACTTATGAGGGTATGAAGAATCTTTTTATGTTGGAGTCTATTTATGATGCCTGTTCTCCGGAGCTCAGACAGCACTTGGCTGATTCGAAGGAATTGGATTCCCGGGAGCTAGCTAAGGCTGCTGACTTGTGGGTTGCCAACAGGGCTACTCATAAGGATTCTGGGGCAATTCAGAGAAAGGATGAGGGAAAACAGCCTAAAAAAGACTCAAAAGAGAATTCTAATAACTCAAATTCCAAAGAGGGCCCCAAACAAAACCATAAGGGTAAGCCACAAGGAAAACCACAACAGAATAGTGTACCTTCTGGTGCCAAACCGGAAGGAGGCCAGAACAAGCCACCATTCCAGAAAGCATTCGGTAAATGCTTTGTTTGTGGCTCTACTGACCATGTGAAAGGAGATCCCAGATGCAGGGGTAAACCTTCAGGGGTCCAGCTTGTCTCCTTAGCCTTCGCTCCAGAGGAGGAAGTCCAAATGGCAAGTGGAAACTTTCTACTACTGGCTGATGAACCCATTGGAGTCTCAGCAGTGTTTCTTTAGTGTCTCTGGGTTTGTGGGAACAACAGAATTTAGATGTATATAATTCTATCCCAGATAATACTAAAGAGTATCATAAGGACAGTGTCCAGGTGAATGGTCAGGAGACACCTGCCATTAGGGACACTGGGGCCAGCATAACTGTGGTGGATAAATCTTTTCTTCAGGCTGAGGATGTTGCTAAGGCACCCAAACGCCTCACCAAGTTAGCTGGAGGGCCTGTGCAGATGCTTCCCCAATTACCAGTTCTCATCCACTGTAATGACATGACTGTGAAGATACCTGTCAGCATACAGAGTGAGGTACCAGGACGAGTTCTGTTGGGTAACGATTTAAAAACTCTTGGAGTTGTGTCTCATACCCCCAGACCTCTTAGTAAACGGTTACAGGAGCTAACCAGACCTGCAAGGGAGAGAACCATGAGAGGTACTCTCCAGGAGATGATGAAGAAAGATATCACTCCTGCTCCACTGGAATTGTCAGCTGCTGTCTCAAAGAAATCAGAAGCGAAAGGGAAACCTAAGACTTCTATACCGAAACCAGCAGCCAGCATTTCAGTGCAGCCAACAAGGACTTCCCCGCGGTTGTCTAAAGTTACACCCGTAACTCCCCCTCCAGCTGAGGCTGAGAGGGTGGTACAACCCTGTGTGGTAGAATTAGACTCTGAAGAAGAGCTAATGGAAGGCCAGGAACTCATTGGAGATCTGGATCCTGTTGACCATCCTGAGCTGCAGTCTTTACTGGCAGAAGGTGGACCCAGCAGGGCAGACATCAGTAAGGGACAGAGAGAATGTCCAACTCTGGAAGGTCTACGCCACCAGGCAGAAGCTCAGGCTGAAGGGCAAGAGCCTGGGAAATACAGGTTGCACTGGGAAGATGGCCCCTTCTACAGTGAACCGACCGAGTCTGCACCTGGAGACTACAAACGACTTGTAGTACCCCAAGAGAACAGACCACAGTTCTTGCAGTTAGCCCACGAGATTCCTTTGGCTGGTCACTTGAGTTTCAAGAAGACTAAGGAAAGGCTCTCTCTCTACTTTTATTGGCCGAAGATGGGGGCCGAAGTAGAAAAACACTGCAGGAGCTGCCACACCTGCCAGACCTCTGGTAAGGTGGGCTCCAAGAATGTGGCACCTTTAGTGCCGCTCCCAGTTGTGGGAGTCCCGTCCCATTTGAGAGAGTAGGGATTGACATTGTTGGTCCCCTTGATCCTCCAACCTCCTCAGGCAACAGGTTTATACTTGTTGTAGTAGACCATCCTACTAGGTATCCTGAGGCAATTCCTATGAGGACTGTTACAGCTCCGGCTGTGGCTAAGGCCCTCCTTGGTATTTTTACCAGGGTCGGGTTTCCTAAGGAAGTAATCTCTGACAGGGGGTCAAACTTTATGTCCCACTACATGAAAGCCATGTGGAAAACCTGTGGAGTTACTTACAAGTTTTCAACAGCTTACCACCCACAAACCAATGGGTTGGTAGAACGGTTCAACCGACCATGAAGAGCATGATAGGTGCTTTAGAAGAACCCCTTAAACGAAAGTGGGATCTTCTACTACCATGCCTTCTCTTTGCTTATAGAGAAGTCCCTCAGGAGGGAGTAGGTTATTCTCCCTTTGAGCTTCTCTATGGTCATCCCGTCAAAGGTCCATTGGCCCTGATTAAGGAGGGGTTAGAGAGTGCTCCTTCCCCCAAGCCAGTCAGAGTGACTGACTACGTGATAGGTCTCCGGAGGAGAATGTCGCACATGATGACAGAAGCAAGTGATAACTTGAAAGCTGGACAAGCATTGGTCAAGCACTGGCATGATCAAAAGGCTAACATGGTTGAGTTCACTCAAGACCAGCTAATTCTCGTTATGATCCCAACAAGGCAGAGGGCATTGCAAGACAAATGGATGGGACCCTTCAGAGTTGTGGGTAAACTTGGAGAGGTCAACTATCTGGTGGACTTGGGCAATCCCAAGGAGGCTCCGACAGTCTTCCACACCAACCGACTCAAAGCGTATGTCTCGAGACCTGATGTAGGAGCGTTGCTTCTAGCATCATCAGAGGAAGAAGAAGAGAGTGAAGCTCTTCCTGATCTCCTCAGAGGCTTACCTTTAGACGAAAAAGGAGTGAATCTCTCTTCAAATCTGACACCCGAGCAACAAGAAGAGTGCAAATCTATGTTGAATCAGTTTGCCCCTCTGTTCTCGCTTTCACCAGGCTTGACCCTTTGGGGCCAGCATGACATACTCACTGGTGACTGTCTGCCAGTCAAAAGCAGAGGATACCGAATGTCAGAAAACGTACGAACCCACATCAAAGGTGAGGTCAGCAAGATGCTTGATCTCGGGGTAATAGAGCCCTCTACTAGTCCATGGTCTAGCCCAGTTGTGTTAGTACCAAAGGCAGGATCTAAAGAACTTAGATTCTGTGTGGATTATAGAGCTCTTAATGCAGTCACCAAGACTGATGCCCACCCTTTGCCAAGAACAGATGAGTTGGTGGATAAACGTGGTTCAGCCAAGTTCCTCAGCACATTTGACTTGACGTCAGGCTATTGGCAAATAGCCTTGACAGACCATGCCAAGGAGAAAACTGCTTTTTTTACCCCCGTTGGCTTATACCAGTTTAAGGTAATGCCTTTCGGATTGAAAAATGCACCTGCTACATTTCAACGGATGGTAAACCAGGTTCTGAATGGGATGGAGGACTTCTGCATGGCATACTTGGATGACATAGCAGTGTTCAGCAATTCCTGGGAAGAACATGTAACCCACCTAAGAGATGTTTTGCAGGCTCTTGGACGAGCCAATCTGACCATAAAGGTGAGTAAATGCCAAATTGGACAGAGCAAGGTAGTCTATCTTGGACATGAGGTAGGAGGTGGAGAAATAAGGCCTTTGCTCAGTAAGATTGAAACTGTGCAAAATTGGACAACACCTACTACTCAGACCCAGGTGAGAGCCTTCTTAGGTCTCACTGGGTATTACAGGAATTTCATTGAGAACTATGGGACCATAGCTTCTCCTCTGAATGTCATCTCCTCTCCCAAATTTCCTAAAAGGGTTAGATGGAACGAGGAGTGCAATCAGGCTTTTGAAAACCTGAAAAAGGCACTTTGCCAAGTCCCAGTACTCAGAACTCCTGATTACCACCAAACTTTTTCATTTTGCAGACAGATGCTTCTAATGTAGGAATAGGTGCCGTACTCCATCAACTGGATGGGAAAGGTAGGGAGCACCCAGTTTGCTTCATCAGCCGCAAGCTGAAGGATCCTGAAACAAGGTGGGAAACAATCGAAAGAGAATGCTTTGCTATCATGTGGGCTCTGAAGAGGTTTAGGCCATACTTGTATGGTTCTACTTTTGTCATTCAGATTGACCACCAACCCTTGAGATGGTAAATGCAAATGAAAGGGGAAAACCCAAAACTACTGAGATGGTCGATCTGCCTGCAAGGGTTTGATTTCACCATTGAGCACAGGTCAGGGTGTCACCACCAAAATGCTGATGGTCTCTCTTGGATGTATGTCATCGACTAGAGGTATGAGATTCGATTCATCCAGGAGTGGATAAAATCCTCCTGTCCCTTAGTCGGGGGGGGGGGCGAGTGTTAGGGAGAATTCTCTGTTTAGGCTGAATTTCCTAACCTAGTGAGTCCCCCAGCAGCTTTGCTGGATTTCTGGAGTTTGTTTTTGTCCATCCTGCCAAGAGTGAGACTCTTTTTCTCCCACTCTTGGACATGAATGTGGTTAATTCCTTTGAATGTCAATGTGTTCTATGGGCTATGGAGTCTTTTACTCCATAGGGTCTCATATGTTTTACTATGTGTGTTACACTGCACCCTCCGTGCCGTAACACTGGGGCGTCCTAGAGGATCCCCACCATAGACTCCATACCCTGGGACTGACTACTGTCTCCCAGGGCATGTAAAGTCACCATTGGCTTTACTAGACCTAAATTTACTAACAGAACTAGTACAAACCATCCTATTGTGGACATACTAGTAGGGGTAATTCGATTACCCCTGGGTCTGTTATTCGAGGGGGCACTGTCCCGTCCCCCCTCGTCGAGTTTTGGCTGGTGGCAGTGGAAACTACTTGTTATATTCGACCCCGAATATAATTCTATGGGATTCTTCCCATTGTTGGAGGCTAATACTTTTTCCTGTTAGTTTCTAACATACCGCCGGTTTATTTGTCTTAAATAAATCTGCCGGTCGGTATTTTCTGCCAGAACTCGGTTTTTAAAATGGCATCTGTGTTCGCCTCTGTAACTCCAAACTAAAGGTTGAGCCCTTTGTTCCACTTTTGGCGGCTTCTACACAGAAGCCCTCCAAAGTGGTGCCATTCTGTCTGGGTACCACAGGGGGTGTGGGAGGGGGTTTTGGCACCCTGGACTGAGTTGCCTTGCCAACTCAAGTCACACTCTGGTGTGATTGGCCCAAGTGGTGAGCCACCCCGCTCACCAGTTAGCATGTTTTGATTGGCAGCTAGGCTGAATGAATGGGGGTTTCCTGCATAAAAGCAGGGCTTTTGGGACTGGATCTTCAGAAGTCGCCACAGGACCTAAGAATCCGACGAGGGTAAAGCTGAGCCGACCTGCAACGACGACACCTCCGGTGGAGCCCTGCTGAACCGTCTCACCACTTCCCAACGACAGAGGAGATCTCCCGGCTGGAGAGTCTTCTTCCCCTGACTGGTGGGAACAACCAGTCCCTTTGTTTTTTCTTCGCTTCCAGGGCGTAGTGGTCGAATTGCCCGTGCTGAGCACCCCGGCAACTGGTTAGCCACTAGCCTGTACCGCGACCAAAAGGTGGTGCCTTGTGACGGAGCACTCCGCGGCTGGTCTCTTCCCTGGTGGTGCAACGATCTTCAACTTTCCTTCGACGACAAGATAATCTCATCTCTTGGCAAAGCCCCGACTTGCATCCACCACCAGGAACAACTGCCCCCGCCGGAGCTGTCTCTCCACATACAAGGTACCGTGTCCGCCTGGCTTCCCTTGTGACGGTTAGCGTGAGGTGTCTTAATCCTTGCCTCTCCATTGGCTCGCCTCCAGACCTTCTTAACTTTTTGTTCTAAACTGGTCCAACCTTTCTGTGACAATTTGCTACAAAGTCTCCAAGTGCACTTTCCACTGTGATACTTTTTGGGACATATCGCCTTGCCTCTCTCCGAGTGGGCCTGGCCTCTGAACTTTGTGATCCACAGTAGACCCTGCCTTACTTGCCTTGCATTTGCTTAGTAAAAGAGTTGGTACCGAGTTGGTTTCATACCCTGTTTTTTCTCTCCCGTTCTAACGAATATTAGAGTGCCATCTAGGTTAAAGCATTCACCTCTGTCTGCAAATAAGTGGTGCCGTTGAACCTAGACTTGTCGAACTATTGTGAGAGGAGTGAGATACTTATAGTAATTGTAATTGAAGTTGTTTGCTGTATTAGTGCCAGTGTGTTTTTCATAGATGTGTTTTTATAAATAAATAACTATATATCTTTACACCCAAGCTCTGTTCCGTGTCTGCTTGTTCTACTGTGTAAATTGCCCTATTTTGTATACTCCACATACTGCCTAACTCTTCTTGAGGGAAGTCTGACTGCTCAGCCACAGCTACCAAGTGAATCTGTGTGGTACAGACTGCTACCAAGTGGGTTTACTGCCAAACACCTGTAGGCCTAAATCTTTTGCAGTGTTCCCAGAGGGAACTGCACAGGTTTCCGCTTAACACAAAGGGAGGACAGACAGCGATCTTACTAGGCCAAAGTGTCATTCAGATCGCGCAAGTGCATGGGAAGGGGGAAAGGAAGAGTGCAAGGGGGGAAAGGGAAAGGGGAAAGTGCAGTACATAGGAAGCGGCATACATAAGATATATAAAAACACATAAAAAACTAGGCAAGTTCAACGAAGTGCAGACAAATTGCTGGAAAGGGGACTGAAGGGATACAGAAAACAGTCCCCAAGTGCAGAGGTTGCCAGGGAGGCAGTGCAGGTGGGCAGTTGACAGGGCTTGGGCCAGAGATCAGAAGGGTGGCCAGGTAACCAGTGCAATTTCAGTCAGGAGTTCAGCGAGGGAGGGGAGGAGAGAAAGCAGAAGCAAAAAGGAAGGTTTTGAGGTGTTTCCGGAACCGGAGGTGGTTCTCCTCGAGTTCCAGGGAGGCAGGAATCTTGTGCTCTTGGGCACATTGACGTTCTACTTAGTTTGTGGTTGGTAATGCTAGGATATGCCTCTCTCTGCCTTCACAGGTGATTCTGAATCCACAGTCTATTATCGCCCCCCTATGAATACTGTACAAGAAGGCTTTACATTTCCAAGTTATAACTCTCTCTAGTGCCTCGCTGGGTCCTGGTTTTGCAGTGCACTATAAGGGGTGTGAGGTTCAAATGATAGAATGGTGGCCACCACTAACATATGGATGTCCTCTAGTGGTCAGCAATATCTGGCTTAGTCATATGCTTCCTCGCATGTGGAGGGAGTTCTTTTCCAGATTTAGGGGGATATTAATGGGGCAGTACGCAATGTGGCCCCACACACGAATTTTCACATCATTGGAGCCCAAATGGCCAATGGTCCAATGTTCAGCAGGGAGAGGGTAGTCGGGTGGTGTCTCCGCTGCATGGTGCCAGATTATTACCGATGTCAGTTCAGCAGCCACTACCGTGTGAGCTCCTTCAACTGCGTCCCTCCCGTGCGCTTCACCCCTGACTCCGTTCATTGGGCTGTTGGGATTCTTTGTGGTAGAAGTCCCACTAGGTCAGGGCATGACTGACAGTTCCCTAGACACTCAGAGTGGGAATGGTACCTGGTCTCCAGAGTAGGCCCCAGTTCCCACCAATATTCCGATTTTTATGGAGCATGTTTTCATAAATAGGAACAAGACTCCCACACTGAGTGAGTGGCAGCCAATGCCCAATGGCAATAGTAGAGTGGAGGTGCAAAACCTCCACAGACTGTGTCACAGTCAAGGATCCCATCCCAGTAGGGTGTCTGCTGGGCAATAATCTTTCTGATGTGGACATAGTGACCGCAGTAACAAGAGTGAGAGCTCTGCAATCAGCCAGAAAAGAAGTGTTTGAGGTTTTAAGGCATGAGGCTTTTCACACTGGACAACACAAGAGACTGAACACCCGCCTGGCGCCTTTAGTGCCCAGTCTATATCTTAAGTTCAGTGAGGTGCCTGCTCGCGTGTAAGATGGCCCAGTGGCACTGATGTATTTACTGCAGTGGCACAGGATTCAGTGATCTCAGGGTTCCCTACTGATGTAGTAAAGGAACCTGAAATTAAGGTCTTGGAGGCTTTGGCTTCAGCTGAGGCCAAAGTCAGGTTGACTGCCCGGTACAAAAAGAGTGTCCCACTCCAGCAGGTCTGTGAAAGCATAAAGAGGGGCCAGTTCAGAGCGAGCGCACTGGGTTGCTCCAAAACAGTAAGTCTAAGAATTCTGAGGAATGGTGCCACCAGAGATGGGGTTTTTCCCAGTTCCGCAGGATGTTCCTATTGGACTTGGCCCCTGGAACTCCTTTGGCCAGTCTCTACTCAGAAGTAGCTGGGACATCTGAAAATGTGTCAGATTATTTCTACTGGCCCCAAGTGAGTGTACATATTAAGGAAACATTGCGCTGTCCCGGCCAGTGTAGCTAACAAGCAGTATGAGGCAGGAACCAGGGCCCAGGGCTGTTCCTTGACTTCTTGGTTGCTGGGAGACACAGTACAGGGTTTCCAGGAGCAATAAGAGTCTCATGTGCTGCCCTCCCACTCCATGAAGGCTGGCAGAGTGCACCTGCATGGGGTCTGTTACCTCCTGTGAACAGGCCTGGTTCTAGTGTTCAAGCAGTAGTGGGCCTTGTCCATACAGCCTTCACCATATTTGGTCCTTTGGGGTGGTTGGGGAAAGGAGTTTGCCTCCTACTTGGAGCTCCTGACCTTTACCTCTCTGGCAGAGATCTTTGGATTAGGCTGTACTCCCAACCAGGTTCCAGCAAATCCTTTTTCTTCTAAGTGTCCAAAGATTAATCCATTAAGGGAAGGGTCACCCCCCTTATGTAGGCAACATAGTAATGCAGATTGGTCTAGGGCTAGCCTGTTGTCAAAGCTTCAATCCGGGCTGCTGTAACAACTGTTGTTTGCCTGCTGATGTCATACCCAGAGTGCTTTGTCTGCAGGAAGTGAGATGGGAGAACAGAAAGTTTGGGAACCCTAGCAAAATCCAAGATGGTGAGAGCCTTCAGTGGACTGAAGCTATCCTCTGGGCTATATTAGCTCTGTACTGTTCCTCTGTCTGCTTACTCCAAAAGGACTCCAGTAATTGGCAACCTGGTGTGAGATGGCTACTTTCATGAAAGGAGTGTCTTGAAGCAGCAGTTTGCAGGGGACCTGCCTGGTTGGGTTCCTGATCCCTGAAAGAAGGTGCAAACCCTCCTCAAGGGGATCAAAAAGAAGCTTCCTGGGCTGGACCACATAGCCAATACACTCCAGCCCCTGTCATGAATAGGCCCCTGCTCGCATGGCGGGCAATAATATGACGTCCAATGCATATGGCCAATGTGAGGTGGTTATCGGAAGACTCCACATGGAGTCCAGGTTGTTGGGGGCTGTCCTATTTTTTCTGAAAGAATGCATATGGTTGCCAAAATCACAGCGAGGCGGAGGGACAAGAATGTTAGACCTGGGATGGAAGATATGGCAACAGGCTTGCGGAGCCATGGAGAACCCGTATCCGTGTTCCCCACAGATGCCGCTAGCGGGATTGGATGGAGTGGATGAACAATTGAGGAAGATAGTCTGGAAGCATTGGGAACCGATTGGTTTAGCAACATTGGGGATGTGTGGCAGGATGGGAAGGCGGTGGAGTTTGACACACTGGTGGAAGACACTGAACTGCACAAGGGACAGTACATCACTTACACTAGGCTGGTGCGGAATATAAAAGACACTTGGTCAGAAATAGTGCTGCAGAGTCAGCCCGACACGGTCATAGAAACATTTTATGATGTGTCAGATGGAGGCCATGAGGTCTCCCGAATTTACAATCTGTTGATGTCAAGGGTGGGAAAGGAGGTGACTCAGCTGAGACCGCATTGGGAAGAGGAAGCTGGGGAATCTATGAGTGACAGGTTGTGGGTGAGGGTACAAGGATACCACAAAAAATTGTCCAGGAACGCAAGGTTGCAACAAATCCAGTTATATGTTACCCATAGAGCGTACATGACCCCTCAGAAGATTGCAAGATTTAAGAATGCAGGAACACAAACGTGTCCCAAATGTGGGTAGGAGAATGCGGGGCTGGTGCACATGTTCTGGGCGTGCCCGGAAATAAGGAGATTCTGGAGGGAGGTGGCCAACCGCTTCTCTGAAAAGAAGATTAGGTTGGAGGTGGAATCTTTATGGGCATGCATGGTGGGGGGGTTCCCCAGGCTGCGTAAATTGAAACATGTGTAAACTCAAAGACCTGGCTTATATACTTGCAAAGCACAGAATCGCCATGAGCTGGAAAGCAAGTAATAGACCAAAAGTAAAAATCTGGTGGCACGACCTTCAGAAATGGGCGGATATGGAGACGGTGGTGTGGAGTGAAGTAGTTAATAGAGGGGGAGATGAAGAAGCGGAGACATTGAGAGCGTGGAGGCACTTAGTAGCTACTCTGTTTGGGCCTGCCCAGACTGGTCTACGAGATGATGGCTCCTCAGGGGAAGTGGAAGATGGGTTGACCTCAGATAGTGCGGTGGAAGGCTGTGGGTGATGTGGGGTAAGCCCGAAGTAAGGGAGGGGGGTAACGGGGAGGTGGTGGACACATCCGGAAACTGCATAAGATATTTGAAATGTATAATTGTTGTTCATTGTTTGGGTTTTTTTTTTTGGTTGTTTGTTGAAATAAAAAATAAAAATTGTTTAAAAAAACCCATGGGAGGAAAAAACCTTGTTCTGGACTGCAGAGTAGCAGAGGCATTAATGTAGTCCAAGTGCAGGCACACGTAGGAAGCGGGAAGTCCCCACGAAGGCAGAGGTGTAGCGCAATCAAAGAATCCAAGAAACCGGGATCAGAATGAGACCAACAGAGGACGTAACGCACAAATTACGTCAGGCAAGAGGAATGAGGGAGAAGGAAGGCAGGAGCAGGATCAGGCAAAGCGAGCAGGTAGGAAAGGAGGGTAAGCAAGAGTACTCACCAAACGGTGAGGAAAGAAGCATTAACGCAACAGAGAAAAGCCGCAACACAATGCGCTTTTTTGCAAGCAGCGGTTTAGTAGATCTGTTAAGTGAAGCTCCGCCTCCTCTGACTGCTTCAGACCAGACCAGTGTTCCGTCACCATGTTTTGGTTGCCGGAAACTGCCTCTATCAATGGTTGGCAAGTTATGGAGGGCCCCATGTTGTGATTGGCAAAAGCCTTTCCCTTTAAAGGACGGCAACACAGTCAAAGCGCCATGTCTTGAATGGCAGAAAACTCACCACCTATCTAGAAAAACAAGGGCCAAATTCGGGTCCTAACATCATGCCCCCCTGCAAGCCTAGTCATACCTGGTTTCCAGGGATATAATTAATGAAACTGGTGCAACAAAGCAGGGGCATGTACATGAGCTGATGGTTCCCAAGTCCTTTCTGAGAGAGGAAAGCCTTTCCAATGGATAAGGTATTGACGTCTTCCTCAATGGAACCAAGAATTACATATCTGTTCCACTTCGTATTCCTGTTGTTTCTCACGGAATACAGGAGGAGGTGGACATGTCCGATGGTATGAAGACTAATCCAGACAGAAGGGTTTAAGGAGGGATGAATGGAATACTTCATATGTGGGATGCCAGGAGGGAGGTAGAAGCAGTTTGAAGGACACAGCATTTATTTGTTTAGATATTTTCAAGAGTCCAAAGAATCCGAGAACAAATTTACCTTTATGAAGGTGAGATGGTAAATATTTGCTGGACAGTCAGACCTGATCACCCGGTTCATAGGTAGGGTCTGGGTTGCGTGCTGATCAGTATGTCTTTTTGCCTGTTCTCATGATGCGGTCAAGGATGACATGGCTTTTTTTCTGGGCGCCATGGAGCATCCGAATAGTTTCTTCAACCGCAGGTACTGGTGAACTATTGATGGGAAGAGATGGAATCCATGAAGGATGTAACCCATAATTGCAACAGAAAGGAGCCATTCTGATGGAGCTTTGCAAGGAGTTGTTGTAAGAAAACTTTGCTTATGGTAGAAAGTCAACCCAATCATCTTGTGTGTCGGAAACAAAGCATCTGAGGTATTGCTCTAACGTCTAGTTAGTATGTTCCATGATTCCATTGGTTTGGGGATGATAACCAGACATCAAAAGACAAATACCTACATTTTTACACTGTGCTTTCCAGAAGACTGAGGTATATTGAACTCCTCTGTCTGAAATGATAGATTTCGGCAGTCCATGGAGTTTGAAGATCTCTCTCATGAACATTTTACTCATTTCCATTGCAGAAGGTATCTTCGGGCAGGGAGTGAAAGAGCCATCTTGGAATATGTGTCTGCTGTTACCATAATGGTGGTATAGTCTTTGGAAGGAGGTAGGTCGACTACGAAGTCTGTGGCTATGTTTTCCCATGGTCTTGAGGGTAAAAAGGGTTGTAAAAGTTTACTATCAAGTCTTTTCCGGGGTGACTTGACTTGAGCAAAGATCAAGCATGATTTGCAGTATTGTTCTACGTGAAGACGTAGTTTCGGGCACCAAAAATGTTGTGATATCAAATGTAAGGTTCATTTGTAGCCCCTATAACCTCAAGTCTAGAACTATGACACATTTCAAGTATTTTGCACTCTTATTGCACCATAGATATGTACAGGGTTGATTCACGAAACCAGAGTCCTAGATTAAACGTTAAACACAGGAGAGCAGGGTCAGATGGGGAGTATGCTAGTTTGATTTCCTAGAGAAATGTTTGAATAACTCCCACAAAGGTGTTGGGTGGAAACATCTTCTCGCAGTATTCCATTTTCTCCAGAGACATGGAATCTCTTCTTGATAAGGCATCTGTTATTGTATTTTCTGAGCCACGGATGAAAGTGAGATGAAACTGAGCCTGACGACTGTTTCTACATTCGAATGACTTCAACAAAGCAAGGTTGTGGTGGTCCGTTCTTAGTTCTGTCTCTTGTTTGGCTCCCAGCAAATAATGCCTCCATTCTTTGTAAGCCAGTTTTAGAGCCAGAGTTCCTTTCTGAGGACAGAATAGTTCCTTTCTGATGGTGAAAGAGTCCTGGAGTAGTAAGCTAAAGGGTGTTCTTCCTGATCAGCAAGTTCTTGCTTAAGAACTGCTCCTATGGCCCTGTCTGACACATCAGCATTGACAATAAACTTCCTTTCTGGATCAGGAGGAACCAGGATGATTGCTGAGGTGAATTTCTTCTTTAAAGAAACAAAGGCCTTCTCTGTCTTGGAATGCCAGACAAAGGGAGTGTTCTTCTTTAAGAGTGAAGTGAGGGGTAGAACTCCTGCGAAAAAGGATGAAATACATTTCCTATCGAAATTTGCCAGGCCTAGACACCGTTGGATTTCTTTGACATTCCTGGAGCTGTTCCAGTGTAGAATCGCTGATACCTTGTGTGGATCCATTGATACTCCCTCAGAAGACAAAATGTACCCCGGTATGGCACAGTAGAAGAGTCAAAATTACATTTTTCAGGTTTCACCTGTAGATGGTTCTGCTGTAGTCGATGAAGGACAGCCTTTACATGAGAGACATGTTCCGTGATTGAGTTGGAAAAAATCAATATGTCATCCAAGTACACTATGACAATGTGAAACAAAAGATCTGAGAAGAGATGATCAATGTATCTCTGAAAAACCACAGGGGCATTCATGAGACCAAACGGCATTAATGCATACTCATAGTGACCAAATGGTGTCCGGAAAGCCATCTTCCACCTGTTGCCAGGTTTAATGCAGATGAAATGGTAAGTCCACCTAAGATCTAATTTGGTAAATATTTTAAGCTTTTGTACAGCATCAATAATGACAGGGATTAGTCAAAGAGGATATTTGTCTATTACCGTGACTGAATTCATGCCACAATAATCCAGGCAGGGTCTCAATTAAGAAGTATTTCTCTTTGGTATAAAAAAGGGAGGCACCTGCCGGGGATACCGACTCTCAGATTAACCCATTATCCAAATTCTGTTGAAGATACGTCTTCAGAGCCTCCTTCTCCAGAGGTGTAAGGTGGAACATCCGGTTAAATGGAACTGAAGTGTCTGGGATAAGATTTATGGCACAATCTTCTGACCTAATAGGTGGTAAAGTTTGAACCAATGTCTGTATGATGTCAAAAATGATGATCTCGGAGTGGTGATTGATCCACATGTGAAGAGGAGCAGTGTTGTGGATGTTAGGTCTACTAACCAATTCTCTGCGTCCACTCCTTCCATGGGCACTGGGATAGCTTTGGTGGAGAGCAGGATGTTGTTTTTTGAGGCCCATTCGATATCCATGAACAGACCTGCCGCACCCGAATCTACTAGTGCAGGAACTTTAAGGGTGCGGTCTGTTGGTAACTGGAGTGACACCATGAGAACTAACAATTGCGTAGGCTCCATATTGGTGGTATGGACTGTCACAAATATGTATACCTGGGGACTGTTTGATTGCTCCTGGATCCTGGTCCCTCCTAGCTCCGGGAGTGGAAGTTTTCCTTTCTTCGACGAGGAGCCAATGGGCAATTGCGAAGAATGTGTTGGGAAGAGCCACAGTACATACAGAGCCCTTGCAGACGATGTCTGTTCCTTTCTTCAGAGGACAACGGACCCCGAGCAGTACCGATCTGCATAGGTTCTGGGGCTTCTCGAGTAGTATCAGAAGATGCCTGGGGTGGTAGAACCGGTCTGGGATTTGTTGACCTACTTTAATGCCTTTTCTACTTTACATTCTTGTAGACTGAAGTCTATCTTTATGACAAGACGAATCAGAGCCTTTGAAATTAGGAAGCCTGAGAACTCGGGAAACCGCATCCTTCAATTTGTCCGATAGTCCTCTACGATATAATGTCATACAAGCCCATTCAACCAAGCAGCTTGTGTATCCAGTTGTTTGAACTTAGTTGTATAGGACATAACATCCATATTGCCCTGCTGAAAGTCAAGAAGATCTTCTTGTACCGTATTAACCAGATCAGGGCAATCAAACATCACTTTGAAAGCTTGTATAAAAGCATCCCATGAGTTTACTACGGGATCATCGGTAGCTATCAATGCAGTAGCCCAGGCTAGTGTGCTTCCCAACAGATGGGTTACAATGAATCCCACTTTAGCCCAATCAGTCTGGAATGAAGCCTGACAGAAAGAGAACTGAACTGTACAGGCATACAAAAATATCTTTAGGCGTTTCGGGTCCCCGTAGTATTTATCCACTGACGGTGTGGATGGTGGCTGAGAAGGTATTGCATCTCGGAATTGAAGAGCTTGTTTAAGACCAGATTCTCATTTTTCAAAGTTTGGACTTCCAGGGATACATTCTGGACTACAGCCAGCAGTTCTTGAAGCTGAGACATGGGGCCTCATTACAAGTTTGCCAGTACAGTAACAACTGTCTGACCTGGCGGGTGGACCGGCACTGGCGAGCAGACCATGTTGGATGCACCGGCACCATTCTAGATGGTGCCGGTGCAGTCGGCCTCCCCATTCCCATTGAGCCCTTTAGGGCTCGAATGAGAATGGGAAGCATTTTTTACCGGCGCTCAGGTATGGGCAATTACCGGGTTCGGAGGTTCCGTAATGAACCGGTAATTGCCCATTCCGGGGCACCAGTAAAATAACGACTCCGGCACCAGCCGTAGTAGTAATGAGGCCCAGAGTGTCTAAAGACCGGTGTTGCAAGATTTTAGGCTTTGTTTACCTGGGTCTTTTGTAGCAGTCTTTCTGTCATTTAAGAAAGGTTTCTCCTCACCTGATGCCAGGATGATCTGGTAAAAACAGACACAGCTTGCAAAGAGAAGGAAAAAACCCCAAAGGAGGAAAACACCTTGTTGTTGATTGCAGAGTAGCAGAGGCAGGAGTGTAGTCCAAGTGCAGGCACACATAGGAAGCAGGAAGTCCCCACAAAGGCAAAGGTGTAGCGAAATCCGAGAATCCAAGAATCAGGGATCAGGAATTTGATCAACAGAGGACGCAACCCATGAACAACGTCAGTCAAGAGGAGTGAGAGGGAAGGAAGGCAGGAGCAGGATCAGGTGAGGCGAGCAGGTGGGAAAGGAGGTTAAGCAAGAGTACTCACCAAATGGTTAGGAAAGGAGCGTTTCCGCAACTGAGAAAAGTTTCAACGCAATGTGCTGTTTGCAAGCAGCGGTTTAGTAGGTCTGTGAATTGAAGCTCTGCCTCCTCCGACTGCTTCAGACCAGATCGGTGTTCCGTCGCCATGTTTTGGATGGCAGAAAGTGTCTCTATGGATGGTTGGCAAGTGATGAAGGGCGCCATTTTGTGGTTCGTGCAAGCCTTTTCCTTTGAAGGAAGGCAACACAGTCGAAGCGCCATGATTGGTAGAAAACTCACCACCTATCTAGAAGAGACCAGGGCCGAATTTGGGTCCTAACAACAACTGGCACATTTCTGAGATTTTTCTTGTTTTACTTGTATCCATAACGTCCCTTTATCAACTTTTTTTCAGTGAATTTCATGGGTTTTTAATAGTGCATGCTAATTTCCTACAACTTACTAATATCATACTTACCGCAATATAGTAACTTTTTGCCCAATTTACAAAGTTTCACCTTAAAACTCTGCCGTTTTCCACCTTGTAGCATAATTTTTAACACTTCTATACAGTTTTTGCAAATGTTTTCACTGATTTTGCGTTCGTCGACGTCTGCAAACATCTGGCCTCATCGCAGACTTTCCGGACAGTGTCACGTGACCGCGTGGGGCATGATGACATGTCCGCGAACGCATCCTCACTTCGCGATCAGGTCCATGCTTCACTGACAATTCGGAACTGCACTGTCTACTGGTCTAGCAACTTTGAATCTCAAACTTTACCCTCATACATCTCCTACAACTATTCTTACTCATTATCCACTAACAATCTAGCACACAGCACATCCTTTGAAGAATATTAGCAAAACTGCTATTTATCTTTAAAAAAATGGCATCCTTTAATCTTATCCCTCCTCCCCAAGAACCATCATCACCGCTATCAGCTGCGGGACGAGCACAAAAAAAAAAACAAAAAAAAAAAACACTGCACTTCCAAAGAAAAAGAAGAGGACCAAGAAAATGAGGTAGAGGAAGTATCTACCTCTACTACCAACAGACAATCATGGGCGTGGCAGTTCTTTATGACTGTTGAGAATGTACGAAAGGCTAAAGCTACCAAAGTGAAATGCACTGATTGCAATGTTGTTCTCAGTCGCGGTCTACATGGACAATACTCCTACAGGACCACATCCATGCACTGCCACACCCAATCCAACCACTGCTATGCTCTCATAAAGGCTGTTCCTTTTTTTCCACCTCATCTTCGTTAGTCTGTGGGACACAAATTCCACCAGCTACCTTAGAAGCAATAAAAGAGGCTGTAGATCCATATCTTTCAAAGACAACAGTCCTCTGTATATACTGCAACACACCACCCTGCAGGGGGAAGCAATTTCAAAGTGATTTTTAAGCTGTAATCAAAGAGCATGAAAAACACTGCCCCCTAACTTAGATGTAACACATGTGCTACATCTTACCCTGTCCACCGGCCCCTCCATTTGAGTGTTTGGTGCCTATTCCCTCATTTCGCGCCCCTTCTTAGATTGTGACCTTTTGTGAAAATAAAATGAAAAATAAAAGAAAACGTTCCGGTAGGAACCACCTCTCACAGTTAAAAAATAAAACAAACAAAGTAATCTTACAGAATTCATCTACTTTGCATGTTCAATAAAGTATATAAACTCAGTAAGATTCTATCCACGGAACTTCAGAGAGCTGTGCGGCATGATTAAATTCGCCCGCCCCTAATGCTAACATCACTATACACGCAAAATGAACTTGACCTACATCAATGATGTACACTGTCAGCCCCAAAGTCATAAAGTTATGTTACGTGTTAAGGATTTCAATCTGGAACACACCCAGGTCTTCCCTAGAATGTAATGCACAAATGAAATACTTATTTATTATGTCTATAGGTTCAATTTTCTGAGTGATATACCACTCATATCACACCCGTCTCAAAATACCCTCCCCCCCCAGGTCACAGTGGACCAGGAATCAGGCTGGTTGGTAAAGGTAAATATTTATGTATTTATTTAAAATTCAAATCAAACACAAATTTAAATATATATATACATATGGGGAAGCGATCACCAATGTGGTTACAAAACAATTCAGAAAGTAAGTAAAGCAATTGAATTCACTTATAGTAATTCAGAGTAGAAAACACAGGAAAAATAAGTTTTGGCTTGTGAAAAGATTGCGCTTAGATTAAAGTTTCCCCCCTGCAAAGTTCTCAATTCACCAATGAGCAAAGATATAAGTAATCAGCAGGTATTCAGAAATAAGAACAGAGTACAGTGTTTGAATATAATCTTCCCTCCCCAAACAAGAGAGAAAACCGTTTTTGGGCAATTTACACTTTTTAAAATGACAGTTGAAAATGGCTTTGTGAGACAAGGAAAAGTGTGCAAAAATCCTTAAATTGATAGAAATTCCTATGGGAGCAATACTGAACAGGTTATATCTAACATAAGCTACAATATGATCAACAGTACACACTTTAGATCAGAATGGAAGTTAAGAAACACTTTGAATGGGAAAAGACATGTGCAAAACATTTGCAAAATGCAAATTCGTGCTTAAATTTCACTATGTGATTTTTAATAGAAATGGGTCAAATATACTGTTTCACAATGCGGTTTAGTTGTTGATGTAGCTAAGGGTATTAGGTTTAAGTGAGAGTTGAAATGCTGTTTCTATCTATAAAATTGAAAAAGCTATGCAAGTTTCAATAAGAGGCGTTTTGGAAAATAAAGACGCAAAAATGAAAACAGAAATCAGTTCCTACAATGACAATTATGCTCTAAACTAGGGTATTCAGGCTGGAAACACAGTAAGCCCCAGTGTGGTCCGCGGAAACCAACCCCAGCACCTCTGTGTCCGCCTTGGAGAACAAAGTCGGATTACCCGTGGGATGATTTTTAAGGGTTTGGGATTTTCACAAGACAAAATGATTTTCAAGAAATTATCTCTAGCACAAGAAATCAAAGCATGGTTTCAAGACTGGTGTGACCCTATTATAAGTTCTTTAGTTAAAGAGAGGATGGGTTGAGATTAGGATAGGACAGGACAAATATACTATGGGTTACTATGATTCCTGTTGATACTTACAGTCCACTGTAAATTAAAATTGGACCGTCAGGATTCTGGTCATCACGGGTTGGGTCTACCGGCAGCAGGGAGCTTCTGGAGGGATCGGTCAGCTGGGCGAGTCAGGTCAATTGGGCTGCACCTCAGATTGGATTGGATTGGATTGGCCCTTCTGGTCACTGGACATGGTAGATTAGCGGTATTGCGAGTTCAGTAGGCAAGCTTGAATGGTAGCAAGCCAGACTGGATCAGAATTATTCTTTCCTGAAGTTTAGGATGGTTCAGGATTTGGGCCTATCTGAAGAAGAGTTCAGCAATTGCTGGGCCTTGGTTTTGCAAGGTAGCCTGGATCAGGACAAGATGAAAAGACCTGGAACAGGACAAGATGAAGAATTCTGGAACAGGGCGTCACGAAGAAATAAGGATGGAGTCAGGAATCAATGTGTGTCTGTGTATGGTGAAGTCCCTTTATTTGTCATGCCAAGTGACATCACAGAGTTTATGGTAGGGGCAGAATATCAAACTACACCCCACGGCTGTAGTAGGTCAAAGGCACTTGCCTTTTTTTGGTTGGAAGTCAGAAAGAGCTGTCATTTCTTTATGATGTGATTTGGGAACTTCCACATTGATTTGGACCACAATTTAACTTTTGCACAAATACACATTTCTAAATTATGCCCTCTAATAAAATTGGACACATACATTACATATTTTGAGAGTTATCCTGACATCTAACTCCCATCTCAGTGAGAGCTATTTTTGTCGTTCTGTGGAATTTTGTCAATTTTAATCATAACTGTTTGGCCTAACAATTCCTAATTCAGTACACATCTGGGCAATTACCCATAGAACATGGGTATACAATATTATATTTGCAGCATCAATAGTTTTGCCACAATTCTTCTTTTTGTGTAACTTTGGTTTCTTCTGTAGTACAGGGTTCACTCACGTCTTTACAGAAAGAGCATACAATTAGATTTAGAACTACCAATTTGTAGATTTGTCCACCTTCATGGGGCAAAGTTAAAGGTTTTCAAAACTTAATCACAAAAAGGCTTTTTAAACAACAAATATCTGTTAGCAGTTTTGTTTTCTCCTTTCAACAGGCAACAGCTGTCACATTCCTTTGATCAGGGTGGGGGTCCAGAGGGACGTTTCCTGCCCCTCCCCTAAAGGGATAAGTGCTCAGCCTGCCATTGTCCTTGGCTGGGCCAGAGACGAAAGTCTGATGAGTTCATTGTTGTCAATATGCGAGAACCTCCTGCAGCCATTAATCCTTCCTGTTAGCAGTGGAGTGTCAACATGAAGTGTCATCTTTCCCAGGCTGGCCACTATCAACACAAATTAAATAGTTAACTCCAAACTGGGTTTTGGCCTTATGATTCACTTAAAGGTCTTTCATTTAAAACATGTAAAAATGAACACAGTTTATAAGGGATTTTGACATTAAAAAAATTAAACCTTCCAACAAAACATGCTTTTAACTAGGCGATTTTTCCCTTCTTCATGGAAAAAGCACATTTAAACTGAATCCTTCAAATCAGAATTTCCTCTGCACAGCTGAAATTGTTACATGGTTTGCCATTTTTAGCCACATTTTTCCCGTGGAACTGAAAGAAATGTTGATGGTATGCCTTTTTCATGAGATACATTTCTTAGCTGCTGTCAGTCAGTGAGGCCCGGCTTCTCTGGCCACACGGGATGATCTGTAATTCGTTTACTCTCAATGATTCACTGAAAAATGAATGGATCTAGTGCCAAACAGCACTTTGAAAGTTGCAAAGCTGTATTTTTAAAAAGGCGTTTCTGTTTTTTTGCCCAATTCTGTGGCCTTGCTTCATGTGAAATGTAACAGAACCCACTGGCATTCTCCTGCAGCGAGTTCTGTTTTTACTCCCACTTTGACTGTCTGTGGCAGGGGTGTGCAGCTTTTTACGATTATGACCCATGGGCAGTTTTTACAGATTTTTGCTCATCCATTTTTGGGAGTTTCTTCCCCTATTGGTAAGGGGGTGCAGTGGGGTGCATCGGCATGGGTAAAAAATATCCCACATAAGCCCCCCCCGACTTCGGCTTGACTTTCAGTGGTGGGCAAGTCAGGCACGTGGGATTTTTCTTTCTGTCCATGTGAGGAAATCCAGTTTCTTCTCCCGTCAGCGAATGATGTGACACGCTCTCCTCGCCGGCTCTGGTTGGAACGGGAAGATACTCCCATCGTCTCTCATGCTTTCTTTTCCAGTGTGGAGTGACACTCTGGATCGCTTGGGTTTTTTCTCCCGGTTCCCCAAGGAGGTCCTCCTTGGTGATTAGGTAGACTTGGTTCCGGTGCTAGAAAACAGAACATAACGCGGTTATTAACATTTTCCCACTACTGTTCCCAGAGGGATTTCAGCAGTGGGATAGACGCATACATTTAATGACAATTTACAATATTCCCCGCATGTATTCAATGACAATTTAACAATTGCCTAGGTGTCCGGATTCTCTCCCTCTGGGTTTCCGGTAGGCTCTTCTATTTGCCGCAAAGTATGCCTGGGATGGCAACTCTTTAGCTGGTTTATGTGGACTCACTTGTCTTCCCCTTCTGTCAAACTTCCCTTGGGGATGTGGATTCTGTAGGCGACTGGTGAGATTTTATCCACAATTTCAAAAGGTCCCCGCCAGCTGGGCAAAAATGTGCGTTCTTTGGCTTGGTTCCTTTGGAAATTGTACAAGTAGACCCTGTCTCCTACTTGATATTCCTTTTTGGTTGTCTTAAGGTCATAGTGGGTCTTCATACTATCTGCAGATCTTTCTAGATTCCGCTGAGCATACACAAAAGCATGTTGAAGGTGTTTCTTCAGATTCTCACCATACTCATGAGTTGTGGAGACAATTATCAAGGTCTGTTCTTGGGTTCTATAAAGCAGATGCTGGGGTAGCACCATTCTTCATCCAGTCATCAGCTCAAATGGAGACATTTTTGTTGCAGAAGAAGGGGTAGATCTGATGGCCATCAGGACAAGGGGTAATCGAATATCCCAACTTGGCCCAGAGTCTGCCACAAACTTTTTAAATATGCTCACAATGGTTTTATTGTACTTCTTAACTCCACCACTAGAGGACTGGTATTCAATGTGTAGTTTCATTTTTACCCCAAGTATCTCCCACATCTTTGTCATCACTTCGCTGGTGAAGTGACTACCTCGGTCTGACTCAATTCTTTGGGCTAGTCCAAAACGCGAGAAGATGTGATTGATCATCAGGGCAGCTGCTGTTTCTGCCTTGCAATTTGGGGTCTGGAGACATTCCACCCATTTAGTAAACAAGCATGTTACGGTTAACATGTACTTGTTCCCCCTAGAGGAGCGAATCACAGGCCCGATGAAATTGACTTGCAAATCTGACCAAGGCAGTGTCATCCCCCTCTTTTGGAGGGGAGCACGGTGTGTGAGTGATGTTGGCAGAAATTGTGCACACACAAGACACCCCTTCAAGTATTGGTCGAGGTCCTGCCCCATGTGTGGCCAGTATGCAACCTCTCACAAGATTTCTAATGTAGTATGAAACCCCCAATGACTGGATGTGGCCGTTTCATGGGCGAGACTTAGCATCAGGCTTCGGAATGAGGTAGGGACCACCCACTGGTCACAGCCAGATATGGATCTCGTCACCAACAAACAGTCATGCATTCAGAACATTTTTGGACATTTCATCAACACTCTGAGGTCCTCTTTCCCAATGCAATCGGTATCCGTCAGGGGAATGTTCTCAGTGCCCTCAATGTGTTGATAAAACTTACCAATGATTGGATCCTCTTTTTGAGCCTTGAATAAATCAGCATTTGGGGTCTCCTTATTTCACTGGGCAGTTGAGAGTTCATTGTGAGCATTTGTCTGGGACCTAGTGATAGCAGTGACCTGGATTTCCCCCAACAGGGACTCTATCTCAAATAGATCCCCTTGGATGGCTCCGGTTTTTGCCAGCTGATCAGCTAAGTCATTTCCAGTTTTGTCTGGTCTCTCTACCTTGGAATGACCCTTGATCTTTTTCCAGCCAGTAGATGGTCATCCCACTAGAGGTGACCAGATCATCAATATTTTGTATTAAATTTCCATGTTTTAGTGGTTTGTTATTGGCACATAGCATGCCTCTGGTTTTCCAATTAACCAGGTGCTTCACAAACCCGTTCCGGACATAATCTGAATCAGTGATTATGACCAGTTCATGGAGTTGGTGTTGGACAGCAGTGAGGATGGCTGGATGCACAGCCATCCGCTCTGCCACCTGACTATTACGGCAACCGATTTTGTACCCAGTGGAGGGTTCTGGGGCATCATTCACCCAGGCATTCCCCACACTGGCCACTAGTTCCTTTTCTGGCCACTAGTTCCTTTTCTCCGTTGTTGTCAACATGGTAGGAACACCCATCCACATAGACAGTGGGCATTCCCTCACATTTGTCTTCCTCATAGACTTTGTGTGGGGAATTGAGGTACGCCTCCATGTTGTCCTTGATTTTAAGACTTTCGTCCTCGAGACAGTTTTCTCTGGTACAATCATGCAAGTCAGACAGACCTTGCACGAGGGGACTCTTCTTGTTTTGGCCATATCTGACCTCCACATGAAATCCTTGCATTGACAGAATCCAGGAAGTAATTCTGGAATTACTCACATTTCCGGCCCGGATTCTGTCACTTTGAAGATATTGCAGAGGCTGGTGTGGAGTCTCCACTATGATGTGTTCCCCTTGGATGAATGGGCGGTAATTCTTCAATGCCCACACCATTGCCAGGAGTGCCTTCTCACAATCGTTTAATTTTTCCTCTACAAAGGATAAAGTCTTACTTGCATAGGAGATTACTTTATTGACCTCGCCATGCTTTTGGTATAATACTGCGGTCAAGCATGTATTTGAGAACCCTGTCTCCACGAAGAACTCCTTGTTTCTGACAGGGTAAGCTAGGCAAGGCGCTTGTGAGAGGCTTCATTTGAGTTGTCTTACTGGCTTGGCTTGTTCTGGACCCAACTCCCACTTGACCCCTCCTTCAACAGATGGATCAGGGGTCTTGTGATCTCTGCATAATCCTCAATGAACTTTCTACTGTAATTGGTTAGTCCAAGTAGGCTCCTTAGCTCACGCAGAGTTGTGGGGTCTTTTAGTTTCAGGAGTGCTTCTACTTTCTTTTCCTGGGGACAGAGACCCTCAGGTGTTATCTCATGCCCCAAGAAATTGACACGGGTACTATACCACTATGCCTTTTGTAAAGATAGTTTTGCTCTGGCAGCCCTCAACTGTGTCAGAACATAATGGATCTCCGCTATGTGTTCCTCCACAGTTGAGCTTTTGATCAGAACATCATCTACATAGGCCAGGTTACCCCTTTCACCCAAGTCGGGCATGGCTTTATGCAAGAAGATATTAAATTCATTGCCGGAGTTGATGTATCCAAAGGGAGTCCAGGTCCACGTGTACTACTGCCCACCAAAGGTAAAGGCCAGCTTGTATTGGTCCTCCCTACTGACAGGTACAGTCCAGAACCCATTGGTCAGATCAATGGCAGTGTATACCTTTGACCCCTGGATATGGGCCAGCCCTTGGTCAATGTAGGGAAGAGGCCATCGGGACGTGTGGACCAGTTTGTTTAGCTCCCTTAGGTCAGCACAGAGTCTCCACTGGCCATTTGGTTTTAAAAATCCCAGCACCGGATTATTAAAGGTGCTGTGGGCTGGACGAATTATCCCACTGTACTCAAGGTTTTTAATTCTTTCTGTGAGGGACTCCATGGATGCGAGAGGCAAGTGATATTGGTTCACAAACACTGGAGTCATACCAGGGTCCTTGGGAATTGTTGTTGTATGGATTTTGGTGCGACCACAGTCATATGAGTCCACCGCAAAGAGATTCTGAAAATCTAAGAAAACTTGTTTCAACTTTTGCTTCTACTCCAGAGTCTCACAGGCATCAACTAGGTTGACTCTCTCTTCAATCATCTGCCTGAAGCCCGGAAAGACTTCTGGTTTGGCTATCTCAGCGGCCTCCTCCAGCTGGGTGGAGAAGTCCCTGGTTAAAGTACTCACTTGGACTGATGGCTTCAGGCAGGGAAGGCAGTCCTGGTGGACTTGAAAGATCACCTCATCCCTCCTGAAGTCACAGGTCACCTCTTCCTTACCATAAGGGCAGGAAGAGTACACCAGGAAATTCTCCCCATGCCAGGTGAAGATACTGTCTGGTGTTGTGTCATTGTTGCTATCACTGTCAAAACAGTCCTTGTGGATTGGTCCTATCAGTTCATTACCTAATTCTATGGAAAAATGTCAGTCATCGACCGCCATTTCAATAATGGTGCCTGCGCCCAGAGTGATACTCCTAAGGTCGCTGTTATCCACCACTATTGAAATGGTGTTGTGTTCTGTATTGACTAATGGTGTTGGGTTTTAACCACAACCCTTGCTGTTGGAGGTGGGCATTTAGGTGAACATATGCGTCAGGATTTTGCAGTTTCTGTCCTCTTTTAATTTTTACTTTAAGTGGGAATAGTCGGATCTGTTCTGGGATGGTGACTACCTCTCCAATTTGAACTTCAACTGCATACGGCAGCAATTGGATGACCGAAATGCTTTTTTTGAATCCTAAAAGCCCATGGGATTACCGCCTAAACAGGACCAAGCTTTGAAGTTTATAAGGTCCAAACTAATGCACTATGTTTTTGTTGCCTATAGAAATTTTGAGCATACACCTGCTAGGTAGGAGATGTTTGGAATTGGGAGTTTCCAGGTTCATTTTCCATTTGTCTATCAATTTAAATGTGGGAATGGCTGGATATTTTGGGAGTTTTTGGAACATGGCTTCGCTGATGAAGCTCTTACCGTTGTTCACGCAAACTCGGGCGAGGACAGAGTCCTTTCCCTCATTTAACTGAATAGGGATGAACAACTGTTCTCCAATTTTCTGAATGTCAGCTAAACTTCGAGCTGGTTTCTCATCATTTTGGACTATGGAAGTGGGATTTTCTGATTGTGAATTGGTATAGAATTTCAGAGTATTTCCTTCCAGTGTGGAATGCCACTTGAGACTGAAAGGAAGGTTGATTTTCAGAAATAGAGAGGAATTCCCATCACCAGTTTTTTGTCCTACTGCAATTACTGTCACGTCAGGGATTTGGTGGTTTTGAAAATGGAATTTGATATAATCCTGTTTTTGTTCAACCATGTGACATGTGCCATTTAAACTAACATGGTTGACACTATGTTTTAATTTTATTGGTCGGTTAGTCTGGGTCTAGAGGACCTTGTTTACACAGTCTATTAGGGGAGACAATCTACGCAGGATGTCATTCCCCAGTAAACATGGTGTGCCCTCCGGAGTCACAACTATGACTAGGTGTTTCACCTTGTGAAGCCCAATTTTAATTTCTAAATCCGCCGTCCCCTCAACAGGAATTTCATTCCCATCGAAATTCTGAAGTTGTCCAGGAAAAGGGGTGAGAGGGATCTGGTATCTCTCCCCCCTTCCTGAATTCAGCTGATTAAAGGATCTTTTTGACAGAAGAGTGGCTTGGGATCCAGAGTCCACCAGTGACAAAAATGTACATTGCCCTTGTACTTGGACCGGGGCATAAAATCTTCCCTCCTTCCCCTCAAGGGGGCAAAGATAATGTGCATTTTGGGCCAATTGGTGGGTTAGTTTATTGACTCTTGATTCTGACACAGGGGTAGTTAGGGCAGGATTCTGTGTGGGGGCTTGGGAACCTGTAAGAAAAATATGACAGTTGGATATTGGGGGAGTTTTGGGCAAGGTGGTTTTCTGGCTTGTCATTCTGGGGTTCAATGATGGGCGGTTCTAACTCAGTCGCCACATTTACCTAGTCTTGATTAGGATCTCTCGGGACCCATTTTTCTTTTGGAGGAGTTCCCCCATCCCTAAAGGAGAAGATCCTTTTCCCAGAGTCCTCTGAGGACCCCTCTCTTTCAAATTGGAGTACAATAACCTCCTCCACAAAATGGGCCTTTTTAGGTTCTTTATTTCTCCTACCCACCCTCTGTTCCTTAGGTTGCAGACTTTTGGGGGCAGGAGATTTTGGTTCTGGTTCCTGGGTTTCCAGGGGTTTTTCGCAAGTGGGGATGGAAGCTTTCTCTGAGGCTTTACATCCCCCTTCCCCCTGTGCCTCCTCCTTTGGAACCGGTGAGTTGTCAGGGTTCTCTCCCCGTCATTGCACTGGAGTACCAGACCCTTGATTTGTGGAGTTCTGAGCCGCCATGTTCATCTGAGGGTTCTGCTGAGCCCTCAACATGCGACCCAGATCCTGGGACAAGTTCTGGACCTGGCGCTCCAGTTGGGACACCCGCTCTGGCTGGTATGGAGTTCTCTGGTCCACCCTAGGTGGATCACGGGAACGGTAATTGTCCCTTCTCCCATAATACCTGGGGTTGGGATAGTTCTGGTAACCCTCCCCCCTTGGCCTCCCCTCTCCCGGATTGGGCTGTCTGGGCTCAGGAAAGTGGGGACGGAAATTAGGGTTGTTTTGTGGGTTGAAGTTTTGCGGGCCGGGGAAAGAAGCTCAACCCGGCATTTGGGGGATTACTGCCCTCCTGGGGAAAGTTAGGAGTGAAGTTTCCCGGGGCGGTGCCCACTTGGTTGGATCCCCCCCCTGGGCTGGGGGAGTCCACACATACCCCAGGATGGGTTTGTTGCCCTTGTAACGGGGGCTTATGTAGTCCGGAGAGTTAGGGGTCCCATTTGTCCGATTGCCTCCCTGACTACCTGTCTGGGATTGGCACGAGGGCCTTCTGGTTCTTTGGTTGGGTAAGTTCTGTATAGGTATATTTTTAGGCCCCCCATCTCCAGATCTAAAATGGGGGTGACCTTCACCTCCGCCACCTTATCAGCAGCAGGGGTGTTGGCTGGTTTGGGGTTTTTATTGGCGTTTTTGTTCTCTACAGATTTCTGCACTTCATAAATTCAGGTCGCCTGTTCAATGACCCAGTCCAGTGATCTCTTCTCGTGAAAGTCCCTCACCAGCTGGGTCATGATGTAATTATGGAGTGCATGGAAGAAGGTGTTAATAAACTCGCTACTGTCTGTGCGTACCCTCTTGGTGGTCTGCGCAAAGGCACATTTAAGTTCTTGCTCAAATTCTTGTGGGGCTTGATCTTCCCCACACTGCAGATTGTAGGCCGCCTTGCGGGCCTCTTGTGGGTTCCTATGGACAGAAAAATGTTTTAAGATGGCCGCCGTGTAGGTGGACCATCTTGAGTGGTTCTGATTATCCAGCCCCGCAAAGAAGCTGGAGTACTCAGGGGGAAAATGTCAATTTTACATATTGGATGCAACTCTGACTATCTTTCAGATGAAAAGTATCCATCATCTGTTCGTATAACTCAAGGTGTTCCCAGACTGAATACTTTGCATTTTTGTGATAGGGAGTTATAACACTCCGAATGGCCTTGATCTGCTTCAGGGATCTTTTAGTAGAGCCCTCTTCATTTTTTTTGGCCTTTTTGGTCTTAGTCACCCAAGTCCACTCATCCTCTGACTCAGAGGCACTACTACAGGAGGTGGCTATTTGATCCTGTAGGCACTCCCTGATTCTGCGAGATTGAGAAGGGCTTGCAGAATGTGGGGGCCTAGTTCCTTGATGCCTGTGGCGCTCAGAAGAGTCTTCTGACTCTCCCCTGCTCCCAGGATTGGAAGAGTACCCCCCACCCACTGCACTAGCTGGGAAGAGGTCTTTAGGATACTGTTTTTGGGCTTGATTTCCTGGAGTTTCCCACCAAATTTGACAAACTGATCCTTTGGTAGGCAGTATTTTTGAGGATCCAGTTTCCAGTTCCCTGACTTTCACCCCACAGGAGTCTTCCTAAACAGAGAGACTAGCCCTAACATTTGGGGATATGTACAGAGACGCCCATCATCAGTTTCTCGGAGGTGCTGATGTGTCAGTCCCAGGTGGCCAATTCTGCTGAAGTCTGCCATCCCCATGGCCCTTGGTTCATATGAGCCAGTGGGCATGAAGCTGGCAGAGTCCATGGTACTGAAGGGGTTAGAGTCCCTGATTACAGGGGTCCTGATGTTATGCTGAGGGGTTTCTCTGTCCCTTCCTACCTCTTCTTTTTCAGCCCTATTCCCTGGTGATATGCAAAAATATGACTCTTTTGCTCCTCTATTAAGGCCTTACTGGTCTCAACAATTTGTTCTTGCATGGCTATCTGTTTGTGAAACCTTTCATTCTTTTCACAGAGAGCCTCATTGTCTCTCTGTGCTTCCTGTCTGGTCTGAAAATACTGGGCCAATTTCTGCTGCAGGAGTCTCAGCTCCTGAGTTTTATCATTATTGGTCTCGGTGTTCTTTTCCAGAGCATCCTCCACCCGCCTGGTGTGCTCTAGTAACTTCTTATATTTGGTTTTTACTTCACTGAGCTCCTGGCGGGCCAGCTTTCTTTCCTCTAGCTTGGTTTTTAATTGGCTACTTCCTGGCCTAAGGTGTCCCTCTACTGACTAAGAGTGCCCCTCTGTTCAGCCAAGTCGTCCCTTTGTTTTTTAAATGCACTAGATTTCTGGCGCTCCTCATCAAATTCCTCTTGAGAGTGGTGATTTTTAATATGAATTTATTGTTTTCCTCTTTTAATTTGTCTATCTGGTCCTGTAGGGTAACTATTTGCTCTGCACAAGCCCTATTGAACCGTAATTGTAGCACCAGCTTGTGTTGACTCTGTTTTAAAGAATCAACTCTGTCCTGACACTCATCTTTCAGTGCCTGAACTTGGGTATCTTGCTCTGCCTTCTCTTGCTGAAGGAGAGCCAGCTCTTCCTTTAATTTTGTCAGATACTGCCTAGCTTCTGTCTCTGATTCTTGGCTCTTCAGTAGCCTTTGCTCTGCAGAGTGTAGATCAGTTTGGATTTTCTCTAGTGTTTCCACTTGATTCTTTGCCAGAACTATGTTTTCTGCATGCTTTTCCTGCATTACTCCTATGTGGAGGTATAGACAGGCCGCTATTCTCACAATGTTTGTCTTCTCCTCCTTAGCTTTTGGGGCCATGTACAGTTCACTAAGTATCTAGGTCCATGGCAGTGACCTGTTCTTTGATTTCTTGTAGCCAGATCTGCTCATTCTGTTCCGGCCACTCACCCCTGACAAACAGTGTGTGCAGGGGGTGCTCCCTAGCCATATTAATTTCTACAGGGATCTCCATTTTGGAAATATCAATTTCCTTATGACTTATTTTAAGGTTAATTTACTTTTACAAACAGACCTGATTTTGGAATATTTATTTTGAGAGGTGCTTGCACAGTGTAGCCCAGTACCCAACCCAGCAAGGTGTCTGTAATGTCATGACCACTGTGAGGGGGCACAAGTTGTGTCACAATCAGGCTCCCACCAGAACCCTGAGGGCCTTAAAACCACTGCAAAGGGGCTCCTGGAGCCAGTCCTGGCGCCTTTGGCACCAGGCTCATATGTAGGAATGAAGGGATGTTCAAACTAGGTTCCATTTATGTACATGCACCTTTAAATCCAACATGGAATCACCCACACAGTCTACTAAGAACCAAGCCATGCGTTCTAGTGTTTTGGGTGTGGCAGGCCTGGAACTACTTTCCCTGGTACTACTTTACCTGGGTTATATAAACCACACCCTGACTGCAGAACACGCTTCGAGTTATTCTGCAACCCGCAGCGTGTCACTCACCGTGTCCAGCTCCTGGTCTTGAGCAACTTCCTGTAATCCTGCAAGAACAAGATTGTTCTGTCTTACCTGAGAAAACACCATCCAGCACTCAGCATCTCAACTGGGATGCAATCTGTGGAAACCGAGAGAAGAAGAAACATCACTCACCTTTGAGTACTAGCTTAAGGACTTCTGGCGAACAGCTACCACAGCTGCTGTTCGAACATTGCGACCTGCAATAACGAGAAAGGGAAAAACAATATTAGAATGCGTGCTTCCAAAACATCGAATTCCATCAGTCCTACTTGAATTCCATCGCGCTACGCCACGCTTCCATCCAGAGCACCACAGCAACAGCTGCAAAGGAAAAAAGAGATATTCAGGTTTGCTTTCAATATTAAACAACCGCACAGCGTTGTACTTATATTAACAGATTCCGGGGGCCTGTTTTTCATTGCGCTCTCATCCACTCGCAGCACCACAGCGGCCTGTGAGGAGAAGAAGAAGAAAACACAGGTTAACTTTAAAGGCAATAAAGGCGCTGCGCTTCGCGCTTTCTCTTACCTAGAAAACGTGCCTCTCCATCCGGCACACAAGCATCAAGATCTTCGCACCTGAAAAGAAGGAGATAAAGACATTAACAAACTCCCACCATAAACAGAACAAAGACTTACAATTAACAAACTTACCTACCTACGAGCAGATTCAGGGTCACAGCAGGCCTGGGCCCAAGGAAGGCGTACAGCACCAGTGAAGCAACTCGGGCAACTCGCCAACAAACGTCAAGCGCCCCTGCACAAGAAACGCAGGACGGATAGCTCACCCCACAAATAACTAAGGAGAGAAAAGAACCCAGTGGGAAGGGAATCGGTCAGAGGGAGGAGGGAGATTCACCCATTAAAGACAGTTATCAGAAATCCTCCCTTCTGTAATTGCAGATTCTTTATTCAGCACTGGGCAACTACGCATTCAGGGTTCCAGATCTCAGAGCTTTCCAGACGCCCCTGGGAATATCAGGTGAGCGTAACATATACCCTGCAGGCTAGTATGCTGTGTTAGACTGTCACGGGTGGTAACTCGAACTCAAAATCATGGCACAAGCACCCAAAATCTGTTAAGGATTTCAATCGGGCACACACCCGGGTCTCACCTAGCATGTAATGCACAAATGAAATAATTATTTATTATGTCTATAGGTTCAATATTCCACTCAGATCATACCCGTCTCAAAATACCCTTCCCCCCATCCCCCAAGTCACAGTGGACCAGGAATCAGGCTGGTTGGTAAAGGTAAAGATTTATTTATTTAAAATTCAAATCAAACACAAATTTAAATACATATATATATATGGCGCAGCGATCAACTATATGGTGACAAAATAATTCAGAAAGTAAGTAAAGCAATTGACGTCATAGTAAAGCAGAAAAGAAAACATAGGAAAAATAACAGTTTTGGCTTGTGAAAAGATAGCGCTTAGGTTAAAGTTTCCCCTGCAAAGTTCTCAATTTACCAATGAGAAATTCCACACAGATGTAAGTAATGAGCAGGTATTCAGGAATAGGAACAGAGTACAGTTTTTGAATATAATCCCCCCCCCCCCCAAACAAGAGAGAAAAGCGTTTTTGGGCAATTTACACTTTTTAAAATGACAGTTGAAAATGGCTTTGTGAGACAAGTAAAAGTGTGCAAAAAATCCTTAAATTGATAGAAATTCCTATGGGAGCAATACTGAACAGGTTCTAATCAACATAAGCTACAATATGATCAACAGTACACACTTTAGATCAGAATGGAAGTTAAGAAACACTTTGAATGGGAAAAGACATGTGTAAAACTTTTGCAAAATGCGAATTCGTGCCTAAATTTCACTATGCGATTTTTAATTAAAAAAGGGTCAAATATACTGTTTTGCAATGCGGTTTGTAGTTGTGGATGTAGCTAAGGGTCTTAGGTTTAAGTGAGAGTTGAAATTACGTGTTTATCTATAAAATTGAAAAGGTTATGCAAGTTTGAATAAGAGGCATTTTTGAAAATAAAGACGTGAAAATGAAAACAGAAATCAGTTCCTACAATGACAATTACGTTCTAAACTAGGGCATTCAGGCTGGTTACCAGTTTGAAACGCAGTAAGCCCCAGAGTGGTCCATGGAAACCAACACAAGCGCCTCCCTGTCCGCCTTGGAGGACGCAGTTGGATTACCCATGGGATGATTTTTAAGGGTTTGGGATTTTCACAAGACAAAAGGATTTTCAAGAAATTATCAGTAGCACAAGAAATCAGAGCAAGGTTTCAACTCTGATGTGGCACTATTATACGTTCTTAAGGTAAAGAGAGGATGGGTTGAAATTGGGATAGGAAAAGGCAAATATACTATGGGTTACTATGATTCCTATTGATACTTGCAGTCCACTGTAAATTAAGATTGGACCGTTAGGGTTCTAATCATCACGGGTCGGGTCTACCGGCAGCAGGGCACTTCTGGAGGGATCGGTCAGCTGGGTTGTTCTGGTCAATTGGACTGCACCTCAGATTGGATTGGATTGGATTGGCCCTTTTGGTCACTGGACCCGGTAGATTAGCGGGATTGCGAGTTCAGCAGGCAAGCTTGAATGGTAGCAAGCCAGACTAGATCAGAATTATTCTTTCCTGAAGTTTAGGATGGTTCAGGATTTGGGCCTATCTGAAGAAGTGTTCAGCAATTGCTGGGCCTTGGTTTTGCAAGGTAGCCTGGATCAGGACAAGATGAAAAGTTCTGGAACAGGACAAGATGAAGAATTCTGGAACAGGGCGTCACGCGGAAATCAGGATGGAGTCAGGAATCAGTGTGTGTCTGTGTGTGGTGATGTCTCTATATTTATCATGCCAAGTGACATCACAAAGTTTGTAGTAGGGGCAGAATTTCAAACCACACCCCCACGGCTGTGATAGGTCAAAGGCACTTGTCTTTTTCTGGTTGGAAGTCAGAAAGAACTGTCATTTTTTAATGATGTGATTTGGGAACTCCTACATTGATTTGGACCACAATTTAACTTTTGCACGAATACACATTTCTATAATGATGCCCTCTAATAAAATTGGAAACATACATTACATATTTTGTGAGTTATCCTGACATCTAACTCCCATTTTAGTGAGAGCTATTTTTGTCGTTCTGTGGAATTTTGTCAATTTCCATCATAACGGTTTGGCCTAACAATTCCTAATTCAGTACATATTTGGGCAATTACCCCTAGAACACGGGTATACAATATTATATTTGCAGCATCAATAGTTTTGCCACAATTCTTCTTTTTGTGTAACTTTGGTTTCTTATGTAGTACAAGGTTCACTCACGTCTTTACAGAAAGAGCATACAATTAGATTTACAACTACCAATTTGTAGATTTGTCCTCCTTCATGGGGCACAGTTAAAGGTTTTCAAAACTTAATCACAAATAGGCTTTTTAAACAACAAATATCTTTTAGCAGTTTTGTTTTCTACTTTCAACGGGCAACAGCTGTCACATTCCTTTGATCAGGGTGAGTTAAGTTTGCTGCAGCTCCCCTAAAGGGATCAGTGCTCAGCCTGCCATTGTCCTTGGCTGGACCAGAGACAAAAGTCTGATGAGTTCATTGATGTCAATATGCGAGAACCTCCTGTAGCCATTAAGCCTTCCTGTTAGCAGTGGAGTGTCAACATGAAGTGTCATCTTTCCCAGGCTGGCCATTATCAACTCAAAATTAAATAGTTAACTCCAAACTGGGTTTTGACCTTAAGATTCGCTTCAAGGTCTTTCCTTTAAAACATATAAAAATGAACACAGTTTATAAGGGATTTTGACATTTAAAAAATTAAACCTTCCACCAAAACATGCTTTTAACTGGGCGATTTTCCCTTCTTCATGGAAAATGCACATTTAAACTGAATCCTTTAAATCAGAGTTTCCTCTGCACAGCTGAAATTGTTACATGGTTTGCCATTTTTAGCCGCATTTTCCCTCTGTAACTGAAAGAAATGTTGCTGGTCTGCCTTTTTCATGAGATACATTTCTTAGCTGCTGTCAATCAATGAGGCCCGGCTTCTCTGGCCACACTGGATGATCTGTAATTCTTTTGCTGTCAAAGATTCACTGAAAAATGAATGGATCTAGTGCCAAACAGCACTTTGAAGGTTGCAAAGCTGTATTTTTAAAAAGGCATTTCCAGTTTTTAGCCCAATTCTGTGGTCTAGCTTCATGTGAAATGTAACAGCACACACTGGCATTCTCCTGCAGTGAGTTCTGTTTTTACTCCAACTTTGACTGTGTGTGGCAGGGGTGTGCAGCTTTTTATGATTATGACCCATGGACAGTTTTTGCAGATTTTTGCATGCACAGTGGTTAGCGCATCCATTTTTTGGGAGTTTCTTTCCCCATTGATAAAGGGGTGCAGGGGGGCGCATCATCATGGGTAAAAATATCCCACATATTCAGAACAAGGAAGTTAAACGCAAACATCCACAACAAATGCAAAACCTTAGTCTTTCTTTACAGAAATTATAGAAACATTTTATTTTGCATAAAACGGTAGTAGTGGGGACCGTAAAAAATACTTTTCATTCTGACACAACGATAAAAACATTCACTTAAGTCCACAAAATGTTTGTTAACTTTTTCGTAACCCAGTTCATAGTTACCAAACTTCGCAGCGTTTTCATTTTCACTAAAACTCACAACTGTAATCTTCTACTGCCAAATCCAATAATCGATCCATCAATACGAGTCTTTGCATTCTCCACCAAAAATGATTTCATAAGCAACGAATAATCTGTGCACATACTGCTCCATTACGCAGGACAACGTAATGCTTTCTAATTGAAATAAGTGCAATACTTTCACATCCGCACTAGAACATATATGCGACCATATTGCTTCTTGTTACTGCAACAGCAAAAGGACAAATTGTTGTCTGGGAACATCCCACACAATGTTTACAACACATCCGGTGTTGATAATTATTGTCCAAACAGTGTTGAAATAACCGTCGGCCGGTAGACTGAATCCATGACACACACACAGCGGGAGTATATAACTATGCAATAGAGGACAAAAAACATATTTAAGTAAAGACTTTCCAATTCCATATACAAATAGATTCATATTTTGGCTATAAATTAAAGTTTCTTGTAACATGTACTACATCTGCTTGTAAAAGTATATTCTGCATGAATACCGCCTGATAGTAAATTATTGGCCTAAGCACATTCGCATCGCACTATAAATTGCATTGAATAAATCTGAAACAGGCTGACTACACCGCCATTTTGAGTTATCCGCCATTTTGATCTCCTCTTGATCGCCTCTTGCTTCCTGTCCCATGTTTAGAATTGTGTTTTTGGCTCCAGCAGAGCAAAATGAACGTTGCACTGTTTCCATGATGTCAACATAGATAAGAATGTTAAAGCTGCTAAAGTGGAATCTTTGTCCTACACTGAGAAACCTTGGTGTTAAACAAAAGCCATACTAATCAGCAAAGTAGAATGATGAATAGTTGAACGCGCTCTTCTTGCAGAAATCTTTGTTTTCGCTCCTTGAAATTAAGCTGACTTTAAGCTCAAGAACAAACGCTAGACAAATATAAGCGAGTAAAATAAGGACTGTTACCTTTGTGTCCTATATTTGGAAAACATATGAAGTGTTTAAAGGAAAACAACAAACTATTCAAAGATGTTTAAATATGACTTAATTATGTGGATAGGCCATGAAACCTAGGTAATGTATGACACGAAGAGGGGCTGGATGATGTGTCCGGGATTGTGGAAAATCTGTATAAATGTGTATTTGAAATGTCCAGCACTCTCTCATCTCACAGTGTCTGCTTGCACACATTGCAGGGTGTTGAGAGACCAGGCAGCTTCTTGTTAATAAATGTACATGGTACCTTTGGACTCGTGACTGGTGTATTTCTGTTATGTGGTATTAAGCCTCGATATTTTTAATTTTTCATACTCTTTGCGGCAAATTCAACATTCATGCATCACAGCATTGCTCATATGGCAGACAGTTAACTTTCTACAGTTTAATAGCTTTCACGTAAAATGCTGCTTACATTGCGTTTTGCAAATCTATTTGTCCAGTGTTGTACATGACAAACAGCTGCACAACACAGTTTTCTAAAATACAAACTTTACTTTCCAATGTCTGCTTTTAATACAGTGAATCTTATAATTTCTTTGCGGATTGTTGATTTACTCACACAAGGTCTTAGTCCACTGTTTTGAAGGTCACATAACAATGCCAACCTTCATGTGCCATTCATAGCTTGCCCGAGTCAGTTTTGTTTCTGGAAACACATGCCACACAGCCTTGTCAAGAATACAATGATCTTCACTTTCATCCTTAAAACAACCACCAAGGCTGCCTCCACAGTACCATTGCTCTGCAAACATTCAGTTTCTAGATATAAGTTAGAGGACTATTACAAGGACCAGCACCATGAAATAAGGACACCATATGTAGCTAGAAAACCCGGGAACATAAGTGGTGGTTACAGGGACCCACAGGGCAAGTACAGCAGCGCTGAACCTGTACAATATTAGTACAGCACAATAAGTGCACAACAGCGATAGTGGTTGTTATCCCCCTTTACCCTCCTGAGTTTCTGTTTTCTTCTCTTCCCCTTCCCTATCCTTTGCCACAATACAAAAAGGAGACCAATGGGCTCAAACGGCAAGTTAGGATCTCACACCATGGTGCCAAAAGGACCCAGGTCTCACTCTGAAGAACAAGAAAGGAAGGGAAGCAAATGCGGCATAGGAGGACGGGGGTAACACACGCATATGCACATTTTTCAGACCAGCCAGACGGCAAGGGCAGCAAAGCCTTGATCAAACAAATGGCACAAGGTCACAAAATGCAAATAAAAGGAGCCCTGCCAGCAAGGGTCTCCAATATGCACATCACTCTGAATGGAGCAGAAAGGAGCTGTTCTGCGACCGCAGAACACTTCTACTTTTTCGCCCAAGCCACCCACCTGGAAAAATTAGAATAAGGAAAATGAAACACAGACACAAAAAAGAATGACAGTACAACAAACGTTGCTATACAGTCGTGGGACAAGAAAGCGACATAGGCCAAGGGTTAAACGCACTGCCCTCATGTCCAAAAGGGCCTTTTCATGTTTTTAAAGCAAAATGTTATCAATGAAATTTTATTATGATATATGTAATTGTGCAGTAAAATCCACTGCCTTTTGTTACCAACACTACCTACAATGTGTAAGTAGTCATTGGAAAAACAACCCAACAAGGTCAGGAGTAGGAGGTAATAACACAAGAGGCCCAGGGGGCCATCGCTGCTCCTCAGCTTATAGTGTAAGCGCAATAGGCCAGGGATAACATTCAATGGACTCATGCATATGTTCATTGCAGGAACGAGGTCTTCAAAGGAGAGTCTGCACACACCAGCACTGCAGTGTCCATTTCCACAATAGTCACAGTGCATAAGATACCTTTCTGGTGCACATGGTATACCACACCTTCAACATCTCCATCTACCCTGCCCCCTTTTGAGCACACCATCCCAAGTGCCCAGTGCCATTCATACTAGACAGGGCGGGTATGTATGGGTAAGGTGAGTGCCATAGACCAATGCATGTGTTATTGCAGACCACTATGTAACAATACACGTATATGTTTGAACATGTAGTGCACTTACAAAAGTGTCTCAACTGTTTACCTGTAAATGTGTAATATTTGTATATCTTTTCATTTTTTATCCAATATGTATGTTTCCCCAATCACTCAATTTCATAATACCTCATATTACAAACACTTTATACTCCCACTACATTACAAACAATTACTTTACAGACATTGCTACTGTGATCATTCTAGCCTTACTCCTACTACATTACCTATAATTACAATACACATACCACTACTACTACTACTACAGTAGTCATTGTGCCCAGTGCACATATTCTGCCCCCAAAATCTAGCCACTGATCACAACACAATTAACTGCATACCAAGTATATATCATGCCCAGTGAACTAATGAAACTCACCCCCAAACCCGGCAAACAAAATGATTTCCCCGAGATGTCCACAGATATCGGAGAAAAAACATGCCCATTTTTTTACTTATTAAGGCCATATCCCCCATCCTCATCACCCCTCACCTCTCCAGATATTGTTTCATTAGTTTGACAAGTGCAATGTTGTGTTTCTTAATATGTTTGTACTGCGATGTCAGTGGACACCGGCGAATGTCTGCAAATCCAACATGGTGGGTGTCTCCAAAAGTCTGATGCACCTGACTCTTTTCACCATCCAATCAGCGAGATTTCACTCATTCATCTACTTTTTGGTCATTTTAAACAAAAATACTGGACGTATTTGCACCAAAACTTACGAAAGCACGCTTTCGGGACCAAGCCGCCACTCCTGCCGCAAATTTGGTGAAAATACGTTCAGCAGTTTGGGCTGTAGACGTGAGTGTCTATAGCAAAAACCACAGATTTTGGGACCCCAACTATAACTTTGGCCCCTTGACAAAACCTCACCAAACTTTTCAGGATCAATCGGACGGGGTCATATCATTTCTCTGCAAAGTTTTGTGAGGATTCATCCAGGGGGAGCGGAGTTATAAACTGTTCAAAAAGTGGTCTTTCTATGAGTTGAGCAACTTAACCATAACTACATGGCGTGTAGCGCACTCTGAATTCTTTTGGCCAGTTTGGTGAGGTTTCATCAAGGGGGGGCAAAATACACAATGGAATAAAAATGTTGCTCACACCTACAGCCAAACCGCTGGACAGATTTTCACCAAATTTGCGGCATGAGTGGCAGCTTGGTCCCAAAAGTGTGCCTTTGTAAATTTGGTTTAAACCCGTCCGCGGACCCATTTCCCTGTTTGCTACGCGGACAGCCCTCTGATTGGTCCGGAGGGCAACGTGATGTCCGCGGACACCCAACATACCCGCTGATTGGCTGGTAAAAAGCGTGATGTGAGTCATACCTTTCCGAAACGCCCACCATGTCGCGGCTGTCCGTGGATAGTGTGGTTGGAACAGGACTGGGAAACATGTTTTGGGGCATTTTGTGTTGGGAAGAGGGGCTGGGAAGGGTGGAGGATTGAAAGATGGTGGATATCATATATTTGTCAAGGTGGAAGAAGACATTGCGGTTCGCAGCAGTCTGCGGACACCGTGGTATTCCGCAGACAGGGCCTTTGGGCGGCGGCTTATGTGGTGGATGCAGGCAGGCTTCATTAGGGTAGGGGAGTGGAATGTAGATGATATGAGGATGTTTGTATAGGTTAGAAATAGGCCATGCACCCAGGAGTCTAGGGGCTGGCCACAACCATCACAGCATAATACAGCCATGCACCCAAGAATGTGCCCACTGGCACAAGCATTGCACAAATATGTGTATAGAAATGCAATTTGTCCATTGGAAAGAAGCATAACACTAATATGTGTATACACATTATACATACTGTCCAGGCACTGTATACTTTTTGGAACACATTGACAGAATACCATTGAAGTGGAACTAGCACTTTTGATTGATGTGCCCATTGCGGGCACACATTCTGTTTCTTGTACATGGTAATGCAGGAGAAATCTTTGCTTCTTTCTCTGTGAAAAAACAGCATAATATGTTAGGTAAGGTACTTCATAATGTCCTATTCTACACAATTTCACAGATTCATGTACGTTGTAGACTTCAGAAGTACTATGCTTCAAACAACGTTACTGAGCAATGTGCACAGTTCCTGTGTTCGGTTGCATAATCATTGGGTCTGTGGGAAAACAAATCCATGCACGATAAAAAAAAGCCTTAGTACATTTATTTGACATTACGTGTCACACTATGTTTCATTGAAGTATGCAGTACTTTCAGTGTTGCAGTAGGAGGAATTGAAATGGTATATGTGTTTTGTTTTTTGGAAGTGATGGTGGTATGGTTGCAGTTAGATCCCAGTTGGCTTATTCTAACTGTTTCATTTTTCACTTTTCGACACTACCCTTTCATGCAGTTTGATTCTTGTTGGTGTATTCCAAGTACTGTACTATTGAAAACTAATATTGCAGTATTGTGGGTGCAGTTAGATACCTGTTGGCGAATTCTAACTGTTGCTAGTTTCACAGTTCTCGAGGGTATGTTTTGAAGCAGTTTGATTACTAAAGGTGGATTTTAGCAGTTTTACTACTGGAAGTAATATTGTAGTACTATAGGTGTACTCAGATACCAGTTGGCATATTCTGACTGTTGATACTTTACGAGTCTTGAAGGGCATCTTCAGAAGAACTTTCATTTTTGCTGGTGGATTTTAACTTTCATAGTAATGAAAAGTAATGTTGCAGTATTATGGGTGCAGTTAGATGCCAGTTGCTGTATTCATTGCAGTTGCATGGGCATGGTTAAACAGTGGTTAGCATATTCTAACAGTTGCTAGTGTTACAGGTTAGTGAATACAATTTGTAGACCCTCATACTCAGTACATTTAAGTACTATGGGTGAAACAATATTAGTGTTTTCCACAGTTGTTTCTATAATCATTGGGTCATTGGGGAACAAACTGTATAGCATTATGAAAAATGTACAACATGCAACATCTGTTGCCATATTGAAATGATTTTCCATTTCAGAAACAGCATTGTAGCGCTATAGATGTACTCACGGACCAGTGGTGTATGCTAAATTGCTATAGTTTCACAGGTCGGAAGGGTATTTTTCTTTTTCAAATTACATACCTGTTGGTGTCTATTGGGCAGTAGGTTATGCTACTTTTATAGCTCAGTGAGTAAATTTAGGTTTCACAAACATTAAGTAGGCATTTGTTAGATGTGCTTGTAATCTCTGTTTCAGAGTAACGGGTATCATTTCATTCAAACCACCCGCATTTCATTTTAATGTATGCAGTATACTGACCTGCACTGGTTGTGGCACCCGTGTGGTAGATTTTTCCTACTGTTGTGAAGGTTTTCTTGCCTAGCGATACTTAGCCGTGTGAGAAGCTAGCAAGCTTGCAGTTGTTTTTGTTACCATCTGAGTTGTATCCTAAAAGCATTACTATTACGTATTGGCTATGTGAGATTTTGTGTAAGGTGAACGACTTTCTGAATTGCATACAGTACATAATATGCCATGATTTGCATTTTGTACTAGCTGCTGTAATGGAATGGATTCACAATTAGGTATAGATACATACACAAAGTGCTCATTAGGGACTTGCTCCTACCCAACATGGTTGCAGAGAGTGCATGTATGTTTCCACATATATGGAATCTGGAAGATTTCACTTATAGGTTTATTTTTGCTTTCTAGCACTTGCAGTATGTACATTAGAAATTTTTGTGGATCTTCTTGTGTGTGTGTGGTGAATCTCACCATTCCTGCAAAGTAGTCCAATTCCTACCTCATTCCTGAGACACTGTAGGTGTTGTTAGGATTGTCTGTTGCATTTCTATGAAGGAGGAGCATTTGCAAACATAACTGGTATGCGCCATTCAAGTAAATGTTTTCAACAATTGGTGGCAATTGGAACAGAACATGGGTTGCTACATTTGCATAGCAATTTACACCAGTTGTGTGGGAAAATGTGAATTGACCTGAGAGGTCTGTGTTTTGTCATTTGCTGGAGCTCCACTTGTTTTTTTAGAAGACATACTTCTCTTTATTTGTGCTGTTGGATGTGCACTTGTGTTTGCACTGCATCCTTTTGTGCTTGTGCTACTCAATGGAGTAGCAGCTGCTTTCACTTTCTTTGGTGGTACTGTTGGGAGATCTCTTCTAAGTTCTGTTTGCATTACTTTTCTTTTAACAAGATTTCCATTTTGAGGAACAGGGTACATATCAAGATGTGGTGTGTAGAGTGCATGTAGTTTGTTGTACTCCATGATGCAAGGAATGTCAGCCTTGGCTTTGTTTGTATCACAATTGACTAGGAATAGTCCAAGTGTACATAGCTGTGACAGTGCTACGTAACTCATACCTTCTTTAAAGACTGTGCTGCCAATTTCAATCAATGCCGGATCGAGTGTTAGACCTTGCGATTTATGAATAGTGAATGCATATGCAAGAGACAGAGAAAACTGTTCTCTGCGTACATACATGTATTTAAAAAGAAGGAATCATGCTGTTCAGTGTACTATCCTTTTAACTTCTGAACGTTTGTCAAAGTGGATGTTGACAAACTGAATGTTGTCACGTGGCTATTTCTGGTAGCCAACAACTGTACCAAGTGCCCCATTAAGTAAACCTTGCTTCACGTCAAGGTTACGTTTTAGAATTACTCTACAGTTTAAACACAATGTTAACATTTTCTCCAAACAAGCTCTGTTGGAGATACAGGGGGTCATTACGAGTTTGGAGGCAGCCATGGGGCTATTAGCACCATGGCTGCCTCCAAACCCATGTCCGGGTAGTCGGAATGGGGACTTAACGGGTCACTAAACCAGCTGGCCTTAGTGGGACCTGCTATGGGACCTTGGAATGTGGCGGTAGGGGGTTAACGGCACCGGCATCCTTACTGGTGCCGTTAACCCCCTACCGCCATACTGAGGCCCACAGTTTTCTAAGCAATTTACAGGGTAATTCATAGAATTTCACACAAAAGTGGCGCACACGGCTGGCGCACAGTGTGCACGTGCGAATGTCTGTGCCAGCCGTGTGCGCTAAAATCGATATCCACGCACAGCGTATTCATGGATTTTAGCCTCCAAAACCAGCCATGGCGCAGAGTGGCGCAGCGACCCTGCAGCAGCGCCAGTTACGCCCCCAAGAACGCCCTCGCGCAAGGAAAAGCCATCAAAATTCCCAATTCAGCGCAAAGTGCTGCGCTAACCCTGGATCAGTATACAGGGCTGCCAAACAGCAAACGCAGAGCGGGGAACGTGTATTACTGGGGTGCGCAGGAAGTTCCACACGCGATTTCAGCAGGGGACGTGTATTACTGGGGTGTGCAGGAAATTCCACACGCGATTTCAGCAGGGGACGTGTATTACTGGGGTGCGCAGGAAATTCCACACGCGATTTCAGCAGGGTACGTGTATTTCTGGGGTGCAGGGAAGTTTAACACGCGATTACAGCAGGGTACGTGTATTACAGGGGTGCGCGGGAAGTTCCACACGCGATTTCAGCAAGGTACGTGCATTTCTGGGGTGCGAGGAAGTTTAACATGCGATTTCAGCAGGGTACATGTATTACTGGGGTGCGCGGGAAGTTCCACACGCGATTTCAGCAGGGTACGTGTATTTCTGGGGTGCATGGAAGTTTAACACGTGATTTCAGCAGGGTACGTGTATTACTGCGGTGCGCGGGAAGTTCCACACGCGACTTCAGCAGGGTATGTGTATTTCTGGGGTGCGGGGAAGTTTAACATGCGATTACAGGGGGGTACATGTATTACAGGGGTGCGCGGGAAGTTCCACACGCAATTTCAGCAGGGTACGTGTATTTCTGAGGTGCGGGGAAGTTTAACACGCGATTTCAGCAGGGTACGTGTAGTAGTGGGGTGCGCAGGAAGTTCCACACGCGATTTCAGCAGGGTACGTGTATTACTGGGGTGCGCGGGAAGTTCCACACGCGATTTCAGCAGGGTACATGTATTTCTGGGGTGCGGGGAAGTTTAACACGCAATTTCAGCAGGGTACGTGTATTACTGGGGTGCGCGGGAAGTTCCACACGCGATTTCAGCAGGGTACGTGTATTTCTGGGGTGCGGGGAAGTTTAACACGCGATTTCAGCAGGGATACGTGTATTACTGGGGTGCGCGGGAAGTTCCACACGCGATTTCAGCCGGGTACGTGTATTACTGGGGTGCGGGCAAGTTTCACACACGATAGACCATGTGCGAGTGGGGTACGTGTATTTTGGGGGGCAGGGGAGTCCTACACGTGAATTGGGAGTGTGGGTCCTCCCAGGTGTTCCCTCTACACCCTCCACAGCCCCTGCAGGCAGACCACACCACAGGGGACTATCCTGCACCCCTGGTCATGTCCCGCAGGCAGCCCATCCACCATGGGCATGCCCCCCCAGCCAAGCCACATGTCACCTTGCACTAGTGATCACCAACGCATTACCCCTTGCACCCCCACCCCCCAGCAGTGCAGGGCACCTGCCAGCAGGCCCCCACTCATGTCCCCTTGCACACCTACCCCCCAGCAGTGCGGGGTACCTGCCAGCAGGCCCCCACTCATGTCCCACTCATGTCCCTTGCACCCCCAGCCCCCAGCACTGAGGGGCACCTGCCAGCAGGCCCCCACTCATGTCCCACCCATGTCCCCTTGCACCCCCACCCCCCAGCACTGAGGGGCACCTGCCAGCAGGCCCCCACTCATGTCCCCTTGCACCCCACCCCCCAGCAGTGCAGGGCACCTTCCAGTAGGCCCCCACTCATGTCCCACTCATGTCCCCTTGCACCCCCACACCCCCAGCACTGAGGGGCACCTGCCAGCAGGCCCCCACACATGTCCCCTGCACCCCCCCCAGCAGTGCGGGGCACCTGCCAGCAGGCCCCCACACATGTCTCCCAGCCAACACGTCATCACAATCTAGATCCCTGGCCCTTATGGCCAGCCTCCACATGCCAAAGTGATGACCCAAGTATTGCATCCACCCACATAGAAATGCCAATTACATGATACAACCCCAATGGCAAGTATGTAAATGAACACATGTCCGTCACACACACACAATGGGTGCAAGTGAATGCCAAAACCCATATCATGACATGCATGAAACCAATGAGATGATACCACAAATGGAAGTATAAAAACATATATATTAAAGATAACATGAACGTAAATCAAATTAAACACACAACAATGGGAATAACAAAAGAAATGGTCCATGTCCGATAAATTATGAAAATCAAGAAAACATAAGCAAAAGAAATCCAAAAAGAAATGTTGTCCAAAGTCACAGTTCAAAAAATCAAATCCAAGGGAAAATAAAAAGTAAAAACCATTGCTCCATGGTGAACACAAAAAAAATATTAAAAAAGATGAATCTAATGTAGAACTATGTACAATTGAAGAATCCAGGGTCCATGAGCCCAACTTAAGAAATGAAACCTACCAAAAACTACTACCTAATAAAAAAACTATATACAAAAGGGTTCGCAGGGACAATGACATCTGGAACTCCAGGTCCCTGCGAATGGCCTCGAGGCACTTGGCCCGCCTCAGGGCCCTACGCATGGAGTTCTCCGCCCTGACAATCGTGAGCCGTGCCTCTTCCGCCCGCTGCCGCTCTGCATCTATCGCATGGCCCAACTGCTGCCACACGGAAGACACTTCCAGTCCAGGGTCCTCCTGCCCTCCGGCCGATGCCTGCCCCTCCGATGTTGATGGCCCCGAGCCATCATTGCTCCCACCTACAGCCTGCTCCTGCTGCTGCTGTCCATGTGCCCTGTCCGATGGTGCCCGCACATCCTCCATCTGCTGGTCTCCAGTTGTGGTGTCCACTCCTGCTGGACCGCCAACTCCCGACTGTGGCAGGGATGGGATCTCCACCAAGCTGGCTGTGTTGATCAGGCCAGGTCCACAGGGGGCCCTGGTGGAATCTGGGCCGGAAGACGATGTGGAGAACGACCGGCGCATAGCCTCCACAGAGGAGGAGAGGTCCGCCAGAGTGCGCGTCACATGTAGGAACCCACCGACCAGGGCCCCTCCCAGCAGTGCCACGTCACGATGCTGCTCTTCGTGATGGCGTGCGTTCTCCGCCCAGGAAGAACGCACGTCATCATGAATGACACGCTGCGCAACACGACACCCACCAGGACTGATCCCATACGGTCGCGGGACCCCTCGCCTGCAGGTAGTGGAGAGGCAGGTGATATGGCACTCTCCCCTACCTGCAGACGGGCCTGGGACAGGGCCTCCCTGCTGGTGCATGATGGTGCAGTCACAGGGTCAAGGACAGCGACATGCACAGGCCCCTCCGCGGTGACCTGTGCTGCCTCCTGACCCTGGCCCTGGACTGCACCACTTGCACCAGTGGTACTACCCCCACCAGGCCCCATATGCGGCTCAGTAGCTGGCTCCTCCTCCTCTGTGGAGACCACAAACCTGGATGTCTCCACACCGTCTTCCGCCATTGGAAGCCCCTGTGGGGGCTCACCCGGCCCTTCCACCACAACCATTGTGGCAGACGCGGCCCCAGCCCCCTCACTCCCGGATGATGGTAATTCCTGGGAGGGTGGCTGGGCCATGCGTCGCCGCCCGGTGGAGGCATCCCCGCCGTTTGGCTCGACAGCGCTGTCTCTGCCCTCTTCTTCACTTGACGCTGGATAGAGGGAGACATAGAACACAAGCATCAGGATACAGCACAAAATACCCTAGACAGGAAGCAATAACACATGAGTGGCACTGTCAAATGTCACTTCCATCCTGTCCTTCCACAACACATGGGTCAATGCATGCAACACACATGCAGAAACACTCCCGGCGCCTGCAATCAACATCAACACCCATGTACAAGGGCCCCTGTAAACCAAGATGTTGCCTTCAAAGTCGCATGCATCCATGGCGTTTCAAAGTCAAACACACACTTCTCTGGTACACACACACACGTCCACCATACATGTATATGACATCAGCACCCATTCCTCATCGCCCCTCCATGTCCAGGAACAAAGACTGGCATGCTTTCAGGTGTGCATTCTGCAAAGAGGTCCCCATGTTGCATTAAAACACATGCACCTACCATGTGGTTCACACATAACTGGTCCCACATGCATGACCATGATGTCCCTGCACACACACATATCCATACATGGCCTATGTCACACATACAGGCAAGTATCAGACTACCAGCACACTGCAACATGCCCTGTCTCACACAGCAATGCTTGGCCACTTACCGCTCAACTCCAGACGGGTCTGCCTCTGAAGGATCTGGGCGTGGAGCGCTGGGCCTATGCGTTCCAGGACCCTCATCTGGATGTTGCTCAGGCTGACCCGGCCGCCCTCCGCGAGGCGCCGGGTCTTGTTGTCCTGGACCTGAAGATCTCCCAGCACTTCTTGACATGATGGAATTCGCGGACTGCCACCCCCTCCGCGTTGATGGCAGTCACGATGTCCGTCCAGATCCTGGTCGGTCCTTCCTTGTTGGCGCGTCTTGTTCCGAAGAGGGCATCATAATGCCCCAGGACATGCTCCACCAGGACACCAACTTTGGTGGCAGTGAAGCTGGTGGCCCTCTGCCTCTCTGGCTGGGGGTTGCCAGTGGTGCCAGATGGAGATGTGCCCGACATGGCAACCCCAGAGGCAGGAGTGGGAGGGCAACTGGGTCCTTGGGCTGGGCTGTGGAGCGATGCAATCCCAGTCGGGAGCCTTCTGTTCCAGCAGGGGTGGACACAGCAACTGGACCCCTGCAGATGGCTGACGTGCAGGCACCAAATAGCAGGGCACGTGGGCAGCAGGCAGACAGGAAGCAGCAGATGGCTGGTGGGGGCATGCTCGGGTCTCTGGGGGGCAGGAAAATAGCCTTCTGGGCAGCAGCGTGGTCTTCCGTGTGTGTACGCGTGGCCAGCTTGATACGGAGTGATTTGGGACGTGGAAATCTTGCACGTCAGTGTGTAATTCGAGGAAAGGCCCTTAGCGCGCAAGCGCATCTGTGACGTATTGTGCACGGCCATTGCCCTTTTGCTTGTAAAACTTGCTGCGCACCCCTGAAATTCACGTGCTCCCTCGACCAGGGCCCTTTCGCGTGTGAAACTTCACGCGAACCCCGTAATACACATACCCTGCTGAAATCGCGGGTGAAACTTCATGCGAACCCCAGGAATACACGTACCCTGCTGAAATCGCGGGTGAAACTGCACGCGAACCCCAGGAATACACGTACCCTGCTGAAATCGCGGGTGAAACTGCACGCGAACCCCAGGAATACACGTACTCTGCTCAACAGGGCCCTTTCACGTGTAAAACTTCACGCTGTACCCCAGAACTACACGTACCCCGCTGGCTCGCACAGGGCCAATATTCCTGGGGGTCGCGTGATGTTTCACACGCGATAGGCCATGTGTGAGTGGGGTACGTGTATTACTGGGGTTTGCGGGAAATTTCACACGCGATTTAGCTGTCAGAGCGGGGTACGTGAATTTCGGGGGTGCACCGGGAGTCCTACACGTGAATTGGCAGTGTGGGTGTTCCCTCTACACCCTCCACAGCCCCTGCAAGCAGACCACACCACAGGGGACTACCCTGCACCCCTGGTCATGTCCCGCAGGCAGCCCATCCACCATGGCCATGCACCCCAGCCAAGCCACCTGTCCGCTTGCACCACTGATCACCAACTCATGTCTCATGTCACTCCCCAAGCAGTGCAGGGCACCTGTCAGCAGGGCCCCACTCATGTCCCACTCATGTCCCCTTGTACACCCACCCCCCAGCACTGAGGGGCACCTGCCAGCAGGCCCCCACTCATGTCCCCTTGCACCCCCACCCCCCAGCAGTGCAGGGCACCTGCCAGCAGGCCCCCACTCATGTCCCACTCATGTCTCCTTGCACCCCCACCCCCCAGCAGTGCGGGGCACCTGCCAGCAGGCCCCCACTCATGTCCCACTCATGTCCCCTTGCACACCCGCCCCCCAGCAGTGTGGGGCACCTGCCAGCAGGCCCCCACTCATGTCCCACTCATGTCCCCTTGCACCCCCACCCCCCAGCAGTGCGGGGCACCTGCCAGCAGGCCCCCACTCATGTCCCTTTGCACACCCACTCCCCAGCAGTGCGGGGCACCTGCCAGCAGGCCCCCACTCATGTCCCACTCATTTCCCCTTGCACCCCACCCCCCAGCAGTGCGGGGCACCTGCCAGCATCAGGGCACTGTACAATGGACTCATACACACATGACAGTTGTACATGAGTGGCATTGTCAAACTTCAGACATGGCATCACAATCCCCAACACACGTCATTGCAACTCACACACATGAGCTATTCCACAGCCATATTGCAACAGCCAGCACCATCCATACACATACAACAGCATGAGCAGCCAAAGGTGAGCCAGACATCACATGAAACATAGGGAGTGCACTAGTCATGCACACACGCCACCACACTTACATGCATGTGTACACCACCGCCAACTGTCGCAGTGATGAGATTGGCATCCATGTCACATCTGGCAATCAGTCTTCTACATATCAGTCTCACATGCATCCATGTTGCATCACTGTTGCACCCATGTCAAATACACGCACATGTACACGGTGCAGATACATGCAGCTGGAACCAACATCCATGTGTGACACCACAACCATGCCAACGTACATACATAGTAATCCAAACATGTGTGCTCACACATCTACATTTGGCCTGCATGCTTACCCACACATACATCATCCATGTGTCTCACATATGAAAGGACTTGCATGTGTCAGCCTCACAGCCCTGTACATACACATCCATACATGGCCCTACAAAACCACATGTACAACCTGCACACTACTGGCACACCACCACACGCACAGCTTCCAATCAGTATGCATGTACACTTACCGCTCTACTCCAGACGGGTCTGCCTCTCAAGGACCTGGACGTGGAGCGCTGGGCATATGCGTTCCAGGACCCTCATCTGATGTTCCGACAGGGGGCCCCGGCGCCCCTTAGCATCCGCTGCCTTCAAGAGGCGCCGGACCTTGTTGAGGGTCCTGGACCTGAAGTCCTCCCAGCGCTTCTTGACATGTTGGAAGTCGGGGACTGCCACCCCCTCCGCGTTGATGGCAGTCACGATGTCCGTCCAGATCCGAGTCCGTCCTTCCTTGTCGGCGGCCAAACTTCCGAAGAGGGCATCATACTGCCCCAGGACTTGCTCCACCTGGACACCAACTTCGGTGGCAGTGAAGCTGGTGGACCTCTGCCTCTCTGGCTGGGGGTTGCCAGTGGTGCCAGATGGTGTAGTGCCCGACATGGCAACCCCAGAGGCAGGTGTGGGTGGGCAACTGGGTCCTGGGGATGGGCTAAGGAGTGATGGAATAGCAGTCGGGAGTCTTCGGTTCCAGCAGGGGTGGTCACAGCAACAGCACCCCTGGCTGACGTGCAGGCAGCAAATGGCAGGGTACGTGGGCAGCAGGCAATCAGGCAGCAGCAGATGGCAGGTGGGAGCGTGCTCAGGGCTCTGAGGGGCAGTAATTCGGCCTCCTGGGCAGGAGCATGGTCTTCTGTGTGTGAACGCGTGGCCAGCTTGATACGGAGTGATTTGGCACGTGAAAATCTTGCACATCAGCGTGTAATTCGAGGAAAGGCCCTTAGCGCATAAGCGCGTCAGCGCACATACGCAATTTCATTGGACCAAAGGCCCTTAGCGCGTAAGCGTGTCTGTGACGTGACACGCACGGGTGTTTCCCTCATAGCACGTGATGACAGAGCACACGTGGAAAAGCTGCACGTCTGAGTGTCAGCGCGTGTAATTGGAGGAAAGGACACGTACACGCGTAAGTGACATGTACGTGTGGGCCGGTTTAAAAGGTACGTGCAGAATGCCATTTTCTTGTACGTGCTTTTAGTGGAGAGCGAGTGGGTGAAATCTGTACTTCTTGTCGGTTCACACGCGATTACTTCACAACGTTTCAAGTTCGTACTCCCTGTTACCTCCGACAGCTTTCATTTTTCTACTTTTTTTGGGCCCGTTTCCTCAAACAGTGTTCACTTCTCCTTTTGTCCTGTCTCCTCAGACAGCGTACAATTCTTCTTTTGGCGGGGGTGTTGCCAACACGCACACGTGCGTATTTTTCACGTTCTTATTCCAGGCAGACGGTGAGTTCCGCACGTACTTAGCAACTGTGCTTGCCACGTGTGTCGCACTCCCCTTCAGAGGTCATTGTAGGCTGCGTGTATTACGCGTACACTTATTTTTGTGTTTCTGGGTGCCACAGCGTAGTGCGGGTTCATTTTTCCACGCACATGGTCTACAAGGGGTTGCGTGCACGTTTATTTTAGTTTTTTGGGCTGCCTGTGCGTTGCGTGACCGGTCATCTTCCCCCAGGGGTCACAGACAGCCTTGTTAGAGCACTAGGGTACAAATTCCATCTAGAACCCTACCCCTTTGACCCCCAATTGCCCAGGACAATACTTTACTGCTCCTCCCATACACACAACAACATCAGTGCCATGGTTGGGAGGCAACCAAGCGGTAAGGGAGGCAAAGGTGGCCGACATTCAAAAGGTAGACGTGGTGGGCGCGGTAGGGGACGTGGCCAGGATTTGCAGGGTGCCCCTAGACCCCCATGTGTCGAGGACCAATCAGGGACACCCATGCTCCCCCCCACCCCATGGTTGAGGGAAACGTGGCTGAGACCATCCCAGCTCAGCCCCTGTTGGACCAGCCCATTGTGGCACCTGACCTGGCACAGGATGACTCCCTGGCTGACTTCCTGGTCAGCAAGTCTAGGCCACGTGTGGCGGTGCAAGTTGTCACCAAGGCACGTGGATCTGGGGCGGCTATGTCATCTGCTGCCCCAAGTATGCAGGGTGGTGAGGCTGCAGGGGCAGCTGCAGCTCCATCCGCCCCAGCTCTGACTCTCCCAGCCAGGACAGTGTCGGTCCTGGTCCATCATACTGATGTTCCCCCTGCCAACATCACACTTCAGACAATGCCTGCACCACGTCCTATGGTCAATGTGCATTCGCACACTCCAACAACCAAGTCCACAGGTGATTCTGCCCCTACTGACCAGAGCGGCGTTAGCCACTCTGGCTCCGCTCCACCTTCTAAAAAGAGGAAGAAGGGTGCTCTGGCACGACAGGCTGAGACCCCAGGCACGGCTACAGACTCTGGCACGTCAAGGAAGCCTTGCTTTAATGACGCGGAGCTTAATGCACTTGTGAGCTATGTGTCGCAACATAGCCACGAAATGGTGGTGACTGCAGGGTCCAAGACCACACCTGGTCAACGTAAGGCACACTGGCAGACCATCGCCACCCCACATAAGTGCTCTTGGATTTGTGAGGCGCTCAGCTGATGATTGCTACAAGCGGTGGAACGACCAGAAACGCAGAGCAAAGGACAAGCTGGCCTCAAATCATGCCGCTACTCTGGTGACTGGCGGTGGGTCTCCACAAGAGGACAACAAACTTACTAAACACGAGTCTGTTGCTGGGACCTTCGTCACAGAGGAACAGATCCGAGGTGTGGGAAAACTACCTGATTACGAAGCATTGCCCGGTGAGTGCCCATGCTTGTGTGTGTAGTGCATGTGTATGTATTTTGGGTGACGGGTTCTGATCGAGTGCCAGGTGAGGGTGTGTACTCCAGAGTGTTATGGGTCACCCATTTCCTTCCTCACATGGGATCACGTGCCTTGTATTTGGCTATGACTGCATCCCTTCTGCCCACAGTATCCTATTAGGTCCACAATTGTGCAGTTGACCTTGTACTGCCATCTTTCAACTACATTGGTCAGAATTTGTAAGTGTGCCTTCAGGATAATATTTTCCACTCTCCCCTTTTTTGCTAGACATTTATCAACCATATTGTGACATATGTGATATGCTTCGGTCATTGTTTACTGGCCACACTGGGGCAATGCTTTACCTGGTTATGTACACAATGAGACCATTCAGGCTGATGGAGTATTGGCCAGCACAAATGTTTAGATGAGTGCCTGTTTGCATGTGGAAAATGACAGATGTTTCCTGCAATGTCAATGTGAGGAAAAATAGATCAGCCAACTATTACTGTATTCTTGTACCTTGCATGTGTTGCAGTGAGTGGCACATGTGTACTTAGTCCCAGTATGCAGCATTTTTCATGTCATCATGTCCATCTCACATGGATGGGTGACAGTACTCAATCACTGACATATGGCTGTACTTGTCAAATGTACCATGGCTATGCTAAATGCCATCTGTGTGCTGCCGTGTGTCATGTATGTGTATTGGACATGCCACTCACAGGCCAATGTGTGATGGCAGTGCTACCCAGCATGCAGCAAATGTGTTGCTCTCCCATATTGGTGTCATCAGTGTCTGCCTTTTGCCTCCCCTTACTACTCAGTGACAGTGCAGGCATGGGAGGGTTATAGTCATGTGGGACATGTGTGAATCATGTACTGGTTCTGTAGCTTGACAGGCCTATTTGTGTGCTATGGTGCTAATGCCCGTTTCCATTTTTTCTCTTTCATGTTTTTGCAGGGGATGACACACTTGATGCTGTTGAGGTTCAGGAGATGGTGCAGACCCAGGAGGAATCCCAGGCACGACCGGGAACCAGCGGGGGACGTGGTGTGGTGGTGGGTGAGGGTTGCCAGACATTTCGTCGAAAAAAATTGGTCGACCAGACAAATGGTCGAACCAATTTGGTCGAAAACCAAATGGTCGAAATTTTTTTTTTTTTTATTTTAACCCTTTTTTTTTTTTTTTGGGGGGGGGTCCCCCCCCAACCCCCTTTTTTTCTCTAAAAACCCCTTTTTTAACTAAACGAAAACCCGAAAAATAAATATATAAATAAAAAAATTCGACCATTTGGTTTTCGACCAAATTGCGTCGACCAAATTGCAGTCGACCAGTTTTTTTTCGACGAGTTGACTGGACACCGTGGGTGAGAACCAAATCCTCCTGCAGAGAATACTTTCCAGGGGTGTCTCTGGGTGCACCTACCCAGACCTCTATTCAGGTGCTGATTCGGATGATGAGACCTATGTTCCGTCGCAGGTAAGTGTTTCTGGCAGGGATTCTGTTCTGGCCAACCCACCTGCACCAGGGATGGATCCCTCTATGGGGATGTCAGTGTTGGTAGAGGCGCCTTTGGCAGTTACGGATGCAGGGTCACATCCACAGCATCTGATCCTGTTCCTGGGCCAGTAGATCAGAGGGGGAATGCAGTCCTGCAGCCTCAGGCGGTGCCAGCACAGCAAGGTGCACATCGCCTTGCCCCAAACAGGTGTGGTGCCCGTCGACGCGGTGGCCGTACGCCACCAGGCAATAGCGTATGGGAGAACTCCATGTACGCTATGGCAACCCAACAGTCAACATCAGTTAAAATGATGGCTCAGGCAATGGAGAGGGTGGCCACTTCCATTATCCCCCCTGAAAGGCAGATGGAGCAACTACAGCAGGCAACAGACTCCATTTGCCAATCACACAGGGAAGACATGTTGGCGTCCAACAGGGACCGACGGGCGGCACTGGAGACTCTGCGCCAATCCATCTCAATAGAGTCCCAGGCCCACAGGGAAGCCCTGAGTGAAGAACTCCATAACCTCAGGCAGACTCTTCTTGAGCTTGAGACTTCCGCTAATTTTAGGGCAGAACAGCGGCTGGAGCACCTCACAAGTACACTCTCAGCTGAGATGCGGGCAACTCGGGAGGAGATCCGAGGCACCACGTCAGGTGTTGCATGGGGATCTCCGCACTATAACCCTCCAGAACGAGACCTTCCACACCCGCATGCCTGCTGCCATGGAGGACCATACCAGGGCTTTGCGTGGGCTGCCTCTCATAGCACCACCACCTCCTGATGCAGCAGCAGAGGGTCATGAGAGCGACGGCAGCAGTTCTCCCACATTGGCATAGCCGTGCAGGCCATGAGCCCATGGAGGTGTTTTTTTTCCCCCCAACATCCACACAGGTGGCTGTTGGTGCGCACCCTGTCCTCGGACCTCCTGGGTGGCCTCCCCCAACCCCCGGACCCCACATGGCCATTTTTGATTTTTTTTAAAATAATTTGACAGTGTGTTGCCTTGTGTGGCTCCCATGGGCATCCACTGTATTCCGGCTGGGCACATGCAGGCTTGTCCTGAGTTTGGGTTAGAAGTTTGGGTTCATGAGACACACACCCCTCCTGCTTCCCATTTCCATGGGCTTGCAAAGGGTGTGACCAAGTGACATTGATGTACACAGTGACGTTGGGCTCCCATGAGCTGTGTGGGCAGTCTGTAGTCAATACTGTGTAGACATTCCTTGTGTATATTGTTGTTGTATTGTACACTGCATGGTGTATTAATGTATGATTTTGCTTCCATGTCTCCCTCTGAATTTGCAGGTTCATTCCTCATGTCTTCACAAGGCCATCTACTTTAGAGATGGAGTTCATGTTGTATGCAGTACACAGACCGGTTTTGAAGGCTGCAAGACTACAGTTTGAAGGGGGCGATGTGGTGGCATATTCAGGTTGTTTGACTACGACTACTTTAACTTAGTACTGTCATGTTTTAGAAATGTTTGAACTTGTCTAGATGCATTGTTTAGTTGGTAAGTATTTGGTCATGTGTGTTGTTAGTTCAACATTACTAGGAGCATATTGTGTGTGGCCAGTTTCCATTAGGGACACTGTACTTTGTGACACTTGTGTCAGGTTTTTGGGATTGCATTGTTTGCTCTCACATAGCATGACATGCCATGGTGTGTTGGGTGGCGGTGCTGGGGAGGGGTTGGGTGACATGGCACTGTTCTCATGTTGTATTTTGCAAGTGGGTCATGCATTTAGCAGCATATGTGTCTTTTGATGACACAGCATTGGTGGTGTTTCTGTAGGTAGGGATGCACACATTGTGACACTTCCAGGTGACCAATCTCAGGATGGTATGGTTGTGACAGTTGACTGTCCCTCATGTCATCATCATTGATTGTCAGCTGGTATGTGGCAGGGCTGTGTGCACTCCACAGGGGTGTGATTCTAAGTGAAGTAATTAGCCACCAGCTGTGTTCGGGCTGCCTCACCCTGTGCCCTTTCCCATCCCATGCGCAGCGGGCGTGCATGTGGTTGGGGATGTGGGGGCACCACCATGTCCACCGGCAGGCCCCGGCGTGTTGCAACGCTGTGCAGGACACATGCTGCCACTATGATCCTGCACACTACTGGGGGAGCGTATAACAGCTGCCCACCAGAACGGTCAAGAGAGCAAAAGCGTGACTTGAGCACTCCGAATGTGTGCTCCACTATGCCCCGGGTTGCAATATGGGCTGTGTTGTATCTTACCTCGGGTGGCGTGGTGGGGTTCCGAATTGGTGTCATCATGTGGGTGCTCAGAGGGTAGGCACTGTCCCCTGGGGAGGTGGTGATGGGTATCATTAGTGGGGTTGTGACATTACTCAGTATCTGGCATGCATGCATGTGCTGTGGCATTTATACTCACCAAGCAGCCATGTATCGCCATGCCGCCCAGCTTCTAGGTCCTGGTTTAGGGTTGACATTCTGTAAATGAAACTGTCGTGGGTGGACCCTGGATAGTTGGCATATACTGAGGTGATGATGCCCTTGGCATCACATACTACCGGCACGTTGATTGAATGCCAGTCCTTGCGGTTTCTATAGATGTGCTCTGATACTGTCATGGGCACTACTCCCGAGGGGCCAGGACTGGCCCAGCACCCTCGGAAGCAGACCCGTCTTCGGACCCAGCAGACCCCTACAGGGGCCCTTTGGACCGTGTCCTGGCGCCCTTGGCGCCAGGCTCATGAAAGGTTTCAGTCCCGGCGCCACGGGCGCCAGGCTCATATTGTAAAACAGTGTCATAATGCTTGGGTGGACTTACCTGAGGCAGACCATGCTGCATACCTACCCAGGACAATCCAGTCTGGCTGAAGTCTCCAACCATCTGGGCTAGGAGGAACTATTTCCTTCTGGAACTCTTTTCTTACCTGGGTGGCCGGTGGAAGAATACACACTGGAAGCACTTCTCTGCTATTTAAACCACGCCCGATGGGTTTCACGTGCTTCGCGTTATTCTGCAGCAGCAGCAGGACGCTCACCGAGTCGGCTCCTGCATTCCTGGTCGTGATACACCCTCAGCTTCCCGAGCAGCAACTTGTGTATGAGAAAGCACACAGGAACACAAACTTACCAGAATTCAGCCTCCAGAATCCAGTCTTCGAAACCTGCAAAACAAGAATCAAGGTTAGAAATCGTGCAACACGCTTGCAGCCGCGCTCGCTTACCTCATCCAATGGTGATCACGCCTAAGCTCACCGCGGCCTTCACTCCGGCTGCATCCAGCACCTGAAAGGGAAAAAGACATAGTTAGAGGTGCCCGAGCAGAAGCGGTCGCAACGCTGTTATACTTACGAGCCTCCGCACGTGCAGCAGCAGCGGCATCGCCCACAGTCTTCCAGCACCTGAAAGGAAGGACAGACATTGTTAAAGGTGCCCATTTCGGAAAACGGCCACAGGTCAGTGGTACTTACGTGTCTCCGCACGTGCAGCAGCGGCGGCATCGCCCACAGCCTTCCAGCACCTGAAAGGAAGGAAAGACATTGTTAAAGGTGCCCATTTTGGAAAAGACCACAGTTCCGTTATTCATACGTGCCTCCGCACGTGCAGCAGCGACAGCATCGTCCAACAGCGTCTCTGCACCTACAAGACTATACAAAAGGACTCTAAGCCTACACACTGAACTCATCCAGTGACGTAACTGGATTCCATGCGCCCCTGCACCAGAAGCAGGATGGAGAGCTCAGCTTTACCAAGCCTAAGGTAAGAGCTCGCTGAGACTAGCTGAGAGCCTAGAAGTGGGAGAAGCAGAAGACTGGGGGGAACCTTATCCCACCACTTAGGTATTTACCCCTTTTCTTCCACCTACAGAAAACTTACCTCACAAGCCAGGTAGTTCATATTCGGAGGTCCCGTCCAGAGTGCATTCCGAGCCCGGTGCCGCAGTCCAGTCTGGGTCAGCGCCTCCGTAGGAACCAGGTGAGCGTTACAGAACGCGAAGACTACCAAATAATTTCCCACCCAGGCGCTATGGAAACTTCCGACACAGACCAATTGGCCCAGTTGTTGGGGGAATTGAGGGCCGAAGTCCATGCTGCTCGCCGGGAAACGAACACCCTTAGGAGGGAATTGATAGTGTCAAAAGAATGAACTCGCTAGACAGTTATTACAGAGTCAAGCAGGACAATCCCCTCTACCTGACTCAGGGGGGAATTATACCCCAGTGGCTTCAGCCAATCCGTTTCAAATCAACCTACCTGGAAATGTGCCATTGGCACCACCTGAACGCTATTCTGGTGACCCTAAAAGATTTGCAGTGTTTATAAATCAATGCCGTTTGCACTTTCTTTGTAGACCCGCAGCCTTTCCGACGGACCAGACCAAGGTAGCCTTTGTACTTTCGTATCTTAGCAGCAGCGCCGCGGATTGGTCGATCCCTCTGGTTACACAGGATGATCCAATCCTTCGGGACTTCCCCGCCTTCCAGGCCAGTATGGAAAGACTTTTTGCAAGGCATTCCCAGGGGCAGGCCCTGGACAACGAACTCCTTTCCCTACGACAGGGCAACCAGGACCTATTAGCCTACATTGCATCTTTTAATAGGTTAATCGTGGAAACTAGATGGCCTGAGGATAAAAGTATCACGCTATTTCACAGAGGTCTACGTGGTGAACTTAAAGACATCCTGGCCCAGGTCGTGAACCCTCCTCAGGACTGCGCAGATTATATTGATTTGGTGGTCCAATTGGATCATAGGCTCCAAAATAGAAAGGCAGACCGATCCAGGTTTGAAACTCGAGTATTCACTAAAACTCAAAGCAACGCCAAAGGGGTTGACGCCATAGAACCTATGCAGATTGGGGTCGTAAAGGGCCCCATAACCCAGAAAGAGCGTGACAGGAGACAACAAATGCAACTGTGTCTCTATTGTGGAAACCCAGGACACTTCCTTCGAAATTGCCCGGTAAAACCACCAAAGAAGACAGTAGGAGCTTCTGACAAGAATTCTGAAAAGCCTGAGCCGGGAAACGACCTCGCCCGACAAGCGTAGAGGTCAGCTTGCCGAGCTTAAAAACCAGTTCTTTGACCTCGCACTTCATAATGCCGATGGTCCTCGTAAACCCAAAGCAACCAGAACGTTTGCATGCTATCAAGGCATACATCGACAGCGGAGCAATAGGAAACTACGTGGACCGCGAATTGGCTTTCAGGATGAACTTACCTCTTTGTCCAAAGGTGGTTAAAGACGTCATAACCACGGTGGATGGGACGGAAATCGCCTCCGGGCCGGTAACCCATACCACTACCGAAGTGACGTTACTAGGCCAAGACGGGCATCGGGAGGTAATTGTGTTCGACGTGATCAAGGCTCAATTCCAAGTAATTCTAGGGATTCCTTGGTTGGAGAGACACAATCCTCAGATTGATTGGCGAGCAAAGACGATAATGTTCCCAGAGTGTGCACCAACTTGTTATCCACGACCCAACATTGGCCTAGTGTCAGTAACTGCTGACGGTCCACAATTACCTCTAGAGTACAGAGAGTTCCAAGATGTTTTTCAAAAGGAACAGGCTAACACCTTGCCGCCCACAGATCATACGATTGTCAGATAGATCTGCTACCCGGTGCAACTCCCCCTTGCAGTAGGATTTACGCCCTTACCGAGCCTGAGAACCTTCATCTGCGACAGTATTTAGACCAGTACCTGGCCAATAGCTTTATCCGTCCATCGAAGTCCCCTGCATCCTCAGCTCTGTTCTTCGTACCAAAAAAAGAAGGTGACCTCAGAACCTGTATCGACTACCGTGCTCTGAACCAGATAACAGTAAAAAATCGGTACCCCTTACCTCTGATCCCAGAACTCCTTGACCAAGTGAAAAACGCATGTATTTATACTAAGCTTGATCTCCGGGGAGCTTACCACTTGGTAAGGGTCAATGAAGGAGATGAATGGAAGACGGCATTTCGCACTAAGTATGGGCTATTTGAATATCAAGTGATGCCCTTCGGACTATGCAATGCACTGGCCGCCTTCCAATATTTCATGAATTATGTCCTCAGAGAGCTCATTGATGTCTGCGTTGTCGTCTATATAGATGACATTCTTGTATACTCATCTTCAGAAGCTGACCATCGAAATCATGTCAGAGCGGTCCTTAAAAAACTTCGCCAACATAAACTTTTTGCCAAGCTTGAAAAATGTGTTTTTCATGTCACTGAGGTCGAATTTTTGGGATTCATTCTGTCACCCAAAGGAGTCCACATGGACTCAAGAAACGTTGACGCTATCCTCAAATGGCCATCTCCTACTTCCGTGAAAGGCGTTCAAAGCATGCTTGGCTTTGCCAATTTTTACCGCAGATTTATTCCAGAGTTTTCACGAGTGGTACAACCCATCACCGCCCTCTTAAGAAAAAATAAACGCTTCGAATGGTCTGCAGAAGCAGAACAAGCCTTCTAAGAGCTAAAGGCTAAATTTACTTCGGCACCAATTCTGAAACACCCACGCCCGGACCTCCCTTACATCGTTGAAACCGACGCCTCCAGCTTAGCAATGGGAGCTGTCCTATCACAAAGAGATCCAGAGACTAACCAACTGCATCCTGTGGCATTCTGGTCTCGAAAGTTCTCAGCGCCAGAGATCAACTACACCATCACTGACAAAGAGCTTCTTGCGATTAAATCCGCCTTCAAGGCCTGTCGGCATTATCTCCTCGGGGCCAGACACACCGTCACAGTGATCACAGATCATCGAAATCTGCAGTATCTGAGAACCGCCAAGGCTCAATCCTCCAGACAGCTTCGCTGGGCTCTATTCTTTGCTGAATTTGACTTTGTGATCACATACCGCCCCGGCAACAAGAACGGCAAAGCGGATGCTCTTTCCCGAATTGGAATGAGAGATAACGTTGCCAATCCAGAACCTGTACCAATAATTCCTGAACAAAGGATTGTGGGTCTGATTACTTCACAATCCATCGAGGATATTGAAGAAAGAACTAAAGAACTTGTAACCTCACCAGACTTACAGAACTGGTTACAAAAAGGAAAAGATTTCACCGTAAGCAATGACTTGCCTTATTTCCGAGGACGATTGTTCCTACCACATGCCGATTTACAAAGACAGGTAATCTCCTGCTATCATGATTCATTAATTGAGGGTCACCCTGGCATTGCCAAAACCACAGAAAAGGTGAAGAGACACTTCTGGTGGCCTTCGTGGAGAAAAGACATAAAAGAATTCGTGATGTCCTGCGGTGTGTGCGCTCAAAACAAGGGTCAGAAGAAAAGGCCGGCTGGTCTTCTGCAACCATTAGACATTCCACCGTGTCCCTGGCATACCCTTTCCATGGACTTCATCACAGACTTACCCTCCTGTTCCGGGTACAACACCATTCTTGTTATTGTGGACTTGTTTTCTAAAATGGCCCACTTCATTCCACTAAAAGGTTTACCCTCAACTTCAGTCCTAGCCAGGGTATTTCTCGAAAACATCGTCCGGCTACACGGCTTCCCGTCGGTACTAATCTCAGATAGGGGAAGCCAGTTTGTTTCCCACTTTTGGCGTAGCTGTTGTCGATTAGCTCAAATCGATGTAAGGCTTTCGACCAGCCATCATCCCCAGACCGACGGGCAAACCGAGAGAACCAACCAGACTCTTGAGCAATATTTGCGGTGCATGCTACAACAGTCAGAGAGCAACTGGAAGGACATCCTTTGGATAGCTGAATATGCATACAACAATTCAGTTCATTCGGGAACCGGGAAAAGTCCCTTTTACATCTTGTATGGGATTCATCCTCGAACCTCCAACCTTGATCCACCTCAAGATCTTGGAACACCCGCTGTGGATCAGTTGCATACTGTTATTACCCAAGCGTTTAAGGAAGCCACTGCTCATCTACAACAAGCTAAAGAAAGGTACAAGAAAGGAGCAGACCAACACCGAAGCGATGCCCCTCAATACAAGGTCGGGGATCAAGTCTGGCTGTCCACCAAACATTTATCGCTTAAAGGGCCTTGCACCTTCAACCCCAAATACCTGGGACCATATCCAATTACGGCCATAATTAATCCGGTGGCCGTTAAATTGGAATTGCCAACCCATATGAGAATACATCCAGTATTTCACGTGTCTCTTTTGAAACCCATGCAACCTGGGACCAGATTGACCAGTCCTCCAGAGCCCATTCAAGTGAAAGGGGAGCCCGAATTTGAAGTAAAGGACATTCTGGACTCTAAAATCATCAAGTCGAAGCTATTCTACCTAATCGACTGGAAAGGCTACGGACCTCAGGAAAGATCATGGGAACCCTATGACCACGTTCAAGCTCCTCGTCTAGTCCGGAAATTTCACCGAACCTTTCCCGATAAACCAAAACCCCCAGGGAGGACAAGTTTGGGAGGGGCCTTGAGGGGGGGTACTGTCATGGGCACTACTCCCGAGGGGCCAGGACTGGCCCAGCACCCTCGGAAGCAGACCCGTCTTCGGACTCAGCAGACCCCTACAGGGGCCCTTTGGACCGTGTCCTGGCGCCAGGCTCATGAAAGGTTTCAGTCCCGGCGCCAGGCTCATATTGTAAAACAGTGTCATAATGCTTGGGTGGATTTACCTCAGGCAGACCATGCTGCATACTTACCCAGGACAATCCAGTCTGGCTGAAGTCTCCAACTATCTGGGCTAGGAGGAACTATTTCCTTCTGGAACTCTTTTCTTACCTGGGTGGGACCGGTGGAAGAATACACACTGGAAGCACTTCTCTGCTATTTAAACCACGCCCGATGGGTTTCATGTGCTTCGCGTTATTCTGCAGCAGCAGCAGGAGGCTCACCGAGTCGGCTCCTGCATTCCTGGTCGTGATACACCCTCAGCTTCCCGAGCAGCAACCTGTGGATGAGAAAGCACACAGGAACACAAACTTACCAGAATTCAGCCTCCAGAATCCAGTCTTCGAAACCTGCAAAACAAGAATCAAGGTTAGAAATCGTGCAACACGCTTGCAGCCGCGCTCGCTTACCTCATCCAATGGTGATCACGCCTAAGCTCACCGCGGCCTTCACTCCGGCTGCATCCAGCACCTGAAAGGGAAAAAGACATAGTTAGAGGTGCCCGAGCAGAAGCGGTCGCAACGCCGTTATACTTACGAGCCTCCGCACGTGCAGCAGCAGCGGCATCGCCCACAGTCTTCCAGCACCTGAAAGGAAGGAAAGACATTGTTAAAGGTGCCCATTTCGGAAAACGGCCACAGGTCAGTGGTACTTACGTGCCTCCGCACGTGCAGCAGCGGCATCGCCCACAGCCTTCCAGCACCTGAAAGGAAGGAAAGACATTGTTAAAGGTGCCCATTTCGGAAAACGGCCACAGGTCAGTGGTACTTGCGTGCCTCCGCACGTGCAGCAGCGGCGGCATCACCCACAGCCTTCCAGCACCTAAAAGGAAGGAAAGACATTGTTAAAGGTGCCCATTTTGGAAAAAACCACAGTTCCGTTATTCATACGTGCCTCTGCACGTGCAGCAGCGACAGCATCGTCCAACAGCGTCTCTGCACCTAAAAGACTATACAAAAGGACTCTAAGCATACACACTGAACTCAATCAAGGTAACGTAACTGGATTCCATGCGCCCCTGCACCAGAAGCAGGATGGAGAGCTCAGCTTTACCAAGCCTAAGGTAAGAGCTCGCTGAGACTAGTTGAGAGCCTAGAAGTGGGAGAAGCAGAAGACTGGGGGGGAACCTTATCCCAACACTTAGGTATTTACCCCTTTTCTTCCACCTACAAAAACCTTACCTCACAAGCCAGGCAGTTCATATTCGGAGGTCCCGTCCAGAGTGCATTCCGAGCCCGGTGCCGCAGTCCAGTCTGGGTCAGCGCCTCCGTAGGAACCAGGTGAGCGTTACAGATGCCCTGGGGGGACGTAGGGCCACATGGGAGCAATCAATGGCACCTAGGAATTTGGGGAATTGTGCCACCCCGTAGAAATCCTGGACGACAGCCTGCCTTTCTGCAGGTGTTCTGGGCAGGTATATGTGCCTGCGCACTGATGGGCGTGCAGTCATAATGGCCAAGACCTGGTGTAGGCAGCGTGACTGTGTGGCCTGTGACACCACCCCACTATGGCACTTGTCCGCTGAAATGATCAGGTGCCCAAAAAGTGCAGTACATTGAGGGCCACCTCCAGGGGGCTGAGTGCTTGGGAGCAGAGGGTGGGTGATGTGAGGTCATCCTCCCACTCACTGACCAGGTCGAGTATTATGTGAGGTGGAAACCTGTACCTCCCATACACCTGGTCATCAGGCATGCCAAAAAGGCTGGTTCTGGGTGTGAAATTTCTGGGCCCGACTATCCTCCTCCTCCTGCTCCTGCGGTATCCCACGACCACTGCTGCTAGGAACGGTATGTTCATCCTGGCGTCTGAGCTTGCTTGTTATTTGCGCGCACTTTTATGCTGCGTGGGTCCACGTACACCTGCTAACTGCTGGCGTACATGTTTCCGGATTAGCGCGTCTTTTTTGGCACGTGCGTGTGGGAGTTCTGCACATTTGCCTCCTGTACTTCCCCGCCCACCCCAGATTTACACGTACCCCACTCGCACAGGCCCAATCACGTGTAAAACTTCACGTGAGTCCAACTTCCCGCGAGCCCAACTTCCCGCGAGCCCCTGAAGTACACGTACCCCGCTCGCCCAGGCACAATCGCGTGTGAAACTTCCCGCGCACCCACTTAATACACGCTATTGTTGACACAGCGGGTGTCCGTGTTTGTCGCCTACCCGTTTGCACGTAATTTGTCCTGGAGGGCCACAGTATGGGAAATTCATCAGAGCTGTATATACGTGCTTTTTGATAGCGCACATTTTATTTAATGCGCAGGGACGCTACCGCCTGCCTCCGTGTGGCGGACATGTGTTGATGTACATAGTTGACTTTTGGTTTGTGTCATGGAATCGCCATTTTACTGCTCGGGGACATGAGTGGGGGCCTGCTGGCAGGTGCCCCTGACTGCTGGGGCGCGGGGGTGCTGGGGGACATGAGTGGGACATGAGTGGGGGCCTGCTGGCAGGTGCCCCCGACTGCTGGAGGGTGGGGTGCAGGGGGACATGAGTGGGGGCCTGCTGGCAGGTGCCCTGCACTGTTGGGGGTAGGGGTGCAGGGGGACATGAGTGGGACATGAGTGGGGGCCTGCTGGCAGGTGCCCCTGACTGCTGGGGGTGGGGGTGCAAGGGGACATGAGTGAGGGCCTGCTGCCAGGCACTATATTTGCACTATAGCTCATGGATGAGTCTACTATTTAAGATAGATTGTGTATCCTTACAAAGAAGACTAATCTGAATGCTTTTTTAAATGTTAGCATAGGTGAGGTCTGCAGACACATCTTTTGAGTTAGTTCTCTGTATTGGAAATGTTGCCAGAGATTTACATTTCCTATGGTGCCAAGTGTGTTACAGCGCAGTTTGTGTCCTAAGGTTTTAAAAATAGGTTCATGTTTCACTGGTGTTAATTGTAGGAGATCTCCGAAAACAATAATGTGTTTTCCTCCAAAGAGTTCTTCGAAGTTCATTTTAAGGACCTCTTGCAATCTGAAGTGAATCAAATCCAACACTAGGTTGGAGATCATGCTCACTTCATCTATTAGGAGCATTTTCATGTATTTCAGAATCCTGTGTAGGTCCAATGCAGCTTCTGTTGAAAGTTTGTAGTACTATCATTTGTTTTTGTGTTCTACTGGAAGAAGAAGCAGTCGGTGTAAAGTAACACCATCTATGTTGTAGGCAGCTAAACCTGTGGGGGCTGTTACAACAGCTGAAAGCTTGTTGTTTGTTAAATTTTGGGGGAACTTGCTGCTGATTTTTATTAAGAATGTTTTGCCTGAACCAGCTTACCACTTGCATACAGGAGTACAGGTTTATAATTTTGACAGCTACACGTTTTAGTTTCGTGCTGTTCACCATGTTCAATTTCTTTAGTTACTTCCAGGAAAATGCTACGTTGCTCATCATTGAGTGGTGATTTCAGCACAGCAAAGTTTTCTTCAGATTCCTCATATTGACACACGAGGCTTGCGCTGACGGAATGAAGGGGGCTGGTACAGGACCGGCCCCCTTCATTCCATCAGGGCTGATTACAAGCTTCCCATTGCGGGACCCGGATCGGACGCCTTGTAAAACCAGGCGTCCTTTCTGGGTCCCGCGAGGGGAAGAGGGGGGGTAACAACGGGACACTTATAATGTGCCCGTTGTTACCTCCTTCCCCATTTCCAATGAGCCCTATTGGGGCTCAATGGGAATGGGGAATGGTTCCTGCAAGGAGGACTTACTGGGTCCTCCTATGTCAGAATAACCCGCTAAATCCCCATTGCAGGAACCTGGAAAAGGAGCCCGGTTGCTCCATGGCTGCCTCCAAACCCGTAATGAGGCCCATGGCGTTTTCTACTTCAGTCATGGCTAATTCTGCTTCATTTACTATGAGTGGCTCTCCAAGTGGTTTTTGGCTTCCTGTAACAGAAGGTTGACTGCCCTCAGGAGTGTCGTCATTTAGTTGTGCTTGAGCTTCTTCCTCTTGTTGGCGTTCACTGTCCAACATGTTTTTGTACTGCTTGAAATGGATATTTGTTATACTGCTTTCATTTGCATTGAAAGCCTCTTCATAGGATTCATGGTTGCCTAATAAATCTTCTTCTTTTCTCCATGGTTTAAAAAGTTGGAGTAGGAACATGTAGTAAAGTTCTCTATGTTGAGGAGTTTTAAATGAAAGCTTTGTATGATTAATCAGGCTGGGTTTGGTAAGTTTAACGAGGCTGCCTTCACAGGTTTCGACTGTGTATTTTATCTGCTTTAATATTATTCTTGTATGAGAAATGTTGGGCTATTTGGTATAGGCACATGTTTTCCAAAGCAGTACTCCTGTTTGGGTACTATGTGTCCAATCAATTGTTTTTCAAAATGTCCTGGCTGTTGGGATTGTTTTTGGCTATTGTTTCTATGTCTTGGGATGATTTGAGCACTCTTTTTCTAGATGCAGCAAAACCAAGGCTTAGCCAGACTATTTTTTCAGATTTCTCATATAAGGCTGTGCCAGTTAACGGTCTGCAGCTTTGTAGCAACCACATTATCTATGAGAGAGCATTTTCATGCCAAAGATGTATAATGTTTGTGACAGTGTTTTGTTCGGTGATATGTCATCCCAGAGGTCTTTCAGCTCTGTTTTCTCAGCTTTGGTTAGGCAGGCTGTGATATATCGTGCAACAGCAGTGGAATTGTCTGCAATGTACTGTATATCTATGTTTGCATATCGCAACAGGGCAATTATTGCATTGTAATCATTGATGTACTTTGAAGCTTTGCTTCTTTTAATGCAGTTTGTATTCTTAGGCGATTTGCCTTTCACACTGTGTCTAACAGAGGACATGAAGCAGTTTACTTGTCCTTTTTCTGAAACTGGTCTAGGGAAACCAAAGCGGCATTTTGTGTAGTATTTGCCTTTGTTTTTATATCTGCGTCGACAATATTTGCCACATTTATGTCTTTGAAACCGCACAAATTTATGTATGTAGCCCACTATGTGTGCTTTCTGAAGGGATGTCGCAAGTTACATATTTGTGAATGAACTGCAAAACAACGGCATCACTGTGCTGACCAAATTTAGGAGCATCTTTTATCCACAAAAGCATACGTATGTTTGGTGCTCCTCTGGATTGATATTCTTTTCACTAAAAGAAGTGTTGCACTTCTCCGAGGGGAGGAATTGCTTTATTACAAATGAAGGGCAGCATGGCAATAAAGCGATGGTGGAAGTACCTTGACACATTTACAGGGTCAAGTGAGCAGAGTTCTCCTGGTGTTTCTATGTCTATCCCTGCTTGGTTTTCATTTGCTATGCAAAGGAAGTCATGCAAGTCCTCCAGTGCATACTCTGCATAACTTAAAGTGACAAACAATGTGGGTGGGCGAAGGTTGTGTGGCATACACCATACATCAGCGTGACTTCGGAACCAGTATTCTTTTGTACCATGCATTTTTGTCAAGAGATTTGTGATCCGTGACTGCAAAATTTCATCTTTGTCTTTTATCTTTTGAAGTTGTTGGGTAGCAGTCATGTTTATGAATTGGACCCTGTTTTCAATGTGTGTGACACTCAGTAACATAGAGTTTGATAGTTCACTTTCAAACAGGAGGTGGAATATGTATTCAACGTTTTGTCTGAATCTGGGGTCTTTAGAATACATTCGCAAAGAGCGGTATTCAGATGCTATTATTTGTGTGCATCTTTCATCATACCTTCCCCCTTTTCCAGTAGGAAAGAGCACAGGAAAGGCTTGTGCTTCTACACTTTTTTCCCATATGCTGATTGGAGATCCTTTGGCTTGCCGCATTTGATATGTTTCTAGTGCATTGTCTATGCTGTCTTTGGAGTGCAGTGGGTGAATTGTATACTTGTCTAAAATATTGGATACTGTAATAAGATCTACAAGTTCAAATTGTCCATTTGATGAGGAATGATTAATTATTTCGGTGATTTCCCTCAGGTTTTTTTCAATGTTTATTTCTTTGCAGTATTCATTGTCCCCTTTAAGATATTGTTGGGCTTCTCTAACTTTGTTTAAGTCTATTAGTTGTTGCCACTTTTTTTTTCTTTTGTTGGTACACCATTCTCTAGGATAATCAAAGATTGATCTATTGGCCGTTGCACTCCCAGAGTGTCTACATTTACTTTAAGATCTAATAGCAAATAAACTACTTTGCCACAAATGCCTTTTAGTAATTCAGAAGGAGGCAACTTGGCTGTTTTAGGTTGATGGCGTATTATAGCTTAAAATGGGTGTACCGTTTGGATTATAATGCTCTCATATAAATTAAGCTGTTGGAGTGGTTTTGGAAGTGGGAATATTTCTGAGTTGTTAGTGAGAGCCCGTGAAGGCATTTGTTTATTATCAAGCTTTGTAGTGCAGCATGTGCAAAGTATTGAGGGGTTGGTCATTTCATATTTGTTTTCTGCTATAAAGGTGGAGAGCTAATTGGAACCATTGGGATTCCTCATTGTCTTCTATTTTGTATGTTATATCTACAGTTTTGGTGCTCTTTGTATAAAAAGTTCTACGACAACAAACACATACGTGGTTTGGTACTTCAGCAAATGTGCTTTTAACTTTGCTATTTCATTTTGTTTGAGTGTATTAGAAGGTTGGCATCTGTGAGGTTGTTGCTACTCTTCTCTAAAGTATTTGCTTTGGACGTGGTCCATTTCTTCAAGGAGTTATTTGGCTGTGCCATGTAGGTGAATGTGATTTAAAAGCTCCAGTTCTAAATCAGGACTTTTTGCATAGTAAAGTCTCTGGACAAGATTCTGTACAGTGGAATGGAGTGTCGCTGACATTTTGATGTGGTGGAAGGTGCTTCTGCAAGCAGGCCGGAAATGCAGGCTAATGAATGTCCTTGCAGTTCTGTGTATTTGCACACTGTTCACAAGTCCATGGTTTGTAAAGTTTTCATTCTCATTTTCTCTTTCGCTTTTACATAGTGATTGAGGAATTGCCATAAGGATTTGAAGGATTGTTTTTGTACATTACACATTGAGGTGCAGGGCCATTTGTAGACGGACGCATTGGTTCGGTGGAATGGAGAGTTGATAGTAAGTTTGTTGGGGACATTCTTTCAATGACGGTTTCTTCTGCCATAATGGTCTTGTCTACCATTTCATACCCTCAGCCACTTCTATGTATTGCAATTGGGTTTGTCTGCTCTTGTTTGTATGCCTCTTCATTGGAATATGGCTCTGTGCTGATTGTGTGAATCGAGTCAACTTCACAGACGTTTTCAAAAGGTATCTATGTTGATATTGCGCATGTTGCAAAGTACTTTTTGTAGTTTACTGATCAATTTTGTCAGTGGTTTCATTCTGTTTAAAATTAATATAAACAATTTTCTTTTGAGGAGCATTGCACTGTCAATGAGAGCTTCCAGGATTAGTTTTCTGTAAGTTTTAAGGGTTGAGCGTGATCTCTGTGCTGTTTTTATAAGACTCTGAAGCACTCTACGGTGAAAAATATTTTGTAAAATAAATGTTTTGGAATGCTTAACTATGGCTACGTTAACATTGGTAGATGCAGTGCTAGCGCTACTGGTAGTTGTTTTCTTCTTAATACATTTCTTTTTATTTTTACATTTTGGAAGAGGGGCATACTTTTTTTGCTGCTAGCTGATTCAGTGTTGTTCAGTAACTGTTTTAGCTGTTTTGTTTGAACAATTCCTACAAACTCTGCTAGAGGTGGGTGATTATTTTACATGCTTTTAGTTTTATCTGCTCTATTTTTGCATTTTCTATGGAGTGGCTTTTGGTAGGGATTCTCTTCTGTCTGCTGGAGACAAAAGGAAGGTGTGGGTTTCAAAGTTGTGCAATATATTTGTGTGCACTGTGCTTGAGTGTCTGAATATCAGGGTAGGCAAACAGAGGGGTGTGTGATTGTTCAATGGGCTGTTACTTCTGGTTGGGATGGTTGAACTATTAGCTGTGTATGTTGATTTGTGAAAGGTTTGCTTCAGTGTGTATGGCAGTGTACTGTGCATTAATAAGTAAGGACATTACGATGTGTTCACAATACTAGTGGGTGTTACGATACTGGTGTTCAGATGAGAATACAAAGAGTGTACCTGCTGAGGTGCAATGAGTAAGAGTGAAGCAAATGCTGTTGGATTGGATAGAATTTTGTAGGCTACTATACAACAAAACTGCACTGTATAAGTAACAGGAAGACTACTACTACAGTACTACACTTACTTTGTTGGTTGTGAAGAGTAGGTTTTTTCTGGGTTTGATCTTCCAGTAAAGAAGTTTCTGTCTTTCAGGAGGCTGTTCTTCACTGCAATTGCGAATGAAGGAAATTAGTGGGTATGTGTGTTAATGGCACCATAATTGTACTAGGAGAACACATTATTTTTTTTGTTTTATTTCACTGTAGGAGGACTTGTTTGGAAGAAGAGTTAGTAAAATTGCACATGATTTATGAATACAGTTGTAACACTGCTGTTGGTGCAGATAGGTTGCCACTAGATTCCTAATACTTGTTTGGCAGCAAGCTCCCCAGTGTCTCTATGATATTACAGGGGATGTTGGCCTGGAAAGTCAGGTGTGGGAAAATGTAGTCTGTATGTGTGTGCAATTGTACAGCACCGTATAGGAATGGGGACTTGGGAGCATTAGCATCGTTGTTGTGGGGGCCGGTGATGCTTTGATAAGTATGCCCTATGGGGCTGCAGTTTTCCAAATGTGGGAGTTGTTGTTGCACTATTTGTATTGGAAATGGAGTAGTGCTCGTCCTAATAGGCTATGAAAAAGGCAGAAGCCCAGAAAGATGTACACATTAGAAAGAAGAATGTTAGTGTGTGCAATTTTATTAACTTTCCCACACATAGATGCTTGCTACATGAGTGCCATTGCAGTATGTTGCAGACATCCCTTCCTATTCCTTTCATTTACTTATTAAAATGTACACTGTTGCAGATGAAGACATGCATGTATTTGGTTTCCTTCAAATGGTGCTGAAATTAGTAGGTGTAAGCGCAGTGCATTTTATTAATTTTGCAATCTATGTACTTGCCATGCTTTGGTAACATATATGCACTTTTCTTTTTGTGTGTGCATTGTGGGCATCTTACTGCAGGTGTGTTAGTGGGAGAAGTGGTTGTAAAAGTGACGGAAAGGAAAGAAGAAAATAACAGTTTGCACATTATAATGGGTGATATGGGCAAGCATGCATGTTGTGGTGATATATATTGAAGTTTCACATAGGATCTGGCACTTGAACATGCTGTGTGAATGTTCCCAATGTGTTTTTCTTTTCTTTTGCAAAAAAAAAAAATCACAGCGAGTGCTGCTAAAATTTTAATATGTGGTTTAAAACTGTTATGCAAGTGTTCATTAAAAGAAAAATTTCAAAGCACACAGCATTATAAGTAACTGCCACTTGATGTCAGGAGATGGGGCAAATGAGAGTATGATTATTGAGTAGGTTATGCAGGGTAAGTGGCAGGTGCTCTGTTCACATGCATTTGTAAAAAAGTTGCAAATGTATTCTACTAAATATATGCATACCTGTAGTTTGTGTTGATGGATGCAGATGTGGAAGAATCGGGAAGCAGAAATATTGAAGAGTTTTACAGTAGTTTTTGATGGAGGTGCTCTGGAATAACATGAGACTTGTACTCTCAATGTTGAACAGTACATCTGAAGTGTTGAACTGTGATGACAGAGTTAGATGTAGAGTTCTTGAATGTGATTGGTGGATGGGTGTGTGACTGCTTAACAGTAGCCAATGAGGGAGTGCTGCAAAGAGTGAAGTGGAAAGGGAAGAAAGGCTCCCACCTGTGTTACAAGGTCCGCATACACAGGGCATGCCACATCCAAGTCTTTTCAGCATGCCTGGCATGGAAATGGGACTGTGGGGATTAGCCAATCAGGTCTTCAGGTTGTGCTGTATAGGAAGAGAGGGTAATGCATTTTTCCATTGCTGTGCGCAGTGAAGATGGCAGAGATGCAGAATGTCAATGTGTTGATGGTGGGAGATTCCTTTATAAGTGATCTGCAGAGGTAAGCAGAGGGAAGAGGCCTTTCTGCCAATCTTGGATTTCAAGAAGTGGAGGCTTTGCGGTACAGTGTGCCTGGAAAGTAGTGTAGGAACATATGAGAAGGGTAAGGTCTACAAAAATAGTACCTTTTCAATGTTTACTTCCTGCCTGTCAGTGAAGAAAATAACCTGCCCTACATATGTCTCTGAACAAAAAAAGAGTGAGCCAGACATGTGATGTCATCAGTGATGTCATCTTTGATGGCATGGGTGTTAGTCTTAGCAGTGCACAGTGGTGGCATGAGTTATGGTTGCTTAGCTTACCATAACTGGGAATTTTCTGGGGTTTTTCGGTTTTACTTGTAAGCATAGTGTGGATAGGTTGTTAGTGCAAAGTAGCTGTAACGTTCCTGTAACAAATGTTTTTGCACTGAAGTTGCTAGGTTGTTCTTAGGGCAACTGAAGCATAACGTCCCTTCACCAACGTGATTTCACTGAAGTTGATAGGTTTTTAGTAGGCCACTGTAATCAGACCCTTCCTTTAGCATAGTTTTTTCAGTAAAGGAGATATGTTTGTAGTAGTGCAACTTAACCATAACGTCCCTTTAACAATGTTTTTTGTTAGTGAATTTCATAGGTTTTTAGTAGGGCATTGTAACTGGAATGTTGCTTTAGCATAGTGTTTTTTGTAAAATGATAGCTGTTTGGTACAGCAACGGAACCATAACGTCCCGTTAACAATGATTTGTCAATGATTCCTTGGCTGCCCTCATGATGAAGATGTGGAAAAGCCAAATTATCTGGTGTATGCATCCATTTGTGCTACCCCTTCCTTTTCCTAATAGTGTTGGTGTATCTTAGCAATTACAGATGTGCATGGTAAGTGTTGGTGAGTGTTTGAGTGGTTTCTCCTTTTGTGTTAACATTGCATGGGGAATCTGTGCCGCATAGTACTGGCTGAGTTGACTGCAGTTGAGCAATATGGACGTTTCCTAGGGAGACTGCACCTGGCCGGCATATGTGCAATCAAACTGCAAGTATCCGTAGCACTCCATTAGTTGCCGCATGTCCGCATCTTCGAATGCACTTTTAAATAGTTGTGGGAGCGCACGTGTATCCGTTGCACAGCTATACCCATGCGTAGGGCATCCTCTGTGTGCTGGTAACACCGCCCCTGTCACCAGCCCCTATGGATTTATACGGTAGGCTACCGCATTTCAAGTACTCCTGCCGACTATGTTGGTGTCTCCGCAAACCTACCAATGTATTGCTGCAGCACGCCTGGCTGTATGAGGCCCACTGGTAAACAAGGAACAGCAACCTGCAGTGTAACTTGGGTGTGTTAAATGTTGCATTCATTTGATTGATGTGCTGCTTGCCTTTCCATGACCCGTGAAACAGACACACCGTCTCTGCACTGAGCACTGTGACGGAAAGTGTCAAGAGGTCGCCTGCGGGTCGTAAAGTTGAAGAAAACATGTAACTGCAGGTGGGACAGTTCATAGTGAGTCTGCAAAGTGTCAAAGCTGGTGCGGCTTGGTAATGCCATACTAGTGCATATAAAGGCAAGTAAGCAAACAGCAGAATGTTCAGAGCACAAACAATGTCAGTGGTGGTTGGAAAAGTACTGTAGCCGCATGGGTCGTGCTGAATAATTGTCTTCCTGCTGCAAGTAATGAAGCTGTGTTTCACGTTGTTGTAAATATTCTTGTATTCTAGAATGTATGCATCTCTGTGAATGCTACTCCTACGGCTAATGGCGTAGCATGAAGTATTTCTATTGCATGTGATTACAACTGAAATGGAAGCACAAGGGACCAGTGGGCAGTCTACCATCCGTCCAACAATGCAGTAGGGTAATTTCATGTGGAGCATTTTTGACATCTGCTGCGGCCAACAACAGGGGCACTCCTGTAGGGCAGCAGAACTCTAAAACATCCTTGCAGACCATATGCCGCGCTACAGACCCTTACCCGGTAAAGGGAATTGTATTGTGCATGTACTGCAAAGCGCTATTCCACAGAAGGAAGGTACTTGGAAGTGGGTGGGAAGGGTCCGTCCGGGAGCATGACAATGACTGGCGCCTATGTAGGTGAGGGTCACCCAATATTTCCATCTCTCGGCACTTCCCCTATGGTATCCATGCAGGTGCTGCCCCTTTCGTACCAGGCCTTTCCTGCCGTTCCTTCTGTGGCATGTGTTAGAAGACCAAAATAAATGGAAATTAACTGGGAAAGGAAAAAAGGGACATGAAGAAAGCTCTTTTCAGAGATGAACAATGGAATTGCCAATGAACGTATGTGGGCGGGAGGCGTGGCAGTGTGCAAAACACTGCATTAGAATCGGGTGGTATGGGGTTCGCTGTAGAAAGAGGTTTCTTTACGTGTTGCAGAGCGTTTTGAAGAATTTCTGTGCGCAACACTTACTACAAAAATTCTTCCACTACTTTCAAGAAGGGCACCAAGGCAATTTGCATGGGGTGTGCAGAAATCGGGATGGCAGCAATAGTAAGATGAACGTTATTGGTGGGGAAAACTGTTTGTGCTGTGACACGTTATATTCCTATGTGTGAAGTACGCCATTGGCACATGTCGCAGAAAGGCACAAATAGACTTCTTTGCAATATACAGCGCTTTCTCCATTTGCAGACCAAATAAAAAATAAAGCAGCCACATCGGTGTCCGAGGAATTCGATAGAAAGTTATGCAGGATATTGGAAACAGACGCATGATCTGAGCAAGTGCCTCCTTCATCGCAAACGGCAGTGAAACTCGTGTAACTTTCAGTGCAATTTTCCCTCTACGATGAATAACAATGTCGGCATGATTGCGCGTCACCAAAGTGTCACACAGACAAACCAAAATCAGTCACTTCATTGTAGGTACTCCATAGCACTACATATTGACATGATAGAATCCAAAATGAGCAGCCACTGCACAGTATTTTCCATTCACTTTCAATCAATGTATTTCGAAATCCCCCAACACCTGCATGCTGTGGATCGTGAAACACACAGCCATAACTGCACCCTCTGCATTTCTGTTGACAAATACACTGTGTACCACAGTCTGTGCATACACACCACACCCAGAAACCTTATTTACCAATCCCGTAGCCTCTAAAGGCCCATTTCTATGGCCGTCAAGTGCAAAAGGGGCATATTTAACATGTGGCACCCTGCAACTATCGCAATGTCTGCAGGCTTTTCATGCTCTGCCTCTCGGGAGTGTGGGGAATAACTTTCAACCAGGGTAAGGGACGCGTTAGTTGTGGCAGCTCTGAAAAGAGACTTTTTTTTTTAAAGGTGCTTCCGCAGAAACACCTTTTTTTTGTTTTTTATAAGTATTTTTGTGTTTTGTTCGTCAGCTCACATTCTTACAATAGGGTCTTCAGTGCAGCCTGTAGATTGTGAAACAAAATGTCATTGCAAATGTCATTGCCACTGGTCGACAAAGACATGCCATTTTCTTTGAAAAGGTTTATATATCGAGAACTAATGTTCTCATTCTCACAGGAGAACATCCCAGCAGCACTCAAGAAGTCACACATGCCTGTGTTGAGACGCCTTCTGACCTCTGGTTGGTGACAACAGTCATTGGAATAGTCCCATACTATTCTTGGTGGTATACATGAGAAAAGCACCTTGGCAGTTCACCTTCTTGAGTTGACGGTACACATGGGAACAAGCCATGGAACCCAAATGGAACACTCCATAGTGCACAACCACACCATGTACGCTAGCTAAAGTGGCCACTTGTCGAACTGCAAGCACAGCGCCAAAACTGCACACATCGCCACAGCACCACAAAGCCTCCACTCCCTTGTAATCGAAACGGCCATGAAAGACCTTTTTGACGGCATACTGGAACAGATCTTCCACAAACGCATCACCGACTATCAAGACAGTGTGTCTCACCATCTCTGCCTGCCACCCTCACTACACAGAGTAAAGAAAAAATATATTGCCGCCTTTTCATGTGATGCACACCCTGAGAACCTGATTGGACAATCCCCACAGTCCAATTTCTATTGGCCAGCATGGTGTGAAGCGCAGAATGGCACACGTGTGCTTCCCCAAGAACCACGAGGCCCGCGCCCCAGTACAACAGGAGGAGACCTTCTTCTTATTGCCACCCTTTCCTGTGATGCACAGCCTGAGCACCTGAGTGGACAATCCCCACAGTACCATTTCCATTGGCCAGCATGGCACAGATTGTCGAATGTTCCCTTCCCCATGTACCGTGAAGGCCGCGCCCCAGTAAAGCAGGAGGAGTCCTTCCTATTGCCGCCCTTTTCTGTGATGCACACCCTGAGCACCTGATCGGACAATCCCCACAGTCCCTTTTCCATGGCTGCCATCCTCAAAATCCCCATATGTGGCTTTCGTGCTGCGTGTGAGTGTGGGGGATTAACTTGCAACCATGGTAGGGGGAGTTTGTTGTAAGGGGTGGCTAAGAAAAGAGTATTTTTTTTAAAGATGCTTGTAGAGAAACACGTTTTGTTCAGTTTGTATTTGATTTTGTGTTTTCTTGTGCTCACATTGTTACAGTAAACTCTTCAATGCAGCTTCTAGACAGGCAAACAAAACAGCATTATCAATGGGGAACAACAAAATGCCATTTGCTTGGAAAAACTAAGCATATCCACAACTAATGAGGTCATTGTTGCAGAAGAACATCCCACCAGAGGACAAAAAATATACATGCTTATGTTGATGAGACACCTTCCTGCCTCTGGCTCGGAACAACTTCCAGGAGCACTGTCCCATTCTCTTGGTGGTGTTTTGGATGAGAAAAGCACATTGGCAGTGGGGTAAAACCTCTTCACTAGATTTAGCAACCTCTTCAGTTGACGGAACAAACCTAAACAAGACACGTAACCCATATTCATGCCGCCATAGTGGATTACGATGACATCCGCAGTAGCAAAAGTGGCCAGGTCTTTGCAAAGTGCATGCATGTCGGTGAAACTGCACTCGTACACAGCGTTCCACAATGCGTCCACTCCTTCCAAACCGAAATTGCCATCAAAGTGTCTTTCCAGGGCATACTTGTGAATATCTATCACAAAGGCATCACACACAGTCAAGACAATGTGTTTCGCCCATGTCAGCCAGCCGCACTACACAGAGTAATGTACGACAGTATGACCACCCCTTCCTATGAACCACACCCACAGTACCTGATTGGATAATCCCCAAACTCCCATGTCCATTGGCCAAAATGGTGAGAAGCGCACATTGTGTCACGTGCTTCGCAAAGTACCGTGAGGGCCACAATCCAGTAAAGCAGGAGCAGGCCTTCTTCCTTTGCCACTATCTTTTGTTCACCACTCCCTCATTGGGTACTGGTAAATAGGCACACACGATTCCACCAATGCCATCCAAGACGTTAGCATCTACCACTGTCAGTTCTGCACAACACTTCATAGGTAAAGTCACAAAATCTGCCCGCAAGTGTCCTGTTACTCGAAAGCACGTGCAGTAGAAAGTTCAGTAAAAGATTGCAATATTTGTGCATCCACATGAGCACCCAGCACCATAAAGAGGAGGTATGAAAACGTTTTCTGCAGTAGGTTTACCACTGTGTTATAAGTGCCTCTTCACATGGTATCTGCCACTGAGCGTCCATTACGTTCTTTAAAAGCATACTGTCTTTTTTCCCCATCCCATATCATCAAGTGGCACTTCAGTGGTATGTGCTTGCAACGTTTTCATTTACCTATATCATACATTGTAATATCGAAACCGGAGCTCTCTACTTTCCTTCCGGCAACCTTACGAAATGTTTTCCCCGATAACACATCTCCTACTTAAATCGTGAAGTTAGACCACCAAAAGCAGCACTGCATGTATCTTACCAACCTAAAGCAAGTTTCCAAAAGGTCACTGTCTGCACAGTTGTGATTCTGGCTAGGCTGCAATATTGCAACAGACTCTTTTTAAATGTGCCCGCTTCTACTCTCCGCCCTCTGCAATGGATCCAGAAGAGGACTGCGCGACTTGGGATGGTATATCCTCTGCACTGAAATGTCTGCAATAGCTCCCAGTGGCTGTGAGGAATAAGGTGAAAACCCTCTGCATAATGCACAAGGCCGTCTGGGCCTTGGGACCTCAATAAAGTCAACTCTCACTATATATCTCTGTGCTCGTGCTAATCTCTCATCCGCCTCCAACTCCCTCAGGGTCAATCTCTTCTGCAAGCACCAATGTATGCATGTCAATGCACTTCTGGTGCTCTAAGAACAGTAAAATGTGTTCCACAACCATTCTGTGAAGTTGACCACCCTCTGAGAGATGCAGTCAAAACTGCATTGCTGCAGTTGGTGTGGTGAAGGCCTTGGCTTTTGGGTGCATGAGCTACAGCCTACAGCCTTTGGCCATGCACCAAATAGTCTAGGCCTTGGCCACACCCACTGTAAAATAATGCAGCTATCCACACACATACCACAGCCACTGGCACTCCTACCCAAGCTCTGCACCATCATACGGCTATGCATAGAAAGATTCACCTTTTACCAGAATCTACAACCTTAACACAGCCTCTGGCACCCCTACCCATTTTCATTCACATACGATGGTGTTACTGCCAACCCAACCAACCAAAGGTATTTGCATGTCAGCTGACCTCTGGTTCTCTATCAAGTGTACAATGTGCTCCACAACCATTCTGTTAAGGTTAGGAGTCTGTGACAGATGCAGTGTAAACTGCATTGCTGCGGAGGGGGGGGGGTTGAAGCAAGGCCTAGACTATTGGGTGCATGGCCTACGGCTTATGGCCTTTGGTATGCACCAAATAGTCTAGGCCTTGCCCACACCCACCGCAACATAATGCAGCCATGCATACCATCATGTGTTCACGTACCACACTGCACACACGTACGACAGCCAGCGCCACTGCTACCAAACCTCCACACCGTAATACAGCTATTCATGGAAACATAACACAGCCTCCGGCACCCATGCCCACTTTCATTCACATAGTACGTCTCCCAGCTCTCTATTCAGTCCAGAAAAGCAATAGGTCATAATGCAGTACAGAAGTCACCACTCCGCGCAATGGACACTACGCAATCCGATGCGATATGCAGTTTAGTCCATCTCCACTTTTCACTCCACTAACTGCAGCCATGGATTAAACACTGTAGGATGTGCTAAAGAGCACTGCACCCATGCAATCAACCATCTATGCAATGCTGATGTACCACACACAGAAGGGAACATTGTGAAACCTATTTCCAACCACGGCACATAGTTGTCGCTGCAAGGCCTCCATCCTTGCAACACACTGCTGCACACGGTAACTTATAATGTGCATGTCATGTGCAATGCACTCCCCTTCTGCAATTGAGCTCCCACTAGTCACCACAGAAATAGGTCTCCACACCAGCTATCGTGCTGTAACAAGGCCTGCCTGCATGCAGCACAAATGGGAGGCGGCTGTGCAGAGACCCGCGATTTGGCACTGTATGCAAGGACACTGCAGGCACATCAACATCTTCTTCCACCTAGTGACATATCTCAGATGATTCACTTCTCACTCCCCCACCCTTTCCATCCCTTCTTCTCACCACCACATGGCGTCATATACATCATATACGTTTTGCAATGCACTCCCAGTCTGCTATCAGGTACCACCAGGCAGCACGGTAAGAGGTCCCAACCCGAGCTATCGTGCCATAACAAAGGCTGCCTGCCTTCACTACACAAAGTTAGTGCCAGTGCAGGGACCGGTGAATTGGCGCAGTACGCACAGATACTGTAGGCACACCACTGTCTTCATCCACCTAATGATCACATATCTCTGATGAACCGCCTCTCTCTCCCCCACCCTTTCCATCCCCTCTTCCCACCACCACATGCCGTACATCATGTTTGTCAGTCCCTTTCAGCGGTGCACTGTCCTCAATACAGCATGGCAGCGTTTCCCAAAACCTTTGACGCACAGCGTGCTTCCCTCCAGCCAACGACCTGCCGCATTCAAAGTTCATCGACAGCACGGCGTGCTGCAAGCCAATGAGCCTGCTGTCTGCCGAGCGAAAAGGGCAATGTGTCCGCGGGGCGTAGCTAGATATCACTAATCTTTTGAGACGTACATTTCATTTATTTGCAACAAAAGTACTGGTCAGATTTCCACCAAACACACAAAAGCATGTGTTCTGACCCAAGCCCCCAGTCCTGCCGCAAATTTGGTACAAATCTGTCCAGCCATTCCGCCTGTGTGCAAAGTTTTTCCCCATTCAGTCTATGGAAAAAAATAAACTGCCATACTCGTAAAGAACCACTGAGAGTGAAACAGATTGCAGGATGGCACTGGTCCTATATGCCACTGACAACCTACTTTGCATGTATGTATTTAAGAAACAGTACGCATTTGCACGTGTTTGAATTCATCCGAAACTTTGCAATTGTGTTTAGTTTCAAATTTGCATTTCGACGGTAAACATATTTAGGGCCGCATCACGAGTTGGGCAGTAACGCCGGCGTTATTAGCGCCGGTGTTAATAGCCCTACCGCTGTTAAGATGGATTAATGAACTCTGTCCTGGAGAGGCAGAGGTTCAGAAGGCCAGCCTAGTGTCTTGGAACAGGGAAACCTCTGGACAAGCTAGACCAATAAGGGTAGCGATGGCGGCGGTCAAGACTAGGTCTCCAGAGGGGTGAGGGTGACTGAAAGCCCGCAATGAGCACACAAAGCAAGGACGCTTACAAATTACTCCAGACAGGTGTTATATTAAAAATATAGACACATTTATTACAAGGCTTTTGTAACATCGACCATAGTAAAGAATCACGGTCAAACTCCAATAAACCAACACATCACAAGCAATACAATATATATACCAGACCAAGGGGTCTAAAGAGTTAGAAGCACGAAATATGCAGTCCACCTAGATGGGGAGGAAAACAGGCAGTGCAAGTAATCGTTAGACCCAGTTCGACATCAGAGGCCACCTAACTAGAAGGAAGTCCGATCCCTACGAAGAGTGGAGCCTTGTGCTCAAAAGTACCTGCACACGCGGGTGCCAACGGGCAAAGGAGTCTCTCGTCAGGGAAATCAGGCAGTTCAGAGAGGTGAACAAAACGATGAAGAACAGTTCCCCGCTACTCAAGCGCTGCCTCCACTTGTGGGCAGAAGCAGGGCGCAAATGCGGAAAAGGGTTGCTGTTTATGACCGCGATGGAAAGCCACAGGCTCCTGCGGGAGGGCGACCGGTTAGGGTATTGACTACTCACCGGTCCCCGATGCAGGCAGACCCAGGCTTCTCCAGTTCTGTTTCGGTACTGGCAGGTTCAGATGCGATCAGCAGGAGGTCTCGACGCCGTGTATATTCTGCGACAGCAGGAGTCAGGGTCGAGGGTGTCCCAAATGCAGCGAACACGCACAGGTTTATTACCACAGCAGGGCAACTCGGCAACCGCAGGTATTCCGGTCCCAAAGCACACGTCTCACTTCAGACCTGGGAATGCCAAGTGTACGAATCGTGTGAGAGTGCCGAGGACACAGGATTAGCAGTAAGCCAGACGGCGGTGACAGAACAAGGTTCCTGTGTAGGCTGGTCAGTCCACTGGATGGCCCAGGGACGCTTCCGAAGGCTTACGTATAGGATTTAGTGAAAATGCCGAGAATAGTTGTTCCCACTATTCTAAAGGGTCGAAGCGCCAGTACAGGCCTTCTCGTTCGATCAGAGGCAGAGGGTCTCACAGGACGACAGCAGTGCAGGGTGCCAAACCTCCAGCGGGTCACGAGCGATTCCTCGACTCTTCTTAGTTGCAGGATACTTGGCTCCTTATCCTTCGTTCGTGAGAACTCAGGAGATCGACATGGTAGTGGTGTTTCCAGCCTCCTCTTATCCAGAGTACCCTTTGCGCCAAAACAGAGAGGACCCAATGGGAGATCTGCTCACAAAACACTCACACCATACGTGGACCTATCACGGACCACGGTGGTCCTAGGCATTCAAGACACACTAGACTCTCTGGCACCCAGGATGTTTATTGGGACCAGACATCCCAACCCACATCCTGGAGGCTCACAACAGGCCTGTAGAAGCCCGCAAAAGCATCTGTGTTTCGCGGGAAAGTACATGCCCAAATAAGGATGGCCCCGGGTCGGCTCGACCTGGGGAAGGTGAAGGGGCAAGACGGTCAGCAGACAGGACAAAGAACCTCGTGGTCTGGCCATTTTGGAAGCCAGGCCACCCATTTTGGCCAAACGTGAGAAGCGCAGTTCACAGGGCAAAATGGAGTTCAAAACACAAAGAAACGATCGCTGCCACCAGTCCCGTCGGTGACATACTTGCACAGTTCTTTATAAATCCATCGAGAGTTTCTAGGGCCTGTAGAAAGACTAGAGACCCAAGAGTGCAGTAACTTAGCTTACAGTGCCCTCTTGTGCCATGTTGCGCGAAAGCTGCAACATGAGAAAAGAACTACGGAAAACAACGTTTCCCGGTACTGACTGTTTTAAGGGCATGTCAGTTTCCCCGTAAGAATGGAGCGAAAGCCCAGAGGAGTGCGGCGGAAGGCTGCGCTTCTCTGGCAAAGTCTAGATCAGGGTGTAAAACAACAGCAAAAAAGTTTGGGGGTTGCCACATGGAAGGAAAATTACCTACAATATGAAATCTTTCCTAACACTCGCCCCTCCCAGATAAGGACAGGGGGAACTAATCCACCCCTGGATGAGTCTCTTGTTCAGGTCGGTTAAACATTCTGGACAACCCATCAGCATTGCTATGTTGGACACCTGGCCTATGCTCAATAGTGAAGTCAAAGCCTTGTAGACTTATGGACCACCTAAGCAACTTTGGATTCTCTCCCTTCATGTTCATCAGCCACTTTAAGGGCTTATGGTCAGTTTGCACAGTGAAGTGGGTCCCATAAAGGTAGCCCCTCAGCTTCCATAGGGCCCACACAACCGAGAAGCATTCTTTCTCTACTGTGGTCTATCTGAGCTCTCTGTCCTTAAGCTGGCGACTAATGAAACCAATAGGGTGTTCCTTACCCTTCTCATCTACTTGCGATAGTACAGCTCCTATCCCAGTGTCAGAGGCGTCTGTCTGCACAATAAAAGGTCTCTGATAATCAGGGGCCCTGAGGACAGGGGCCTGGCACAAGGAGTCTTTTAAGCCGTTGAAGGCCTTCTCACACTCGTCGGTCCAAGTTACCTTCTTGGGTTTCTTCGGAGTAGTGAGGGCAGTCAGAGGGGCAGCTATGGTGCCATAGTCTGCCATGAAGTTGCGGTAATACCCGGTGAGTCCTAAGAAGGCTCTCACTTGGGTCTGTGTAGTGGGGGTAGGCCAGTCTTGTACTGCTTTTACTTTACTGGGTGGAGGCTGTATCTTCCCTCCACCTACTTCATGTCCAAGGTAAACCACTGAGCCTTGTCTAATCTGGCATTTACTAGCCTTTATGGTCAAGTGTGCTTTCTGAAGAGCCTGTAGCACAATCCCGAGGCGTTTCACATGGTCTTCCCAGGTGCAGCTGAAAACTGCTATATCATCCAGATATGCAAGACAGAATTCCTTCAACCCATTCAACACATGATTCACAAGCCTCTGGAAAGTGGCAGGTGCATTCTTCAACCCGAACCGCATTACATTGAATTGGTAAAGACCGTCTGGAGTGGAGAACGCGGTCTTCTCCTTGGCATGTTCTGCTAAGGCTATTTGCCAATAGCCCGCAGTGAGGTCAAACGTGCTGAGGTACTTGGAGGCACCCAAGGTATCCACCAGCTCATCTGTTCGAGGCAAGGGGTGTGCATCTGTCTTGGTGACAGCATTCAGAGCCCTGTAATCCACGCAGAACCTAAGTTCAGAAGTGCCTGCTTTTGGAACCAAAACCACAGATCTGGACCAAGGACTACTAGAGGGTTCAATCACCCCAAGATCTAACATTTTGTTGACCTCTGTCTTAATGTAAGACCGTACTTTGTCTGACATCCTGTATCCTCTACTTTTGGTAGGTACGCTGTCTCCTGTGTCTATGTTATGTTTGCACCAAGGTGTCAAATCAGGGGACTGCGAAAACAGGGGCGAAAATTGCCTAAGCAAACTTTTCACCTCAGCCTGCTGATCAGAAGTCAGATGAGGGGCCACTCGGACACCCTCAAAAGGGGCTATCTGAAGGACCGCTTTGGAACAGGTCGGGGAGAGGTTCAGACTCCTCTTCCTCAACATCTGAAGCCAGTAGCAGTGCTGCGATTTCGACTCTTGGGACGAAAGCCTTCAGCCTATTTACGTGGAACAGTTTAGGAGCCTGTCCAGGCCTTCCAAGATCCACTTAATAGTTGACCTCACCCAGGGGCTCCACCACTGTGTAATGGCCTGACCATTTGTCCTGTAAAGCTCTAGGCCTTATGGGATTCATGATCAGGACTTGCTGACCAGGTGTAAAGTTGATGAGGGACGCTTTCTGGTCGTACCAATGTTTCACCAGCATTTGTCCTGCCTTCAACTTGTCACTAGCCAGACCCATCAGAAGTACCATCCATTTTCTGAGCCCTAACACATAGTCTACTACGTTGGTAGTAATAGGGGGAGTGGGCATCTCCCAGCCCTCCTTGACTATGGCTAAGGGTCCCCGCACAGGGTGGCCAAACAGAAGTTTGAAGGGGCTGAAGCCAACACCCTACTGTGGAACCTCTCGGTAGGCAAACAGTAAGCATGGTAAAAGAAGATCCCATTTTCTTCTTTGAGGTTCTTCCAGAGCCCCAATCATACTCTTTAACGTTCTGTTGAACCGTTCCACCAGACCATTGGTCTGGGGTGGTATGCGGAAGAGAACTTGTAGGTGACCCCACCTTCTTTCCACATAGCCTGCATATACTTTGACATAAAGTTGCTGCCTCTGTCAGACACAACTTCTTTAGGGAAGCCAACCCTAGTAAAGATGCCAAGTAACGCTTTTGCAACTGACTTGGCAGTTACAGTTTTCAATGGGATGGCCTCAGGATATCTGGTAGCATAGTCGACCAGCACCAGGATAAACCTATTGCCTGAGGATGTTTGCGGGTCAAGGGGACCAACAATGTCGATCCCTACCCTTTCGAATGGTATTCCCACAACTGGGAGTGGTACCAATGGAGCTTGGATTGTTGAGCCACTCTTACCAGATAACTGGCAGGAGGCACAACTCCTCCAGTGACTTTCTACTTGCACCCCCATCTTGTGCCAGTAGAAGTGCATGGATAACCTTTGCTTGGTCCTCTTAATACCAAGGTGACCAGCAATGGCCACTTCATGCGCCAGCTGCAGGAGGAAGGGTCTTACAGCAAGGGGAACCACCAACCTCCTATGGTCTCCTTCTGTAGACTCGGTGGGCTCACTATACAGGAGTCCACCTTCCCAATAAATTCGATGCTTCCCAGGAGGTTCACCCTCGAGCTGGGAGCAGGCCTGTCTCCTTAGGCCTTCCAGAGATGGACACTCACGTTGGCCTTTACTGAACTCTTCCCCGTCAGGACCACCTTCTACTAACAAGTCATTTAGTTCAGGATGGTCATTGGGGTCAAATACATCAGGTATCGCCGCCTCCTCGTCAGGTCCGGGCGATTGACCAACTTCCTCCACCGCAATGCTAGGTGAGTTCGGGGGAATATTTTCTTTCCCTCGTTTTGGTTTTCTTACTCCTTTAGCCTTGGGTTTCCCCTTTGGCTGGGGTAGTGCATTGGTCTTGGCCAATGCTGCCCGTGTTTGAGACCGTGTGCAGGGTCTGTCAGCAGTGTCTCCCATGAGCCCTAATGCTCTGAGATCGTTGTCCAACAAGACCTTTCCTGGGACGTTCCTCTGAATGCTCACTGGAATCCTGACTGCTGTACCATTGAGAGTAAGATTTACAGGTATTACTGGAAACACGCGAGGTGGGCCGTCAGCCAACTTAGTGGGCATCAGAGTAGCTCTGGCAACTTCCTCTGAGTCTACCAAGGTAGAATCCACTACAGTTCGACTGCACCTACTATCCCTAAGAGCAGGAGTATCGACTCCATTGGTCAGCACACTGTCTTTGAAGTAGTGCTTGGTGTTATCTGGAATCCTAGCATAAGCCTCCGTGACTTTAGGCTCCCAGGAACCCAGGGAAACTAAAACTACCTCAGCTTCTATTCCACTGGGGAAGGAGTCTGAGGAGAAGGATGCTCCTGTAATCTCTTCTTCCTTGTAGGAGGAGAAGGCCAGATTAGCGGAGTGGACCCCCAAAGGTTTAACCTTACACCGGGGATCCCCATTCACGTGGTTAGTTGCTCCACAAGCAAAACAAGATCCATTGGGTCAGTTTACATAGGGAGGCTTGCTATAACCAGAGTTCTGTTTCGGAGGCTGACCTCCACTACTCTGTGAGTTCTCTTGTGTCTTACCCTTATGTTTCTTTTTGTGGCCCTTTTGAGAAGAAGATTTATCAGGTTCTCCACACTCCTTATCTTTGGAATTTTTCCCTTCCTCCTGCTTACCAGGATGTGTTTTGTCCTTATGGGACACTCGATGCGACACCCATAAATCTGCTGCAATGGCAAGCTTCTTTGGATCTATCTCCTTAGAATCCGCCAAATGCTGCTTAAGCTCAGGGGAAGAAGATGCAAATATATGTTCCAGCATGACAAGACATATCATACCTTCAAAAGGTAGAAACCTTATAACCTTCAACCCAGCCAGTCAAGTTTTTTAAGGATTCGGTTACATAAGATACCTAAGTACCACCTTCTATTTTCTTATACTCTCGGAATCGTTTTAAATATTTGGCAGGAGTCTTGCCAAACTTTAAAATGAGAGTTTGCTTCAACTTTGCAAAATCTGCTCGCTCAGCCTTCGACATTTCCATAATGGCACTGCAGCCAGAATGGGGCAGTCTGCTAAGTAACCAGGCAATTTTATCAGCATTGTCAACTTGTTGAACTTCACATGCACACTCAAGTGTATTCAGCCAGTCCATAATGTCATTCTTCTCCTCATACACACTGAGCAGATCTTTTGGAAACCTTAGATGAGAGGAGGCCCCAGACCCATGTCCAGGACCCTTGGATCCATTTGTAACCTGAAGCTTGGCCAGTTCCAACTGGTGATCCCTGTCTTTCTGTTTTTCTGCCTGTTCGATTTTTAAACAGCAGTTCTTGCTTCTTGAATTCAAGTATGGCCTCCCCATCGGCACTGGCAGAGGAAACATTAGACATCTCATCCTCCCTGTCCTCATGGTTGCTGGAGAGCAGTGCCACCTCCTTCCGCACTGTCCTCAGAAGTTATAGCGCTAAGCTGCGCTTCTTGACACGCCATGATTCTTTGGATCATATTCAATTTGGTGCCTTGAGAAGAGACACCTCTTTCAGCACACATCTTTTTCAATGTTTCAGATTTAGAAGCATTTAAAGTTAACAAGGTACTTGTTTCCATACTGTTAGATAGGACTATGGCCTTTTAAAAGTTATACTATGACAATTCACTACGTGTCCTGGTAGGAAGAAATTGAAATGCCTTTGCTCGTGCGCAACACTGGATACCTTCAGTCGTATCCCACCGCTGTACACCAATTTGTTAAGATGGATTTCTGAACTCTGTCCTGGAGGGGCAGAGGTTCAGAAGGCCAGCCTAGTTTCTTGGAACAGGGTAACCTCTGGACAAGCCAGACCAATCAGGGTTGCGATGGAGGCAGTCAAGACTAGGTCTCAAAAGGGGTGAGGGCGACTGAAAGCCTGCAATGAGCACACAAAGCAAGGACGCTTACAAATTACTCCAGACAGGTGTTATATTAAAAATATAGACACATTTATTACAAGGCCTTTGTAACATCGACCATAGTAAAGAATCACGGTAAAACTCCAATAAACCAACACATCTCAAGCAATACAATATATATACAAGACCAAGGGGTCTAAAGAGTTAGAAGCACGAAATATGCAGACCACCTAGATGGGGAGGAAAACAGGCAGTGCAAGTAATCGTTAGACCCAGTTCGACATCAGAGGCCACCTAACTAGAAGGAAGTCCGAGCCCTACGAAGAGTGGAGCCTTGTGCTCAAAAGTACCTGCACACGTGGGTGCCAACAGGCAAAGGAGAGTCTCTTCAGGGAAATCAGGCAGTTCAGAGAGGTGAACAAAACGATGAAGAACAGTTCCCCGCTACTCAAGCGCGGCCTCCACTTGTGGGCAGAAGCAGGGCGCGAGTGTGGAAAAGGGTTGCTGTTTACGACAGCGATGGAAAGCCACAGGCTCCTGCGGGAGGCGACCGGTTAGGGTATTGACTACTCACCGGTCCCCGATGCAGGCAGACCCAGGCTTCTCCGGTTCCGTTTCGGTACTGGCAGGTTCAGATGCGATCAGCAGGATGTCTCGACGTCGTGTAGATTCCGCGACAGCAGGAGTCAGGGTCGAGGATGTCCCAAATGCAGCGAACACGCACAGGTTTGTTACCACAGTAGGGCAACTCGGCAACCGCAGGTATTCCGGTCCCAAAGCACACGTCTCACTTCAGACCTGGGAATGCCAACTGTACGAATCGTGTGAGAGTGCCGAGGACACGGGATTAGCAGTAAGCCAGACGGCGGTGACGGAACAAGGTTCCTGTGTAGGCTGGTCAGTCTACTGGATGGCCCAGGGACGCTTCTGAAGGCTTACGTACAGGATTTGGTGAAGATGCCGAGAACAGTTGTTCCCACTATTCTAAAGGGTCGAAGCGCCAGTACAGGCCTTCTCGTTCGATCAGAGGCAGAGGGGTCTCAGAGGACGACAGCAGTGCAGGGTGCCAAACCTTCAGCGTGTCACCAGCGATTCCTCGACTCAACTTCTTAGTTGCAGGATACTTGGCTCCTTATCCTTCGTTCGTGAGAACTCAGGAGATCAACATGGTAGTGGTGTTTCCAGCCTCCTCTTATCCAGAGTTCCCTTTGCGCCAAAACGGAGAGGACCCAATGGGAGATCTGCTCACAAAAGACTCACACCATATGTGGACCTATCACGGACCACGGTGGTCCCAGGCATTCAAGACACACTAGACTCTCTGGCACCCAGGATGTGTATTGGGACCAGACATCCCAGCCCACATCCTGGAGGCTCACAACAGGCCTGTAGAAGCCCGCGAAAGCATCTATGTTTCGGGGGAAAGTACATGCCCAAATAAGGATGGCCCCAGGTCGGCTCGACCTGGGGAAGGTGAAGGGGCAAGAGAGTCAGCGGACAGGACAAAGAACCTCGTGGTCCGGCCATTTTGGAAGCCATGCCACCCATTTTGGCCAAACGCGAGAAGCGTGGTTAACAGGGCAAAAGGGAGTTCAAAACACAAAGAAACGATCGCTGACACCAGTCCCATCCGTGACATACTTGCACAGTTCGTTATAAATCCATCAAGAGTTTCTAGGGCCTGTAGAATGACTAGAGACCCAAGAGTGCAGTAACTTAGCTTACAGTGCCCTCTTGTGCCATGTTGCGCGAAAGCTGCAACATGACAAAAGAACTACGGAAAACAATGTTTCCCGGTACTGACTGTCTTAAGGGGATGTCAGTTTCCCCGTAAGAATGGAGCGAAAGCCCAGAGGAGTGCAGCGGAAGGCTGCGCTTCTCTGGCAAAGGGCCTGATCACGACTTTGGCGGTAACGTCGGAGGTATTACCACTGGCGGTATTAGCCCTACCGCCGAACTCCCCGGCGCTAATAGCACCGGATCACGAGTTTGGCAGTAATGTAATTCCCCATTCCCCATTGAGCCCATTCGGGAATGCCCCATTCCCCATTGGGCTCAATGGGGAAAATGTGCGCTCTTACCGCTGGCGGATTTCCCGCCGGCAGTAATAGTGCAAATTTTCGGCTGGGGCAAAATCCGCCACAGTCCTGATTTGGCGGACCCTTAAATCAGGCGGTAATAGCACGAACGTCAGATTTAAGGGTTACCGCTAAAGTCGTGATGAGGCCCAAAGTCTAGATCAGGGTGTAAAGCAACAGTAAAAAGTTTGGGGGTTGCCACATGGAAGAAAAATTACCTACAAATGAAATCTTTCCTAACAACCGCCAAACCCCCCGGCGCTAATAGCGCGGGATTACGGGTTTGGCAGAACGGGTATTGCCCATTCCCCACTGGGCTCAATGTGGAATTTTCACGCTCTTACCGCCCAGCGGATTTCCCGCCGGCGGTAATAGCGCTAATTTTTCGGTGGATTTCCCCCCAGCTCAGAGCTGGGAAGAAATCTGCCAAAGCCCTGATTTGGCGGACCCTTAAATCCCGCGGTAATAGCGCTACCGCCGGATTTAAGGGTTACCGCCAAACTCGTGATGAGGCCTTTAGTCAAAATATCGGTATATTAGGATTAAATGTAGGAAAATAAAGGAATGTTTTCCTCTGCAGCAATGTTTTCTGCAGAGAATCTAAGGGAAATAAGTATTATATTGGGAAAGCAATAAAGAGGGCCATTCACAGCCAGGAGCTGAGATAACAACCAATTCCACTGCTGGAGGAAACAGTATTACTGTAGACAGTAGCTAAAAACAAAAAAACCCTGTAAGTAAATAAATAGCATGCCCAATCACAAATGAGTCTACAAAAATAATTCTTGTAAATGAGTTTCTCTTCGGAGAAAGGATGCATCATTCTGTGTGTGCTAGTTTGATGATGCTCCACGCGGAAGCATACTCGAATTCAGGTAGGAAAAACATGCTGAGCTAAGTTAAGAAACTCTGAAATTGTGATGAAAAGATAATTACAGGCAGGTACTATAAATACACGCTGCGCAGAAACGCAAGACTTCATCAATGTGCCGATAAAGGCAAGACAGGGGCATCACAGAATGGTTGAAACGTGTTCAGCTAATATGCATTATTAAAGGGGCGGTTCCAGCTCTGGGTTTTGCATGCCAAAACGACAGAGTCCCGAAATAGCTCTCTGGTTTTGGAATCTTTCAAACATGTCCCAAATTGGAAATATTAAGAGGGAAAGACAAGAGAATTGCCCTCCTTGGGTGTCACCATCTTTTCTTTCCTTCCCATAATGCCTCGGGCACAGTGCAGGGGAGCCCACAGGCTTCAGACTGTGCTGAGGGAAGCTGACAGCTTAAAAGAGAACTCCTTCAGCGAGGGCTTCTTTCCACTGTGCGGCCCTACTGTAATGACTGGATTATCGGTAAGTGATCCAATCCCTCTTCCTCGTCCCAGTGCTTACCTTTGCGATGTCCCAAAGCCAAGGGCATAGGGGATGCGCCAAATGACTTGAATAAAACATTCCAGCCATAAAAACTGTCATCCTTGGACAGCAGATCGCCAATTCATTGAGCTGCCAGACCCTAGTGAAAGCGTGCATCTATCGAGCCCTAGATTGCAGCACTCCAACTCCAAAGGGCATTTCTTCTGAATCAGGCCCCTGGAATGTTGACCTGCTAGTTCATAAGCCATCAGGATGAGTTCAAATTCACCAGCTAATAGTGGTCGTGGACACGAGCTGACCACACCCTCAAGTCCCAAAGGTAACCAGTAAACTATCAGTTTCCCTAAGGGAGTTGTTACGATCAAGATAATCCAAAACTGATTTTATTACATCAGGGCAGTGCCAGGCCTGTTACTCCAGAGAAGTGGGCTCTGGAAAGAAAGCTGGTAACCACATCTTGTGACCTGTGAAATCTCAAAGAAATCAGCACCGTAAATGAGAGCCTGTTTGCTGAGTTTCTTAAAATGTGGTCTGCACAGAAGTGCCCCAATTTCGCGCAGCTGTCAGGCTAAGGTGACAGTGACTGGAACAAGAAGAAGGCTTTTCATGGTTAGACACTTAGATTCCATAGGCTCTAAGAAGGAAGGATAAGACGTGGGAATGGGGGCACCCGATGGTGCCCCTGGTCTAGAAACCATCATCCTCTTAAGCAACCTTGATACTAACTGTCCACTTCCTGGAGGAGGAGACCCATGTTCTTGAATTGTGGCCCACTGTGCCACAGGGATGAAACTGCAAGTCCCATCAGAGTTCCTTTATGAAGGAATTGTAGGATGACTATAATCCCAAATTCCCAGGCTGGCAGATTCTTCCCAGCTCTCATTCCTCAAAGGTGGCCCAATTACAGTCACATTACTGGAGTGTAGTAGACCTGTTGGCTTTCTGAACCACCTCTACCATCTTCAGGGGGTGCCATAATGCCTGTAGCCCCCTTTTCAATTTCCGTAGGGCCCATGGATTGGACAGACTGAGGACTACTGTGCTGTATCCATCTCAGTGGAAGATGGTCACCTAGGTGGTAACCATGGGGAACTCAACTGAAGCTCGACCCATATGGACAACCACCGCATACTGGGCCAGAAAGGCACCACCAATGTTGCTGCAACTTGGTTCTCCCTTATTTTGCTGATCACCTGATGAATAAGGTGAATGGGAGGGAAGTCATATACCAGGATCCTGGGCCAGGCCACTGTCGGACAGTCCACAACGCCAAGCTCCCTGTGTCGAGAACCTGGAGCAGAACCTGGGAATCTCTGCACTCAGAGGAGATGAAAAAAGGTTTAACCACATGCTACCAGATCTTTTGGAGACCATTTCCCCTGCTGCTGGGAAGACCCAACTGAGTCTGTCTGTTCTTGTGTACCCTTGTATTGTTCACACCCCTGATGCCGCTCACATATAGAGAGTGTCTGCACAGTGAACAATGGACATAGTTAGGTTCCCCAGGGACCGAGACCTCGGACCGACCTGGTTGTGGACACAGGCTACAGTAGCAGTACTGTCTGTCCATACATTTACAGTTTGGTTTCTAAACTGGGTCTTGAAGAACTGCGTTGCCTTGCCAATGGCTGCCAGTTCTTTCCAATTGTAGGAGGGACACATTTCCTCTTGGGACCACTTCCCCTGATGGTCTTGGTTCAGAAGAGGTGCCCCCCGCGCCCCAAGCCCAGGCTGCTGGCATCTGTAGGAAGATGATCTGACAGCTTGGGGACAGTTCCAATCTTCTGCGAAGGTGTGGTAGGCAGGAACACCAGAGGGGATCCCTCCTAAGGGTGTGTATAATTGGGATCTGGGAGACGTAGATCACTGACAAAGGGTCCCAAAACAAGTGAACATGTTGGATGAGGGGTTGCAGATGAGGTCTGGCCAAAGGAACTATGAAAACCCATAAGTCCATGTGTCCAGGAGTCTGAAGGACCCTGGCTGTCACATGTGGCCTTCTGAGACTGTAGCGTAGGAGGTCCTGCAGCCTGTATGCCCTGTCCAGTGGAAGGCAACCATTTCTGTCCTTTGCACAGAACTGATCTCTGATAAAGTGAAGAGACTGTGAGGGAAGCAGCTGAGATTTCAGGATGCCGATTAGAGATCCCCAGGTGGATTGGGACTGACAAACCCTCTGCAGGAATAGTGGAACCATTCTCAAGTTCTTAGCTCTGAGCACTCAATTGTCTAAGCAAGGGTAGTCTTGAATCCCTTCTTGAAGTGTGATTGGCACCAATGTGGCCAACATCTTTGTGAAGACCCTGGGAGCCGATTTTAGGCCGAACTGGAAGACTCAGAATTGAAAGTGAACCTTCCCCCACTGTGAATGTCAGGAAACGCAAGGGTTATCGTGAAGATAGGGATGTGATAATGGGCAACCTGGAGATCTACCAACACACACCAGTTCCCGCTTCGGATGCCAGGAATTATTTGTTGTAACGGCTCCATCATGAATGTCCTGGACCTCACATAGTTCTTCAGCTTCTTCAGGTCTATAACCAGTCTGTGTTTGGTGGCTCCTGGTCTGGGCGCATGGAATATCCTGGAGTAAAAGCACCATCCTTTCTGAGACCGAGTCAGCCTCACTGTAGTTTTATTGTACTGCAGCTCTTGGAGCACTGAAAGCAAAGCCACCTTATCATCCCTGATGCTGGCGGTGGAAAGAAGAATGCCATTCTGCACCCCAGCCTAACTGTGCTTTGGGTCCAGGCATGCGAGACCAATTGCAATTGGTCCCGTATCTTTGAAAAGTAGACCAGTCTTCCTCCCACCAGGTGACAGAAAATGTCAGGGCTTCTCTCCCTTTGGCAGGGATCTGGGTGTCCAGAATAGACCTCTGAACCCAGACTTCTTCTGTTCACCTCTTGACTTGGGGAAACGTAGCTTCTTATATGGCCCAGAACCAAAGAAACCAGAGAAAGAGGATTTCTTCCTTAATTGATCTGCATGCTCGTTTTCTGTGAAACCCAAAGGACTTTTGTGTCCAAAGCAACACAAAACTGCGTGTGGCCTTCTAAAGGATGCGTAAAGGCAACAGACTTCTGGGAACCCTCAGACTTTTAATCCGTAATTAACACCTTCCAAAAATTGTAGCCTCCATTGCCATCGCAGTTAATCTGACCCCATTGCAGAAGACGTCTAACATAATTCAACCTGTGTTTGCATGTTCAGCAGAATCTGCGCACAGGCCATAACTACCTCTAGAGACTGGAGTTTCTTGAAACCAGCCAACACTGTGGGCCTCATGAAGAGTTGGGTGGTGTGACGTTGTCAGTGTACACGGCGCATGCGCGAGCCTCGTTTTGGGTTGCGCAAATGCGCATTTTGAATAAAGAACGTCCGTGCGGCAGTTGCCACCGGGACCTTGGAAAGCATGGTCGCATGTGTCATGTCTCAGTGCTTGTATGCATGTGCGTGTTAGTACGGGGCGGCCCGAAGCACCGGCTTGCCCACATCATTAACAACGAGGATGGGATACAACGAAGTGAGCAGCTTGACACGCACAGACGTGTCAACCACAAGCATTTTCTTCGCTGTGTATCCTGAATCCGAAGAGAGCAATGGCGATATCGTTAGCCTCAGGCCGAAAGGCAGTAGTGGCCTGCGAGGGTGCTCGTGCGCTGCCTACTTGCTAACGGAAGACAAAACGCCAAAGCGTCCGCAGCGCTTTGTTCCAAGAGGACTGCAGTACCGAACGTCGTCATAGCACCGAGTCACCTCTGCGCACGGGACCAGGTGCGTCAGCGATCTGTCCGAGTCACGTTTGCAGCCTCTAATATTGCAGTGAGGTGCCCGTGCGACTGGCGAAGATGACGGACAGCGATGGAGAAGCGTCGGCGACGCAAACGGTAGTGCGCAGACAACAGGGTTCATTACTACCCATGCAGGAATTTGACACTTCAGGTCCACCCTCAAAATTGGGCCCAAAATGGTTGCTGTGGATACAAAAACTGGACATGTACTTTGCAGCGACTGGAGAGACCAATGACGACGCCAAGAGGGCGACATTGCTCTATTCGGCAGGGATGGACGTTCTCCGCATATATGAGTCTCTAAACCTACAAGTGGCGACGTATGATGCCGTTAAAACTGCCCTCAAGAACTATTTTATGCTCCTATCCAACGTGGACTTCGACAGATTTTTATTCTGTGGTGAGAAACAGCGGGAGGAGGAATCGCTTGATCAGTTCTGTACACGCCTGCGGCAGATGGCTACCACCTGTAGGTGGGACAATGAAGAGGGTATGATCCGCAATCAAGTGAATGAGGGGTGCAGTTAGGGCAAACTACGCAGACAGATACTGCGAGAGCCGTGACTGTCTCTTGTCCAAATATTAGACAGTGGCAGGGTGTATGAATTGGCTGAGACGAGAGGAGCTAAGATGGACGCTGCTGTGCGCCCCGGAAGGTCTGAAGAGGCATTTGTAGTGGGAAGGCAAGCTTCATCGAAGGTGCGATGGAGCCAGAAACGCCAGGATGCAGCCCCAGCACACGGATCAGTGACCATTTGCCAATACTGCGGATATGATCTGCCCCACTCTGATGACTGACCCGCCAAATCAAGAACATGCGGCAGGTGCAACGGTCCGGGCCATTATGCCAGGATGTGTCATGCCCCCGCACCGGTTTCCACGCAAAGAGGACCGGCAAGGCCGAATGGCGGCAGGCTCAGGAGACAACGCAGTGTTGCGACGCTGGAGCAAGATGTCCAGAGACTAGATATCGCAGAGGAAGAGGAAGAAGAGGTTTTTTCATTTCGAACCTTGCGACAGGAGCACAGAAAAAGAGACAGCCTAAGTGTGTGGTTGACATTCAAGGTGTCCTGACGCAGGTACTGATAGACACAGGCGCCTCGGTCTGTGTGCTTGCCACCGGCAATCCCGGGACCACCACCATTGGATGTGTCAACGGCAAAGATCTTCACCTTTGGAGGTGACACTCCGCTACCCATTCAAGGGGTGTTTGTGGCACCTGTCACCAGAGGGACCAAGACCATCAAAGCCTGTTTTTTTGTCACGGACGTCAGCCAGCACTCGCTTCTCAGTTGTGCTGCGTCAGAGGCGTTGGACCTGGTGCATTTTGCCCTTGAGGTGTACTAGGTGGACATTGACCAACTGCTGACCAGATTCGACGATATCTTTCAGGGAGTGGACAAGTTGAAGGGTCCCCCAGTGCGTCTACATATCGATGATACCATCTGGCCCACCGCCCTCAAACATCGAAGGATCCCGGTCCACCTTAGGGAGCAAGTGGAGAAGGAGCTTCAACTTCTGGTCGAAATGGACCTCATTGAGAGGGTGGAGGGGCCGACGCCCTGAGTCTCGCCCATCGTGGTGGCACCGAAACCGAAGCAGCTGGGGGCGGTACGCATCTGCGTGGACATGCGCCTCCCGAATGCCGCCATTAAAAGTGAGAGACATCTGACACCTACCCTGGATGACATCGTGGGGGAACTACAAGGGGCCAGAGTGTTCTCGAAGCTGGATCTGAGGTCGGGCTATCACCAGCTAGAGCTCCACCCAGATTCCAGATATATTACAACGGTTACTACACACGAGGGCCTCTATCAGTTTAAACGCCCGAGTTTTGGCATATCCTCGGCGGCAGAAGTTTTTCAAAATGCCATCAGGGGTGCACTGGCTGGCATAAAAGGGGTACTCAATATGAGCGATGACATTTTGGTTTTTGCAGAGTCCAAGGCAGAGCATATAAAGAGACTGGAGCGTACCCTGCGAAGGTTGAGTGAGCTGGGTCTCACTCTGCACCGTGATAAATGAGTTTTTCAAGGGCAGAATTGGGTTTTTTGGCTTCATATTCCATGCCAGCGGCGTATCGCCAGATCCTGAGAAGGTCAAAGACATCCGCGAAGCGGCAGCACCCCAGTCTCCCACGGAAGTACGTAGCTTCCTGGGGATGGTCAACTACTGCGGGCGCTTCATCAAGGGGTTGGCGTCCCTGTCTGAGCCTCTCAGGGCTTTGACCAGGAATGAGGCCGTCTGGGTGTGGGACAGGAGAGAGCAGGAGGCATTTCAGGAGATCAAGTAAGCTCTGTCTGATCGGGACACGATGGCGTATTTTGACCCCACCGCAGAATCAGAGATTGTCGTTGACGCCAGCCCGGTGGGTCTAGGGGCTGTCCTTATGCAGGCCGATAATAGAGGAGACATGCACCCCATTGCCTATGCGAGTAAGGCTCTAACGGACACGGAACAGCGCTACTCGCAGATTGAGAGAGAGGCGTTGGCCATTCTGTGGGGTTGCCGCCATTTTCGTCTGTACATTCTGGGCAAGCCAGTTACGGTTGTGACTGACCACAAGCCGCTCTTGCCCATCCTGGTGGGCGTGTCGTCGAAACCTCCCCAAGGATAGAGCGCTGGATGCTAGCACTCATCGAGTACGGGGTTAAGCTTGTCTACAGACCGGGGACTAATAACCCGGCGGACTACCTCTCCCGCCACCTGAATCACGAGCGGGCGGAAGGCCCCATTGAAGTATTGGATTGCCAAGAGTTGGTGTGCCACGTGATGGAGAGTGTGATGCCCATGGCACTATCCAGGATAGCAGTGGCCGAGGAGTCGTTGATGGATGAAGTGTTTCAGATGGTCAAGGCGGCGGTGAGAAGTGGGGACTGGAAGGAGATGCTGCAAAACAACTCCAGACGGAAACAGAGGGCTCAGAAGGACTTTCAGGCGCTCTGGAAGGTGAGGGATGAACTTTCAATATCGGAAGATGGACTACTGCTGCGGGGAAGGCAAATAGTCATTCCACAAGCCCTAAGGAACCGCGTCCTGGAACTGGCCCATAGGGGACACCAGGGTATCGCCACGACAAAGGCGCGGCTCAGACCCAAGGTATGGTTCCCCGAACTGGAAAGTCTGGTGGAGTCGTTTGTGAAGAGGCGTTTGCAGTTCCAAGCAGCAAGTCCGGTTGAGAGGGCTCCACCCATCAGTTCCATGGAACGGAGTGAGAAGCCATGGGGCACGGTCCATGCCGACTTTGGATCAACGGGAAGGGGCATGTACTTTCTGGCGGTGGTCGACCAATGGTCGAGGTACCCGGAGGTGGAAGTGGTCGAGTCAACAGCCACTGAACACACCACCAAGGCGTTGGACAGAATGTTTGGCACGCATGCTGAACTGTTGTGCTCGGACAACGGACCCCCGTTCACAGGAAACCAGTTTGCGCAGTACTTAAAAGAAAGAAGCATCCAACATCGGAAGGTCTCTCCCCTCTGGCCTCGGGCCAATGTTGAAGCTGAGAGAATGATGCGGACCCTTAACAAAGTGTTCAGAATATCAGAGGGAATGACCTATGGCAGAAATTGGTTGAGTTCCTAAGGGAATACAGAGCCACGCCCCACCAGTCCACAGGGTCGCCCCAGCCGAGGCACTTTTTGGACGCTGCCCGAGAGGGTTGATCCCTGAGATGGAGGGCCGAGAACCCGGGGTTATTGACAACGAGAAAGTCCGGGAGGAGCGAGCGGCACGCAACATGAAGGAAAGTGCAAGGAGAGGTTTGCAAGACAAGGAGATGGAACCGTCGACCGGAAGGGAAGCTGGCACTACCATACGAACCCCGGCCGTTGACCGTCACCCACGTGAAGGGGACCATGGTCACCGCGGCCAACGAGCGAGGGACTATCACCCGCAACCAATCTTTTTTTAAGAAAGTAGACGTTCCCGGTGAGGAGACAGGCCCCGACGAGGCATCCCCATCGGACGCAGGGACAGAGAGCCCCGGAACGGATACCCCACCGGAAGGGCTGCCGAGGGTCGACTGCCCAGGAGCGATCCCCCAGAACAGTCCCCGATATCTGGTGCGACATGATCGCCGGCTGCCGGCTCGGCTTAAGGACTACGTCCTGGACTCAGGAGACTGAGCTGGCATCCTAGTCAGGTCAGCGATCCCCTACGGGGACATTCATCGTTGTTCCATGTTGGACTGTTGTGTTATTGATATTAGTTTGTTTTAATTAAAGAAAAAAAAGGGATGTGACGTTGTCAGTGTACACGGCGCATGTGCGAGCCTCGTTTTGGGTTGCGCATGCGCGTTTTTAATAAAGAACGTCCGTGCGGCAGTTGCCACCAGGACCTTGGAAAGCATGGTCGCATGTGTCATGTCTCAGTGCTTGTATGCATGTGCGTGTTAGTACGGGGTGGCCCGAAGCACCGGCTCTCTCACAGCAGGTGGTAGCCCTTAAAAGTGGCGGTAACGCTATCACTGCTGCATTTAAGTGTCCGCCCAATCACGAGTCTACCAGCTTTTATGCGCCAACTTAATGCCCATTTTTGGGCGCAATTGGCACAGTGCTAATTGCTCTGAAAATGCCCCATTGGGTCCAATGGACCCAATGGGGAATTGGGAATACCCATTACCGGCCAACCCTTGATCCGGCACTAATAGCGCCGGACCAGGTGGCAGTAACACTATTAGCCTGGGTGATATCCCAGCGGTAATACAATCGGGACACTGCCAACTCGTGATGAGGCCCTGTATCAGCAGCAAAGGACCCATAGATGTTGGATCTGAGGGCCAAGCGGGATCTGACATACGACTTCTTAAGGGTGATGTAATCTATCTATTCAATGAGTCTTTGATGGCAGCTTCATCTGGCGACATGGAGGATCGTCCTTCCAGACCCAAGCTATAGTCCACTTCCACTGATACATGTAGCCAGGCCTTCCAGACATTTACCCGTCTCTTCTTCATCATCAACATCCACTGAGTTGGAAGATGAGCTGGAAGTGAAAGGGGAAGGAGGCCCTTTCTTCCTTCCCTTCCACTGTTATGCTCTAAGAGGACCCGGAAGCGTCATCTCCCTTTCTGGCATATAGCCCATGTCCTTTTTTGTGGCTTTCTTCCTCTTCTTACCATCCTGGTTTGAAAAGGAAGAAGCCTCCATCTCCAAATGTTTTTGCTTCCCTTTACACTTCCCAGTTCTAAGTGGAAGGAACACTGCCTACGATGTGTGTAGTGGTGAGTGAATGGTTGTGAGGTCATGGCTTATGTCATGAGTAGAACTCTGGGGCAGCATCTTCTAAGATAAGGGAATCATTCGAGTCAGTTGACAGACACTCTGGGGATAACAGCAGGTTCGGTGTTGGCCACCGGTATTCTCTGGTAATCCACGCAACAACGTGATTGAACATTGCCAGGCAACACCAGGTTGCCTTCTTTAATATGCGCAGTGAGGTGTACAAAGACGAAAGGTGCCTATCAACTGCTTACTGGTTTAGTAAATGTGTGGACGCAACACCACTTTGCACCACAACCGGCATGTCCCTATTCCTTACCTTCCTCTTCGGAGCATGCATGGAACCCTGGGAGACATGCCAAGGGCAACCAAGGCCTCATTTGGAGCTGCAACTGTAAACCCCACTGCAGGCTTCGCCTCGCCTCCTTCCCACCAGTGAGCCGATAACATTCAGCCACCTTCTTTTGCCTAAAGTATCATGTGCGTATCTGCTGGGGCCGACGACCCGTGCGGGGCACAGCAGGCTTCCTCCAGTCCCTGTGGTCCCCAAATCTCAAAGAAGAAGTTCATCACATTCTGGGAGGAACTAAGAAAAACTGAGACCTCTTGGGTAATGGAGGAGGTTATACCTCCAGAGGAGGGGTTGAGCCAACAAAGAAGAGCTTGAAAAAGGTTCCAGAAGGAGGCAAAACCAACAAGGAAAAGGGACATGGAGCTAATGCTTGCACAGTTGCAGCGTGTACTACACAAGATACAAAAGGGTGTTGAGGGTCATGCTTTAGATTCTCATCGACAAGTAAAGACGTTTAAAGAAGGCTTGTAGGCCTTCATCCCCCCAAAATGCTTTTGCAAACCAGAAGTGGAATACTCTGTTTTATAATGACTTCTTGCTTGGTTGTTTAGTGAAAGCAGGACATATTGTCTACTACAAGCAAGAGAAATAACTGCAAAGTGGTTTTATTGGTCCTTAGTTGAAAAGTGTCTTAATTATTCAGGGTCGGACTGGGTCAAAAAAGGGCCAGACACCAATTGAACAGTTTCGTAGTATCAGAAATAGCTTTTTACTTTTCATTAAAAAAACATTTGAACACCACATAAGCGTTTTTTGTAAATGTTGTAATTAGTGCATTTTAACTGACATTTGAGGGTAATATTGGTCATGTACTATCTCAAACTCCTCACTTTGGTCCCCAAAAAAAGGTCCCACACTAGAATGTTGGGCTGGCCGCTCGGGCAGTGCCCTGTAGGCCAGTCCAAGCATGAATACCTTCATTACAATATGACCTGTCATGGAGGCCTCTTGGGCTGCACAAATGACTGGACTCAGAATACTGAGTTTAGGGGATGTGGGGGTTATTTACAGAAGACCAAGGGCTCAATTTAAAAATCAATGTCAGGAAATGTAAACACTTAATCATTACAAAGCAAAGTCTCTCATCCTGAAGGAGCCAAATCTTGCCGTTGCAGGGTAGCGTCAGTCCTGTTCAGCTACCTAGATACAGCCTTTCCTTGGGCCCGTACCCATCGCTGCATTACACCAAATCTTCCCCTTTGGTCCAGAGCAACTTGAGATTTAGATCGAGTTAGTTTTGGAGCTAGGACCCCCACTGCCGCTTTTTAGTCCTGGAGATCACTGCCAACTCCAGGTTTGAGCCACTGAACAACCTTACACTTCAGCTCTCTTAACTGACAGTAACCTTCGCGTCCACTTCTCGTTCCTCCTCGTACCGAGTGACCTTGCATAGGTGGCCCTGGTCCACTGGAACCTTTCTGTTCTTACTAAGTGAGTCATCAGCTCCTCCACTGTCAGAACTTTCTTCTTTAAAGAAAGAAGAAACATAATTGTAAGACATAATTGGGTAAGGGCTGTGATTAGTTAGCTTCTTGGGAAGTCTCTAGGCTTGATGTAGGTTCAGACATTGGACCAAACATACATCTGTTGTGGCTGCCATCAAGGATTTTAGATGTGACCCTCTTCGCTAACCAGTAATTGCCTGTACTAAACTACTAACTCTAGAGTCTTTCGCATCTAGTTATGCTTTCAAAAAACTGCTGGGTAAGGTTTCTGTGAGGTTCATCTTTACCATTGTGCGAGTGGGCAGCGGGATACTTTGTTTTCTTGGTGCAGACCTTTGTGGCCGAGTAACAGAGAAGTAATGTTGCTCCACCATCTGTATCTCAGCATTTGTAAAGGAGCGGAATGAAAAGACTGTATATGGGCCTTATTACAAGTTTGTCGGTATTCCAGTGGCACACACAGGCTGCATAATGCTATTTCAATGTCCAGCATACGCAAAAGGCGCATTGCATCCAGACTTGGGTGTCTGAGTCATGCTATCCACATGTATGGACTTGGCCAGAATTAACCGTGTCTGCTCCTTGGCATATAGTGGTGTTTCCTGGATCTCGTGCCTCATGTTTTATGACCCAAAAGGTGGTTCCCCAAGCAGACATCAGAGCCCCGGGCCTCGGTAATTGCTGCTGAATCTCATTGCACCCAACTGGGCTAGGAGTGGTGCCAGTGCTCCCAACAATTGTGCACCATGGGAGATCCTGTAAGTAAGAGGAAGATTGCCCAAGACAGCGCTAAAAGGTGACTAACATTTGGACGTAGAGGACCTTCATAGGTTAGCTCATGGCATGCCCTACTATGAAGGATGAGTGGGCCAAAAAGGGCATTCCATGCAGGATAGGACATAGGACTAGTAGACAGCTACACCCATGGCGTAATTTCCGGCAGAGCAATATATCCCCTCTATGCAATCTCCACCTGTCTTGATGTACATTCTCTCATCTGGCCAGATACAACAAATGGCATGAACCACAGATGCCACATGCCAACGAAGTCCTTGGAGTAAGTGAACACAGCAAGTGTCAGCTAGGGTAGGTGGGACATGCCGCGTAACAAGACCACTCTGCTCACCTCTTTACGCTCACCAGTTCCCAACTGATGGCCCACACAAGTCAGCCCAGCTTGTGCCTCTCACAAGCAGTAGCCAGCATCCCCTGTAAACACAACACTGCATTCAAAGCTTGCGTCCATGCAATCTCAACATCGGCTGATACACACATGACCTTCATGAGTGAGTGAAATCCTCACCAAGCTCAGGCCAGAACTCTCCAGACTGCAACGCGAGCAACCTCCCTGCAGTGCTGCACAACCTAAACATAGAAGAAATGCAGCTGTGGACCACCACACCCATGCAATGATGACTCATCAGCAGAGAGATGTGCTCATTAGCCTTGCCGTGGCCAGCATGTCACTGTGATAAAACCATCCGACAACCGCAGCGCAGTGCTTCACACGTTTAGGGTGCAGGGGAACTCACTTTGTCTGAGTGAAGACACCAGGCACCATCAACGTAACACCCATGTACTGGCCACAGAAAGAGTCAAAGAGGGCCACAACACCTACATGGCTGCATTCCTATAATGCCCCAACCTATTCAATCTACACCATCACATGACAGGAGCCACAATTTGACCGAATATGTAGGGGAGTTTGCGCAAGCCCTGGGGACCACTTCATAGATATCTTCACCAACCTTGTAGGGAAAGAGCACAAAATGATAATCAAGACACTAACACAAGAAGAAAAGCAGACATACCAGGTGCTAATCGCAATGCTGAACAAACATTATTTGACCCAATGCAAGAAGGATTACAAGAGATACAAATGTAACCGGTGCAAGCAACAGGGCACTTCATCTATTGATGATTTTGTCACTCAATTACAAAAAATAGTCATTCATTGTGAATGCAGTACATTCTCTAAAGGAGCCCTCTTCCTGAGAACTACAGAAGGACAAAACATCTTCCACGCTCTGTACAGAATTACTGAAGAAAACTCTTCTACTTGGGAGATACTCGAGCTGGCCATAATCTCTGAAATGATTGACATGCAAGCTGCCAAATAGAAGACCCAGAATAATAGGAAAGAACTGCAGCCATGCACCCACAATCATTTCAAACAACAGACAGAAAGAATAGAGCCAACGGCAGAGGCACAGGAGACAGAGTATCGGCAAACGTGTTTGCCTTCGGTGTGGATTCCCATATCTGCATGATGGACAATGCCTGGTACTAGGTAAATGGTGTGGCAAGTGCGGGAAGGAAAGGCAGGGCCGAAACACCTTATCTGTGTCCACACCAAGACAGAGACCCCCCAGACAATGAACCAGGCAGATCAAAACCAACCACCTTAGGAGGAGCCCATCAGAGACAAGCTGTAATAGCCCCAGAACCACCTAAGAACTAATATGTTAAGTGACGCTAAAGGGGGATAAAGGCAAGACCACCTGTCCAGAAATACAACTACTTGTCAACGGACCCCTATAACATTCATTCATAATTGGTCTAGCAGGATCGTTGTCTTTGTCTTTCCTCTGTTTCCCCTCCCTTGACTCGTCGCGCCTTGAAACACTTGTGTATTGGCGTGTTGTAAATGCCATATCATATCATAATAGATGTGAAAGGGTCCAGATTGGGCATTATTGGGAACAACCATGAGCATTATGGCTACAAGCGATTTTCAGAAACTAGTGAGATACTTCAGGCCGAAACCATCCCAAGCACAGATTGGGAAGCTGCAACACCACTTAAGTGCCTAGGGTTACTCACAAGCAAAATAAAACACAAAGGGAAGGTACTTAAAAAGCATTTCATTTTCTAAATGCCTACTCAGCTTCCGCACAGCTCAGTAAATTGATTGGTTCGAAGTGTGCTACCACATACTTGGCATGCAAGGCCACAGTAAGCCCAATGAGAACCGTACAATTGTAAAGAGCAAGGACTGGCCAGTCCTGGACCCCACCAAACCCATGAAAGCATTTTAAGTGATTTCAAATTCTTGGAAGACTAAAGAGCACATGTATAAAGCTACACATAAACACAGACTTCAGACCCATGCAGCAACTTTCTAGAAGAGTGAGCATATATTTACAACAAAAAGTGAAGGAAGAGTTGTGATCCCTTCTGGGGTAACACATTATAGAGGAGGCGCTACGAATTTTCTTGTGTTTATTTCCTCTGGTCATTGTCCCTGAATCCAACGGACAACTCACACTATGCGTCAACATGAGGATCTGAAATAAAGCAATTGAGGGAATCATCCAGGCCCAGGATTGAGGATAGGATCATCAAACGCAACAATACCAGCCACTCTTCCAAATTAGACTCCAACAAAGGATACCATCAGCTCCAACTCCAACCCAACTTATGCTACAAAACAGCATTTTCAAACAACCACGGCCTCTTTAGATACAAAAGTCTCAACTTTGGAATTTTGTCGATGGCTGAACATTTTCCAAGAGATTATATTGTACCTGCTACCTCTATATCAAAATGCATGGAACTACAATGACAATATCCTAATATTCGGGAGCAAGTAAGCCATATGTGACAGGGCACTCAAAGTCTGCCGCGCACTCCAGGAGTAAGGCTTCGACATTGGGAAGTGGGAAATCAACAAAGGACATCTGAGGTTTCACAGCCACATATTCTCTGAGAAAGGGATGAACACAGAGCAGAGCTTGACAAAGTTGATCATTATAGAAAAAGAAGTCCTAACACAGAAAAACACATACAGCAAGAAAACAATGTGGTAAAAAATACATTAAGTGGAGAAACAAAGTATAGAAAATATATTATGAACTCTTTACTGTGCATTTAATTCCTTGTAGTTCAACAGAGTCAAAAACAAGCCACAAGCCTCATACAAGCATGACAACAATAAAGAAATTACAATTCAACATAATTACAAACACACGTATAGGCTTTTTACAAAAGTTAATACTTAGGGAGATATTGGTCTGGAGAGTGGATTATTATGGTAAGTATGTCTTTCTCTACAGAAAGAATAGAGAAAAACAGGTCTAAGCATTATAGCAGGTTTCAAAATTGAGGTGGAGCGCCGAGCTATTTAGCATTGTAGAGCCTGTTAGCTTGAAATCAACAGCGATCAGGAGGTACTTTTGGCTCCTTGAGCCAAGTGGTGCCTTCCAAACATTTAAATGTGACATTAACTTTCAGTCATTGAGAATTTTAATAAAGGAGTATTAGAACACATCTAATACACATTTACATACAATAGTTCATACAAAATTAACAAAAAGTTAGGAGCATCTCTGGCAGCTCCTAGTTCCCCTGCAGTAGTTCCTGCCTACTGGGTGATACCCGACACGCAGGAGCTGGTTTTAGCTCCTGCTCATTTAATCTCAATTTTGAACCCTGTTAAAGTGATTTTATATAAGTGTCTGTTGGTTAAATAAACCTTTTAACACTAATTTACAAAACATACAATTTATAATACTTACATTGTTATACTTTTAAAATCAATATATCTTTAAAAGCAAAACAGATAATTCCCCAATTAATCTAATTCAAATATTACTATATCGAAAAGGCTGATAAATTTGAAAATCAAATAATAATCTGCAATATCATAATACAAAATGATTATATAAAAGATAAAATGTCCTCTCTCAAATCTCTCTCTGCCTGCAATTGCACGTTCTGAATGCTTACAAGGCCTAGTAGGACCACCCCTTTCCTGTTCATCAGTTTATTTTATTTGCCTTTGTTCCCATGTTCCCTCCCCTTTGCCCTGTGGGCGCGTTAAAACACAGTTTCTTGATGTATAAGCGCCTTACAAACGCTCAGTAAATAAATAAATATCATTTTCCCCAAGCGTCTCTCAATTGCCTGTCAAATGTGATACAAAGCGAAGTTTAAAATTGTACTATTTCCACAACATAAAAGGCTCCAAGATTGATCAGAGTAATAATTCTACAAATGTATAACGTAAATCATAATAACCTTTAAAATGCAATTCACTTAATTCACAGCAGTCCGTTGGAAGATGTCTAGGAGTTTCCACCTCTTTATTACAAATGCAACATAAGCGTTCCTTGTGTAACCCCACAAGTTCTGTTTTTTTTTGTTTAGCATCTAATAGGCACCACTTGGTTTTGACAGTGAGGGGCTGATTCATGGAATTATTTGCGCCGAAAAGCAGGGATTTGTGCGCCATTCTGCCCGCAAATCCCTATTTAACAAATGGGGATTTGCGGGCAGAATGGCGCACAACTCCCTGTTTTCAGCGCAAATAATTCCACGAATCTGCCCCTAAGTGTGTGTACATTTTCTTTTCATGGCACGTTTCTATCAGAGCTTCTGTTGTTGTTATGGCGCACTGAGAAAGTGTGGCATTCATGCCTATTACGAACACGCTGTGTGCTGGAGCGTGCCATGGAATACAGATGACATGGAATACAGATGTATCATCAGGAATGAGAATGCGGTTCAAAGAACTACAGCCAGTAGACACTTTGGCTGCATGTCACTGTCTCCCTCTTTGTCCCGTATATGTAATTTAGTTGTTATTAAACTTAATATAATTCCCACATGCCCGGTGTCTTCTCATTACTATGTGCCAATATATTACATTTGGTGACGAGGATTCTACGAACCCGACGTGTGTTTTGCTGTACTCTGCGAGGCCGCTCCGCTCATGCCAGAGCGTCGCAGTGGCCCCCCCTTACCGACGCGCCATGTATTTTGCTGCTGTGTGCCTGTGAGGCCGCTCCGCTCACGCCCGAGCGTTGCAGCGGCCCCGGACGAGGCATTTCAAGGTAACTCACTTTTGTAACGGCATGACATTTCTTTGCTCAGTCCAAGCGCCGAAGAGAGAGATTTTCCCCCCATCGTAGAGCTTCTCTTCCATCAACAGGTCCATTTCTTCTTCTTCTTAGGCTGAGTAGTGTGGGCTCCCCCCCTGCTCTTGTACCTGAAACCTGTCACCTGTGATAGTGAAATAGTGAAATGATAGTACAGACCATAACCTTGCTGTGTGGAAAAATTGTGGCCGTAGGCCTTTTTATTTTTTACATAAATAATGTCACACAATAATCATGACAGCAAAATATCCTTATCAATCGCTTTTGGGCACCTCGTGTCCAGGTTTATGGATGCCGAGCCTTTCCTTAGGCTATTTTTCGTTGCCCTGTGGCATCCCTTCCTGGACACGTGCCGCCACGCCTGAGTGGGTGTTGTCTAACCCCCTCAGGTCCCCCCAAACAGCGAACCTATTTGCATCCACGTGCTGCTAATGCTTGAAAGATGTTGTCCGTAAATTTGCCCATCCCTTTATTGGATAAGTGCACCCCGTCCTGATGAAACCACTCTGGGTCATTTTGTGACAGCCCATGCCTTATGAAATGGAGACCCGTGCTCCTACAGTATTTTTCTACAGCTTTGTTCAGTTTTTTCCGCGCTGTCTCAATGGCCTGCCGTCTGCGTGCCCCATACCAAATTCTGCGGGTAATTATCTCTGACATGAAAATTTCGGTTTTCCACCAACAATGGGCTATTGCCCTTAATGATTCGCAAATGCTGCGCATCAGCTCACCCCTATTTGTCTTGACCAAGTCGTTTCCCCCTAAATGGATGACCAGGTATTCGGGAGGGTCCCTGAACCCGATCAGGACCGATAGCCGATCGTGGATGTCCTCCCAATGCATTCCTGGGAGGCCCCACCAGGACGTTATTGTCCGTTTAAAATGTAATCCATCTCTGAAATCCTCGATCCACCTGCCTGCTCTTGTCACGAATGAATGGCCGACTATCCATGCCGATTTGTAGGGGGTCTCATCTGCGTGGATGGATGGGAGACGAATTATATCAAATACTCTCGCACATACTTCTTGAAACATTGTGACTTCCATCCCCCAATCTTCTTTACCCCTTTTGCCCCTAGCCCCCCTGCCCACGTGGAGGTGGCTGCCCCTATCCGAAAGGAGTGGGTCCCAAACTCTGCTGCATCCCACCCCGCTTTTGCTATGGTCTTCTTTAGTACAGCTTGGAATTGATACCTGCTGAGGGCCTTGCCGTCCCTATGTATCAGAAGCTGTCCCCCGACCTCAGGTCGAACCTTGAGAAACTGTTTGGTAATACACCTGGGGCAGTGATCCTTTTCCCTAATGCAATTCAGCTCAATTGTCCGCCCCTTCCCGCCTTGGTCCGTTTTTGATCTCCTTAGAAATATTGACATACCCTTAGACCCTAAGCTGACGTCGCTCCTCGCTAGCCCGTTTCCTGCCAACGTGTTACTTGCTACAAGCTCCCCGACCCTGAATGCACCGTAGTATGCCAATGCGAATGCTGCCCTGAACAACCTACTCTCATAGCTGTCACTACATGTACTATGCAATAATTGTAACAATTTTATTACTTTCAAAAAATTCAAGGGCCTCCTGTTGTCTGGTTTCTTACCTTCTAACCTAGCCCACCCCTTCATTATGTATTTTAACCGTGGGCTCGTTGTTGGGTCTGCCAACCCAGCAACTTTTGCCGTATATGCGACTGCGGCCAAATGTGCTGCCGCCCAGCTTTTCTTCCTCCCTTGTGTGAATGCATTCCCCAAAAAGTCACTCAAATTGGAAACTGTGATCTCACCCACATCCTTCACTTTTGATTCTTTCAACACATTATTCACATGCTTTTTATATTGCTCACCAGTTTTGTAAGTTATGGCATTTCTGGCCAATCTCTCCACTACTTGCTCTTGCGGCTTTTTCTCCTCTTCTGAGTTAACCTTGTGGCTAACCGACCTTTTTGCCAAGCTTCCAGTGGTACCCATGCCTTCTTTGGCGTGGGCGTTTTGATCCTTCTTGCGTCCGGCCGCAATTCTCTGAACCTGTGCCACTGAAAACGAGACAAGGCATCAGCGACCATATTTGCTTCACCGGCGATGTGTCTCGCCCTTATGCTAACATTGTTATTCAGACAAGCCAAAGTTATTGCCCTCATTAGTTCCAGGACCAGCGGGCAGGCAGCGTTTCCGTTATTTATCACATGCACTACTGCCATGTTATCTGACCACACATTTAAATCCTTGCTGTTCAGCTTTGTTTCCCATGCACATAATGCACCCCAGATCGGGAATAACTCCAATAGTGTAATGTTATTTGTCCATGCAGCCTCATGCCATGCCTCTGGCCACCTTTCTGCGCACCATTCTGTACCCAATATTGCACCAAAGCCGAAGCCTCCAGCTGCGTCTGTGAACAGCACCCTTTCGCTTTCTTCGTTTACAGGTGTGCGCCAGATTACTGAACCATTGAATGATTTTAAGAATTCCTCCCAAACTTCCAAATCTTTCTTTATTGCTCCCCCGATCCGCACCCTGTGGTGTCCCATCTTGGCGCCTTTTGTTCTTTGTTCAACCCTTCTCTGGAATATCCTCCCTTGCGGAATGACCCTCCCTGCAAAGTTCAACTTCCCCGCTAATGATTGCAACTCTCTTACTGTGGCCTTGTTTCTCCCTTTCAGATCAGTTATAGTATTTAGCAATTCTGTCACCTTTTCTTCCGGGATCCTGCACACACCTACCTGTGAGTCAATTTCGATGCCCAGAAATTGTATTACTTGGGTTGGCCCCACCGTTTTCTCTTCTGCAAGCGGAAAACCCCACTCTTCTGTCAATGTCTTGAATTTCAGCAACGTATTCATGCACAGCTCTGAACCTTTTGGACCCACAAATAGAAAGTCGTCTAGGTAATGGACTACCTGCGCCCCCTTCAATTCCTTTATAAGAGCCCATTGCAGGAAGGAGCTCACCTTCTCAAAGTACGCACAAGAAATGGCGCAGCCCATGGGGAGACATTTATCTACGTAGTATTTGCCCTCCCAGTGCATGCATAACCATCTCTGTGATTCGCTCCTTACTGGCAATAGGCGAAATGCTGATTTAATGTCTGCTTTTGCCATCCAAGCTACCCGCCCTGCTTTCCTCACTAACTGCACGGCTTCCAGAAAATCTGAGTAGTTTACCGACGACGCCTCTTGCGTGATGCCGTCGTTAACCGAGGCCCCCGGAGGGTATGAAAGATGGTGAATTAGCCGAAACTCGCCTGCCTCCTTTTTTGGTACCAAGCCCAAGGGTGAACATATGTACTCCTTAAAAGGGGGGCGATTATAGGGGCCCCCCATCCTCCCCAGCTCAATTTCTTTTCTGATTTTTTTGCCCACCAACTCTCTATTCTCCAACGCAGATTTCAGGTTTTTTGGAGTGTCCTGGGAACCCTGCCCCCTAAACGGAATTGTGAAACCTTCTTTAAAACCTTGTCTTATGGTTTCTGCACCTTCCTGGTCTGGAAACACCCTTAGCCACCTTTCCATATTCTTGATTTTCACTGGTGTTGACCCTTTCTCTTCTGTGCTCCTAATTCCGTTTCTCTGGGACCCTGTACTTGCTGGAAGCTGCTCTGGTAAATTTGGCGGTAATATGATGTTCTCCGCAATTCTCACATCTGTGGTTGAATTTACATTTCTTCCCCCAGCTGCATGATATTCCCTTCTCAAAGTTACGGCATTGCGCTGGCTCTGACCTTGCTGTCCCGTTACTCCCTCTACCACCCCCCTGTGCTGTCGGGGGTATGTTGCTCTGCCACCCTCTCTGTGCCTCGTATTGCCTACTCCGAAAATTCTGTTCCCTTGATCTGTCATAGGGATAATCGTATCTCCTGTTGTACCTATACTCGTTTCTATATTCGTTCTGACCAAATTGTTTCCTATAATAGCTCCCCGAACTATACTGATCCCTGGTATCCCATTTTTCTTTAAGCACGTTAAATATGTATAGATTGTAATTTTCTTCATCCCACCCTATGTCTGGGAAGCAATCCATTTCTTTCCTGAATTCATGGTCGTATTCCTTCCAGGCGTCTCCCCCAAATGCTTTGTACACGCTCAAAACTCGCTGTTGATATGTTACAAGTGATGGGCCGTCTTCGGGAAATTTCTGCAATATGATTGATGACATTATCTGGAAAGCTGCTGTCCAATTGTCAAAATTCCTTGATACAGCCGGTCTTTTTAATAGACTCTTCTCATCCTCTTTTATGTCTTCCTTTGATATACCGTGGCCCCTTTTCTGTACATCCAGCAGGGAGAAGATATCTATTAACTCTTTTTCTCCATATCTTCTCTTTCACTTTGTCACTGATGTACCAAGCTTGTGCCTTTAAGGACCGACCCTGCGCATCTTTGCCTATCGTTGGCCTGCCATACTTAGTCATAACTGTGTTAGACTCTGTTATTTTCACTACGGGGGGCTCTGTCGTAGCTACTGCTGTATTGGTATGTGACCCCTGGGTACCAGGATTTTGGGGAAGCCCCTGTGGTATGGGGGCCCCGGTGTCTGCTGGCCCCTGACCTCCTGCCCCATGATCTATACCTGCCTTATCATTTTTCTTCTTCTCTTTACTTATTACCCCCTTTGTTTTCACCCATGCCTGCAAATGATCCCTCTCCTCGTCTTCACTACTATCTGTATCCGATGCCACATTTTTGTATTCTTTCATTTTCCCTTTGCCGGCTCTGGGCGACCTACCCTGGGCCGTGATACATGCATTTAAAACTTTTACCATTTTGTTAATATTGTTATTTAATTTTACGATACCTTTCTTGTTTCCTTTCTTCCGTTTTATTTTAGGCATCTCTGGCTCTTGTGGTTCCCTTGAGATTTCTCTTAACCTCTTTTGGCCTTGCAGTACTGCAGCTTCTTCATCGCTGCCTTCGGATTCCTCCAGCAGCAGAGGCGACATTGCCCTAGCCCTTTCTTCCGACTGTACCACGTCCAGTACCCATTGCGCTCCATATTCCTTTTCAGCCTTTTTGGCCCATGCACTGAATTCCTGTGCTCTTCTCGCTCTTTCGTCTGCCATTCTTGCCTCATCGCCTGCTTTTCCTTCCTGGCTGTTGATTCTGGGGTTTGCCCCAATGTGGAGGGGCCACCTGGCTTTGAACCGGGGACCTCCTGATCTGTAGTCCAACTGTTCTACCACAGAGCTATCTCCCTGTGTAGCAATCTGCTTCAATGCTTTTCACTCCTCTGTTTACAAAACAATGTTGGAGTTGGGTTTGATTGGAGCCCCCAACCTTTCTTGAACAGCTGAGCCTCTGCCGGCTACACGGCGAATAATTAAATGCACGCCAAGGAGGTTCCGGAGGTTGTATTAGAACTCAGGTCCCCAACATTCCCAGACCAAGCCTTTAAGCGTTGAGCCGCTGGGCTAGTCGCAACTGTACTTCCTTTCCAGCTACGACTTTAAATCGTAGCCCCGCTCCTTTCTATCCGTATTGAGACCTCTGACGGCTCGTGTTCTCCCGATGGCGCCGGGCGGGCGTGCCTGTAGCTGCTCGCGCCGCGTCCCTGTCCCAGCTGGCGTCCTTCTTCCTGGTCCGGAGCTGCTTCAAAGACCGCCAGAATTCTCGTAATCCACGCCGCAGCTCGCTGCTCCTGCTCGACTCCCGCGGCGCCACGTCCCCTCAGGCTCCTTCGCGCTGTTCCGACGGGCTTCAGCTGCGATCCAATGAGCCGTCACCTAAAAGAGGGAGAGAAAAACACAGAAAGGTAAGCCCGCAGAGGCAAACGTTTCTTTTTCCAAGGTCCGGGGAGCCTACCCGAGTGAGGTGAGCTCCGGACCCGTTTGTGCCTCCTTGGTTTTTGCAGGGGTATTTATCCTCCCTGTCCCCTTTGATGTGTTGCTGGGGGGGCGGGCTTCTTCCTGCCTCCCCTGCTGTTTTCTTCACACCTTTGGTGCGTACTCCTGGCAGCACCGAGGGTGGGGGCGCCGGTTTGGCTGCCTCTCCCTCTTTGTTTCCCGCCGTTTGTCTCCCCCACCCTGCGCCTAACCCCCCAGGCCCTCCATCGTGTTATACTCTGTATGACACGGGGCCTGGGGCATAATTATCGAACGCGTGGGCGGACCCACGCAGGCGCTTCCCCATCCTAAAGGATGATGTGCACCATCCCCACCAATCAACACACAGGCCACACTTCCACACAAACCACCCGCAACCCCACCGCAAACAACCACACCCCACCAATCCAACACCAGCCACCCGCAATCCCACCGCAAACAACCACACCCGACCAATCCAACCAACAGACACAACACCCCAAACTCACACCACCCAGCGAGCACGGAGACCGGCGCGCAGACCCGCGAGACCCCAGCCCGTACACCTACACATGCGCTTCAGGCGAGGCACCGCACGCTGCCGCTCACCCACCGCGACCAACCCGAGCAACACCCACACTACCACATGAACCCAAACCACAAACAACCACTACCCCCAATTCAACACCAGCCACCCGCAACCCCACCGCAAAACAACCATACCCCACCAATCCAACACCAGCCACCCGCAACCCCACCGCAAACAACCACACCCCACCAATCCACACCAACAGACACAACACACCAAACACACACCACCCAGCGAGCCCGGAGACCGGCGCGCAGACCCGCAAGACCCCAGCCCGTACGCCTACACATGCGCTTCAGGCGAGGCACCGCGCGCTGCTGCCTACCCACCGCGACCAACCCGAGCGAAACCCACACTCCCACACGAACCTCTAGCCACCAAACCACAAACAACCACTACCCCCAAATCAACACCAGCCACCTGTAACCCCACCGCAAACAACCACACCCCACCAATCCAACACCAGCCACCCGCAACCCGCAACCCCACCGCAAATAACCACACCCCGCCAACCCACACCAACAGACACAACACCCCAAACACTCACCACCCAGCGAGCCCAGAGACCGGCGCGCAGACCCGCGAGACCCCAGCCCGTACGCCTACACATGCGCTTCAGGCGAGGCACCGAGCGCTGCCGCCCACCCACCGCGACCAACCCGAGCGACACCCACACTACCACACGCACCTCCAGCCACCAAACCACAAACAACCACCACCCCCAATCCAACACCACCAGCCACCCTACCACAAACCACACCCAACCAATCCACACCTACAGCTACCCTACCACAAACAAACGCCCCCCACCAACTCACACCCCGACCCCAGCTCCGCTACTCCCGCCACTACCAATCGCATCCGCCATCCGCGCAACACCTCTCAACAGCCCAACCACCGACCCGAAATATGCCGACCGCACTTCAACGTTCAGTCCCCAATCCCCCGGGGGCTCGCACTCCGTCTGCCGCCTCCGAAACCCAACAGGTCCATTTCCTCACGCGCATGCGCATTCCTGCAATACAGGGAAGTCGCTGTCATTAAAGTGATACACACGCATTAATGCGTGTCTGGCTTCTCAACGGGAAATATCAGGCTGTCTGTTAGCCCTGACATTGCTTTCTTAAAGGGGACAACACATATACCAATGCTTATTCAAGTCTGAGTTCTGGTGATCAAATAAACAAATACAGTGACTCAATACAAACAAGGCCAAGCAAGCATACAACTCATCGAATTTGTTTCTTTGCTGGTACAAATACAATATATTATTACTGCAACACGCATTAATATACTACTATTCAGGCACTATTTTGACATAAATTGAGTGACATCATGGCGTTCAGCAGCGTTCCTCCTCCCATATTTTTTATGCCTGATTCCAATGAACCAAGTATACCATGGAAAAGGTGGATCCGATCTTTCGAACACTATGCAGGTGTAGTTTGTGGCCAAAACTGCAGTGCAGAGAAGAGGAAATCCTTGCTGCTACACTGTTTGGGCCCAGCTGGCCAAGAAAAGTATGAATCTCTACCTGAGCTTCCAGTGGATGAAGATGTTGATATCAACGAGTATGAACGCACTGTGAAAAAGATAGATAAACATAATGAAAAGAAGATAAGTATCATTTTGGAGGGATACAAGTTTGGAAAGAGGACACAAGAGGAGGGAGAAAGTGTCGAGAAATTCATTACTGCTTTGAGGAAACTTGCCAAGACATGCCATTTTAATGATCAACTGGACGAAAGATTAAGAGACCAGTTTATGTTGGAGTGCAGGAGTGCAAAAGTAAGAGAAAACGTTGGTCAGAAAATGATCCTTCATTAGACATTGTGCTAAGAGTAGCAAAAGAAGTTGAACACACAGAAGAGTGTGTAAAAGAACTGGAGAGCAAAGTGAAATCTGTCCAAATGGAAAACAACAACATAAGAACTGCGAAAGCATCGTGCCATGTTGCTGAAGATAGTGAATCTATTTCCATGGTTAATAATGCTTCTGTCAAAAGAAAATCATTTGGTAAATCATATCAACCACCACAAAGTGACAGAGGGAAGTACAGAACCAATCAAAAAGGAAGCTACGACAACTACACCAGGAGAGACAGTCCTAATGAACACACCATGAATTCAAGAAGGAGGCGTCAAGGAAGATGTTATTGGTGTCACAGTGTCAACCATTGGGCTGATGACCCAGAGTGTCCAGCAATAAAATCATATGCAGTAAATGCAAAGGCAAGGGCCATTATTCCAAGTGCTGCAAATTTTGCAATACGTCCCCTAATTGGATTGGAGGAAATTCCGACAGTGACCACAGTGATAGAGAAGAAGGTGAAGAATGTGTATATGTGATAACAGATGATGATGATGAAAAAGTTTAAGAGAGCCCTAAAGCCACAGTTTCTGTGGATGGAATAGAAATGAACATGATGATCGATACTGGTGCGAAATACACTCTAATACCACAACAGCTATGGAACAGAGAGAAACATGAATATTTACATGAAACCGATATCAGACCCAGAGCCTATGTCGAAAGAGAAAGTATATTGTGCCTCCTATTTTAATAAATATATTAATATTGGCCTACGCCAAGCTGCTCGAAAGTCGCTTGCGAAAGAAATCCGTGTTGCAAGGTCCTGACCTTAAATCCATTTAAGCCGCCATTTTAGGTCAAGCCGCCATTTTAGGATTCGTTGTGTAAAAGTCACCCTGTGAGTTAAAATGGTGGACGATGTCATTCCAGAATACAACATGGCCGTCTTGCTAATGTGTAACTTGCCTGCAGGCCACTTGTTGAGGTTGTGAACTGAGACCTTGTCCTTCGTTGACCTATGTGTAGAAGGATTACTCGTGCAATGAAACTAATCCACGAGCACATGTTGAGACAATGTATTCAAATATTGAACGAAGAACATCTGTTTAACTACATTGTATTAATGTTTAACAAGGCCTGCATGGAAAATCTTAGAATACACAGTTATTGCATAGGCTTGTTGATCCATGTATTAAAGGCAAACCAGTTATATGCGGTTGTTTGAGACTTGGCACGAACCCTAGATCGGTAATGTATTAAAAGGTATATTAACCCGAAGTGGGGCTGAACATCATGCCTACCAAGTGTATAAAAAGCGAATGCATTCTAATGTACAACGTCTCTCACTGAACACACTGAACCTCGCTGGAGTTTGTTGTGTTGTACTGAGGGCCGATAGCTATCTGATTTTGCTCTGTTTTTGAAACTGGATTCAGTATAAAATAAAGTATTTTGTATGTTCCTTTGTAACACATGTTCGGTGTATTTCCTTTTGGGGTACTCAGCCTCCATATTTTGATTCTATTTTCACAGTTGGCACCCGAATAGGGACCCTTAAGATTGATGCTGGATTTTTGAAGGTTGACGCACGCTATCGGACCGGGATTGGACGGTGTGACATAAGGGGCACCCTGAACGAGACGCGACACCTCAGCAGCGCTGCACAACCCGATCCTTGGACGATAAGCTTGTGGTCCGAGACGGCATCTTGACGAGGGTCCACTTATCGAGGCGGACAGATTTGCCGAAATCACCATACACGAGGTAAGATTAGTTAGGTAAGATTCTTAGAAATCCGATCGGACCTCCTTAGGTTTGGTCAGGTGAGTCGTGACCCGATTCTCAATTTAACCCTGACAATTTGAATTTTGGCGCATTATATCTGCAGACACAATTATTGACCAGGTAACACCAAGGATTTGAGATATGCCTGGGAAATTGTCTACCTGCTTTAGGGCATTATTCCGCAGTGATAGACAATCTTTGGAATTTAGCCGTCCCACACCACAGGAGGGGTCGCCGGCATGTACCATGTACTGTAAGCATGGCATTGAAAGTATAGTATTTAATGACATTTGGCACAGACAAACCAGACATGCCTCCGAACTTCAGTGGCCAATCAATGGTAGTTTTGAAATCCCTCGTATTGAGTATTTAGAGTCAATTCTATTAAAGAAAAAAGCTAGACATGCTGCATTTGATGTTTTGCAGAATTGGAAAAAAGAAGCGTTGCAACAACTTAAAAGTAGAGAGAAACATGCACGCCGTCATAAAACGAACGCTGAAAAAGTGTTGTTATATGATCAGGACAAACAGTCTGAGGCGACTAAAAATATGGATAGGGCTTTTTCACTCGGTATTCAAAAAATCTATCCTTCTAAAGATCTTCGTGTTTCTGATGAGTTTATTGACAAAATATTAAATGAATGAAGGCCTGGTGCCTCTGCGCCACCTCCGTATGTTCCTCTTCCTGCTGCTTTGCCTCTTCCTCCTGTTATTCCTGCTCCGCCTGTTGTTGTTCCCGTTGTTCTTGTTCAGCCTAATGTTCCCCTTCCTCCAGCTCCCCCACCTCTTTTTATCACACCGGTTATAGTACCTCCATCAAATATGCCTGCTCCCTCTCTTCCAAGTGGTCCTGAGCCGCTTGTAATCGATCGAGGTACAGGAACAAAGGTTGTCACTCGCAATACCGTACCACCGGAGAAGAAACGTGAGTTAATTGCATGGGCTAAGCATTGTATGGAGAAGGATGATCAAGCTAGCGTTTTTTGCCACACTTTGTAATACGGATAATTTTCCTGAGAAAAATGTTTTTATTGAAGGTTTAGGGATTCAGTTATGTATAATGTGGGGAAGATTAAATAATGCAGATTTTCTGCAAGGGTTGAGGGATCTAAATACTCTAGCGCTTTCTAGAGACACTGTGGAGAAGGTAAATGAGCATGTAGAGAGGTTGTTTGGGTATAGAAAGAAGTTAGAAAAGTTACAGAATGAGGATGACGAAGAGGAAAATATGTATGTACAGAAACGGTTCCTTCCGTGTCGTAAACCGATAGAGGAAATACGAATTTGTAAGAAAGACCCGATTAGATGGATTTCAGACATATCGATAACTCCAGTTGAGGTATATGACACATAGTCAATATACGCCAGAAATGCAGAGGAAAGTGATACAGGTAATGGTAGAGTACCTACAGGATGAATGTGTAAAGAGAAAGATCAGTTGTCCCACAGAGTTACTGGGTATTTATAAGAGGGCTTTTTCACTTGACACTTCTTTGACTGCTTTAGCGCTCGATTTAGCTCTCCTGCTTAGTAAGCGTTCGGAGTTCCCTACATCTCAGTTGCCTATGAGAGAGGTTCCTCCGACATTCGTCCCAAAGGTTGAGATTGCGGCCGATGCTGCACGGGGTATAGTCGCTGTGGACATTCCCGCACATTATGTATCGCAGTTCGTTCACGTCCCGTTCTTAAGACAGGAAGTGAATACTATTAGGCAATCTATTCCTGATATTAGGAAAAACCCAACAGGGTTCTATAAAGAGATAGAATCCGTTTTGCAGTCCTCAGTGTTCACCTTAGGTGACATTGATTTGTTGTTTCCTGTACTCCTGCCCGTAGATTTATGGAAACAAGTTAGAACTATTGACGACGTACCCGGGTTGGGAGATACATGGGTGAATATAACTAGACTTGATGGCGAAAGACCACCTCAGGTGATATTAACTCTGCCTGATAAAATCGCTGCTAAATTAAAAACCATAATTCCTGAAAAGAGAATTATTTGGGACAAGCTTACGGCCTGTGTCCAAGGAAAGTCTGAGGGTGCTACTGAGTTCTTTAATCGGTTTGAACAGATATTCTCGGATTTCAGTGGACAAGACTTAGGCACAGAGTCTGGGAAAAGATTATTTGTGGACAAATTTGTACGTGGATTGCTGCCTGACATCCAGTCACAAATTATGTCTTCTGAGAGCGCTTGGCAGGTGAAATCACAATCAGAAGTACTGCAGATGGCTCAGTACTACGAGAACCATGTCAATAATGAAAAAGATAGGATTGAAAAACGGAGAGGCGATTTAAAAACTAAAGTGCTATTGCAGCAAATTGTTAGGGGCCCCAGAGGGGGTAGTTCTCAGGTTAGAGGTCAGTATGTCCCACAGGGGAATGTGCCCTTGGGTCCTGTGAACATTAACCAGTGCGCTTATTGTCGTCGAGAGGGTCATTGGCGAGCACAATGCCCCGTCCTTCAACAAAGGTCGAATAATACATTTGGTAATATGGGTAGGCGATCCAGAGGTCGCCCGGGCGTAGGGGGCCCTGGTAGAGGTCAGTTTACACAGGACCCTCAGCAACCTTTTTCGCAGGACAATCAGACTCCGAGTGTGGACACCAGGAACATATTTGATCATCCTTCCGCTGCATATTTATCTGAAGAACTTCCTTTTGATGATATTTTGTTTCATTAGGATTGCCCGAAGCAGGGTTTGGAACCTACACCTATTCCTGTCAATCAGAAAGGTCCCTACGTCGAAATGGTGGTGGGAAATAGGAAACATCAGTTTTTGATAGACACTGGAGGACAGAAGTGTTCCATTGATCATTCGCGGGTTACAAACATTCCATTGTCAGGGTACACCAATGTTTCTGTAGGGTTTTCTGGTACACCAGTTGTTTGTCCGGTTTCTATGCCGGTACCTATTTCTTTGGGTCCTTTACGGACCATTGTCCATTTCTGTTGACTTCGGATTGCGGAGAGAACTTGCTGGGGTTGAATCTGTTAAAATAATTAAATGCAGTGATTTATTGTTCTTCTGATGGAGTGCGCTTGACGATTTCACCACAGCAATTTTCTGTCTCGAAATTCTTGACTAGACCTTTGCCTCCAGAATTCATTGATGTACCAGAGAGTTTGTGGGCTGTCGACGACAATGATGTCGGTGTTTTACATATTGAGCCTGTCAAAATAGTTTTGAAACATGGAATTGACCTACCATGCATTCCCCAGTATCAGATTTCGGTTGAGGGCGAGCAAGCTTTGAAATGTATTGTTTCTAATTTTGTGCATCGCGGGGTGATTGAAGAAATTTCAGGGAGTTTGTGTAACAGTCCGATTTTACCTGTGTACAAGAAAGGCGATAATGTAATTCCATTCTGTTTCATAAATGATTTACATGCCATTAATAAAGTCGTGGCACCACAATTTCCAATTGTGCCTGATTTAACTACAATCCTAACCATGATTCCAGCTACAGCTACTTACTTTAGTGTTGTGGATTCAAAGAATGCGTTCTTTAGTATTCCTATACACAAGGATAGTAGATATTTGTTCGCGTTCACCTTAGGGGGACGCTCGTTCATTTACTCGTGATACCCTTGAATTGCCCTCTACCTGTACTTTGCTTCAGTACGTTGACGATTTACTTCTAGCTGCTGACTCTGAGTGCCTGTAAGGATGGCACTGTGTCATTACATCTAGCTAAGCATGGTCACAAAGCTTTGCTTAAAAAATGTCAATATTGTTGTCAGGAGGTCGTCTATTTAGGCTTTCTCCTGTCAAAGGAGGGAAGAAGATTGACACCTGAAAGAATAAAACACATTTCTGATATGGCTGTCTCAAATACACAGAAGGAAGTTAGAGCCTTGATAGGTATGGCTTCTTACTGTAGGTTGTGGATCCCGAATTTCTCACTAGTGATCAAACCGATGTTGGCTTTGACGAAGAAGGTCATTTCATCGTCATTGCCATGGAACGTGGTACACCAGCAGTCGTTTGACTTGCTTAGGACTGCATTAGGCTCTGCACCAGTTTTGGGCACACCAAACTATGAAAAGGCCTTTGTGTTGTTTGTGCATGAATGTGATGGATGTGCTTTGGCTGTATTAACGCAGGAACATGGAGGGAAGAATAGGCCATGCGGTTACTTTTCTTCCGCCCTTGATCCTGTAGCATGCGCTTTACCAAGATGTTGCCGCGCTGTCGCTTCCGCTGCCGCGTCTGTAAAACAGAGTGAGGGAATGGTCCTAGGCCATGATCTAGCCCCGATGGTGCCTCACACTGTAGATGTTCTACTGAACCGAACTCAAACACAGCACCTCACTTCTGCACGGTTGACAAGATATGAATTGATCTTGTTTGCTCCTCACATTCAAATTAAGAGGTGTTGTGTCCTTAATCCGGCTGGACTCCATCGCCGCAAGTAGCATCTTGCGGGAAAGGTAGAAGTGCCACATGACTGTTTATATATGACTGAACAAGAGACAAAGGGTAGAATTGATTTGAAAGATACCCCCTTGGATAATCCGCAAGGAGAGCTGTTTTGTGACGGCTCCTGCTTCAAACTTCCAGATGGTACATCCACAGCTGCTTATGCGATCACTACATTGAGCATGGTTGTGGAAACTAAGAGAATTACGCATAATTCTGCGCAGGCCGCAGAGATTATAGCATTGACCCGAGCTTGTGAACTTTCCGAAGGGCTTGCAGTAAATATATATACTGATAGTCAGTATGCCTTTGGGGTGGTCCACAACTTTGGGAGACTTTGGTCAGAGAGAGGGTTCCTAACTTCGCATGGCACCAAAATTCAACATGGCTCCCTAATAGTACAACTACTCTCAGCGCTTGCGCTCCCTACTCAGTTAGCAGTTATGAAATGTGCAGCACATCGAAAGATTACAGATCATATAGGGAAAGGGAATGCTTTCGCTGATCAGATAGCTAGACAAACTGCTACCGATCTCCTGACGGAGATGTATGTTTCAAGGGAATCTGTAGATGCTTATACAATAGATGAGGGTGTTGGGTGGACATAGTGAAGGAAAATGGCTACTTCCTGACGCATACGTCATGATGATGGTCATCATGGCCCATGGTCCTACGCATGTATGTGCCCAGCAAATGACAAAAATGTTAGAGAAGGTTTGGGTAAATGACAAACTTTCGAAAATTGCCCAGCGCTACATCCGGGAGTGCATGATTTGCTTGCAACACAATGTGGGAAAGGGGACAGTAACTCCAAGGGGTAGTTTTGGGCCACCCTCTGTCCCCTTTGAAGTGATTCACTTTGATTTCATTGAAATGGAACGATGCGATAATAAGAAATATGTACTGGTGGTTATCTGTGCTTTTAGTTAATGGGTTGAGGCTTTCCATGTTAAAGATGCTACAGCTATGATTACTGCAAAAATCATTTTAAAAGAATACTTTCCACGGTTCGGTTTGCCAAGAGTTATCTGGTCGGACAATGGTCCACATTTTGTCGCCGCTGTAATTCTACAGATTTGTACAGAATTACGAATTGACAAACGTTTCCATTCGGCCAGACATGCTCAAAGCGCCGGACTAGTAGAAAGACACAATGGTATCATCAAGAACAAGCTCACTAAGACGTGTGCCGGCACCAAACTTAAATGGCTGGACGCCTTACCGATCGTGTTATTATCTATGTGCACAACCCCTCAAACTAAGACTGCTCTCTCTCCATTTGAGGTGGTAATGGGGAGACCTGCCAATATTTGGAACCTTCCTAAATGTAACTCGTTAAGAAATGTCGAAAATGTACTTCTTCCAGATTATTGTAGCCAATTGACTAAAAACCTGTATTTGATTTATCACCAGGTACGAGAAACTTTACCTGTGTGATACGAGGGCCCGGACCACGGCATACGGCCTGGGAGTTGGGTGCTCGTCAAATCGTTTGAGCGTACCTCCTGCCTCGCGCCTCGCTGGTGTGGCCCATTCCAGGTCCTGTTGGTCACCCAGACATCGGTGCGGGTCGCTGGCCGAAAGAACTGGATCCACGCGTCCCACATCAAGAAACTTCCTCCTCCTATGCCGCACGTTACTGAAGAAACAGAACTCTTGCTGACGCTGCAACCAATGATCCCAAAGCAGTAAGCAGCACTGAGAGTGTGTCGGAGAATCTCTCTGAGCCTGGGAGGCTTGGGGAAGCTGCCATTTTGTCTCCGCACTCTCCACAAATTTTGCACCAAGGAACGGCTGTTTCGAATTCAGCCCCTTCACTTGCCTCTGACACGTTGCTTCCAGCAGGAAGTGACAACATATTGTTTCCAGATCAAGCAGTACCAGGAAAAGTACGGTATAATCTACGACCACGAAGACAGACTTACAGCACGGTTTGGCTGTGCATTCGGAGAAGGAAAAGAGTCATCGAGGGCTTGCTTTTTGCCCAAATTTGAGAAAGGGGACTCTGTTGGCAAGGGTTGTGGAAGGACTAAGAAGTCACTCGACCGGGAGGTCGCCAGCAACAAACTTTGGAGTGTCTGTTTGAAGATTATGATGCCTGCCACCGCTACTGCTCGTATGGGACTTGTAAATAAGGGGGTGACCAACCGGGACAATGGACAAAATGCCTGGGCCCCGAAAACGTATTGCTGTATTCTTATAATGATATTTTGCTTTTTAATAGTCACTACCTTAGGATTGTGGTATCTCGAGGAAACTCACTCTTTAGAACTTTTGTTGCCTACTGAAAGTGCGCCCATTGTTCCTACTCCCTTTGTACATTTGCATACTTTATCCTCTCGGGATTCCCAGCACAGACAAAGGTACCACAATAATACTTTACTGCTTATCATGAATGCTACACATGCCATTTTTAATAAATCTAACTGTTGGGTCTGCTCACATTTACCGCAACACAGGGATAAGGGGCTAGGTTGGTATATTCATCCTTTACCGTTGACAACTGCTTGCTATGCTTCTCTTAGAGCACTGTTTTTTTGGCCAATGGAATGATAGCATCTCAGGGAACTTTGATGGCACCAATTTGAATAGTTTTGAGAAACGTGTTTTGACTCCCCTGGGATGCTCGCTTTTTGCAAATAGCAGTAAACCGAATGTTACTTCTATTAGGCCTTCTGATAAACTGTCTCGTCCTTTCCAATCTTTGATTTCCTTTAAAATGGCTCCAATAGGGAATAAGGACGCCATGCCTCCATCTTACACTGTTAACCATAGCCCTGATTCAGTTTCTTTTTGCATACAGAGGAATGGAACTCAGTCAATGGGAAATTTTCTAGGTTCTGCCAACGTTGCAAATTTGACTGGGGAGAACAGACCTTTGTATGTAGGCGAACCTGTCTACTTTGTCTGCGGTAATGTAGCATTCCCATGGTTGCCTAGGGATTGGCAGGGAACCTGTTATTTAGGGATCCTGTTACCTGGGGTGTTTATAGCTAGTACAAGAGAAGTTTCAAAGGCTCATCCACGGCGGGATGAGAATGGTGACACCCCAGCACAAATCTTGGGAGATATAGCTAAATCAGTTGTGCCATTTTGGCGGCAGATAGCGAATTCAGAAGATATCAGAAAACTAGCGAGAGTACTGGAGAAAACCATCAACCGGACCACGGATATACTCTATAATATGAGGTTAGAACAGAAGGCGATAAGATTAGTAGCACTTCAAAACCGAATGGCATTAGATGTCATTTTAGCTGAGTGTGGTGGAGTGTGCAAATTAGTGGGGTCCACTTGCTGTGTTTTCGCACCAGATTCCTCCCCACCTATCTTCAAGGCAATACAGAATCTGCACGTCCTTAGTTCCGAAGTGTATGTTCCTGAGGAAAACTGGGATCTAAGCGCTTGGTTCTGGGACTTCTTGCGATCTTGGGGTTGGAAGGTACTTTCGGTCTTATTAATTATTTTGGGAATCCTGTTTCTTTGTTGCTGTATTCAGTGTCTACCTGGTATGTGTTCGATGCCAGGGGGATGTTGCGCACATGCGATAGGTTCGATAGGACATAAAGTGTATGCCCCAGATAAGACTTCCAAAGAATATGTGTTGAAGGATATTTTAGCAAATGACCTAATGGCAATAGATATTTTTGACAGTGATTCAGGGCGCATAGACGAAGAAGCATGGAGTAATTTGCAAGGAGATCCAAAGTAGTTTTTTAGCACTTGGCATAGGCCAAAAGGAGGGTTTGTCGAAAGTGAAAGTACATTGTGCCTCCTATTTTAATAAATACATTAATATTGGCCTACGCCAAGCAGCTCGAAAGTCGCTTGCGAAAGAAATCCGTGTTGCAAGGTCCTGACCTTAAATCCATGTAAGCCGCCATTTTAGGTCAAGCCGCCATTTTAGGATTTGTTGTGTAAAAGTCACCCTGTGAGTTAAAATGGTGGACGATGTCATTCCAGAATACAACATGGCCGTCTTGACCTCTGTACATAGCTAATGTGTAACTTGCCTGCAGGCCACTTGTTGAGGTCGTGAACTGAGACCTTGTCCTTCGTTGACCTATGTGTAGAAGGATTACTCGTGCAATGAAAATAATCCACGAGCACATGTTGAGACAATGTATTCAAATACTGAACGAAGAACATCTGTTTAAATACATTGTATTAATGTTTAAGAAGGCCTGCATGGAAAATCTTAGTATACACAGTTATTGCATAGGCTTGTTGATACATGTATTAAAGGCAAACCAGTTATATGCGGTTGTTTGAGACTTGGCACGAACCCTAGATTCGTGATGTATTAAAAATGGAATATTAACTCGAAGTGGGGCTGGACATCGCGCCCACCAAGTGTATAAAAAGCAAATGCATTCTAATGTACAACGTCTCTCACTGAACACACTGAACCACACTGGAGTTCGTTGTGTTGTACTGAGGGCCAATAGCTATCTGATTTTGCTCTGTTTTTGTAACTGGATTCTGTATAAAATAAAGCACTTTGTATTTTCCTTTGTAACCCGTGTTCGGTGTATTTCCTTTTGGGGTACTCAGCTTCGATATTTTGATTCTGTTTCCACACCTATGGTGGTGTGAGGATTGACACTATAGGTTGGTTTTGTGGCAAATTGAAATTCAAAGGTAGGAAAGCCAATGGGAAAGTCTATATTACCAATGTAGGCAAGACACCCCTTTTGAGCTGGACTCACCAGAGCAAACAAGTAAAAATAGATTCTGTCTTTGCAATCGAAAATGATGGGAAGAAACCTGAGAATGGTTGCAGTGGAATGAAGTGCAGCACCAATGATGTCATGGATGAAGTGTTCTATGACGGTGTTGGATGTCTACGTAGTTATGTACATGAAATACAATTAAAATCTAATCATACTCCAGTGGCCCAGAAATTAAGGAGTATACCTTTATCTATGCAAGATGAGGTCAGGAAGGAGATCAAGATGATGGAAAGTCAAGGAATTATTGAAGCCATAGATGCCAGCGAATGGGTCTCGCCATTAGTAGTTCTCAGAAAAAAGTCAGGCAAACTCTGCATATGTGTGGATATGCAGGAGCTGAACAAGTGTGTTATCCCTGACAGGCATCCTCTTCCCAACATTCACGAGTTGATTTCCACGATTGTGCCATCGAGTTTCTTTTCTACTCTTGATTTGACATCGGCCTACCATCAAGTCAAACTACACAAATACTCCAGGCATCTTACTGCTTTCATTACGCCGGATGGGCTTTACCAATCCAAGAGGATGCCATTTGGACTGGTGTCCGCGGTATCAGCTTTTAAAAAAAGAATGCATAATCTCTTCGAAAGAGTGCCAGGAGTGATGTTTTCAAGATGACATCTTGATATATGCTTACAATCAATGATGCAAGATTGAGATATGTATGTAAAAAATTACATGATGCTGGAATGACTGAGCAGGGACAAATGTAAAATAAATTGTTCAGGGATTGAATACCTAGGACACAGGACTTCTGCAGAGGGTATATCACCCAAGGAACCATTAGTGAACACCATAAAGAAAATGCCCAGACCATGCAATAAAGAAGAAGTACGCACATTCATAGGTATGGCGGAATATTATTCTAAGTTTGCTCATGATTTTGCCATACACACCATCCCATTACGAGAATTGCTCCAAAAAAAAAAATTTGAATGGGACAATGAATGTGAGGAAGAATTCGAATTTATAAAGACTGCAATAGACAAAGCCCCGGCGTTGAAAAATGTCAGTACTGATAAGAAAATCATCATCACCACCGACACCAGTAATATTGGTCTTGGAGCTGTTGTCACACAAGAACATAAGGGCCGAGAACTATTAATTACATTTGCATCAAGACTACTCAAGGGGGCTGAAAGATCGTATGCTGCTATTGAGAAGGAGGCACTGGCGATAAAATGGGCGGCAGAAAAGTTCAGGAGTTTTATCTGGGGTGATCATTCCACAATGGAATCATCATGAGAGGAGACAAAACCATTCCACCTTCAGGTGTACGGTGAAGAGTGATTGAACTTGGACATGAGGGTCACCAGGGAATAGTAAAGACTAAACAGCGGATAAGAAATGATTTCTGGTGGCCTGGATGCGATTTGCAAATAGAACGTTACATCAGAGATTGTATCCTTTGTAGCAATGGCGAAAAGAGCTGTGTGGGTGCGAAACAACCTATGGTCGTCACCGAAATCTCGAGTAAAGTATGGAAAGATCTTGGCATGGATGTGTTAGGCCCTGTATATTGTAATGGGGTACAAAAGTTCTGTTTAGTTGTGATAGATCTCCTTACCAGATGGGTTGAAGTGTTAATTGCACCAAGTATCACAGGAAAGAATGTGGTTGAATTTCTATCTGAGATTTGTGAGAAAGAAGGGTATCCAAGAAGTATCATGACTGACAATGGTACCCAATTCAGATCTAAAGAGATGGTGGATTTTTGCAGTAAGTATTCTATTGTACACAAAAAGAGTGCCATTTACCACCCGCAGACCAATGGGACAGTAGAACGCTTCAATAGAGTGTTGAAGCAGACCATCAGGTTGGCTTGGTCCAATGGGATCAATTGGGAAAAAGCGGTTAAGGAGAGAATAGTGGCGCATCGTTTCACACCGCATTCCACCACTGGTCTTTCTCCTTTGAGTTGAGCAGAGGGAGGAAGGCAAACACCAAACTGGCACCACTTTGATTGGATAACAAGGATAATGGAGTGCAGAAGGATTTTGGAATTGTATGTAGTAATATCAGAGATGTCCTATTGAAGAACAAATCTGTTTATGATGAGAAAAGGCCCATGAGCAGGGTTGACAAAGATACGGTAGTCGGGAGAAGGGTTAGAGTAAATCTTCCCCTGCCCTCAGAGAAGGCCTGTGTAAGTGATCAAGGCCTGTCAGAGTTGTAGAAGCATTCAAACATCCTGTTAGGACGGGGGAATGGAAGGATTTGGAATGTTGAGAGAGTGTGGGTATGTAGTAACAGCAAACGTTTGAATGTCAGTAATGAAGAACATCGGCATGGTGGTGAATGTCTGAGTGAGACCAATGAGAGTAGAAGTTGTCAAAGAAAAGTATCTAGAGTAAATAATGTTAAAAATGTCTGTTCAAACAAATCGGAAGTGATTTCCTTGCTAGCCACCATCAGAGATACCACTTGCAAGTCCAGGTGGGGAAGAGCCTACTGCAAACCAAGACGCATGGAGGACTATGTGTGAATTTCCACCCATTTTCATGTTTAGCATTTTAAATGTAGTTGTTCGTCATATTGCCAAGGAAGGGAGATGTGTGGCATTCATGCCTATTACGAACACACTGTGTACTGGAGCGTGCCATGGAATACAGATGACATGGAATACAGATGTATCATCAGGAATGAGAATGCGGTTCAAATAACTACAGCCAGTAGAGGCTTTGGCTGGATGACACTGTCTCCCTCTTTGTCCCGTATATGTGATTTAGTTGTTATTAAACTTAATATAATTCCCACATGCCCCGCGTCTTCTCATTACTACCTGCCGATACATTACAGAGAGGTTAGAACCATAATGGTAGGTTCCACCAGCAGGGGGAGCATGGTTGCATCTGAGGTGACGTTTACCTCAGGACGGAAGCGGGCTCCCCTGCTGGCGGTCTGAGTTGGTGGGTCCCCGCTTGGCATAAGGGGTGGATGGGATAGACTGAGGAGAGAACGGGTGGGAGATGAACGGAGAAAGGAGCTCAGAGCTGCCGCTGAGGGCACCCAGGCCCTGTGGTCTCAGAGAAGATCCCTGCGGGTGGCAGGCAGTCCGCCTGACAGAAACCAGATGCTCTCCCGCACCCGGGGTCCAGAGAGAGTGCCGGAGGGCACATTTGCCGTGCGTTTCTGCCAGCTGGTGTCCGTAAATGAGGGAGAGAGAGAGTGGGACCGAGTACAGAATAAGGAAGCAGGTAGGAAAGCGGAACACAGAGAACGGGATCCCGGGCCCTGCATGTGCGGGCTGCCGAGTCACCCAGCAGCGTAGGAGTGGCCCGCATGTCTATATGTTTTCTTCAGTCCCCATTCCACAGGACAGAGAGAGGAAATTGAAATTTAACAAGCGCTCTGCCGGTAGGAGTCTGGGCCTACTTTGAGAGACAGTTGAAAAAATACGCAGAAGTGCCTGGCAGGAGTGAGACCGCGTTGGCACCTTAAGTGTTCCTCGTATTCTTTCCGCGGCCCGTTCAGGCCTAGGCTGGGGTAGTGGGGCCTCTATTTAACTCTTCACCCGTGCTGGGAGGGGCATTTACTTTCATAAAACCCCACTGGGTTATTTGTCGGAGGAGGCCTGCTTCATAGTGTGTGCATAGGGCAGTTATGGCCCGCTGCAAATTAAATATCAAGTACCTCAAATGAATGCACACCTCTCATGTAATTCACATGATATGTTGAACAAATATTTAACCAAGGTGAATACACACGTTTCATGTGATGCCACAACTTATTTAAATATTAAGTACCTCAAGTGAATGTGCACTTCTCATGTAACCCACATGATATGTTGAGCCAATATTTAACCAATGTGAATGCATACGTTTCATGTGATGCCACAACTTATTTAAATATTAAGTACCTCAAGTGAATGTGAACTTCTCATGTAACCCACATGATATGTTGAGCCAATATTTAACCAAGATGTGTGTGCACGCTTCATGTAATGCCACAACTTATGTACACGTTAAGTACCTCTGGTGAATGTGCACTTCTCATGTAATCCACATGGTGTGTTGAACAAATATTTAACCAAGGTGAATGAGCACATTCCATGTGATTCCACAACTTATTTAAATGCTAAGTACCTCCGGTGAATGCGCACTTGCTCATGTAATCTACATGATATGTTGAACAAATATTTAACCAAGGTGAATAAGCACATTTTTGGTAACCTGCAGGATTAGAGTTGAACAGAGATTTTATAATGAATGTAAATGCTCACGTTCTCTGGGGATTGATTGGAGGTATATGCAAACAAAGTTTAACAAAGGTGTAGGCACAGGTTATCAGTTGCCAACACTCACTCATATGAAGAAGAAGTCAACAAAAGTGAATTAGTTGGGTCCAGGTCGGCCACACTGGACATGCTACGGCCACTAAGGCAGAACATGTGAGACTCAATATGTGTATAATGAATGTAATGAAAGGGTTAAACACTGTTCCCATTTTGTGTTAAATGAGAAAGACTAATTTAAGGGTTCAACAAGGCATAAGGCACAAGTGTATCAATGTTTGATTTAAGGTATACAATTATATAAAGGAAAGCGGGTCCTGCTTATTTAAAAAATAAAAAAACAGACTGTTTGTTTATTTAACCAGGAGCACTGTTTTAGCTTGCTTCCCTGAGAGGGACCATCCTTGGGTTTCTCCTGGAGCCATGTATTTGTCCCCCTTGGGTAATACTACGATGCACATGCCTGCAGTGAGGTGTTAGACTCCCTACTCAGGTCTCATACAGGTTGCAGCCCACCCATACAGATACTTAAAACAGTTACTCAAGGGAGAAACACCATACACTTGAATGGGACATTCTTCCATGCACGTATCAATGACTTTATGGGGACAAGTTCTAACCATATCTGCATTATACATCTTCTCACCTTACCATTATAAAGATTTCTTTGATAGGTGCAAGGTATATTGACTGCACATCTTTGCTTCACATAAAGTGCAAATTGCCTCTGATTACTCAGCAATAACATATTGTTATTTCTATCCCATATTTTTGCCATTTCTGTTATCTTTTTTCCACCAATGAAATATTCATATCCCTTTCCAGAACAATGTCTTTAAAGAATGAAAAATAATCCTTAAGTCATTCTCTCAGCACATTAAAAGGGGGATGTTGTCTCAATAGCTCAGCAAAATTAGCAAACATGGATTCTCCTGAGCCAGCATTTTGGCATACAAAATTCCAGTCGATATCTTTTTAGGGTACTTAAGGAATTCTCAATTCACAATGTCTCACTTCTATCAGTATAAGTGTAGAGTGTGAGACTCCTATTGCCCTCCAATTTTTTTAACCCATTTGGGTTCTACATTCATATAGATCTCTAATCCATATAATAGACTGGGTACTAGACTTGTTTTATATAATTTCACCATACCCTCAATCGAGAGTCCACATTTATATTTCACAAAATGACAAATGGCATTGAATTATTTTTTTCACCTTCGACTACTTTTTTAAAAATCTGATGGTCTCATAATTTTTTGATCCAATTTCCATAATTTTAGTTTTTTGTGGTCAATAACAAGGCCGTTATCTGTTGAATATTTATAAAGGGCATCTATACATTGTAATCCAATCTGGTTCCTGTCCAGTAATAACTTGTCATCGGCATAGGCACGCCATGGTAAATGTTGGCTTCCTACCCAAGTAGGAAAATGATGGTACCCATCCCATGTCTTTCACACATCAGTGACATAGAAGTTATAAAAGATTGGGGCTAATAGGCAGCCTTGTTTTAGCGCATGGTTCATTTTTATTTTTCCACTCAGTAGCCCTTCGTAATTAAATCTTAGTTGCATCCGAGTAGAATTCTTTCATAAAACATAGTATCATAGGATTTAAATTCCACTCTCTCAATTTGGCCCCAATATGTGATGGTCAACTGTATCAAAGGCCACTTTATAATCTCTAAAACAGATAGAAACCGAGCCTTCTTTGTTTTTCAAGTTGGCATGAATTAAATACAGTAATGACCACAGGTCAGAGAGTGTGACAATGCCTTTTCTGAATCCAGATCGTTGATTTTCTAAACGTTTTGTTCCCTTAATCCTAATGTTTAATTCTTGTAGTAAAAGTTGTGAAAAGTTTAGAGAACGAATCTGTCATTGCTAATAATCGATAATTCAATGGGTTTTCTCTTGATCCCTTTTTAAAGATAGCATTCAATACGGAACCCTCCCAGCTTCTATGGATAATTTCTGTTGTTTTTATAGTTAGAAACAATTTATATAATAAGAAAGCCCATTTTTTAGGATCTTTTTTAAATATAAGATTGGGTATTCCATCTGGACCCGGGGCCTAGAGGGCTTTGTTTTTTCTATCAGCTCCAAATCTTCACATGTATACTACAACACCTCCTCATTTCATGAGTAAGGAGATTTATTCATATCCTTTGGAATATTATGATCTCCATAAAACAGATTTCCAATACGTATTCTCCATGTTACCTCATATAGACAATTCATTTGGTTTCCTGTATTTGATCCGTGAATTTTATACAGGTTCCAAAATATTTGTGAGTCAGTATTACATAATGCATTGAATGCTAAGAACCACTGGTGCATTGTACCCGATCCCTTATGTCGCTTAAAAAGTTGTATATCCATTTTTAAGCTTAGAGATTGCGGTCTTTCGTTTGGCTAGATCACATTTTTCCAGTTATCCTTTTTATATCTTTTTTTAACAATTTGTTTTCCTCTGCAATATTTACATTAAAAATATTGTTATTTTGTATCTTGTTTAGAGAATATTTCTTTTGGTTTTTTCTCTATATAATGCTTTGCCTCTGTTAGAGTTTTCTCAAAATATTTCATACCAAAACTCTTAACAGTGATGTTATCCCAAAAGGCATCATGGTGGTACATATTACATTTCTGTGTATTAGATTCTGTCCATCTAATTCTATTATATGAACCATTTAGAGTAATATTGCTGATCAATTTTGTTTTTTCTCTGTTACTACTTGGAGAGTACATTTCTTTACCACATAGTCACTCACAGTTGTGGGAATAATCTGAAGATTTCCAATTAGCTCAAAAATAGCATCCAGAAACAAAATATAATCGATCCATGTGGAAGCGAAACCATTGGGCCAAGCTATATGGAATGAAGCAGGAGGCATTACCACACAAGTACAACTGCAGCAAGCAATGGGAGTTAATATAAAATATCCATGGATTTTATTTTAACTGCTCGTCATCAACAGTCAATTATCTGAGCTTCATACCGGCTTATCACTATTGGAAGGTCAGAGAGGTCTTCCTTTGTCTTGGTACCAAATTGTTGATTGTTTTTATCCCCTACTATTATAAAGAGAGTTTTGGAGTTCTTCGTCCAATCAATTAGCATATTCTCTACATCCCCGGCAATCTCTCTTATGAGTCTATTACCTGGGGGGTTGTACACATTAAGGATAAGTACCTGCTACTCCACATCACTTACTATCAATTCTACTGTGGCAGTTAAAATATAAGTACTCTTAACTTGGTATTATATACTCTGTCAAAGATAGATTATTTCTTGCTCCCAGCATTAAGCCTCAGAAAGGTCTTCCTTTCAATTTTGGTCAGCACTTTTCTGAACTATTTGGTAACCAACAAGTACACAATCATGTAATAATCAACTTTCTTGGAGGGCAAATAAATCGGCCTTCAGTAAAAAGGATTGCCCCACAGGATTAGCAGTAAAGGATTGAAAACCTCTAGTATTCCATGTTATAACGGTCACCTGATAATCCAATTATTTCTTTGGTCCATAGAGTTCACCTATGTTCCCTTCTGGATCTAGAGCATTCATGTTCAATTTTAAAAGAGCAATGATCTTTTTTACTAGATCATAAATTTCAACACCCATACATTTAGGTTCTCTATCCTGGATTTCGGGGATAGTTTATAGATTTTTGTAATATCTCTCTCCTCCAAACTTTTAAACTCATAACCCATTTCCAAAAAGCTTCTTGTACCAGATAGTCTCCCCATTATTACAGAAACTACACTAAGTGAATCACAGCCCAATTAGATTCCTCAGCTTTTGCTGGGATTTCAACTAATGTTATATCAGTTGAAGAAATCATTTCCAACTGGGGAAGTTGATGAATGAGTTTGAACACATTTGCCCTATTAAAGAATTGGCTATTTGCTGTTGCATAACAGTCCACTATGTTAACCTTTCTCGTATTTTGGCCTGCTTTTTTAAGAATGCCTCTTATATCTTCCCCCTTAGGTAGAAACCCATTATGCTTCTTTGGCGCTGGCTCCATGTCCTCATATTCCACATATTTATCATAGTTTTCTTCTTGTTCACACTGCTGTTTGTGCTTTTCTGATTGTAAAAAACCCTATTATCCAGTCTTCTCTTTATTGATGACGGTTGTTGGCTTAGGCTTTTAAGTCAACCAGGCTTCAAGGGGACTCTGCTTATTTTTATTTTTTTCTCTTTTGTTTGCTTCTTATTCGGTTCACCCTCTTGGATCAGATTGAACCCATTTAGAGTTTCTTGGCATCTCACATTCCTTGGAGATATTTCTGCCAGTGATTGTGCTGGCTTTGGGAATACTTTATTTGACTTCTGGTTTAGCCGTTTCTTTTTACAGGAGCGTTTTTTCCCTTTAGGTGGTTAGGATCCCTTAACGTTTCCTTTACTCCTAAATTAAGCTTGGGGATGTCATTTCACCAAAATGCCAGGGATAGAAGAAATGACATCACACAATGCTTGACCTCTGATGACATTACAGGAACTGATTTAATTCGACCCCACCCCCAAGTGTCATCACAGGAAGTGATAGCTCACAACCTTTCACCCCTTGACAAAACAGGCAGTGGCATCACAAAGCATTGTTCCTCCCTATACTAAGAAAAATATGGTTACGACATTACTGTAATGTAAAATACATTTCATCACCATCTATAGCGTTAATATCAGTGTGCATAGGCCCATATTACAAAAATTCTGTCAACGTAAGCAGACGTCCAACCCAACAACCTGGACTATTGTACATCACGCAGGCTTAACCGTAAACCAAAAGTGTCTGCAACTGACCAACACAGGTCCAACCAGAAAAATGATAATCTGGAGGGTTGTACAGAGCTGTGGTGTGGTTATGAATTATTTGAAATCTTTGAGCCATCACCTTTCTGTTTTGCTTATTTGGTAAGTAACCCACAGTGTTTTTGTTAGATGGGATCTAGAGGGGAAGGGTGTGTTGCAGATCAGCAGATCCATGTCATCCCCCCTAGTTAAGACCCATTTTATTATTTTCTTTGGTCCTTTACATCTTGCTTAATGCCAGCCTCCTCCAGCTTCTATGCACTGGAACAGGAATTTAACTGATGTTTCCCTGCATCCTCTTGTTCCCAAAGCGAGTGCATTACCCCTGAGCTACCCTTCTAAATATATATATTTTTCTGCTTGAGGAAGCAACAGAAGGTTTACTTGAAAGGCGGGGGGCAACTTCATGTAAAATAATTATCTCCTATTGCATCTATCTGCAGTGTGTCTGTGGTGCGAATCTGGCAGATCTGGGTCAGAACACACAGTGCCCAGGCATGATTGATGGCAGAAGCCACTGGGGCACACCGCTCTCACCACAGGCCCAGTGCCTCACTGGATGTGCAAAGCAGACAACGGGAAACACTGATGAGATTTATGTTCATGCTGTGCTGTCACTGAGCACTGCAGGCTGTTCTTACCCATTCCCAGCTAGCTAGACCTGGTGTCACGGTTTATTACACAGCACACGCCAGCCAGGGAACTCCTTCCCCTACAATGAATGTGGTGCACAATAAAACGCTTTTTATTTTTAGTATACTACGGATTCTTTTTGAGTAGGCCTCCAACCCGTCTCGCACACAAACTCCACAAACACCCCGAGTCACAATGGACTAGGAACCAGGCCGGTGTATATCAATAAGAAATGCATTAATTTATTATTTAAGGAAAAGGGAAAATCAACCAATCAATCTGCCACCAATGTTGTGGCAACACAAAATGCAATAATCTCTACAAAACAACCAGGTTAAGATATACTATTATAGTTAATTCCAGTTTTTTAATGGCAGAACAGAAAAAGCACAATTTACCACAATGATAGCACTACGGTTTAGCACTCTCCCCTGCAACACGCACCCCCAAACATCCATTTGGACTTGATTCCTTTGAATGGAAGGCAGTGGCAAGTAGTAGGAATATAGAGGGAAAAATCGGTTTTGGGGTAAAGCCCACCACCACAAGATGGGAAGCTAGCAAAAAAAGGGAAAACCCGTTTTTGGAACAAAAGGGAAGAATATTTTATTGTACTATTTCTCACAACTGCTGGTGAACAGAATAGAAGAAAATTTGTACTGTTTACACTAAGAAGATAGGCAACATTTTTAATCAGCACACCAGGGAAAACAGGAATGAAGTAGAAATATCGGTTTTTGGGAGAAAGCAAATGCAAAGGGAGAATACATTGACAAATGGAAATTTGTTTTCACTGAGGCTTACCATTATAGGTAGGCTCTGGGAAAGGGGTAACTTACAATAGGGAAAAACGGTTTTCAGTTACAATGACAGAGGCACATAACAGATAGACTTCTGGGAAAAGGGATTGCTCACACTAATAAAACCATTTGGGGTTTAAACTGACAGAAAATAGGAATTTGTTTGGTAACACACACAATACACAGACAAATTCAGTTGTCAGCTTACAAGGGGAATAATTCTTGTGGGGCAGCACTTTAATGACTATAACAATTAAAAAATACACTGGGACAAAGATTGGGACAAAGATTGTTGGTTTCGAATTTCAACCATCCCGATCCGTGAAATTCAATTGGGGAATGAATTGATTTACTTACAAAAATACTAAGGGCCTCATTACACGGATGGCGGTAAGGGATTACCGGCACTGGTGCCTGTATCCCTTACCGCCCTACTACGAGGTCCCTCAGCGGGTCCCGTCCTTAACGTGTGGTCAGGCCACACGTTAAGGACGGGACCCGCTGAGGGACTTCAGAGTAAATAACAGTACTGCTAATTGTGGTACCATTATTTGCTCCTTCCCCATTGGGAATGGGGAATTAATTAAGCCGACTGCCAAATCTGTACTAAGTAGCATGGCCATGTGTGACATTTTTGTCATTTTCATAAAATGTACAACAGTTATGAATATGTAAGTTAACAAGCATGTTGGTAATTTCATTCTGCACCTTTGCATCAACACTCATAATTGCCACATGTTCAGATCAGCTAGAAATGGGAATGGGGAAGGGCCATGGTGAATGGGGAATTACCGCCCCTGCCAACCTTGGAATGGGGTGGTAATTCCGCCATTCACCATGCCGGACTCCGGGGGCAACCATGGTGCTACTAGAGCCATGGTTACCGCCATCCGTGTAATGAGGCCCTAAGGATTTGCACTGACAAATGATGGGTTGTTCAATGGGGATATGCTAACATACATAGGCAAACAAGAGATTCGTCTATGGGGAGATGACTGAACTACAATGGCAATTGGGGTTTTCAATGGGGAAATATTGGATGCACTGCTACAAAATGAAAGGCTTATGCAATTTAGGGCTGGAGTTAATGCTACTTACATAGCAAGCCTTTGTTTAAGGTTTCAGGAAAGGCAGCTGGATCTCAGAACACTCTGGACAGATAGGGCAAGGGGTCTGATCACTCAACTCTCAAAGATGGTAAGTTTCAGCAGCCTTCTCTCTGTCCTCCTTTTTCTGTCTTCCCTGGTCGTTGTCCTTTTGTCCCAGTACAGTCCCCCTTATACAGCTGAAATAACATCACAAGTTGTTCGATCTAGGGGAAGTACCCTGTAATTATCCCTGCTGCTAGGATTGGACAGTTACTATCCCTTTCTCCACCCCCAGTCAGGACTGGTATAGGGGAGGAGAGCACCATCTGTCTTTTTCCATTTGTCACCATTCGTTGTTCTCCTTACAATGTTTTGGCAAAAACTAGTTATGTATCATAACTTCATAGTTGTACTAGCCGCTGCCATATAAAACATATATTCTGTTTGAGCTGATCATGGGGAATTAAATAAGCCAACTGCCAAATCTGTACTAAGTAGCATGGCCGTGTGTGACATTTTTGTCATTTTCATAAAACGTACAACAGTTATGAATATGTAAGTTAACAAGCATGTTGGTAATTTCATTCTGCACCTTTTCATCAACACTCATAATTGCCACATGTTCAGATCAGCTAGAAACCTAATCTAACTGGCCATTACAGTTCCCACAGCCCCATGGAAATGGATTATATACCCCCAAAACAGCATGGAAATTACACAAAAAAATGGCATAAAAATGAAACTAATCCTCAATCTGATTGCTGCGCAAACTTCTGTAAAATTAAAATAGTCTTTTAAATTAATTGTGAGTGTCTCCTGTTCAACAACTGGAAGGCTGCTTCATCCCGCACAGCCATCTGTCTCCCTGGTCTCGCATGTGACCAGAGGTTTTTATGAGTCTCTTTGAAGTCAGTGTGGGCTCTTTTGAAGGGGGTGCAACAAGGGCTCACACCTTTTTGTCATGCTGCAGCCACAGATGGCTTTCTTTGAAATCCTTGCTTTCCTGCCAGCCAGTCTGCAGAATAAGGAATGTTGACGGGTTCAGCAGCATCACATTTATTGCGGGGATGTTAGCTGGGAGGTGCAACATCAGCCGGAGTGGGGTTTTTCATTGTGAAGTTTTTTGCACCCAGCCAGAACAGGTTTTTCCTGAAGTAAGTGTGTCTCCAACTGTCACTGAAGTTCTGTGGGTGAAACATAATATACATTTGCTTTGGTCACCCCACACATCATGTTTTGCTTTCCTGACATTTTTCTGTGAGCAGAGATATCTTTTTCCATGGTGGCTTTTTAAAGCCGTTTTTATTTGAAAACACATGGACAGACCTTTTTTGCTTTTAATGCTTAAAAATCCTGTTTTCCATGTCACAGGATTAATTGATTCCTCCTTCTTAGGCAAATTAACTGCTGCTTGCCCTTTGATAATGAAAGGTATGCCAGGCTGTTTTTGGTTGCAGTGTTTAAATGGCTGCTGTTCATGTAAAAGGGACTTCTGTTTGGGGCCTTTAAATTTACCCCACACTGGCCCCCACGCCCCTCCTGTTGCTACAGTACTGAGAATGATCTGCAGAGACAGCCCGCCTCTGAACATACCCATTCAGGCATTCTTCACTAATGGACTGCCAACCTGTTAGTCATGATGGAGTCATGGAATTTCCTGTATGCCTATGATTTCGCCAGCTAACGAGATCTAGATTCTAGTTGAAAAAAGCTGTGTGCATTTACAAACGTTTTTTTCAGGTGCAGCAAAGATATCTGATCTTGGCACTGCCTCTTTTCCCAGTGGCCTAGAGGTTGAAAGAAAATGTCTAGGGGTAGCAGACGGGGAGACAGGGGTAGCAGCCACTACCCCTGGAAACTCCCAAATTACACCTCTGCTCGAGCTGTATCTAGAGGGGATATCGATATATCCTTGTGTATAGTTAAAATTGTAATTTTTGTTAATTGATGTCTCAAGGTGTTCAAAAGTACTGCTTTTAGCCTGCCACTCCTCAGGGCCATCCTCAATATATTTATCGCTTTATACCCCTGCACCTCTGCATTGGTGATGCAGTTCTCATTATATAGAACAACATCCATCACTCTAGTTAAACCCTCCTTAAGTATTAGTTGTTTTTTTAAACATGGAGTTTCAGAGGGTAAATAGTGCTTTTAGAATTCTTAAATGGTGGAATTTGTTGTTGAAAATGATACCTCATTTGCAAGGGATGACGCGTAGGCACTAGCTGCTATTTTCGTTCAGTTCGTTCTCTATTTCAATAAGCCTAAAAAGCAACTAATTCTGTTCTGCTGATGTCGTTTCACTTTCTAGGCTATGGCACATGTTCAATAACGAGCTGTTGTTGATTGGCTCAGGTTCGGAATTTTCAAAAGGCCCTTGATGATGTCATATTTTCTGTAGTCGTTATAATTGTAGCAGTGGAATCAGTACAATTCGTTACTGGTTATCAAAACGCTGTAATCTTTTCTTGGCCTACAGGGGGCACTCCTGTTTTCTCCCAAACTGTTTGTATAATGGCAACCCCACCCCCTTCCTTTGTAGTTTACTTTTGCTTTTGCTTATTGGCTTATCTCATAGCGCTCCGCAGCTGATTTTTTTTGACACAGTGGGCATCACACTTCAGGTTTTGAACAGTGGTCGAAGTGTACGAAAAGAAGTAGTGGAATTATGTTCCCTTCTGGCCTGCCCCGCTCCCCACAGACCTCATTGCTGTGCCCCCTCCCATGCACAATAAAAAACCCAAAACACATGTGCCTGCTCTTTAAGGAAACGTCCTGTGCAGTGGAGTGAAAGTGCAAGTTTCAACTTCTTCCTACACTTTTATTTTAAAACGAAACCGTTCCAGAACGGTTTCTTTTTAAAATAAAAGTATAGGAACGGTAACACCTAATTAAAAGAAGTAGAGGAGCACCGCTCCCGTCCACTTAAACCACTGAAGATGAAACAATATTACCATTTCAAAATGGCAACAGTGGAGTAGTCAAAAGCCTAGAAGCCATGCCTTCCACCCGGGCTACGTTTGAGGTCAGCTTTCTCTAGGATTCAGTACACTTCACCTCCCGGCTTCTTAGGGAGTTGTAAGGAGAAAGTCAATTACATGAAACCTCAGCAGGTTCGCATGCTGCATTTGTTTATATTAAACTCAGAGCTAGCTAGAGTTTAACTCTGTGCTAATAAACTGTGGCTGAGTGAGTTAAATTGTTTGTTTCCAAACATTATCGACTCACTAGATTGCCGCGCAGCAGATTCTAGTGCCGGCTGAGTGGAGCGCTTCTTTTTATTAGGCTTACCAGTCAAAATACTTCGGGGAGTAGACTGTAGAGTCTTCTCTCTGAAAGTCCATCTCCCTCTGTCTCCCAACAGACCACACAGACTAAAAGGCCACTTGCAGTCCTCGCAGCGCTCCACGCAGATTTACTCGTTTTAAAGATTTGCAGGTAACCAGGCAAAACAGTCACCTCATCTCGGCATAGCCACTGAAGATAGACTGACCAAAAGACCACTTCCAGCCGCTTGCGGTTTTAAAGATAAGCCAGCACTTATTTTAGTTGCAACTTCGTGCAAGAATGATCATCCCCAGACTGCATGTGAAATACGTTTCCACGTTTCTTTTGTTTTTCAACCCCTGGTCACATGCCTCAAAATATAGCTGAGTGGAGTTGGGCGGACCCACATCCATATCACATGCTGTGATACGTAATAGTCCTTATTTCACACTACCCAACCCATTGAGGTTTCCTGCCTACGGTTCGTTTGACCTGTGACAATGCAGTTTTTATTTATATATGTATGTGTTTATTTATACACAGGAGGAACAATGCCCTTTTGATCACAAAACGTACATTAGATAAGAAATCAGATTTGATGGGAAGCAGTTAGCTTCTTACAATGGAGTGAGTTTGAGGGACATTCTGACCCGTTTGTGGAGGGGAGTAAATGGAGCAGTGACTGAAAAGAAAATACCTAATTGGATAACAAATAGGTTTTCGCTGTTCGGTCAATACCGTTTGCTGTACATACATTGGGTTGACATTAACGGACTCAAAGTTCCCTAATTATTGATTTGATACGTTTTGAACTGTAAACATATTAAAACAAATTAAAACCAACTGTACAAAATCAGATTGATGGAGAGAGTACATAAATGTCCTTGTGCTTAAATCATAGTTCTGGAACAGCACAAAAGATGGCGACTGAACACTCTGTCAGTCACCTTCCGGAAATTCCTAGGCTTTGCACAGTCTCCTTGGACGAAAGTGTTCCCGGGCTCCATTCAGCTCTTGCTGCTCAGAAAATCAGGCAATTACCGTAGTAATTCACTGTCAGAGTGAGTAATGTAACAATGAAAATAATATTATTACATTGAAATTTCTCACTACGTTAATTGATATGCGCAGCACTGAACACTTCATTGCTTGTGTAGCTGTTCGCCTACTCACCTGTGGAAAGTATTTGCCCGCGTGCATGTAATTGGCATTTAGAGGGCCGCCTCAGCTCGCGGTGACATGTTCCACGGCCTGCAGTTGTGTAATTCCCTTGATAAAACCTAACTGTCCTTTACACTGACGGCTGACTCCAAAGACAATTTAATCCCATTTTTGCGTAAATTGGCTTTTTTTAAATTATGTGGTGAATACGACAGAAGACTCCTTATTTTCGTTCTCCAGACAAGGATCTGTTATTATTATATATTATTTTTTGCTTTCAGGGCTTTTTTCACCCGGTCCGATAGCACAGCGAGTAGAACACTCGCTCTCACAACTGTGCAGAGCCTGCTGACGCAGGTTCGAGTGCCTAAATGAGGACCACACACTGAGTAATAATAAGCAGCGCTCGGATACCTGCTATATAAATGATAAATTATTATTATTCGTCTCCTAAACGCGGGTGAATTGGCATGCGAGAAGCCACAGGTGACGTCCCACGTATCTTGAGCATTAAAAATCACCCAAATCTCAACACTATCAGGCTATTTGGTACCTCGATGGCTTCAGTTCCGTTCCCTTCTGGTTGCAGTCCATCTCCATTGAGATGCGGTGCCAACCTTTTATTCCAGGGGAAAGAAAACCAGTGTGTACAAGCCATGTGTGGTCCTGCTTGCATAAACAGTGTGAGGTGCCCAGTGCTGGAAAAGGAACAAAATTACTTGGGGGACCCTCTCCTCCATGGGGAGGAGTGGAGGGGGGCGAGGGTCGTGGCCCCAGGCCAACTTGCACAACACAGTGGGCCGCATTACAAGGTTGCCTGTCTGGTAACAACAGTACATTTCTGATGTCATCTTTGATGTCCTGGGTGTTAGTGTTAGCAGTGCACGTCCCTTTAACAAAGTTTTTTTTACTGAATTTCACAGGTTTTTAGTAGGGCAACGTAACCATAACATCCCTTTAACAAAGTTTTTTTACTAAAGTGCATCGGTTTCTAGTAGTGGCATGTAACCATAATGTAAACTTACATCTGACTTCATTGCACACCTCGCGGAGAATGCCACATGACCATATGCTGGCGCACAGCACGGTGACTTGTCCGAGAATCCATACACACTTAACAATAAGATCTATGCCTCGTGGGCAGTGTGGAAATACATTTTTTACTGATGTAGGAACTTCCACTTTCAACATTTCCCTTGCACAGCTCCAACACCTATTCATAGTCAGCCATTAACAACATGGTAGACAGTACATACTTTTAGCTAAAGTACTATTAGTTTGAAAATGGCATGAGCTACGACCATCCCTCCTCCCCAAGAAACAGCACCACTGCTGTAATGAAGGAGCATGAGAAACACTGCCCCTACCTTAAAAATAACACACGCACAACATTTTCCCCCGTCCACCTACCTCCCCTTATGAGTGTTTGGTGCCTCTTTGCTCATTGCCGTCCGGAACTTTCCTTCTTCGCTGTCGTTCTAAAAAAAAAGCCATCCGTAAACAAAATAAAAGTTCCTTTAAGAACCACCTTTGACAGTTTAAAAATATATTTTTTTTAAAAATCGCATACACTCCGTCTACTTTATATTTCTCAGTAAAGGACATAGATACAATAAGATTTTTCAACATTTCCATTTGAAGTTTGGGTTATGCTAATGGGAATATTGTAGTATTCGTCCTGCGTTCCAGGGACTGGAACGGTGAAGGGCCAGCAGGCCAAGTTATCAGGCCAATCGAAGCGAGAGTGCATAACGTGTTCTCTGGAGCATTACCACTCCTTCCACCCCTACAATGGGGGAGGAATGCCATTAACAATGTAGATTTGCAAAGCAGTAACGTGTGCTACTAAAAAAGTGGATTTGTCGTTCTAACGAAAACAAAATTCTTTTCCAAGATGGCCACCATAGAAAGGAAAGGCGGTTGTTCCATGGCAGCCTGCAAAAAGCAAAACTACGTGCCGTGATGCCGAACCTGAAAATGAACACACAGCGACGTACAACGTAGCACGTTACATTTTGAAATGATAAACTGCTTTGTAAACATTTTAGATTTTGTAAAGTACTTTTATTTCACAATAAACTGTTCGAAACCATCTGACTATTCCCATTTTCAATCAAATAGTAACTTTGTTTCTTCGGTCGTCTTCAAAAATGTTAATCGTGATGCACACATGGTTCTTTTCGCATATGCAAAGTATTTGCTTTCGATAAAGCAACCGCTTCGGTCGCGCAGTGATTTCCAAGACGTTGGCATGAACTTCGGCCTACACCACCATAAAACATGTTATGTTACTCCTAATGGCCACTTCAGCGTATGGACAGTTGGGTCCGGGCCAGTCGTCCCACAAAACCGTAACGGTTAGGCAGCCGGTCACGAGTACATGCATCTGGCGTGCAAAGAAACCATCACTTGGCATTTGGAATCCATGGCAATCACAGTTCGGCAGAATGTAGCTGTTCGGAAAATGGAACAGAAAATACGTATCAATACCCATCATACAATTTCAAAAAAGACAAAAATAACGTGGAAACTGATACACAAATCGATGTGGTCATACATGACATTTTAAAGAAATAATAGCGTTGAACATGGGTGAACCTAGTGATTGGGCCTCATTACGAGGCCGCTGACCCGGACTCAACGCCACCGGTAAAACCATACCGGCGTCCTTTCAGTGACCACACAATCACGACCCACGGGACCGGAAAAACCACCACCACAAACCACTGCAGCGTAGTTAAGGGATCCGCGGATAGCGACAGCGGTGAAACCACCCACATACCGGCAACACGAAACACCATGGGCATCACGAGTACCACGGACATGGAAACACCGCCAAATAAATGGCGGAAAAACCGTGGGCACGGAGGCGGTAACGGCGCCACCACGAACATGACGTTAAACAGCACCAGGTGAGGTGAATCAGGCCACAGGTGCCCCAAATGAGGCCAGCCGGACCCAGCAGGTCACTGGGAGGCTACAAAAGGGACACACCCAGGCCAACACAACAATGCAGGCAGCAGCAGCATTGGGACTGGGACTATTGAACCTACAGGCAGCAGTGCACATGGTGGCAGCAATGGTGCAGAGGAGGATGAGGCGGAGGCGGAGGAGGCGCAGGCGTCAGTTAGCAAACCCTGCACCCATGCCAAACCCAATTGTGCAGCCGGCACGACCCCGCAGGCAGCCTGCAATACCTTGCATCAGGGCCTCACCGTGGAACCTGACCCCAGGACAGATCCACACATTATACCAGCTGGACCAGCCAACAATCATGTACGTCACCACCATGATTGAGGACGACATCAGCAGCCAGATAGCCATCTCAACTGCAATCCCCCCCTCTTGAAGGTGGCGTCAGTACTGCATTTCCTAGGCACCGGAACTTATCAGCACACAGTTGGTGAGCTGTACGGGCTCTCACAACCCTGTTTTTCAAAAATATTGGGACAGGAACTGGACGCTCTGCTGCGCCATGTGTCAGAACACATCGCCCTACCCCGTACACTTGCAGAGGTCATTGCAACCAAGTTGGCATTCCATGCTATTGCAGCCATGCCAAATTGTTTAGGTGCATTAGACTGCACCCATATAGAGCTGACAGTACCACGTGCAATGGAGATGGTGTACCGCAATAGGAAACAGTACCACTCACTGAATGTACAGATGGTATGTGATGCCGGACTGCTGATTACACATTGCTGTGCACGTTTTCCGGGCTCAACACATGACTCAATGGTGCTGCGGAATTCAACATTGCCACGCTACATGGAACGCTACGCTGGACAAAGCACATGGCTACTGGGTGAGTACAACTGCCAATGCATAGGCCCTGTGTAAGCGCGTTGACTGGCCAGGCCAATGACCTGTGTAAGTGGGCTGCTACAACTGCACATGCATCACCCCCTGGCCCATGTAATGGACGGTCAGCATAACCCACACATCACATATCTACACATGACAGGTTGCCACAGTGCACAACCTGTCTAAGGAGACATACGACCAATGCTACCAACAAGCCATACAGGTTGATCCACTCAATGCAGCCACCCACAACTAGGACCACTTCCCCCCAATGCACATGTTGGCTGCTCATGAGACATCCTGCAAAAGCCAAATCATCACAGGCCATGGAATGAAACCCCCATGTGTGCTTGTCATAGCACAGTGCCTTACTTAGCAACCACTATCGCGTACAAGGTCCACTTCATATGAACAGCAAGTAATAGTGCCATGGCCAAATGCCACTATCTACAACAATTATCCCTGGATGGCAATCACCCGCCTTTCCGACCACGGCAAGGCCCTCATGGATGAATGTATGATGACACAATATTGCATTGCACCAGATCGTGGGATGAACCACAAACACTGACATGTCCCACACATTTACGTCCCATAGAGGTGATGCTGGATATGCACTCACGCCATGGCTGATGACACCTGTACGGAGGCCAAGGAACAGGCATGAGGAGGCGTACAACAGGGCACACGTCCGCACATGTGGCATGATAGAGAGGACATTTGGCCTACAGAAGGACAGGTTCCACTGCTTGAGCAGATCTGGAGGATCACTGCTGTACAACCCAGTGAAGACGGGTAAATATGTGCTTGTGTGTGCCATGCTGAACAATCTGTGCTTGCGCAGGAACATTCCGCTGCCCCCTGACGCAGAAGATGAAGATGGGGATGGCGATGGCGATGGCGATGGCGATGGGGATGGTGTGGCACCACAACCTCCAGGGGTGCACAAGATGGCCAACAGGCACGGGATGCACTTATTCGCATTTACTTTTGAGAGACTGCACATTGATAGCGAAGTATGGATATGACGATGCCGATGATTAAATGATTTTTGTCTGCTAATGAAATGACAGATGTCCACTCATTATTGTAGTTTTCAAAGGTTTTGTGTTATAAATTAAACAGGGAAGAAAGTGCATTGGGTAGGGAAGCTGTACACCCATGCCCACCCACCACCCAAACCACCCAAACGTTCGCACCCACAACCAGGCCCCTATCAATTAGCCCCTTAATGGCCAACCTCCACCACCCCCACCACCCAAACGTTTCCACCCCTCCAAAACCCATGGTGTCCCCAAATGACATGTTGACTGGCATCCCCACATGCCACTATATGCGGGGGTGCTTGTGCGCAGGTGTGTCCTTGCCGGCGGATCCAGTCAACCGACTTGAACGCCTCCGTGGGCTGCCAGTGGCAGAGCTGGATGGGGTGGTGCTGGCTGAGGTGACTGTTGTTGTAATAATGGGCAAGCGTCCTTGAAACGCCTGCTGGGCTACCAACATTGACTCGGCAATGCTTGACTGCACGCTGTTCCCTTCCCTGACATGGCGTGCCAGGGTGAGAATTGTGGCCGCAAATCGTCCTATCGACCTGGTGAGCCGACACACCAACGTGGCATTGCTCTCCCGCTGCAGCCTGGCCTCCTCACGCTGCAGCCTGGCCTCCTCAAGCTGCAGCCTGGCCTCCTCACGCTGTTGCAAGGCTTCCTCACGCTGCAGCCTGGCCTCCTCCAGCTGTCTTTCCACCAGCTGCATCAGGGTGGCCTGTTGTTGCTCGATGTGTTGTAATCTTGTACATAGCTCACCCATGGATGGAGTTGGGGAGCGCATGGGGCTGTGCAGTTCTTGGGGGCTGAACTGTAGGCCATGGATGGGTGACAGCCCATCCATGTTGTCCCCCTCACCCTGTTGTACTGCTTCCGCCTGCATGGCTGGGGCACTCCCATCACTTGATGCAGCCTCCTCAGCTGTGCAGATGGGTTGCGATTAATCATCCGCGGCCAGGGTGGGTGGCTGAATGTGGATGGTGTCGTCTGCTGGTGTGCTTGGTTCTGCCGGTGTTCCTGATGTTGCCGGTGTGCCTGGTTCTGCCGGTGCCTGTGTGCCAGAGCAGCTTGCTTCATCCTCCTGGTCATGAGCAGTGCGTTGTGCACCTGCAGGTGGCCGCTGCATGCCATCTTGTCCGTCGTCGCTGTCACTTGTCACAACTGTGGGGATACAGAGGACATGCGGTTGGTTGTGTGGTGTTACGTAATGTGTCCATCACATGCATCAAACATCACAATCCATGTCCACTTGCAATTTGACACTTTTGGCTATCGATACGCACAGGTGTGTGTCTCTGCTTCCAGTCATACATGCACTGTGTGAATTTTGAGGGGTCGTGCTTTGGGGATGTGTTACTCGTCGTTCGGCCAGTCAGTGGGTCCATTGGGTCACTCCTGCCCTGTTTGGGGGGGCATTGGGAGTGGGTCCATTAGGTCACTCCTGCCTGTTTGGAGGGGGCATTGGGAGTGTGTCCATTGGGTCACTCCTGCCCTGTTTTGGGGGGGGCATTGGGAGTGGGTCCATTGGGTCACTCCTGCCCTGTTTGGGGGGGGTATTGGGAGTGGGTCCATTGGGTCACTCCCATTCACACGTATGGCTTTGTACTCTGTGCACTTACCAGCATCTGCAGGTGGGCTCACTCCTGCCTCTGCCTCTCCTATGCCGTGGATGCCTTCCCGGTGCATGACACTGCTGCAGCGCTCCTCCCACGATTGCAGCTTCAGATGGGATGCAGGGCCTCCACCAGTTCCAGTGCTGTGTTGGCGGTGTGCTGTGTTGAGGTTGCGCACCCGGAGCCTAAGGTCATCCCACCTCTTTTGGCACTCCTTCACTGAGCGTGTGGTCACGCCAACCGCTGTGCACTTGCGTGCTGCCTCCGCCCACACCCCCTTGCGCCATTGCTGAGTGGCACGCCGCTGATCTGCACTGAAGAGCATTTCAGCATGCTCTACAATGTGCTCCACCAGTACTGTGAGCTCAGCCTCACTGAAGTGCTGCTTTCTCTGCCTGCGTGCAGGTATCCTGGATGCCATGATGTTGTTGGATGGTTTGTCAGCCTCAGGGAGGTGATCTGACTTGTGGTGTATGAGGATGGCAGTGGATTGTGCTTTATATAATGGCCACATCTCTGTTTCCGGTCTTTTCCCCGCGGTCATGGTATTTCCGCTTTCGGTGTTTCCGTGTCGGTGGAGGCGGACACGGTTCTAGCACCGTTTTCTGTTGCGCTAAGTCCACGCGCGTGGGTGTTTACGTGACGGCGGTGACTCCGTTTCCGCCACATGCCGTAATCGGCCCTTCTTTCCGCAACCTTGCGGTCGCGGAAGCAGAGTCACTGTTGACACGGAATCACAGCATTCCTGCACGGCGGACTCGTAATGAGGCCCATAGTCTACAAACGGCGAGAATCTGCACTCTCCATAAGTAAGAAAAAAAAATGACAACTATACAGAAAGATAGTACCTCAGTTACAATGCCAAATCATTATTGTGGTAATAAAAAATTAAAACTCGTTCCGTTGTAGAGTCGTCAAAAATAAACGTACACGATATTTACTGTCTCCATTGTCTTCGTTAAACCCAGACAGCAATGTGCTTGCACCAAAGAATCTTCTTGAACTGATATTACAAGAGTCTGACAAAAGTTTTGAATACATAACCTTATCAAATGGTATTTTTTCCAAACTTTCACTCCCTGCATTCTTACTGAATTTTCCCTCTGGCTCAAGGTTAAAAAACAATTGACCCATATGGGTTCAGTCGGACGTATGGGCCTACTGAGCTTGCAACCAAAAAAGCAAACCAAGTGACCTTCACTCAGAATGAAAATACATTTTGGTTTTGCAACAACATATCTGAATGCATGCACTTGCAGACCTGCTATTTCCATCAAACAGTGCAGGTGGCTGCCTCAGATTTCAAACTCTAGGACGCCAGTCAGAGTGCATTATTATTTTAAATACATGGCAACACAGACGCAGTAAATCTTTGCCTGTATTTAGTGGACACTATATTGAGCAGCAACTTCCAATTTACGGTATGACTTTGGTGACAATAAACCCCACTTTTTTACTTCCTGCTGCCACATCCCATCCCAGCCTCATTAACCCCCACCTTCCGAAACAGTATTTCATAAGGTTAACAAGTGCAATGGTGTGTTGTTTTATATGTGTGAGCGGCGATGTCCGAGTACATCAAAACAGGAAAGAAAGATGGCGGGTGCAGCGAAAGAATCTGACGCACTTCATGCCGTTTAACATCCAATCAGTGAAGGTGCCACATGTCCGCAGACATGACGCTACGGATTAGCCAATCGGTATCTTGTCCGCAGAGCGAACAGGCAAGTGTGTCCACGGAGCAGACATACATATCACAAATTTTTTGAGACACACTTTCTGGTCGTTTTAAAGAAAACTACTGGACGGATTGGCACCAAATTTACAAAAGCACGAATTCGGGACCAAGCTCCTGCTCCTGCCGCAAATGTGGTGAAAATCCGTCCAGCGGTTTGGGCTGTAGGTGTGCGCAAAGGTTTTCCCCCATTCAGTCTATGGGGAAAAGAGATGTTTTGGAACCCCCCCCCTATAACTTTTCCCCTCTGGGTCCAAACATCACCAAATGTTGCAAGAAAATTCCCAGTGGGCCATATACTCTTTTTGCAAAGTCTGTTGTGGATTCGTCCAGGGGGAGCGAAGTTATAAGCCACCCAAAAAGTGTTCTTCCTATGGAAACAGCAACTTAACCATAACTACACAGCCACTAATGTGGCTGTGTAATAATGACCTAAGAATACTGACAAGAGACAAAATACCATGGATAAGTGACATCTTGGGCCCAAGGTGAAACAGTTGATTTCAAGATGAAGAAACTTATGCCATGTGCATGATGAAGACATTTAAGTCAGTTTAAACGTGTATAGATGCAAGAAACCACAAAAAGCAAAGAAATTGTAAAGCTTGCTTAGGCTTAGTAATAAAATAGTTTACGGCAAGCTCCAACTATACATATATCTACCTCAAAAGCACTTTATAGATGAGTGAAAATCCACTACGCACATGAGCAGAATTGAACAGAGGTTACTAAAGGTCTCGAGAGGAGAGTGCCGCAGCAAACAAATAAAGAATTAAGAAGCCAAGGTCGTCCCATGCTGGAATAGGCTAGCAATGGATACAATTAAAGAGAAAAAGAACAGAGTACCCTGTTCAGCAAGGTCGAGATAAGCCACAGATGGTAGACGACTGGCAGAACTAAATCAAATACACAAAAATGCATGAAGAAGAGGCTGATTTCACAGTGTCTGAATCACGTGACAAGGCAGGCATGAAGGGATGAGACTTTCACACCTATGCATGGAGCCCTGCCGGACCCATACTCCTTAACTTTCTCCGACCAAGAAGCAGACTCAAGGCCAAACTACAAAGCAGTAATTGACAGGTGGTGAATGGTTGTAACATAATTGGAGGGAAGCTGGGGTGCAGACTTACTCCCTGCACCTGGCTAATTATTCTGCATGCTGCTAAGCACAAGTGGAAAAGTATGAGTGGGATTGATGCCAACCCAATCATAGTGGACCGTGTAATCTAGGGTCCCATAGAGAGTAGAGCCAATGGGACGTCGTACATTTAGTGACGTTTACAGTGGCCAGTTTGAAGGAAGGGCTTAGTTGCCCCACCTGACATTGATTATCCAATCCCCTCTCCCCGTTACCATATACAGATATAGTACCTATGTAAAAGTTACCTTCCTATAATCCATCAAGTTGCATGTAAGGTTTTTAAGATTACACGTCAATGATAACAAGTTTTTGGTATAAATATTGTGTTTTTTCTGATAGTAATTGCAGTTTAAGCGAGAAGGAAGATCGAGCATTTGCCGATGTTCATTGAACTCCCTGTTTTTTGTACTTGTCATTAAACGGACTCCCTTTGCCAAACTATTGAGTTGTCATTATTATTTGATGCAAGAGTACGAATCTGCATCCCCATCTATCTCGAGGGTGCTGCTGCTCATCTTAAAGGGCTGTTTTGAGACCCCCAGTTTTATGGGCCGGCTGGGGTCCATCCAATTCACTTGGTAGCATGGATTAGATGGTCAAGATTAGATAAAACACCCATTGACCTTCGACATAAGTAACTTCGGGTCCTCAGCAATATCACAAGTACTTTGCTATCCGGCTGAAAGAACAAGAAGCTCCCCGTAGGCAGTGGCTAGTTTAATTAAAAACCCTGCAGGTTAGGTCTGAAGGAACCATTGCTTTCTCACAAGCACCCCTTTCTACTTCTACAAGCAGCTGATCGGACGAACAGCACTGAAAGGCGGTAACAAAGGCGGTGATCTCCAGCGTCCGGACAGGAAAAACATGCGAACGATGAGTGAAAAAGACTGAATGCTTTGGCAAAAGGTTAGATGCCTTAAAACAAGTGGAGGGAAGGTAACAGAGGGAGGTAGGACAAAAATAACGTCAGAGTAAAAGTATAATGTATATAGGGGAAAATATTGACTCGAGAGTGGCCGAGCAATAGAGAGAGATACCAGGAGTGACCAAGGTAAACAGTATACGCCCATTTTCCTAGGTTTCAAAGAGCGCTAGAAGAAGCCTTCATTTAAGGTCCTGAATTGATAGGATGACATAGACGAAGAGACAGATTAAAGACGATCTGAAATGGGTTTAAATTCCATGTCAGAATACAATTAGGGGCAGAATGCATCTGAGGAAGCAGATAGCATGAGATTTGTGTAGTCGGCCTGAGTCAGTCTTGTCTGTTTTATATTTATTTTCCCTATGATGTCAGAAGGTAAAAACGTTTTTTTAAAATAGGATGAAAATTGCACGATTGTGATAATACAATGTTGCATGGCATGTATTGATGGTTGTAGTTAACAAAAGTAAAAGTGACATTTTTTGTTGGAAAACGGGATTGGGATTGCAACAATTGGTGCTCGCTCAAATTGTTGATCTTGTTTGTGAATCGTAAAGCACAATAATTTGTTATACAAAGATGAGATAAACAGGGTAAGCATGGAAGGCATTACCCCATTGGCACACATGTGCAAACAGCTGCCGAAACATGCACCTAAGCTTAAACAGTACAGAGCAGAATGGGTTAAAGGAACCACAGACAAAATGCTTATGCCATGGCCACAAGGAGGATCGCTATCTAAAACGGTCCTACAGCACATGACGACATATTTGCACGCCAGGTACACTGGCAAAAAGTTAGATAAACGCCCAGCTAGTTTAGAACTTTGGAAGATGTACCAACAAGAAAAGGAGGAGGATCCACCGATAGATTGGATACTCAATATATGCACAGAGGGGGGTAAAGAGCCTTCGGCGCCACCCACCCGAAACGAAAAGCGAAGCTCGCAAAGATGAAGGATTATACCCGTTGAGTGAACTTAAAGCAGCCACGGGATATAGCAATCCGTCATATGAGTCCCCTACACAAAGTAGTGACGAAAGTCCAAAGAAAGATAGAGACAGGGATATTACCTCCAAAGTCCTTAGGACAAGGAGATGCACGAAAAGGAAAAAGGGGACCAAACACAAGTAAGTACATCTATAGATACGGGAAGAGAGGGAAAGAAGACGAGGATAGGACTGATGAGATGGCATTCGCACAGAATGAATGGATTGGAGGTCAGATTTTATTGAGACCCAATGGTAAAGGCATTGAGGATGTGAGACAAAAAGGAGAACGGGACGAATTAGGAAGGAGGGAAAAGGAAAACCGATCAAGAGACGAAGGGGGTAAGAAAAAGGATAGACAGAAACGAGAGCAGTTATATTGTGATGAACAGGTCAGAAAACAGGAAAAGGCAGAAGAGCAAAGAAAACACGATTATAAGCACAGAACAGCTAATGAGCGAGATAGAATCGAACAAAGGAGGATAGAAGAAGAAGAACAAAAGAAATGGGAGAAGAGAATAAAAAGACAAAGGGATGAGGAAATGCGAAGGGCAAATGAACGACGAGATGCAAGGAAACAAAAAGAAGATAGAGTCAGAGAAGAAGCGAGGAAGCGTAAAGAGTTTGATGACGACATAGAACGTAAGCGAAGACAGAGAGCCGGGATCTTGAATATCTGGAAAGAGAGGTTAAAAAACCTGATCCAGTAGTAGGCTGGGAAGATATAGAAGAATTCTTGCCTGGGTACGATTCAGTACCAGGCACGTCTAGGGCAAATATCAAAGATGACTTCGACACCAAAAGCATCGGAGAGACCGATAAAATATACAATGAGATGGGGCTAGAAAAGGTACCCCAAAGGGAAGGTGAGTTTGAGCGTCTTGAGAGCACTCAGTTGTACGATACTGAGGACGCCTCCCGAAGTAGCAGAAATAGAGAGCTGTCCTTGGATAGGCTGACTCTTACCAGAAATGAGGAGGATGAGAGAAGTTGCATGAGTTGGGCATAGACAATATCGGACGCAGAAAGAGAAGAATGTGAAGAAAGAGAAGACGAGAAAAGATGCAAAAAACGCTTCTCTAGGGGAAGGGAATAGGATGGTCAGATTCTAATGGGTCTGCACCTAAGACATCAGAGTCAGCCACACAATCAGATTGGCATGAAAGAGGATCATATGGTCAGAGGGGGGTGTCTCCACCACCCTATGTGAGCAGACTAAGGACATTGCCAGGTAGACGGCGATGCAGGAATATTACCCCTGCGGTAGACAGAAAAATGATGAGATAAGAAAAGGAGTGTCATGTGTCACAATTCCCTTTACTAGAAAAAGGAGGAGTGAGGCAACAATATATACCCTGGCCTCACATGGACGGAGAAAACCTGAAAAATAAGCCCCCAATGTTGACATTGGGAGCCGGAAAATGGATACATGAGTTATAAAAAATGACAGGAGGGAACAAATTAGCTGTAGGGGATATTAAGGGTCTTTTGATCGCCATACTTGGTGATAGAGCTGACAATGTGTGGACACAGGCAGGTTACCCTGGAGTGACTACAGTTGATACCGTGCATGATGGGGCACCATTTAACAATTGCAGAACCGCAGTATGGAAAGCGCTTTGAGTGCTCTACCCGGACACTTCTGATATGGGAGCTATAATGACACGCAAGATGAAGGAGTCAGATGATCCTTTGCTTTACATTCAGAATTTCCAAGACACCTGGGTGCTGGAAACTTGTGAATCTTGGGGGAAGTCTATACCCGTGTTTTACCATATATTATGCCAAGGGCTGCAGAACAGGTACAGAAGCAGCTCAGGAATTTGGTAGGGATTGAGGATAAGCCATGGTCTGAAATAGTTGACCATCGAGCACTTTTGCAGGCTGCTGCAAGAGAAGAATTGCAAAAAGGATGCTGCACGAAAAGGTGAAGAGGGTAAATTGGCGCAGAAAAAATTATCAAAGTATGCCATTGAGGGGGCAATGATATCTAACACAGACGGATCTAACGCGCTGCAGATCAATAATCGAAGGCAGTTTGATTAAAACAGTAACAGGCTTTACCCAATGGGAAGAGGCGTTCGAAGATGGCAGAGTAATCAGGGAGGTTTTCAAAACAATCAGGGAGGTTTTCAAAATATGCAAAATGGAAACCAGGGTATGCAAAATGGGCAAATAATCAGACCACCGCCAACATGTTGGACGTGTGGAATGACAGGACATCTAGCACACACATGCAGAAGTCAAGGCATGGTGCAAAACGACCAATCCACAAGAGGATGGATGGTGAATCCATCTGCGTTCTCACAGCAGAGTGGAAATGGAGTTGTGCAGAATCACACGGTGAAGCAGCAAGTGCCGGGAGTACAGCAAAGTTTGCAACCCCAGAATTTCATACATTTTCCACAGGGACAGTCTCAACAGTCGCCAGTGCAACTGTCATAAATAACAGGTAGAGGACAGATACTGAATTCAGGATTGAGAAATGCCACAAGTGACTGGGGAAATCTGTTCACTCAGAATGGGACAACAATATTATATATAGACTAGTATACTAATATATATATATATATATATATATATATAGACCAGCTCACTGGGAGACCTGATGTGTTCTATCCTATCAGTTGCACCGAAACCTCATGAGGAACCAAGGGTAGATGTCTATATAGGGGATAAAAAAATTCTTTCTTAGTTGACACAGGTGCGACATGCTCGTGTATACGTGAAGGCAAGTTTTCTTTGTCCGGCAATGCCATAAATACTCAGGGCTTCACAGGAGCAACAAGTTGTGTTCCTTTTACAAAATAACTTCCAGTCTCCATAGGAGAATATGACATGAATGTGCCACTGCTATATTCAAGGCAAACCCCAGTGAATATATTGGGATGAGACCTAATGACAAAGTTAAACATTACAATCTCGTTCACGCAGAAGGGCATAGTATGTTCAACTCCAGGAATGCATTATTTGAACGTATGCAAAATGATTAGAACATACGCAGGACAAATGGATATGAGAGCTCTTCCATTGGAACCAGAAATATTTGCTTATGGAGTGCGCATATTAATGTCAATGCTATCAGGCCTTGCAGACAAAACCATGAGAACCCCAGATGGAGTTTTTATTCAGACCAAGAATACCTATGCACAAGGAAAAGGGACACATGTTTCCCTTGACAATACAAACAGCCATAGTGCGAGGAGAGATGGCTCTGCTTGACGGTTGTGATGATGAAGGCAGACAATGATGTGCAGTAATCGCCATTGGGGAAGGTTACAGATTGACTGACGTCACTGGTGACGATCTGTTTGAAGAACAAACAAGTGAAGATGAGATGACAGTTGAGGTCAATCTCATCTATTTGGTGAAAATGATTAACAGAGAAGTGCCTCAGAGAATGATGCTGGTACAAAAACGTCCTGAATATTTTGATGACGACATGGCAAAGGTGCCTGTCTCGGTATGGACTACAGGCCCTTATGACATAGGCTTACTGAAAGGAGTCAGAGAAGTGAAGATTAAATTGAAACCAGGAGCAATTTTACCAAAAGCACAACAGTATCCCATGTCTAGGGAAGCACATGAAGGGATTTTTTAGACAGTTTCTGCCATGATGGAGCGGGGAATCTTAGTGACGTCAGAGTCATCATGTAATACTTCGATTTACCCAGTGAAAAAAGGGAAAGGGGAGTCTGGGAGGCTAGTGCAAGATCTACGCCCGATAAACCAGATAGTCAAGGCCGAGTTCCCTCTAGTCCCTAACACGTCCACGATCCTATGTAATATACCCGTTGAAGCTAGGTATTTCACAGTGATTGACTTGAAAAATGCATTTTTCTCAATCCCATTGCACAAAGACTCACAAGATTTGACATTGTTTACTTTCAGACAAGCTCGTCTGAAAAGCACAAGGCTGCCTCAAGGATACTGTGAATCTCCTTCAATTTTCAACAGAATCCTTCAGATGGGCTTGAGCAATATCGCATTAGAGAGTGTTGTCTTGCAATACGTGGATGACATTCTAATTTGCAGCATGACAGAGGAAAAGTGCAGACACGATTCTATCCAGCTATTGACTATACTGGCTGAGAAAGGATATAAAGTTGAAAAGGAGAAGTTACAAAATTGTCAACAAGAAGTGCCATATATAGGCCAGATAATCTCACATGAAGGGAAAAAGGTTACCCCTGGAAGAGCTGAATCCATTTCAAAGACAACCAAACCACACACGATAAAACAAATGCAGAGTTTTCTCAGATTATTCAACTTTGTCAGGGCATGGGTCTTCGACTACAGTTCCTATACCAGACCCTTGTTATAAGCCTTGAAGAAAGCACAGGCAACAAAAGAAAGAAACCTTGTGGACTGAGACCATGGAAGAAGGGTTTATTGAACTAAAAAAGGCCATTTGCACGGCACCAGTTTTAGGGATTCCCAATTATGCAGATGAATTTTACCTGTTTTCACACATGAATGGCAGTGTTATGACAGCAGTACTGACACAGAGTACCACATTGGGGTATAAGCCCCTTGCATTCTACAGTGGGAATTTAGAGCCAGTTATGAGGGGTCACTTCCTGTGCAAACAAAGTTTAGCTGCTGCAGCGTTCGCCATAGAAAAGGCTACAACCATTGTGATTGGTTGCCCAATGCCGTTATTCGTCACGCATGCACTATTTGCCATTTTAGAGAAACCAAAAGGCACATTGACATCTCAGAGAGCTTCTGTTTATGAAGTGGCCATATCAAATCCAACGATTAAAATAGTTTGATGCAAAATAATGACCCCAGCTTGGTTTATAGCAGAACCAATCACTGAAGGAGAGCCAATACATGATTGCGCAAACTATGAAGAATTCTATGATGAGATTCCCAGAGTGAAAGAAAACACATTGGCAGAAGGAGAAATCGTCTTCGTTGATGGTTCTTCGAGGATCAATCAAAATGATGGGCAGAGATATACAGGTGCCGCTGTGATGAAACACACAGCAAATGGGGAATTTCTAGTACTCATTAGTGCATAATTACCCTCATACTATTGAGCACATGCTGCAGAATTATTGGCGTTGATACTCGCACTCAAGAATCACGCAGACCAGGAAGTGACGGTGTACAGTGACTCCGCCTATGTGACGTTGACAGTACATGCAGGCCTAGCGTGCTTGAAAAGGAGGGGCTATCTCTGAGCCGATGGTACGCCAGTGCAACACGCAGCCTTATTGGACAGGCTTATTAAGGCACTAAAGCTCCCAGTGGGCATAGCGGTCATGAAATGCACCGCCCACAAAAGGGACAGATTTTATCTCACATGGAAATAAAGCAGCAGACACTGACGCCAAGCGTGTGGCAACTAAAGACGAAATAATAATGTGTGGAAATAACTGATGTGCATGAGAGAATGATTGTTGCATGAAGCGAGCCTGAGGGCTATGGCAATTTGGCAAAAACTCAGTGGAGCTCCAAGGGGAGGCACAACAGGAAGATAAGAACCTATGGAAGTGACGAGGGTGTTCTTTAAACCCCTCAGAGACCTTGTGGTGACAAGACAGCACTGGCAAACCGGTGATGCTTATAGCCTTATTAAAGATAGCACTGGAACAGTTACACTATCCAGCGCACATGACAAAGGAGAATCTAGCAGCAACGATTGGTGAAGACTGGTTCATACCAAACTTGGCAGAACACGTTGCATTTTTTATGGTGAACTGTGTAATTTGTCAGCAGTTCACGGCTGAGCATACACTGCGTGTGATTAGAGGAGTTATCCCAAGGCCTAATGGACCTTTTCAGCACTTGCATATCTATTATGTCGATATGATACAAGTATGTAACGGGTATAGGTATCTAATTGTTGTGGTGTGTCCATTCTCTAGATGGATAGAAGCAGGTCCATGTACACACCTGTGCGGCCAAATTCTTGGTAAGGGAGGTGTTTCCTAAATTGGGAGTGTGTGAAGTCATGAGGTCAGACAATGGTCCTCATTTTATTAATGCAGTATTTGAACAGATTAGCTTGTTGCTTGGTATAAAGCACACGTTTTCTTCGGCGTATCATCCTCAAGGGAATGGCATATGCAAGAAGCTCAACTGCTTGTTAAAGGAAAGGATAGCCAAGTTGAAGCTTACTCTGAAGAAGGGATGGCTACACTATCTTCCACTATCTTCCACTGGTACTGTATGCACTCAGAAACCACCCTGGTTCTGACCATCATCTCACGCCGCACGAAATCGTGACAGGCAGAAGGATGCGCACGCCATTAAAACCTCAAAATAGGAGAAGTGTTAGGATTGGAAATGTAAAACTGCTTGAATTGCATGACATCTTGTCTTACTGTAATTTCAGGATAGCTGTAGGATAGCTGCAGCGATGACAAGAAGGGTGCAGGGCAGCACAGAACACAGAACACAGAAAGAGATACTACAACAGACCAAGTTCCAAAATTACGTGTTCCTTCCATATTCCCTGGGGACACGGTCCTGGTGAGAAACCACACAAGAAAAAAGTGGAACGAGCTGAGGTTCAACGGCCCCTTTAGAGCGGAGGACGTTACACCCTCTGCAGTCAAGCTACAGGGAAGAAGAGCTTGGATCTTTCTGGGTGACATCAAGCCGTACATCGGAGAAGACCCTTTGCCCACACCCCACCGCATAGAGACTACAGACAACAGGGAAGAACCACAGCATGTGCAGACAAGATCCATGACGAGGAAGAAGGACACATGACCAGCAAAGCAGAGACAAGGAACATTTTGTGCAAGTTGTGGCTTAGTTTTGGACACTTCTTTTGAGCAAAATAAGGGAAAAAAGGGAATAAAAACTCGGACACTCTGTGCATCCTAGTTGCAGGTAGAAGAAGAAGAATTGCACGTATAAGCCACAAAATAGTTTGTTGACTTTGGACTTTTGGACTGAGGCTCACTGAAGCCTTGAAAAGAAAAGATATGCCAGATTTTGATCGAGGATACGTAAATTGGAAGAGAATACAGTATGCTGACTCTTTCAATACAGAAGCCTTATGTGGACTTACTCTTGGTGTCACACAATAGTGGCCTCACCAAAGACATTCTGATCTATTTCAAATTAGTATTGAGGTCATACCCGTCATTGGTGGGAAGAATCACAAGCATCACAGAGTTTCTTCAAGATCTTGAAAACGAAAAGACAATAAGGCTCCTGCTCATAGTGATTGCAGAGCAGTTTCTTTTGCTTCCGGAATACAGCGAGGACAAGACAAATGTCCCTGTCACAAGAAGATAGAAGACTGGCTAGTAACGTATTTTTACGCTTCATTGAAGACTTTCCAGAACTTGTGGGGAGACATGCCAGTGTTGATGTCCTCACTTTCATTAGAGACCCAGAGAACTCTACACAGATGAGTATGCTCCTACATGGTATCATAATGCAGGTCGAACTTTATAATCATCAGCAGAATCACTGGAGAATATTGTAAACTTTCCTTCGAGGGACAGATCGTGAAGGTGTTGCCAACGACTACACTCTTGTTTATGCTGACAAAGGAACGACATGTCGTCTGGAGTGAAACAAGTAAGAGGCACTGACTGGACACTGGTCTATTTTGAACACGCAAACTAAGACCTGCTGTACTTATCGCCTCATTTGGAACCTTTGTTAACAGAAAAAGAACTGTTTCCAGAGACAAGAGTCAATTTATTACTTGGACAAAAAGGATAATCAGTCCAGCATTTGTGACCTGTTAACAGAGGCAGCAGAATCCAGATAAAAGTGACAATGTCTAGCATGTATTAAAAGTTAGCGTTTCTTCCTTAGATGATCGAGTTGGGAAATCAGAACAGCAACGTTGTCCTCCCTCATGAGAAGAGATGTCCATATTGGCCAAGGAACAAATGCTGTAAACTAACTTACAAATGTATTACTTACATATGCATAGTATTCATTATCATATTACTGTCATTGATGATTAGAACTGCATTTTTCATTGGTGCCCTAAGCTTTCAGGTTCCTGTGCACCCACCTAATTATGTACACGTGAAACCTACAAAGGTACCCAGACCTTACATAGTCATTCCAGTTCCTAGAAAGAATGACAGAGTGACTGAACTTGAGATGGATGTGATAAAAAATGACAGACGCACGAAACTTGGGGTACCAAATGAATTGCAACGCCTGAGACAGGGTCAGCAAAGTAAACCCGAGAAGGGGTTGAGGGAAGGTACACATACACAAATAATGGGTAGATACACACCTGGTCGAGTGTCAATAAGTTCAGAATCACATTCCAGAGAATGGGGAAAGCTTGGACAAACAACAATGAGAAGTTCCACACCAAGAGAAGTTAAGAGACAAATGGAGAAAGCTGAACTTTTAAAGAGACAAAAGGCTTTAGATAATAAGCAATCGGAGACACCACTGCAAGCACACCTGATCCTGCGAGACCTGAGATCAGGGTAGTGCCTGGAGAGAAGACAAGAGCAGAAATGAAGAGAAATTTTCATACCTGGTTGGGATATTGAAAGGATGAAGCAAACTGCGCAAACTCCTACAAGAATAAGCCAGCATAAGGACATGCCTGGATCATTGATGGAGATACCTGAGAATCATCCAGCAAGAAGAAGCTATATGGATGTGTCTGGCACACAAGAAGACAATAACGAATTGAACGATTACCTGGACAGCACAGCACACTTGGCAAACAACATATGGTACCAACACATGAAGGAAGTTGGAAGACACACTTCAGAGGAAGAATTCTTTGTGTGTGCACTCCTACCTTACAGCATGGGGAAGTCAAAAATCTTTGTAGGCGTTGAAGTAGATGTGCAGGAAGCACACTGTCTGTCACATATAGCAATGTGCACAACCAGAGGCCAGTTCATGGGGAGTGACGCTTCACTCAAATGGCAACTGAAGCAACTGATCCAGATAAACATGATTATGTTCAAGACATAAAGACAAGAAACAATGGCAAAACAAAGAAAATCGTGATAAGATATGAAAAGCCTGGAGTTAAAGGAGCAGAGATCAGAAGAGAAACAAACAAAAAGCTGAACGTCAAAGGGAAATCTCCAGAAGAAGCTCGAAGATGGAAGAACAGAGGTCAAATGCAAATCTGGGGAACAGTGCTTTCACCAGACGGATGGGAGAAAGGAGTAGTGATCTGCAGAGCATGGATGATCATTGGACACTATAAGGAAACCATTGAAAATGCACAGATGGTATGCAAACCATTATGGTCGAGACTGGCAAGACTGCTAACATGGGTCGAAGACAGAGGAGGACCCCTACAGATAGTGCTATTGGAGAATTTCAAACTCTGCTTCAGAAACAATGGTACAGGAAAAATGGTGGAAAATAAGAACTGTGGACAGATCTTTGATGCTACAGGAATGGTACATGGTACTGCAGTGATCATGGACCATTATTGGGCATGTGGAGCCAAAGCATATATTAGGTTGCCGAAGAATTGGGGCGGTAAATGCACATTGGTGAATGCCCATGTTCCAGTGCTGGTGATTCCAAAAGGTGACCTGAATATTGACAGTTTCCCAAAAGCAGATGCTCACAAGAGGAAGAGGAGATCTGTGGAACAGATGTGCCGAATGAAGAGAGAGAATTACTTGTCTGCCAAATCAGAAGAAGCCTTTCATCCAATCCCATATGAACACAGGTTGTTCCGCTTGACCTCATCAGTGTTCTCGACAAACATGATGCCAAGAGTTCAGATTGGAGCAAACACTAAATGGTTGCAGATAATCAGATGGGAGTTACTGCAGACCATCAACACAACCATAAAGGGATTCAATGCAATCAAAGAGTTAAGAGCAATTCGACTAATGACTCCCCAGAACAGATATGTCCTAGACATGATCACAGCTATGGATGTTGGTGTTTGTGCAAAAATTGGAGAATCATGTTGCACATTTATACCATCTCACAATGACGAAAATGGAACCTTAAGAGAAGCCATAGGTATGCTGACAAAACTACAAAATCAGATGATTGATGAAGTTGATGAAGTTGATGATGACAGTTGGTTTGGATCACTGTTTTCATGGGTTCCACAATGGATGGCTGACGCATTCAAGTTCCTAGGAGCCTTGTTGGTGATGATATTGCTTGGAATCAAGATAATAATCTCTCAGTGCCAGAAAACTGCGAAAAAGGCCATAGGGATGAAAATCATGATTTTAATTGAGTCAGGATGGTAGCCGAAAGACCTGAATGATGAAGAAATAAGAGACCTTGTGAAGGCCAGCATTTATGCACCAGAAGGAACAAAGTTTCAGTATCGGAAGGAACATAGAAAATATGTGGGAAAATTGATCTATTGCAATCCAAGTGGAGAATGTCAACTAATGACATGGAACAAAGACGAGCACATAAGAACAGCAGGATGTTTAAAGGGAGTGATATAGATATGGACCCCAAAGGAACATTTCTGAAGACCTAGATGTCTAGATCCAGAGGAAGACAGAAAAGTGAATGCAAAGAAAGAAGCAGAGCAGTCGATCAATCGCCCAAAGGGGGGAGTGAAGAGGAAGTGCCAGGTATCATCTGCACTCCAGACACCCCCTTTGAAGTGGCAGGAACGTTCACGCCAAAATATGTGATGTATGGAGAACAGATAAACCAGCGGAGAGCCGCAGTTGGGCTCCGCCCAGTGCCTATCAGAATAACAGCACCTATTGAAGTACCGACACCTATGCAAACCTGGACAGTAAGGTACTCACTGAGAACACCATATCTACAGACAAGACAAAAGGACTTTTGTCAGAATGAAATCCCTGAAGAAGCAAAGAAGATATGAAAAGAAGTAGAATGGTGACGTCATGAGAAAATCGGACTTACGCACATATAGAATATATAATGACCTAAGAATACTGACAAGAGACGAAATACCATGGATAAATGACATCTTGAGCCTAAGGTGAAACAGTTGATTTCAAGATGAAGAAACGTATGCCATATGCATGAGGAAGACATTAAGCCAGTTTAAACGTATAAAGATGCAAGAAACGCAAGAAGCAAAGAAATTGTGAAGCTTGCTTATGCTTAGTAATAAAATAGATTGTGGCAAGCGCAACTATACATATATGCACCACAAAAGCACTTTATAGATGAGTGAAAATCCACTACGCACATGAGCAGAATTGAACAGAGGTTACTAAAGGTCTCAAGAGGAGAGTGCCGCAGCAAACAAATCAAGAATTAAGACAGAGAGAAACCCAGCTGAAGGTAACCATGCAAAGAAGCCATGGTCGTACCAGGCTGGAATAGGCTAGCAATGGATACAATTAAAGGGAAAAAGAACAGATTACCCTGTTCAGCAAGGTCGAGATAAGCCACAGATGGTAGATGACTGTCAGAACTATATCAAATACACGAAAATGCATGAAGAGGAGGCCGATTTCACAGTGTCTGAATCACGTGGCAAGGCAGGCAGGAAGGGATGAGACTTTCACACCTACGCGTGGAGCCCTGCCGGACCCATACTCCTTAACTTTCTCAGACCAAGAAGCAGACTCAAGGCCAAACTACAAAGCAGTAATTGACACATGACCACTGAGGTGATGAATGGTTGTAACATAATTGGAGGGAAGCTGGGGTTCAGACTTACTCCCTGCACCTGGCTAATTATTCTGCATGCTGCTAAGCGCAAGTGGAAAAGTATAAGTGGGATTGATGCCAACCCAATCATAGTGGACCGTGTAATCTAGGGTCCTATAGAGAGTACAGCCAAGGGGACGTCGTACTTTTAGTGACGTTTACAGTGGCCAGTTTGAAGGAAGGGCTTAGTTGCCCCACCTGAGATTGATTATCCAATCCCCTCTCCCCTTTACCATATACAGATATAGTACCTATGTAAAAGTTACCTTCCTATAACCAATCAAGTTGCATGTTAGGTTTTTAAAATTACACGTCAATGATGACGAGTGTTTGGTATGAATGTTGTGTTTTTTCTGATATTAATTGGAGTTTAAGCGAGAAGGAAGATGGAGCGGTTGCTGATGTTCATTGAACTTCCCGTTTTCTGTACTTGTCATTAAATGGACTCCCTTTGCCAAACTATTGAGTTGTCATTATTATTTGATGCAAGAGTACGAATCTGCATCCCCATCTATCTCGAGAGTGCTGCTGCTCATCTTAAAGGGCTGTCTGGAGATCCACTGTCTTATGGGCCGGCTAGGGTCCATCCAGTTCACTACTCACCCTAACAAAAAAGTCTGTAAATTAAGACTTATCTACCTAATGTGACAGCTTTTTAACACGATGTTAGGCTTTGCCTGTTTGTACATTTTATCTCGCATGCCGAGTCTTCTAAAGCTAACATTGCTTATGCAGTGAGACTCACCTTGTGGTGTTTCGAAGGCTAGCCCGTGGGCCTCAGAGTTCCGCTCTTGCGAAACAAATTTCGCTGGAGGTTCCTATCGAGGGAAAGCCCTCTCATGTACCCTTTGTGGGTACCTATTGGACATAAGCAAGGTGAAGCCTTATTCTAAAGAGTATATGTTCTTGACGTGTCCCTCAGATAAAAAAAATAAACTGGGTCTGCCAAGCACAATCAATCAAGCAATATTGGGGCCAATGCCATATGGCTTTGGAAAATCCTGCAGGCAGTAATTAAACAGTGCACTGTAAAAGATGGGTTGACTGTGGGGGAGAACTAGATTAGTTCAAGCATTCTAGAGGCCTGTTATTAGCTTTTGAAATTGTGTATCTCTAAACTTCCCAGGAGGGACCTCCTGGCATCGCTCCTCTGTCATGATGCCTACCCCCAGGGACCCAGACCACGTCCAGCAACCCCGGAAGCAGGCATCAAGTTATCCTAAGCAAGCCCAACAACCCCTGCTAGGGGCTATTTGGGTCCAGTGCTGACGCCTATGGCGCCAGGCTCATATGGAGAGTCAGTCCTGGCGCCATAGGTGCCAGGCTCATAGATTAAAACTTACCTGATGCAGACCATGCTGCAAACCTACCTGATTCAGACCATGCTGCAAGAGCTCCAAGCCAAAAGAGGCTTGGAAGGGACTAATTTACTTAGGGACTATTTTTTACTCGGGTGGGGCTGGGGAGGAATACTTACCTGGGACTACTTTGGAGGCTATTTAAACCACACCCGAAGAGCAGCAGACGCTTCGCGTTATTCTGCGTCCAGCAGCGTAACGCTCACCGTGCCTGCAAGTCTGCATCCAGCCTTCTGCCACGCCCGCCTCGAGTTTGAAGCTCCTAGAAAAAGGGAGAAAGAAGGAGAAAAGGTTAGAGCAAGAGCAATACCTTTAATCCTTACCTGAATTCCCGATCCATTGCGCCTTCGAGCTGGAAGAAAGAAGTTATTTTATGCGCGTCGCCTCGCCTGCTGCAGCGCCACGCTGAACTCACCGGCCTTCGCAGCATCTTCACACATTCCACCGCATCCTCCTGCATGTTCCCGCCGCACTCCGGCACCTAAGGAGAAGACAAGAACAGCAAGGTGAGCTAAGGGAATACACAGAGGAATATTAGTTACCCCCCCATAGACTTACCTGATTTTACCACCGGGGGTACTATTCCTCTTCACGGGTCGGCGCAGCTTCCACTGCATCTTCGCCGAACCCCGGCCCCTAAGGGCAAACAAAAGGACAGCAAGGTGAAACAAAGGGATTAACAAGGGGAACCCTCCTCACCACAATAGACTTACCTGATTTTACCGCCAGAGGTATTATTCCCCAAGACTTCATACTTTCTCTCAGCGCCTGAATAAGGGAGAAAGCAGCAGGTTACATATTGACTTTATTTTATCGAACTGTGTTGGAAAATACAAATCCTTACCAGAATTCTACCGGTTGCCGCAAGGAACTCTTCATTAGGGTCAACTGCAACCTGCAAGGAATCGGACAAGAGTGAAAGTCAGGCATTTGAACTCTTACGAACTTTATACTTACGGCGTCTTGCCGGTAATCTCGGACTCAATATTGTTCTGGAACTCACCAATTCATTCGAGCCAGTGAAGCAACTGGTTATCAATGCGCCCCTGCGCTCAATGCAGGATGGAGAGCTCATCTTTCCAAACCATCAGGTGAGAATATAAGAGGGGACATCAAAGGCGATCTGTGGGGAGAACAGCAGGGATGGGGGGATTTACGCTCAACTCCACGGGTGGTTAATTCCCTTTCTCCATTTGCAGAAGAATATTCCTACGGGCCAAGCAAACGAAGCTAGGTGGGCCAGTCCAGTCCGTCATCTCGGCCCTACACGTCACATTGGTGGAGACCGCAGCTGTCCAGTTCCGATCAACGCCTCTGTGGGAGCCAGGTGAGCGTAACATCCTCAAAAACTGCAGCACAGCCAGCGATTTTAGATTGGAGAAGGAGTGACGGTCATACATTGTGATTGGGACAAAAGGGGCCACGGCACACCACTGGTCAAGAGTCATCAAGTTCCAACTACACTACACAGTGAACAGAATACAAGGCCCAACAGAGGCAACAGCCATACATGGACACAGAAGAATTCAGTGCTCAGAATCCAGAGTCAAGCAGCAAAGGCAAGCCCTAGAAGCTGTAGAAGTGTTAAATTGCAGGCAGGAGACTGGTTCTAGCTGGTTCCATCAGATCAAGGGTAATGAGCAGAATACAAGATCCCTTCTTCAAGCGATGCAGAGCTTCACAATCAGGTTTCTTGGACAGCAAAATGTGTTGGGGCAGAGCTTTAAGTCATCATCCCTGGGCCACTGGTCTATATGGTTGCTTCACGCTCAAATCCCAGCAGTTGACAATAAACTGGTGCAAATTGTTATCTTTTATGCCCAAATTGCAGTGGTGACCTTAACCTGCAAACGTACACTAAGGCAGCATTCAAAGATTTGAGGATCAGCCAATCAGACTGGGAGAGAGAGTGTCCAACCTTCCTTGACTAAGGCAAGGGGACCGCTCACCAAGTGAGTAAAAAGGAGGCTCAAAAGTATTACATTTAAGACCTGCCAGAGGAATGTTTTTTTAGGCAAATAAGAGATATAGTAGCAGGAGGTTCAATTTCCTTATGAGGATACCGCCAAAGCATCTATCATGTGCTTGAAGGTTTTATTAAACCTTTTAATCAGACCACTGAACTGGAGATGATAGGCAGTGGAAAACTTGTAAGGTATACCACATTCTTCCCGTATGGTTTTCATGTACTATCAAATTATGTTTGATTCCCTGTCAGAGGCTAGCTCTTTGAGGAAACCAACCCTGGTGAAATACCAAGGAGATCCGTAGCTACTGTTTTATCGCTGATAGTTCTCAATGTTATGCTTTCAGGATACCTGGTTGGATGATCTACTAGCACTTTAATGAACTTGTGTCGTGGAGAAGTGGGAGGGTAAAGGTGGGGCCAACAATGTCAGTCACCAACCTTCAAAGGGAAACCTAATCATAAGTAGGAGTCATAATGGTCCCTGGTTCTTGCCATCTTCCTTAGCAGATATTTGGCAAATGAGACACGTCTTGCAGTACTTATAAATCAGGACCCCAAACTTGGGCCTGCAAAAGTGAAGATACATTCTAACTGTGGTCATCTTCACCAGATACAGGCTCCGCAGGGTCACTATAAAGGATCCCATTCTTATCCCAGTCAAGGATATTCTGCAAGGCCAAGTACAAAGACAATTTCATGGCAGAAGGCATGGGCAATGAGAGATGTTGGGCTAAATGAGTGGTGAGGTAGCTTCATGTCCTACCTCCCTGCACCTGGGTCTTCGCTTACGTGGTGCTAAATTAACCGAATGTTCCAGACATGGCACACGCGTGACAACCAATTATATTAGTCCATCAAACGAAGGACCTTATAGTTTGAAGACCAATGAGAAACTATGTGTCTCAAATGTTTCTGAAATGACATGCTGTTTAGAGGTAGTCATAAGTTGTCCACCTGATAATAGACAACAAATAAAAATCCAAGCTCCTATAGAAAAGTATACTTAGATGTCTCCCTTAACCAATCCCGACCCAATAGGTTTTTTCACTATTGCCACGTAGTATGATATCACTCTGACGCATTTTTCATATAAAAAACATATTTTGTGTAGAGATCATTGTGAAACTGAGCGTATGTCCATTGATGTTCGTTGTAACCTCCCTGTTTTAGATAATTGTTAATAAAACAATGCTTTGCCATCTTCCTGAGTTGGTTCTGTTATTTGGACTGGATTTATTTTGGTGTGATCCCATCCATTACATATGCACGTTCCGAAAGGGCCATAAGCTCACGTGGTAGCGGTACAGATGGCTTCAAGATCCAAACCAGTTTTACTCCAGTATTTCAGACAATCGGGCATCCTCTGCCATTAGCTGGAAGATCGCAGAGATTCCTGTGGAGAGCGGTCGATAGAAATAAACTTCCATGAAAAATCGAGACGGTGGGCAGGTCCCCCTTTGAAGAAATCCCTGCTCGGTTTCCACAGGCGCTCGCCAGACGGAAGGCGAAGTGGTCGGATTGAAGGAGGAGTTGATACCGAAGGCCTCGAGTTGATTAACAAACGTAAGTAGCCTAAGGGAAAAGGCACTATAAAGGGGTGGAATTGTGGTATTTTGAGTAACGGGAAAAATTATGTAGACAAACATAGCGCCTAGAGATCCTGGTTCAAGGGAATTGGAAGAAGACATTTCAAACTCCAACTGGAGTAGGTGATAATACGAGAAAATGCACAGTCAGGACAGTGAAAGGTGATGTCTTAAACCCTGTACAGGCTAAAATAAGTAAAGGCGGGAGAAGTATACCCCTTATTATAGATGATTAATAATAGGGGAAGGTGATCACGGGGGTTATTAATGTGTAGTGTGTGATTAGTCTAAATATTGTTTATTGTGTGAAGTGTTAAGGAGTAAAAGAACTGTGAAGGATTGAAAAATAACAGTGTTGAAGTTAAGGTGAAGTAAGCGATTGGCGCCAATCAAAAATAGGTAGATTAGTGAAACAAAGGAGGATTGAGCGGTGATTGATGGTGCATGCTCGTATTGTTGTTTTAAAATGTTAGAAAGTGGAAAATTAAGTTAAAATAAAAAGTTTATTTAACAATCTAGTAAGTATTGACAGTCAATTGAGACTTGTCATTATGATATGATATGATCGTTTATTTATATAGCGCCTATACACAATGGGCCTCATTATGAGGTGGGCAGTAAGGGTTTACCAGCACCGGTAAGGAGGCCGGTGCCGGTAAACCCTTACCGCCCTATTCCGAGGTCCCTTAGCAGGTCCCAGCAGGAACGGCTGGTCTGACCAGCTGTTTTCTGCGAGACCCGTTAAGGGACCTTGGAGCTAATAACGGGCCCGCAGTTTGCGGGCCCGTTATTAGCACCTTCCCCATTCCCATTGAGCCCTATCGGGGCTCAAATGGGAATGGGGAATGGTATTTGGAATGGGGACTTACCGGGTCCGCACAGTTCGGAATGCCCCGGTAAGTCCCCATTCTACCTACCTGGACCCGGAATGCGGTAAGGGGGTAGCCATGGTGCTAGTAGAACCATGGCTACCTTCAACCTCGTAATTAGGCCCAATGTGTTTCAAAGCAAGGGAGGGAACAAGGGAAAATACAATGACATTCTTACAGGCCATGAACAGTAAGGATGTGAAATTAACTATCGTCCTTGGCCTGATGACATTTCCGATAGTGCAAGAGCTAAGGCATAGATAAGGAAGGGAGGGAGAGAGTGGGAAGGAAATGGAAACAGACAGGAAACTCCTGTCATGCACCTTTGTAAGACACTGCCAAAACATGCGCCCAAGCTGAAACAGTACAGGGCAGAATTGGTAAAGGGCACAGCAGATAAAATGTTCATGCCATGGCTGCAAGGGGGATCATTCTCAAAAGCGGTATTGCAACACATGACCACATGTGTGCATGCTGCATACACAGGAAAGAAATGAGAGAAAAGACTGGCAATTTTAGAAAATTTGGAAGATTTATCAAGAGGAAAAAGAGGACCCGCCACGGAGGAGCGGATGCTTAATCAGAATAAGGGAGAGGGCGTCCACCCCTCAGCTCCTCTTACCTTGCCCTAAAGCAAAAGTGTAAATCTAGAAGAGATAGGCGTTTATCCTTTAAAGGAGTTAAAGGCAGCGGCATGGTATAGTAATACGACATACAAACCCCCGCTTACAGTAGTGATGACAGTCCACAAGAGAGTAAAAGAAAGGAAGAAGCTTGTAAGTTTATACAAGATAAGGAAGATAGAGGTGACAGGTCGAACTTATCGACAGACATAGATAGAGAAATCAAGCGATGAAAGGGAGAAAAAGACAAGACTGATGAGGTAACGCTCGTACATAACAAATGGATGGGATGACAGATACTACTAAGTTAGAAGGGAAAAGCATCAAGGAAGTTAGGCAGAGAGAGGATAAGGACGAGCAAGAAAGGAAGGACAGAGAACAAGAAAAGAGATTGAGAGAGGATGAACAAGGAAGGAAGAGCAGGCAGCGACGAGAACAGATATACAGGGAGGAACAGGAGAAAGATGAAAAACGGGCAGAGGAACAAAGGAAGTATGACAATAGACAAAGGGCGATAGAAGAAAGGGACAGGAAGGAAAGAAAGAGAGCAGGAAGAAGCACAAAGATTAAGGGAAAAGGGTTACAGAGAAGAAGAGAAGAAGAGGAATGAAGAGAAGGAGTAAGGAGGGAAGAACGAAGGCAGGAGGTTGAAAAAGTTAGAAGGGATGCGAGAAAGCAAAGCGAAGTAGATGAAGAAATAGAACAGAATAGGAGACAGCGAGGTTTGGATGCCAGTCTCATCCTAAAGGAACAAATGAGGCCAAGCGCAGAAATATGATGGGATAGAGTGGGAGAGAGTCTCCTGATAAAGGAAGTAACGCCAGCAGCATCTAGAACAGCGCTAGAAGAAGAACTATATGATGTGAAAGGCATTGGAGAAAGGATCGATAAGGCCTATCAACAATTAAGACAAGCCAGCGAGTATAGAACTCAAGGGAGCAGTAATCGATCCCTGATACCGCGACCAAGAATTGAAGAAGAAAATATGCTCACTAATGATCACCAAGCATTATCCTTAAGTAGACTAGATTTAGATCGAGAAGAGGATGATAGTCACACTAGTTGAGGCCTAGAAATGTCAGACGAGGACAGAGAGTCAGGTCGCGAATCAAAAAGAAAGGGTGCTTGTGCCCCCTGGAAAGCCAACAGATGGATAAAGAAGTAAGATGGTCGGATCTGGAACATCCTAAAGAAAAAACACCAGATCCCATAGCATATCCTGAGCGTCCCTGAGGACGATCATATAGTGAGAAGGGGGAGTCTCCACCATATGTAAGTATCGCCACCAGCAAGAAGACGTATAGTTTACTTTACTTTACTTTAGTACATTTATATTGCGCAGCCATAAACCCGTAGGTGTGAGGGCGCAGACAAGACAAAAGGAAGAAAGGTCAGGCATACTAGTAGATATGGAAGCGGACAGAGAGATTGAGGATCGTGTACTATTACTTGAAAAGGAAGGTTTTTAGGTCCTTCTTGAAGTTGTTCAGGGCTACAGAGTGTCTCAACTGCAGTGGTAGGGTGTTCCAGATAGCTGGTGCCACAAAGGCAAAGGCACCCCATTGGGCTTTTTTGGTTTTAAATTTGAGCTGATGGAGCAGGTTCTGATTGTTTGAGCGAAAATTTCTGCAATTGGATTTTATTCCTATGTATCTTTGAAGGTAAGTGGGCATAGTGCCCTTGAGACATTTGAAAGTAATAAGCATGCGTCTGAAGGTGATACGCGCATCCACGGGCAACCAGTGCAACGCGCGGCGTGCCTCAGACACATGTGCTCTGTAGGCCAGGCCCGAGATAACTCTGACCGCTCGATAGGGACGATTACCCCCTGCCATAGATAGACTAATAGTGGGATCTGACTATGGATGAAGTTCACACAGTTCCCCTTGCTAGAGATGGGGGTGCAAGACCAGAATACATTCTATGGCCGCAGATAGATAAGGATAATTTAAAATGTAAGCTCCCTAGTTTGACTTTGGGGCTGGGAAATGGAAACATGAGTTAGAGAAAATGACAGGAGGAAATACGCTGGCCATAGGAGACATAAAAGGTCTCTTGGCAGCCATTCTTGGGGAGAAAGCTGATAACATATGGAGAAGAGCGGGGTATTCAAGTGTGACTGCTCAAAATAGAGCGCATGATGGAGCACCAGTTAATAACTGTAGGGCAGATGTTTGGAGGGCTCTCAGGGTACAGTATCCTGACATATCAGATATGGGTGCAACTATGTCACAAAAAATGAAGGAAGATGAAGACCCCATTGCTTACATTCAGGATATTCAGGAGAAATGGCAGCTTGAAACCCGGGTGCCATGGGAAAAGATAGTGGCACTATTTTATCATATTTTATGTCAGGGGTTACCAGAATCGGTACAAAGCCAAATAGAAAAACAAGTGGGGATGGAAGCGAACCATGGCCTGAGATTCAGTTGACAATAGTACATCACCGTTGGTTATTACAAGAGAAGAATAAAAAGGAAGAATGAAAATAGAAAAATGGAGGAAACCAAATTAGTTCAGAAAAAATTGTCAGAATTTGCTATGGAAGTGGCAGTGTTGAAAAGTGGAGAAGGATTGGGAAAGCAGGAAGCAATAGGTACATTGCAGGCGAATAATTCATGCCAATGGATCAAGGGGGGGTAATGGGTTGTGCCACGAGGCAGAGGTATGGGTTTCAGGGGAAGAGGAGGCGGATTTCAGACTAATCAAGGTGGATTTCAAAACACTCAGAATGAAACCAGGGTGCTCAGGGAGGATATAACAAAGGAGGGTTTGACAGAGGGCCACGCCCAGTGTGTTGTGCTTACGGAAAAACACGGCATATTGTGCACATGTGCAGGAGCTGAGGGAGCGTACAAAATGGCCAGTTCTCAAGAGAGGGGACAGCTTATCCACCACCATATAGCATACAAATGAGAGAGTGCTTTGCCCAGGGTCACACATCCTATCAGGCACAGGCGCCACAAATACACCAAGTGTAACAGCAGGGACAAATTCAAATGCACCCGCTGGAAGGGCAATTGCAACAAGCATCTATGCAGACACAACAATATGCAAACACAGGACAACTATTGACACCTAGAATTAGAGGCGTCACTGTGGTAGGAGGAAATCCTTTCACAGGGACGGTGTTGAGCTTGTACCCTCAATAGGACAGCTCACAGGGTGACTTGATGTCTTCAGTACTATCTGTGACACCACACCCCCAAGAGGAACGAAGGGTCAATGTGACGATAGGGGCAAATCAATTTATTTTGTTGTACACACTGGGGCAACTCACTCGTGTACATGGGAGGGAGACTACCCAATGTCAGATACTGCCATGAATGCTCAAGAGTTCTCTGGAGCTATGAATCTAGTTCCTTTTACTGTCAAATTACTGGTCTCTATAGGGGAATGTGACATGTCCGTTCCTTTGTTATATTCACGACAGACATCAGTTAACATTTTAGGACACAATTTGATGGCAAAACTTTGCATGACAATTTCATTTACTGATAAAGGAATAGTGTGCTGCACTCCAGCAATACACTATTTAAATGTGGGAGAGTACATACTGGCATTCACAGGGCAAGTAGCTCTACGTGGTGTCCCGTAGATACAGAAATCTTTTTCTATTCAGTAAGCATTTTCCTAAAATGCCTACTATGTCTGATAGGGAAAGTTTTGAGGATACCTGATGAATTTTTATTTAGACACAAATACCTATGCATGACGGAGATGGGCAGACTATCCCTATAGAGTTGGAAGCAGCTTTAGTTTGAGGCGAGAAAACAATACTTGAAGGGATAGATGACGAAGGTAGATCATGGAGAACAGTGATAGCCCTTGAAGACTGGTATAGATTGACTGACATAACAGATGAAGTTATGGTCAAAGATGAACATATTGATGACAAAGTGGTGTTCTTTATGAGCATTACATACTGGATAAGGATCGAGAAGCGAGAGATCCCACATCGAATGGTGATAGTGCGGCAACGACCAGCATTTTTTCGGGACGATTTAGAAAAGGTGATGAGTGTCCTATGGACCACATGTCCCTATGATGTAGGTTTATTGAAGGGAATAGGGGAGGTTAAAAGAGCAAAGCAGTAACCCATGTCTCGAAAACTGATGAAGGTATATTCCAAACTATTTCAGCACTGATGAATCAGGGGATCCTGGTACGATTAGAGTCATCGTGCAATACCGTGGTGCACCCAATTAAAAAATCTAAAGGGGGGTCGTGGAGATTTATCCAAGATTTACGACCTCTTAACCAGATCATAGAGGCAGAGTTTCCTTTAGTTTCTAATCCTACTACAATATTGTGTAGCATTCCAGTTGAGGCTCAGTATTTCACTGTGATCGATTTGAAAAATGCATTTTTCTCGATCCCGCTGCATAAGTACTCACAAGACCTGACTTCCTTTACATTAAGACAAAAGAGACCAAAATATACTCGTTTGCCCCAAGGGTACTGTGAGTCTCCATTAATCTTTAACAGGGTCCTACAGACGATCTAGGCAATATCATTTTTAAAAGCGTGGTGATACAGTATGTAGATGACTTATTGGTTTGCAGTAGAACAGATGAGTGTAGGCAAGCCTCTGTCCAACTAATGACTATTTTAGCAGGCAAGGGATATAAGGTGGACAAGGAGAAATTACAGTATTGACAGGAAGAGGTGTTTACATAGGCCAGTTAATTTCACATAAAGGGAAGAAAGTGACACCCAAAAGGGCTGAGGCAATTATGAAAACACTGAAACCAAACACAGTGAAACAAATGCAGCAGTTCCTGGGCTTGTGAAATTACTGCACATATACCAAACCACTTTTACAAGTATTAAAGGAAGCACATGTTGGTAAGAAAAGGATAGAATTGACTGAAGAAATGGAGGAAGGATTTGAGGAGTTGAAAAGCACAATTTGTACTGCTCCAGTTTTAGGGATTGCCAATTATGCTTAGGAATTGTATCTACAGCAGGATCTTAGACCCAGTTATGAGAGGATATTTCCCTTGCGAACAATCTTTGCCTGCTGCCGCATTTGCAATTGAGAAGTCCACAAGTATTGTCATGGGCTGTTCTATGACTCTTTATGTGGAGCATGCCTTATTTGCCATTTTAAAGAAACCCAAGGGTGTGTTCACATCCCAAAGAGCTTTCACTTATGAAGTAATGATTTCCAATCCAGCGGTTAAAATTGTAAGATGTAAAATAGTGAATGCAGCTATGTTTGTGAATGAACCTGTAAAAGAAGGTGATCATGTGCATGACTGCGAATTATTTAGAATTCTATGATGATATACCCCGTTTGAAGGAAAATGTTTTGGTGGGAGGGGCGATTCTTTTTTATTGCTGGTTCTTTGAAAATTGACTAAACTAGTGGGGAAGGGCATTCAGGCTCTGCAGTAGTAAGACACAGATTAAATAGTGAATTTGAAGAAGTGGCGAGTGCAAGACTACTGTCTCACTTTTCAGCACAAGCAGCAGAATTAGTAGCGCTTATTCTCGCGCTCCAGAAACATGAAGGATAGGAAGTGATGGTGTACAGTGACTCTGCCTATGTGATGTCACCCGTACATGCAGGGTTGTCACGTTAGAAAAGGAGGGGCTATCTCCATGCAGATGGCTCTCCAGTACAAAGTGCATCCTTATTGGACATACTCATCAAGGCACTACAACTCCCAGGTGCCATAGTGGTCGTAAAATGCACAGCCCATACAAACAGACATTTTCTCTCATGGAAAGCAAGCCGCAGACATAGAAGCCAAAAGAGTTGCATATTCCCCAGATATTTCAACTTTTGATACTGAAGATATTAAGGAAGTTGTAACTAGAACCATGTTAGCACGAGAAGGGTTTGATATGCTGTCAATTGCACAATTGATAATTCGGGGAAAAACCCCACAGGAAGAGCAAGATCTATGGAAATGAAAGGGGTGTTCTTTATCCCCCAGAGAAGCATTATGGCAACAAGAAAGCACAGGAAAACCAGTAATGCCAACAGCATTATTGAAAATCACACTTGAGCAACTACATTACTGAGCGCATATAAACAGACAAAAGGGGTCATTACGACTTTGGAGGCAGCCATGCTACTAGCACCATGGCTGCCTCCAAAGTAGTGTCCGGGTTCTCAGAATGGGGAATTACCGGGTCATTCCAACCTTGGAGGACCCGGTAATTCCCCATTCAGAAAACCCTTCCCCATTCCCATTCGAGCCCCCATAGGGCTCAATGGGAATGGCGAGGGAGCTAATAACAGGCCCGTAAATTACAGGCCCGTTATTAGCTCCCTGGTCCCGTAGCGGCTCCCGCTAAGGCCGACAGGTTTTACCAGCCGGCCCTAGTGGGACCTGCTAAGGGACCTCGGAATGCGGCGGTAGGGGGTTAATGGCACCGGCATCCTTACCGGTGCCGTTAACCCCCTACCGCCGTACTCGTAATGACCCCCAAAGTCTTGCTGCCACAATTGCAGAAGACTCAATTGCAGAAGACTGGTTTGTTCTCAATTTTTTGGAACACGTTGCACAGTTCATGGTGAATTGCATCGTGTGTCAAACGTTTACTGCTGGGCATACATGAAGAACAGAGGAGCGAATGGGCTGTTCCAAAATGTACATATCAACTATGCCGATATGCTACAGACATGTAATGGCTATAGGTATCTATTAGTGGTGGTGTGTCCCTTCTCCAGGTGGATTGAAGCCAGTCCATGTGCACACCCTGATGCCACTTGTGCAGTAAAGTTTTTAGAGTGCAAAGTTTTCCCAAGATGGGATGTGTGCGAAGTACTAAGATCCGACAATGGTCCACATTTTGGCAATGAGTTATTTGAACGGATAGGGCTTCTACTAAGCATACAACAAGTTTTCCTCTGCTTATCACCCACAAGGAAACAGGATATGTGAGAAACTCAACAGCCTCCTCAAGGAAAGGATTGTCAAGATAAAATTGACTTGAAAGAAGGGATGGCTATATTGCCTACCCCGAGCCTTATATGCCCTTTGGAATCAGCCAGGTTCTGACTACCACCCCACTCCGCAACAATTAGTGACAGGTGTCATATGAGAACACCTCTTACACCTCCATCTAGTATTAGGAGTGATGCCCACAGTGTAAAAAAGATAGTAGGTGATGAAATGCATGATTATTTGACATGTATGACTACCAGTATTTCTATCATTTCAGAACAAGTCAAGCATCAAGGGGAGAGGTCTAGGAACATGGAAGAAGACAATCCAGTAACAAATTAAAGTGAACTATTGCACTACCATAGTTATATGTTGGAGACTTAATTTTAATAAAGAACTTTACTCGATGGTGGCATGAACCTTGGTTCAATGGTCGCTTCATAGTTGAGGAAGTTTTACCTTCTGCAGTTAAGTATCAGGAAGATGAGCTTGGCTACATCTGAGTGATGTGAAGGCTTATAAAGGCGAGCCCCCCTCCAATAGTTGCTAACCCAGAAGCAACACAAGAAGAAGTATTTCCACGTGTGTAGGCTCGATCGATGACCAGGAAGAAGGGCAATAAAGCAGAAAGTGATTAGCACATGCTTTTATTGGACTGGAATTCAATGGACACTCCTTATACATTTTAGCAGGGTGTGCAAAGGCTTATGGAAGAATTCCAGAGGCTGAAATTCACTTTTAGAAATATTGAAGAAACAAATATTACATCAATACTATGCCTAAACATCAGCTTTTGATTAGAAATTGGAAAAAAGCTCAATATCCAGATTGATTTTGTGGAGGATATTTGTTTTAATTAATAAGATACATGGTACCTGTTGGCACTAATACAAACAGTCTCATGTTGCTATTTTGTGTTCCTACTTCAATCCTACCCTGCCCTTGTTAGGAGAGACGTTGATATTCACACCCTTTTACAAGATCTCAAGAATGGTCCACTATTGACAGCAATTATTGAGCACATTATACAATTGCAGATGCAAAATTGAATACTTACAGTAAAAATGGTTCCAGAAGAGGGCAATGTGGTTATAGAGAGAGCATTAGCTCAGCATGCATTAGGATAGCACAACAAATGGTTCTCCAGACTTGTATGCGTAATATACATATGCATGTTTATCTTTTTATCTTTCTGTATCTCACATTTATGAAAATCTATTTTCCTACTAGTAAAATTGAAAAAAGATAATCTATGATTCTTCTCAGAGCAGATACAAATGATGACAATTTTGTTAATCTCTATGAGCATGTTAAACGACATAAACGAGATGCACAAGAAGATAATGAGGGGATAAATAATTACCTTGATAACTCAGCTCACCAGGGAAATAATATGTGGTATCAGTACATGAAAAAGGTGGGGGAAAGAGCATCTGATGAGAATTGTTATGTCTGCTCTCTCATCCCCTATGCCATGAATATTGTCAAAACTTTCATTTCAAAAGAATTGCTGGTGCAAGATGCAAAATGCCTCAGTCATCTAGCAGCATGTACTACTTGAAGACAGTTCCAAGGGAGCTGGGCGACATTGCGATGGAGATCAAGGCAATCGTTTCCATGCCAGGATGATTATAGCAAAACACCACAAATGGAGAATGAACCTGGATTGACAGACAGGTTGCTCGTGTACCCTACTGCAGGCCAGGATGAGGTGATTGTTGAAGAAATGAAGAGAATGAATTGTTCTGACATGACAGAGAAGACTGGAATGTCTGGATGCTGGAAACGGTCATAGCTGTTGATCTATGGGCGAGTACACACCAGTAAAGGATGGGAAGATGGAATGATGTCCTGCCCAGCTCATCTGCTGAGAAATGAAGCAGTGCAAGGAGTACAGAAGGTGAATGATGAGTGTTTGAAGTCATGGTCTTAATACTCTAAGCTGCTGACATGGGTGGAGGATGAAGCTAGGCCTCTATCTGTAGCCCATTAATAAATGCGACTATGTGCTTTCAAGGCAGCGGGAAAGAATTATGTTAGACATAATAAGGGGTGTAAAAACACCATGGATGTTCCAGAGATGAAGAGAGGGGCAGCTGTCCTAATAGATCGGCATTGAGCCTGCAGATTTAGAGCATATATGAAGTTACCAAGGAATTGGGGTGGAGTGTGCTTTCTTGTTTACATCCATGTTCCAGGGTTGGTGATTCCACAAAGTGACTTAAAGATTGAAGAGTTCCCAAAAGTAGATGATCACCTGAGAGGAAGAAGATCAATAGAACTCTGGTGAAGAAATAGATTGAATTACTTTTCAGCAAAATTAAATAAGGCTTTTGATGATATTCCCGATGAGCATAAATTATTCAGTAAAACTGCAGTGTTGTTGACATTCATGTTCATTCCTGGGGTTCAGACTGCTGTAAATGCCAGGTGGTTGCAAATCACCAGATGGGAGCTGCTCCAGACGATCAATGCCACCATAAAGGGATTTAACATGAAAAAAGAAGAATTGATCCCCATAAGGCTTTTGACCATCCAGAATAGGTATGTCCTCGACATGATCACAGCTATGGAAGGAGGTGTTTGCGCCAAGATCGGGCCATCATGTTGCACATTTACAACCTATCTTGATGATGAGAACGGGACGTTGACAGAGGCCATATCAATGCTGAAAGATTTCCTCATAAAAATGGTGTACGAGACATCAGACATTGAAGATGACAGTTTGTTTGCTTTCCTGTTTTCATGGATTCCATATTGGATGGCGAACCTGTTCAAGTTCCTTGGAGCAATATTGGTGATAATCATATTTGGATTCTGTTTTATAAGGATAATAATTGCACAATTTAAGAAAACTGCCAAGAAAGCAGCATGAATGAAGATGATTGATGCCAAATATGAACCGGAAGCAAAGGATCTGACTGATGATGCATTCAGAGATTACATAAAGGCCAGCATTGTTGCACCTGAGGGAACAAAGTTCTGGTATCCAAAGGATCATAAGAAATACATGGGATGAGGAGTCTACTGTACTCCAAATGGACAATGTCACTAAATGACCTGGAGGGCTGGCAAACACATCAAAACAGTGGGCACCCTGAGGGGGGTGACAAAGATATGGACACCAAAGAGACATTTCTTCAAAAGAAGATACAAGGACACCGAGAGAATTGAGGAGGTGGCTGAGGGCTCAACCAGAGGGGGTAGTGTAGAGGAGCAGCTGTGTGCCTCTGCAGGAGATCCCGCCCCCTACCTCCCGTGTATTGGAGACATAAATCGTGCTGTGCCGAACACCAGCTCTAATACAAATACTGCAGCGAGTGTTTGACAGAAGATACCCATTGAGACAACCCTACCGAATGTACCCTCGACGTGATGATAACTTACAGGAGAAAAAACCTGAATGAGTGTGAAAAGAAGCTAAGCAATAAATAAATTACATCATAAGAAGTCTGCACGACGTCTCAAGATACTGGCTAAATATGATCTATAGATCCTGAAGAAACTAATGACAAAGTGAAGTATCGAGTGAGTTTCCCAATATAGAAAAGGAAGATTACACTTGCACGAACTGCTGTAGAAAAACAACCGTTCAATAAATGTACAGTTGCTGAAATGCAAGATAGATTAAATCATCATAGAAGCTGGTTATGAGTAGTAAATAGAATGCAGGCAAAGCCACCATTGTATAGAAACTGTACGTTTGTATCATGAATTTCGTAGGCCAGAACCCATGAAGCTGGAATAGAAAACTGTGTCACAGCAGGAATAATAGGCTTGTGATGCTGAAGGGCAAGGCTGCCTGGCCTGGTGTCATGATTCAAGAAGCAAGGTCAGCTATCTGTTCTGAAGAAGAACGAGTTTGCAGAGGATGAACCTTCTCACATTAAGGTGCAAAGTAGAATACAAAGGATGCCAAACTTTAATTCATTTAGAGCATTTAAAAGCTGCAAAATGGACCAAATCGTGGTCTCCCCCCATGTGAATCAAGGATGGAAATAGAGCTTGAACTTGAAGTCCTAGACACAATAGCGAGTGCCCTCACTCCCATGCATTCCCAAAGACAGGGATATTCTGCAAGGCCAAGTACAAAGACAATTTCATGGCAAAATGCATGGGCAATGAGAGATGCTGGGCTAATTGAGTGGTGAGGTAGCTTCATGTCCTACCTCGCTGCTGCTCTGTCTTGGCTTACGTGCTGCTAAATGAATCGAATGTTCCAGACATGGCACAAGCATGCCAAACAATTATATTAATCCATATAATGAAGGACCCTATAGTTTGAAGACCAATGAGAAACTGTGTATCTAATGTTTCTGAAATTACATGTTTTTTAGAGTTAGGCATATGTCTTCCACCTGATAATAGACAACCAATAACAATCCTAGCTCCTATAGAAAAGTATACTTACTATGGCCCTCATTACGACCCTGGCAGAAAGTAACTGACCCGACCGCTATAGCGTAAATAGCGTTTCCGCCATTGCACGATGGAGTAAAGTGCGGCCAATTCTGACCCATCGGGCACGAGCATTACGCCATGGCGGAAGTGCAAAGTCCGCGATGGCGGAAATGTCCCCAAAACGCTCCTCTCCGCCGTCGTACGGCGCCCTAGGTGCAATTCCGCCACCCATCATAGCGGTCACCGTAATGAGTGCCAATCGCAAAATACGGTGACCGTAAATATACGGAAACGGAAGTAAAAACATGGGGCCGGAACGGGAAACAGCACGCCGTACACCTATAAAATCAGAATCCCAACACAACCATTAAAAATCCGACCCTGAGACACATCCCAACCCGACAGCCACCCTAGTTAAAACAAACAAAATGGGAAAAGTTGCTAAAAAAGCGTGCGACCGCAAGCGGCAGGTCCACTTCTCCCATGAGGAACTCACCGTGCTCACAGAGACCCTCCAGGAGAATGCTGGCGTCGTCTTCTCGACGCAAATGACCAGGACGGCACTTGCGAACAAGAAGGCCATATGGGCCCTGGTGGCACAGCGGGTAAGTGCGGTGGGGACCGCACCCCGCAACCCACAGCAATGCAGAAAGCGATGGGACGACTTGCGGATACGCGTACGGAGCATACTATCAGCCAACCGTAACATTGCCACAGCTACCGGGGGAGGATCGGAATCACCCATCAAGTTGACCCCCTGGGAAGAAATCTGTGCCTCCACCATTGGAATGGAGAGCATAGAGGGAGTCGGAGGGATGGAGAAAGGAGTGCAGACATCCGAAGAATCAGGTAGGTGGGCCAAATAAAACAATGCTAAATCCACAATGTCCAATCATGTGAAGTACCATGTGGCCACATAGTGCAACAGAAACACATGTCCAGGAGAACGGCCACATACATTGGCCTGATAGCGCACTTTAAAAGTCACATTAAATACATAAATAATTAAAAATCCTAAAAACACCCTCTACACGTGCAGCATGCACACCCTAACTGCAGGCTGCAAAACAACTGCATCCTCAATCCACACAGAAATGAAACCACCTCCAAGGCCCTGACCCAAATCACCCTCAGGTACCACCCCAATGCATGTGATACATTGCCATTCCAATTTCCACAGACCCATAAATAACGCTCGCCCTCCTTTACTCCACCACAGGGTCCGAGTCAAACGACGAGCTGCAGGACACCCCTACCAGCACACCTGCAAAGAGGGCCAAGACCAACGGCCAAAGACCCTCCACCTCAGCTGCACAGATCAAGACACGGCAGCAGCACAAATCAAGTGGCAGCACACAGGAGGGGACTTCAACAGGCACCCCAGCAGACAGCATGCCCACACCAGCAGCACCACAGGTCCCGCCAATGGATGCCACAGAAGGCACTGCTTCTGATGGCAGCAGCACCATAGGTGACACTGCATTAATGCCAGCATGCTCCGACACAGACAACGGTGCTGTCGATGTAGGACCCATCCATGACCTGTCACAATCCCCCTGTTCGTTTCATCCCGTACACCATGAGGATACCACGCAGGGGCACCCACAAGACGACGACTGGCCATCCCCCACAAGCCCTGTGGCAAGGCAACATGAGTTGATCAGCCCCTCTATGACACCACCGCAAATGGCCATGGCCCAGCAGAGGCAACAGTCCCTCGACCAGGTGATCGTGCAACAGCAGCAACTGGCCACGCTCCTCAAGGAGCATGCTGATGAATGTGGGGCTTCTATGGCAGCCATAGAAACATCTACTGAGACACTTAGGGCACAAATGGAGCGAAGTACAGAGACACTTAGGGCACAAATGGAGCGAAGTACAGAGACACTAAGGGTACAAATGGAGAGAAGCACCGAGAGCCTGAGGGGGGAACTGCATGCGACGTCCAAAGACGTATGTGGTGAACTTGCCGCTGTGCGCCGTGTGCTCACTGAGCTCTCACAAACCCTTAGGGACATGCATGGACGTGAGCAGGCCGAGACATCATCCGTTGCAAGTTCCGTCCAGGGCAGCCCCCAACGTAGATCTGGGAGGAACCTGCGCTCCACAGGCAGGGGTGCCCCTGATACCCGGAGAGGGGGCTTGCAATAGCGTCTGCCCACTGACAATGAGCATCTTTGGACACTGGTGTTCGGGGGGGAGGTAGGAGGGTGGAGGGGGGGTGTTGGGCTTACTTGGGTGGCGGGTCGATGGGGTGTGTAACATAATTTCACATATGCCATAAACATTACATAATCATCCAATGAGATGTGTGGACAGTGTTCCTTGTGTATGAGTCCTTTATAGGCGTACAGTCCACATTGTGCATGTTCCCGACACACACAGTGCCACAAGTCCCGTGTCCATGCATCAGCCAACAGGCGTGAGTGCTAGAAGCATGAATCTATGATACTCTGACGAATTTCACGGGCCTCCTGTGCCTCGCGGACTCCCTGAGGTGCTGCCACATCCCCAGCCTCATCATGACCATCTTCAGGTGCTTGCAGTTCTGCGTCAGGGGGCATGGGCACATTTCTACGTACGCACATGTTGTGTAGCATGACACATGCCATGACTATCTTTGCAACCTTCTCATGGCGGTACAGGAGTGCCCCGCCAGACCTGCTGAGGCAGCGGAAACGAGCCTTCAGTAGGCCGAATGCCTGTTCTATGACTACACGGGTACGTGAGTGGGCATGGTTGTAGTCCTCCTCATGCTGGTCCTGTGGGTTCCGGAGTGGTGTAAGGAGCCATCTCTTCAGTGGATACCCGGCATCACCTGTATGTGGACAATAAAGGATATATGTGGGATGACATTGCTACGTACGCATCCCCCCCCCTTCCTGCCAGGTCATTGCCGCATCACATACCCCACATTATCATGCATGGATTGAGACTCACCGAGTAGCCAGGATCTGTTCCCTGCGTGTCGCTCCATGTAGCGTGGTATTGTAGAGTTCCTCAAGACCATAGAATCATGGGTTGATCCAGGAAATCGGGCACAACAATGTGTAAAGATCCTGTTGGAGTCACACACCATTTGTACATTAAGAGAATGATATTGTTTCCGGTTGCGGTACTGGACCTCCATGGCATGTGGGACAACCAATTCCACATGGGTGCAGTCGATGGCACCAATGCAACCCGGTATGCCGGCAAGTGCATGGAATCCCACTTTTGTGTTTGTAATCTCCAGCTCCGAGCGTGGTAATGAGATGTAGTCGTCTGCGTGCTTCAGGAGGGCATCGAGCACTTGCAATAGTGTCCGTGAGAACAGTGGCTGTGAAATGCCATGCAACTGTCCGACTGTGTGCTGGTAGGTGCCTGTGGCCAGGAAGTGGAGTACAGACACCACCTTCAGTAGGGGTGGGATGGCGGTTGGGCTATCTATCATGCTGACAAGGTCAGCGTGTGTCATGTCCACAATGGAGATTATGGTGTCCCGGTCCAAACGGTAGAGGGTGTGGATCTGCTCAGCAGTGAGGTTGAACGGATGAGCTCGGAGGCGTGGGATTGCGGGCTGCCTGCGTGGTGGTAGTGGCTGTGCTGGTGGGCCTTGCTGGCCCTGCCTTGCCCTCCTCCTCCTCCTGCGTCTCCTCTGTGCGGCCGGTTGTTGTAGTAGTTGGTGTTCGTCTTCTTCTTGGAGTTGGAGTACTTGCAGTGCTATCAGGTCCCCCAGGCCCAACATCGCTAGTCCTGCCGGTAGCATTTTGGTGTGGGTGTGGTTGTGGGAGGGGGTTGGGTGTGCAATTTATGTGTTTTCAGGCTGTATAGCCTCCACCTGTGGTGATTCATTCCACCTGTGCCAGCTGCAATCCCCTTTGGGCGAGCACTGTACCGAGGTTCACCGACGGGCGGGGCGTCCCATTTGTGAGTGAAGCCAGTTGCCATTTTCACACACTGCCGCACTACATGGATGATTTTGTGATTTCTTGCGGCCACAGATGCCTTTTCGACGTGATGTTGCAAATGAGGAATTCGAAGGACAGCGCTTTCGGTTTTCAGCTAGCGGCGAGGAGACGCCCACAGGTCTGACTGCAAATATAACGTTCAGTTGTTTAATGTCCTTGGGACAGGGGCCATGGCGAGAATGCAATGATTGATATGAATAGTATGGGATGCGCAATAGCGTAGTGGACGATAAGGCAGGACGTTCCCAAATACATGTTACTTCACATCACTAGAATTCCGGCCTGGAGCACAGTGGATTTTGCAGACTGCATTACGCACAGACTCAATGGAAATTTCAAATGTTATGTGAGTGAATAATCATGCGTTTTTATACCGGGATGAGGGAATGATGTATGGATGCATGGACAGATGATTTAATTGAGAGTTTGCCATGTACATGGCTTTTTGGAATCTATCCCCTTCCCCTGCACTATGTGATGCAGAGCTGCCATAGTGGGACCATCGTCTATCTGCCCTTGTTGAACCCTCCCTGTCTCGACGCGCCTTCCAACACTTGTGTCTATGCACGTTACTAATCCCATCTAATGGATTCTGTTTTAACAGACGCATGCACACAAACACTCGTTTGTAATAGTGTTTTCACCTCGATTTATATTGTTATGATTGGCAAGTGATTCATGGGTGGAAATAATCCTTTTGAGTGGGCTAGCATGCATATGGCTGTAGATTTGGTGTGATCATTGAAGTGAGTATTACTGATGAAGTTCTGATGCCCATACTATTCTTTTTCATTTCATTTGGGTGACAGGTATCTCCTCCCCTTTTGCCGCTGCCATCTGTATGCCACTCCTGCAGATGGCTTTTACTCCCGACACCTGCTGCTTCGAGTTAATCAGTGGAGCACCATTACGATCTTATGGGACGATCGCCAATGGGCCACGTGCCCTTACGCAGTATTAGTGGCTAGGAGCAACATATCTACCTTTCAGCTGGACTAGTGCCTACCTAATGGGACGGCCCTGCGGTTCTAGGTGCTTCCATGTTGCCTTTTTGAACGTGAATGTAGCCCCTGTGTACCATGAAGGAACAGGGCGTCACACAAGGAGTAGCTGGTCATTTATTGCGGATGCAGCCCACAGTAATGTAGATATTTTGGGGTTTATGACCTAATAGCTGTATGGGCTTGGTGAATTTGATGTGCATTAAAATTTTATTCTGATGTTAACCGTGTAGCGTTATTCTTTGCAAGTAATGTAGCATATTCCTATTTGTGGAGCGATGTATTGTGAGTAGATCTGCATTGGGTTCCGGCTTCTGAGTATAGTTGCGTGATACTGTACTGGCCGCGTTTGCCTACGAAGCCCAGTAAGGTCAGGGATAGGGGCTGCCATTATGACTGTTTTAATGATGTCATGCTTAGGGGCGGGGGATTAGCTTTTGTGTAACAGATGCCGGTCAGCCAGGTGGATTGGTGGAATGACGTGATTATCAGGAAATGGCTGGTCACAGGTGCCTGTGTTTGCGTGCGTTTCTTGGAGGGAGACTGAGGTCATGTCCATTGGAATAGCTTCTGTATTCGTGCCATCTGTGCCCTGCAGCTCCCATTGGCCCCTCTTGAGATGAGCCTGGCTGCTCAGTCACTCTGCCAACTTGTGTGGTACATGCTTATGCTGATGGTTGGTTTGTTTACTGGCATGTGTACAGGGCTGGTGCAGTCTCCCTCAGGATACTGCTTTGAATGTTGCCTTACACTGGTGTCAGGCGATGGGGGCCTGTTGTTGTTTTGTCTCATCTTTCAGTTAATTTTGCTGTACTTGAACCTTCGCATGCCTGTGCTGCATCAGTACGGCAATGGTGACATGCCAAATATGGATGGCCACTCACAAGGCACTTGGAGCCCCTACATTCATTTGTTCGTTGGCATGCGTGGGTGACTTGTGCATTTCACTGGTTGCATTGTGTAACTTCATTGCACCTACGAGGAGTTGTGCAATGTGGGCAGGGAGTGGTGTACAGGCACTCAGTAGGGCCATTTACGGTTGGTTCACGATGCCGTAATTCTCGCCATGGCGGAATGGTACTTTCCGCCATGCTTGATGGCGTTATGTAAATGTCCGCTAGAGTCAGAATTCGCGTACCGTTGCGCCATGGTGGTAATTACGGTTTTGCATGGCGCGCATGCGCGTACTTGGTGCAGTTAGCGTTGGCGTTCACTACGGTGTCGCTAATGGCATCGTACTTTACGGTGACGGGTCATAGTCGCACCGAGCGGTATTCGATGGCGGTATTGCATTTCCGCCATCGTTTTTCGATTTCCGCAAGGGTCGTAATGAGGGCCTATGTCTTCCTTAACCAATCCTGAGCCCCAAAGGGTTTTTTCACTATTGCCACGTAGTATGTTGTCACTCTGACATACTTTCATATAAAAACCATATTTTGTGTATAGATCATTGAGACACTGGCTTCGGGTACCTCTCCGGGTATCAGGGGCACCCCTGCCTGTGGAGCGCAGGTTCCTCCCAGATCTACTTTGGGGGCTGCCCTGGACGGAACTTGCAACGGATGATGTCTCGGCCTGCTCACGTCCATGCATGTCCCTAAGGGTTTGTGAGAGCTCAGTGAGCACACGGCGCACAGCGGCAAGTTCACCACATACGTCTTTGGACGTCGCATGCAGTTCCCCCCTCAGGCTCTTGGTGCTTCTCTCCATTTGTACCCTTAGTGTCTCTGTACTTCGCTCCATTTGTGCCCTAAGTGTCTCTGTACTTCGCTCCATTTGTGCCCTAAGTGTCTCAGTAGATGTTTCTATGGCTGCCTTAGAAGCCCCACATTCATCAGCATGCTCCTTGAGGAGCGTGGCCAGTTGCTGCTGTTGCACGATCACCTGGTCGAGGGACTGTTGCCTCTGCTGGGCCATGGCCATTTGCGGTGGTGTCACAGAGGGGCTGATCAACTCATGTTGCCTTGCCACAGGGCTTGTGGGGGATGGCCAGTCGTCGTCTTGTGGGTGCCCCTGCGTGGTATCCTCATGGTGTACGGGATGAAACGAACAGGGGGATTGTGACAGGTCATGGATGGGTCCTACATCGACAGCACCGTTGTCTGTGTCGGAGCATGCTGGCATTAATGCAGTGTCACCTATGGTGCTGCTGCCATCAGAAGCAGTGCCTTCTGTGGCATCCATTGGCGGGACCTGTGGTGCTGCTGGTGTGGGCATGCTGTCTGCTGGGGTGCCTGTTGAAGTCCCCTCCTGTGTGCTGCCACTTGATTTGTGCTGCTGCCGTGTCTTGATCCGTGCAGCTGAGGTGGAGGGTCTTTGGCCGTTGGTCTTGGCCCTCTTTGCAGGTGTGCTGGTAGGGGTGTCCTGCAGCTCGTCGTTTGACTCGGACCCTGTGGTGGAGTAAAGGAGGGCGAGCGTTATTTATGGGTCTGTGGAAATTGGAATGGCAATGTATCACATGCATTGGGGTGGTACCTGAGGGTGATTTGGGTCAGGGCCTTGGAGGTGGTTTCATTTCTGTGTGGATTGAGGATGCAGTTGTTTTGCAGCCTGCCGTTAGGGTGTGCATGCTGCACGTGTAGAGGGTGTTTTTAGGATTTTTAATTATTTATGTATTTAATGTGACTTTCAAAGTGCGCTATCAGGCCAATGTATGTGGCCGTTCTCCTGGACATGTGTTTCTGTTGCACTATGTGGCCACATGGTACTTCACATGATTGGACATTGTGGATTTAGCATTGTTTTATTTGGCCCACCTACCTGATTCTTCGGATGTCTGCACTCCTTTCTCCATCCCTCCGACTCCCTCTATGCTCTCCATTCCAATGGTGGAGGCACAGATTTCTTCCCAGGGGGTCAACTTGATGGGTGATTCCGATCCTCCCCCGGTAGCTGTGGCAATGTTACGGTTGGCTGATAGTATGCTCCGTACGCGTATCCGCAAGTCGTCCCATCGCTTTCTGCATTGCTGTGGGTTGCGGGGTGCGGTCCCCACCGCACTTACCCGCTGTGCCACCAGGGCCCATATGGCCTTCTTGTTCGCAAGTGCCGTCCTGGTCATTTGCGTCGAGAAGACGACGCCAGCATTCTCCTGGAGGGTCTCTGTGAGCACGGTGAGTTCCTCATGTGAGAAGTGGACCTGCTGCTTGCGGTCGCACGCTTTTTTAGCAACTTTTCCCATTTTGTTTGTTTTAACTAGGGTGGCTGTCTGGTTGGGATGTGTCTCAGGGTCGGATTTTTAATGGTTGTGTTGGGATTCTGATTTTATAGGTGTACGGCGTGCTGTTTCCCGTTCCGGCCCCATGTTTTTACTTCCGTTTCCGTATATTTACGGTCACCGTATTTTGCGATTGGCGCTCATTACGGTGACCGCTATGATGGGTGGCGGAATTGCACCTAGGGCGCCGTACGACGGAGGAGAGGGGCGTTTTGGGGACATTTCCGCCATCGCGGACTTTGCACTTCCGCCATGGCGTAATGCTCGTGCCCGATGGGTCAGAATTGGCCGCACTTTACTCCATCGTGCAATGGCGGAAACGCTATTTACGCTATAGCGGTCGGGTCAGTTACTTTCCGCCAGGGTCGTAATGAGGGCCACTGAGTGTACATCCGTTGATGTTCGTTGTAACCTCTCTGTGTTCGATAATTGTTAATAAAACATTACTTTGCCATCTTCCTGAGTTGGTTCGGTTATTTGGATTCAGATGTATTCTGGTGTGATCCCATCCATGACATATGCATCTTCCTAAAGGGCCATCAGCTCACAAGATTCAGCCAAATGCTGATGCAACATCGTTGGACGAGCACTCCAAATGTGTTCAAGCACAGTTATGTTAATTCTGCCTTCAAAACAATATCCTTAACTCATCCATGAAAGTTCTCAAGAGAAACATTCACCCATGTGACCATGTTCACACTATGGTTTTACCTTGACTATTTGGCAGTTCATCAGCACATGAGCAACAATGCACTTGTGGGATCTGAAGACACCTGGCCTAGTAAAATCGTTGTCTGTCTTCCCTCTGTTGCCCCTCCCCGCTCGTCGCGCCTTGAAAAACTTTTGTATAGGCGCGTTATAAATGCCATATCATATCGCATCATATCATAATGTTAGGGGAAGAGGCATCAAGGTGCTGCTTTTCCCAAGTATCGACAGCACCTCTGATTTCCTAGGCTACGAGCCAGGACTTTTAGTTTTGAACTTGGCTTTGTCTTGTATTGTTGTACTGAGAATCTGAGGGGAATGAAAGCCTTAGTCTATCTATATCTGGAGTTAACGAATAGCCCCGGTTCTCCAACTACAAGTCACGTATGAGGAGACCACGTTTTGAATTATTCTGCTGAACTTTTACTAGGATTTCAGCTCGTATTAATGCAGGTGTCTTTACCCTTTCTTTCCACTAGAGACTTGTTTGAGATACTTTTCTTCCAATATCAAGCCTTAATTAATGAGAACCTTGTCTTCAAGAGCTGGTTGTTTATTTACTAAATCCATGAGAAATGTGCCTTATGCTTGGGAATTATTATCTTCTGTTCGCCTTGGTGCTAGTCCAAACCTTTCTTTTCTACCTTAACCTTGGCAGGAGTTGTGCAGCTACCATCTGGTGTGCTCGGATGTGTGTTTTCAGCTAATTCAACAAGCCTACTCTTCCTGCAGCTTCGAGGCTTCTCCGATGCTTCCCATTCACTCAAACATGGCTGCACCATCCATTTTATCCAAAATGACCACTCATTGCTGTTGCATCTCTGCATTAAGTTTTATATGTATTCTTATGCGGTTTGCATTTTACTACACTGATTATGTATCTTTTAGTGTCTATTGAATGCAGGTAACATTCTTCATGCCTAAATGCAGTTTGACTTAGTGTCCATGTAACTTCATGGTTGATGTGTATCTGCTTCATGTCTAATGCATCTGCGTGTGTCAGTTTAACGATGCTGTTACTTTGCATCATCTTTGGTTACAGCATGTCCTTTTCTGTTAGAGCTTGTGCATATTCATCTTTATTCGATGGCTATCGGGCAAGGACGGTAGGGTTGTCTTAGTGAGTAATGCCTTTCATATCTGCAATAGGGCGGCGGAGAAGGTACACATGCTATAGATGATGCACTCCTTTTATTCCTCTTGTATAGAGGTGGGGGAGGAGCCAACGCTACAAATGATGCATTCATCTGCCTCTCAACAGTACACCCTAACATTATTTAAATACTGAGCGGGAGTCTGACTGAATTGTCAGATGAGAGCATCTTTTAATCACTTATACTTCTGTTTTCCTTCTTTGGACAGTTCAAGAATGGACTTACACTCATTGTAAGGTCGAATGTCATGCCGACAACAAGAGCATGCCTTCCCAGGCACCTCATGTATCTTACCTGCCAGTTTAAAAGTACCCAGCCAGAGAAACACATAATTACCAACCACTCACCATACTTTTAGGATGGCTCGGGCTTGAGTGTGACTCTGCACACATATCTTAAAGTCTGTTAGGGGGTGTCACATCAGCAGCCACTAGTGCCAACTGTTTCACCTCAAGCTGTTGGGCAAGTTCTTCTTCCTTTAAAGCCCTCTCTTGTTCTGTTAGCCAGCTCAGCTGTTAATGTCTGCTGCTCATCATATAGGGCCTCATCACGAGTTGGCGGTAACGCCGGCGATATTACCGCTGGTGCTATTAGCCCTACCGCCAAACCCCCCGGCGGTATTAGCACCGGATCATGGGTTTGGCGGAACGGTTAGTGCCCATTCCCCATTGGGCTCATTTGGGAATTTCCCATTCCCTATTGGGCCCAATGGGGAATTTTCGTGCTATTACCGCCAGCGGATTTCTGCCAGCGACTTTAGCGCTGAAATTGGCATAATTGCTGTGGATTTGCTCCCAGCTCAGAGCTTGGGGGAAATCCGCCAAGGCCGTGATTTGGAGGACCCTTAAATACGGCGGTAATAGCATTACAGCCGCATTTAAGGATTACCACCAAACTCGTGATGAGGCCCATAGTCTTTTATATTCAAAACATCTACATTTCTCATTATCAGTCAGCTGAGCTCTCTTCTGCGTTTGCAGTCATAGAGGGAGAAGAAACGCAGAGGTGGTAGATTTACCACCAAAATGACTGCTGGTAACAGCAGTACCTTCGCCCGCTATTGTATTCGGGTGGTTGCTGTAGTACTTCTGCTTCTCAGTGATCAGTAGCTGCTTCATTTTGAAACAGCACCTGAGGTACCCCATATGAGTGCCTAGCACTGTCATTTAGGGTTAATCTGAGGTACTGCCATGCGATGTAGCGTGGGGGCGGTGCCACATTGTCCCACCGTTCACTTCACTGCGCTGGGTCGGGGCTGAGCCTGTGCATCACCACAACTTCCCAGGCAAGTCACACCGGTAAACCACGTGGAACCCCAAAAGCAGACCACACTGAGGGATGCAGATATGCAGCATCAGAGAGGTGCAGCTTGGCACACCATCTGAAGAGTTGCCCTGCCTGCTCACTTAATTTATCACATAGACCTAGATAGTAGGGATAACATTCGAGAAACACCTTGCAAGCCAAGAATGCATATATGTGTAGGACCTGGAAATGAGGCCTCAGAAAAGCTCCCTGACATAGGGTGGCAGCAGTGGTATACAGGTTTTCAATATTCAGTGCAAATCTGAGATAAGTGTCAATTCGAAATCCACAGTACAGATGTAAAGAAATATATGACAACTAACTACATGTAATGAACTTATAGACAGATACCACCCTATGAAGTCTGACAAACATAGGGACGTTTTCGAAGTCAGGGGCACAGAGCCAGTTAGCTTAACTTAAAGAAAGGCGACTTAGTGGCAACCATCACAAAGTGCCAAGATGACCCGCCTAGTACTGAAGAGGAGACAGATGATTCAGTGATGGGCAGTGGTGCCATTACCAATAGGGTCTGCCCACCGCAGAAGGGCATATTGCCTCATTATGGATGCCTGTTGTACTGCACTGGGGTTTGGAGGGAAAACCTCTGGTTAAGATTTGGAGAAGGAGGTTTTTCCTTCAACTTGCCAGCAAAGTTGGATTGCAGCAGGACAGTAAAACGGCTGTAAATCCACTACAATATAAAATCTGATGGGTGGAAGGTTATGAATGTATCTTGACTTCTGGCAGTGCTCTGGCCAACCTTGCACCCCGTTGCAATTTAGCCCATATGCACCATTTGAGGAGGGGACCAGCTACATGCAAATCATAGTCTTGGTCCTGGCACATATGGGACCAAACTGCTAGGCAACATCCCTTCTGCATAGAAACACGCGTAACTCCAGACATGTTAAGCGGCACCAGTGAAGTGCTGCTTGGTTCCCTGTGGCGTAGGGAGCAAAGGGCCCTTGCATGGACATAACCTCGCTCACTTAGTACACTAAATATATTATTAAACAATCCAATGGGCGGAAGCTTAGGGTTTGAGTGTCCCTTTTGGGGCGGGACCAAGCCTGATTTGTGCATGGTCTTTCCCCATTCTGTAATGGCTTGGCAGGCTGAAGAACAATGGTCTGGAGGGTTGCCCAAAGCTGTGACAGAGGATAAGATTAATCCAAAACCTTTCTCCACCACTCCTTTTTTGCTGTCAATGCACTACAGCCACTTTTTTAATGCTACTCGTAATGAGGCCTACCTATTGGTGGTTGACACTGCTCTTTAGGCTGACCTCACTTCAACTGGTGTACACTCGCGACAGTTTTTCCACCCCTGCACAGGGCATGATTGCCCGCCCATCACAGTTGCAGCTGACACACATTATTTCAGCCCTTTTGTAAATGGAAAAATAGATAATTAATCAAAAACGTTATAATTAAAAAAAAGAGTCTGCCCAAAATGTTTTAAGCCCATAGTGCCTTAATGTAAGTTTCTCAGTCTCTCAGCCCCTGGTCCTTTGGTTGTAGCCCAGGATAGAATCTCAGGGTCTACAACCAAAAGGCTAGCTAGCCCCGAGTCCCGACAATCCCGACATTAGTTTAGCCCCGGATCTTTTCTAGACCTAGCAACACCACTGGAGGGGTTCAAGAGCTCATAGGCGGCAGGCTGTTGTGTGATTTCTAATGGGGTGTCCTCAGTGGTTGAGTGCAACCCCAGAAAGTCCGGATTCAGGCCTCTACAGCAAGGCACTGAATCAACCAAACAGACCATTCAGGCCTCTACAGCATGGCACTGAATCAACCTGCCACTACTACTAGAGGGTGCTGCACTTGCCCCCCCCCCCCCATCTTGGTCATTGTGTCCATGACGCCCTCGGCCCGAGTGCCTGCTCCATGAAACTATCAGAAGTGTAAAGCCCACATCGAGATCACATCATGTGATCCCACTGTTTATGTTTTCGTGCGTGACACAGCGTGCAAGGGTATGAGAGTGATGGCGGTGCTAAATTAAGGTCAGCCTACCCACACAGTGCTGGAGACGGCGTTTGTTTCTGGGGTTGATAGGAGGCTTCTGAAGGGGAACTGGCATTTTAAATGATTCCAGATCCGTGCTGGCTGGTTAACATTTTCAGGCGAGGGGCATTCATTATTCCCCAGAATTAGCACGAGCCACCGAATTTAACAAGAGACCCCCTAATAATACAGGGGAGTCCTCCCCTGTCAATAATAGGACATGAATCCAACATCTTTTTATATTTTGTATTTGGGGCTTTGTTGCAATCAGCAGATCAAATTAATAAAATCAGTGAGAAAGGTGAGCAATGCGCATTAATAGGCTAGCTTGCCCTTGATGTCGCATGTTTGTAAGTTAAAAAAAGGAGAGATCTAATTTATGTGCTCCAACCAAAATAAATCAAAATAACGATTCCAGGATTTCAGCAGGCTCACAAATCCAGGCTGCTCCCAGCATGCCTTGGGCAGTTTCATTCACTCACAGGGGGTAATTCATAGAATTCGGCGCACAAGGGGCACACGCAGCTGGCGCACAGAGTGCGCGTGTGGCATTCTGCGCCAGTCGCGTGCGCCAAAACCCATTCAGGCGCACAGCGTATTTATGGATTCATACATCTATAAGCAGCTGTGGCGCAGAGTGGCGCAGCGACCAGGGGAGTTGCTAGGTCTGGAAAAGACCCGGGGCTACGCTGATGTCGGAACTGTTGGGACTGGGGGCTAGCTAGTCTTTTGGCTGTAGCTCCTGAGATTCTATCCGGGGCTACAACCAAAAGATCAGGGTCTATACCCCGTAGCCCCCCCCTAGCAACGCCCCTGGCAGCGACCCTGCAGCAGCGCCAGTTACGCCCCCAACCCCGCACCGTGTGGCAACAACATCGCACAAATCCAGTACATGGCGCAAAGGCCAGTGGACCAGCATCCAACCCCTCCAACCACGAAAACGCGTGTAAAACTCCCCGCGCACGCCCCAGAATACATGTACCCCACTCGCGCCAGGCCCATTGTGTGTAAAACTCCCCGCGCACCCCTCGGAATACACGTACCCCGCTCGCACCAGGCCTATCGCGTGTAAAACTCCCCGCGCACCCCTCAGAATACACGTAACCCGCTCGCGCCAGGTAAATTGCATGGAAAAAGTCCCCCCTTTGGTGTGGGCTGCCTGTGGGGCATGGCCAGGGTGGATGGGCTGCCTGTGGGGAATGGGGAGGGTGGCTGGGCAGCCTGCGCGAATTTCGGGGGTGCGTGGGAAGTTTCACACGTGATAGGCTCTGTGCGAGCGGGGTACGTGTATTCCGAGGGGTGCGCGGGGAGTTTTACATGCGATGGGCTTGACGCAAGCAGGGTACGTGTATTCTGGGGCGTGCGTGGGAAGTTTTACATGCGATAGGCCCTGTGCGAGCGGGGCATGTGTATTTGGGGGCTACGCGGGGAGTTTCATACGTGATAGGCCCTGTGTGAGTGGGGTACATGTATTTGGGGGGTACGCTGGGAGTTTCACACGCGATAGGCCCTGTGTGAGCGGGGTACGTGTATTTGGGGGGTATGAGGGGAGTTTCACACGCGATAGGCCCTGTGCGAGCGGGGTACGTGCATTTGGGTGGTACGCGTGGAGTTTACAGGCTATAGGCCCTGTGCGAGCGGGGTACGTGTATTTGGGGGATATGCAGGGAGTTTTACACGCGATAGGCCCTGTGCGAGCGGGGTACATGTATTTGTGGGGTATGCAGGGAGTTTCACACACGATAGGCCCTGTGCGAGCGGGGTAAATGTATTTGGGGGGTACGCTGGGAGTTTCACACGTGATAGGCCCTGTGTGAGCGGGGTATGTGTATTTGGGGGGTACGCAGGGAGTTTCACACGCGATAGGCCCTGTGCGAGCGGGTTACATGTATTTGGGATGTATGCAGGGAATTTCACACGCTATTTGGCATCGTGGGCCCTCCTGGGTGTGCGGTTCCCCCCTCCCCATGCCCTGCAGGCAGCCCACACCACAGGGGACTACCCTACAACCCTCACCATGCCCTGCAGGCAGCCCACATGGCACCATGCACTTGTGAGCACACTTGTGAGCCCCGACTCATGTCCCCCACCCTTCAACCCACCCCAGTGACGGGCACCTGCCAGCAGGCCCCAACTCATGTCACTCTGCACCCCCACCCACCCAGCAGTGATGGGCACCTGCCAGCAGGTCCGACCCATGTCCCCCGCCCACTCACCCACCCACCATTGACGGGCACCTGCCAGCAGGCCCCAACTCAGGTCCCCCTGTACCCCCACACACCCAGTAGTGATGGGCACCTGCCAGCAGGCCCCTACTCATGTGCCCCCACCCACTCACCCACCCACCATTGACGGGCACCTGCCAGCAGGCCCCGACTCATGTCTTCCCACCCACTCACCCACCCACCATTGACGGGCACCTGCCAGCAAGCCCTGACTCATGTCCCCCCACCCGACACGTCATCACACTCCAGACCCATGGGCCTTATGGCCACCCAAATCCCACCCCAGGCCACACCAGTCCAAACACCCCACATTGAATTCCCAAAATCATGATAGAAAATACATAACCAGCATGCCCATGAATACATGTCCCTCAGACCCACACAATGGTGACACATGACTGTGAAAAACAACATTGTGACATGCACAAAACAAATGATAGAAATCCACACAAGTAAAGTAAAGAAAAAAAGTGTATTGAAGAATCAACTAAATGAATGAAACCAAATCACACAATAATGAAAAGACATAATCCAAGTCCGGAACTCCAAAATTGATCAAAAAAAATAAATGCTGCAACCAATAAAATCCAAAGTGAAATGGCTCCTATGGGTCTATCCATAAAAGAAAATCACAGTTCAAAAAAAGCAAAGTATTCCACCATGGGTCCAAGAAAATGAAATCCACATCAAAAACTATTTACAAAAGAACATCGAAGGGTCCATGAGCCCAACAATCCAAAGGAAGCCTGCAAAAAACCCTACCTAATAAATAACTATATACAAAAAGGTGGGGCATAGTCCATGCGCCCCAAATGAAAGAAAAATAGAAAGGAAACCTAACACTAATGAACTATATACAATGGCGGCGGGCAAGTCCTATGGCTCACTTGTTGATTTACCGGGCCAGGGCAGCATCGAACTCCTGTTCAACGTCCTGGAGGCGGGCCTGTTCCCTGGCCCCGAGGTCTCGCAGGGATAAAGCCATGTCCACCTCCAACTCCCTGCAAATCTCCTCGAGGCACTCAGCCCGCCTCAATGCCCTGCGCATGGAGTTCTCCACCCTGACCATAGTGAGCCGTGCCTCTTCCGCCCGCCGCCGCTCCGCATCTATTTGACGGCCCAACCGCTGCCACACGGAAGATACTCCCAATCCAGGGTCCTCCTGACCTCCGGCCGATACCTGCCCCTCTGATGTTGATGGCCCTGAGCCATAATCACTCCCACCTTGAGCCTGTTGCTGCCGTGCATGTGCCCTGCCTGCTGATGCCTGCACGTCCTCCTCCTGCTGGGGCCCAGTTGTTGGGGTGGCCACCCCTGCTGGACCTCCGACTTCAGACTGTGGCAGGGATGTGTCCTCCACCAGCCTGGCCGCTGGGTCAGGGGCAGCTCCACAGGGTGGCCAGGTGATACATGGCCAGGAATATGGCACGGAAGACGCCTGGCACATAGGGGGTTCAGTTGAGGAGGGGGTCGGTAGAAGGTCCAGCACACGGAGGAACCCAGCACTGGTGACCCGTCCTAGTAGGTCAACGCGGTCAATGAGGCATCCGAAAAAACGTGCAGAGTCCTCACGAGAACCCTACACGTCACCTCGGATGCCACGCTGACGCAACGCCACCCCAGCCAGGACAGGCTCAACACGGTCCCGGATTGCCACGTCCGCAGGGAGAGGAAGGCCAGTTGTTGATAGAGGATCCCCTCCCTGAAAACGGGTCTTGGCGAAAGCATCCCTGCTGGTGCAGGATGATGCAGTCACAGGATCGGGGACAGGATTACACGCAGGCACCTCCGCGGCCGCCTGTGCTGCCTCCTGTCCCTGACCCTGGACTGCACCACTAGCACCAGTGGAATCCCCCCCTCCAGACCTCATGTGTGGCCCTTCTACGGCCTCCTCCTCAACCAAATCCCCCACCGACCTGGATGAATCCGTGCCATCTTCCTCCATAGGCCCCTGTGGGGTCTCAGCTGCCCCTTCTGCTGCCGAGGAGTCCACCTCCGACCTCCGCCTCTCGGACCTACCCTCGGCAGCTGCGGCCACGGACGCGGCACCAGACTCCTCACTCCCCGACGAGATGACAACCTGGGAGGGGAGCTAGGCCTTGCTTCTCCGGCTGGCGGTGGGATCCCTGCCGCTCTGCTCCACAGCATCGTCTCCGCCCTCTTCATAAGTTGACGCTGCAGACAGGGAGAGACAGAACACAGGCATCAGGGCACTGTACAATGGTCTGATACACACATGACAGTTGCACATGAGTGGCAGTGTCAAACTTCACAAATGGCAACATACTCCCCAACACACATATCATTTGAACCCACACACATGTGCAAATTCACAGGAATGTTGCAGCAGGCAGCACCATCCATACACATACAACAGCATGAGCGTCCGAAGGTTAGCCTGACGTCACATGCAAAACGGGGAGTGCCAAACACATGCACACACGCCACCAGACATACATGCATCTGTACATCTCCACCACCTGTTGCAGTGAAATCATCGGCATCCATCTCACATCTGCCAATAAGCCTCCTACATGTCGGTGTCAAATGCATCCATGGTGTATTACAGTGGCACACATGTCAAATACACACACACGCACATGTACATTGTGCACATACATGAAGGTGGAACCAGCATCCATGTGTCACACCACAACCATGCCACAGTACATACACAGAAATCTAAACATGTGTGCACCCACACATGCATTTGGGCACCATGCATTTGAACACATACACCATTGATGTGCCTCACACATGACTGGACTCACATGCAGCAGGCTCATGTCCATGTACATACACATCCATACATGGGCATTTCAAGACATATGTCCAACCTGCACACTCCTGGCACACCTCAACATGCACAGCGTCCAATCAGTATGCATGTACACTTACCGCTCGACTCCGGACGGGTCTGCCTCTGAAGGACCTGGAGGTGGAGCGCTGGGCGTATACTTTCCATGACCCTCATCTGGTTGTCAGTAAGGCGGACCCGGCACCCCTCAGCATCCGCTGCCTTCAAGAGGCGCCGGGCCTTGCTGAGGGTCCTCGACTTGAAGTCCTCCCAGCGCTTCCGGACATGTTGCATGTCGCGGGTTGCCACCCCCTCCACATTGATGGCAGCCACAATGTCCTTCCAGATCTCTTCTGTCCTTCATTGTCGGCGTGTGAACTTCCAAAGAGGGCATCATAATGCCCCAGGACTTGCTCCACCAGGATGCCAACTTCATTGGCACTGAAGCTGGAAGCCCTCTGCCTCTCTGCTGGGGGGTTGCCACTGGTGCCAGATGGTATTGTGTCGGACATGGCAACCCCCGAGGCAGGTGTGGGTGGGCAACTGGGTCCTGGGGCTGGGCTGTGGAGTGATGGAATACCAGTCGGGAGTCTTCTGTTCCAGCAGGGGTGGTCATAGCAGCTGCACTCCTGCAGACGGCTGACGTGAAGGCACCAAATAGCAGGGCACGTGGCCAGCAGGCAGGCAGGCAGCAGCAGATGGCAGGTGGGAGCGTGCTCGGGGCTCTGGGGGCCAGGAAAATGGCCTTCTGGGCAGGAGCGTGGTCTTCTGTGTGTTGTCGCGTGGCCAGCTTGGTACGGAGTGATTTGGCACATGAGAAAAGTGCACGTCAGCATGTAATTTGAGGAAAGGCCCTTAGCGCGTAAGTGCATATGTGACGTGATACGCGTGGGCGTTTCCCTCAGCACAGGTGCATCTGCACATGCAAAAAAAACAACACGTCTGCGTGTTAATGCATGTAATCCGAGGAAAGGGCCTAAGCGCGTAAGAGAAGTGACGCGCACTGGCGTTTCCCTCAGCACAGGTTAAAGGTGAGCAGGGCCAGCAGTTCAATGTACGTGCCTTTCGTGGAGACCGACATTTGTGTTGCTACTTCGTGTTGTTTCATGCGCCATCACAACTTCACAATGGATCAAGGACGTATCTCTTCTTTTGGCGGGGGTATTGGCTACGCATGTTTTTCATAATCACGCTAGTCTGACGGTGAGACGCGCACACTATTTTTCCCCACTGCGGGTGCCCCTGTGTATCGCGTACCCGTTTTCAAGGTCACAGTAGCCTTTGTTTCCCATGCGTATGCGTTTTTGGTGTCCCTGGGTGCCACCACGTACGGCGGGAGGTTAACTTTCTGCAGGAAAATTAGCCTCCAGACTACCTTTGCCAGCAGACACAGGGCCAAGTACTACTGAAACCTGGCCACGTTCGGTGGTGCAGACGTGCGCATGTGTTCTCAAGCAGAAGCACAGGGCTTGTGTACAGACGTCTGACAGAAGCAGACGTGTTTCCAGGAGCTCCAAGCAAGGTGAGCAGTACAAGGGGCCACACCGCAGCCAACCTTCCACCAGGCCACTTGCATATGCATGCTAAGTAGCGCCAGTGATGGGGAGCTTGGCCAGGCATTGTTGTAGAAGCACACAGTACAGCTAAGATGCGTTGAGGGACAAATGCCAAGTAGCTTTACAAGTTGTCAGGGGCACACGCAGGGGCCATCGCACATATCCTCGAGTCCCCCTGCTCCATAGAAGCTGAGTTATTAGCGCAGTAGCGTTCCTAGCCAGAAACTAATACAGCGCACAGGGACACCCAGCGAGGCACAGACTTGTGTGCTGTGCATATCATTTGCACGTGCAAATTGCCACGTGCACTACCTATTGAAATCCACGGCTGTCAGAACACAACTTGTTCTGAAGTCGCACTTCGCTATACGCGTCTATCAGCTCACCCAGGGACCATTCTATCATGTATGATTCCTGACGCATTGGTCTTCCATTTACCGCACATGGGCTACCGGGGGTTGCTTGCACGGTTTTACTGCAGTTTTGGGGTACCTGAGAGTTGCGTGACCCGTCACTTTATCACTGGGGTCACATACAGCCTTGTAGGTGCACAGGGGTGCTGTTAAGATCTTGTATCCCACCCCCTTCACCCCAATTGCCCAAGACAATTGTCGTGTACACCTCCCATTGGCACTACTACATCTGTGCTGGCACAGCTACATCTGTGCCATGGCTGGGAGGCCACGAAAGGTAAGGGGCGCCTCAGCTGGGCATACTCCACATGGCGGGCGTGGTCAGGGACATGGCCGGGGTGACCAGGGAGTAGGGGGACTCCAGGGTGTCCAGGGTGGCTGCAGAGGGTGGAAGAGGCAGGGGTGTGCCACTTCGGCACAATGTTGTGCCACGTGTTGGTACAGTCATGCCACCACCCCCTGCCGCTCCGGGAGATGCAGTTCTTGCATCTGGCACTGGCGCCCATGTGACCTGGCATTCCGTTTCATCGACTGCCACAGGCCCAAAGGTAGTGGTAGCTGCAGTGGCAGCTGTGGACACCACCACCCAGGCTCAGGGTCTGCCTCTGCCAGTGGAGGCTGCGTTGGCACCTGAAGAGTACCTGGAAGATTTCCAGGAGGTCAGGAGGCACACCGTAAGTGCACTCAAGACTGCCCTGACCAAGGCACGTGTCCCTGGGGCAGTAATGTCATCTGCTGCCCCGACCAGCCGGGTGTTGGCAAGTGCATGGGCAGGTGCAGCTGACACCACCCCGGTTGTGAGTCTACCATCCAGGACAGTCCTGGTCAATGACCCTGGCACAGCGGATGTTGCTGCGCAGGGTCCATTCCAGGGCACCCAGCAGCCACTGACACAAGTCAGGGCTTCCGTCCTTGCCACTCCCTCGGTCCAATCCATGAGCGCCACCGCCCATACTGATCAGGGCAGCATTTGCCAGCCAGGATCTCGACCACTGTCCAAAAGGAAGAAGGTTGCACCTGCAGTAGAGGCTTGGACCCCAGACACAGCTCCGGCCTCTGGCACGTTGAGGAAGAAGCCTTTCTGCAAGCAGGAACTGGACTTCCTTGTGGACTACATGCGGGACCACAACTGTGATATGCTAGTGGGGCCGAATTGTCCAACTACGGCTGCACAACGTATGTCCCACTGGAAGCAGGTTGCGGATTGTGTGAGTGCATTCGGCCATGAGGTGCGCACAGCTCAAGAGTGCAAAAAGCGTTGGGGATGACCTCAAACACAGTACTAAGGCGAAGCGTGCCTCTAATTACAACATGACTCTGGTGACTGGCAGTGGGCTACCACCTGAGGAGGAAGACCTCACTTTGCATGAGTCAGTCGCTGCGGAGTTCATACCGGCAGGAATGGTCGAAGGAGTGGGAGAGATGCTGGACTTTGATGCCCCATCCAGTGAGTGTTGTTGCATGTTTGTCGAGGCCATGTGTGGTTTGCTTGTGTGATGTGTTGTGCTTGACTGACACTACATGTCATGTGTACATGGTTCTCATGTGCAAGTCATGCAATGCTTCACTGATGCGTGCCTGCTGTGCAGGATGCTGGACATGTAGAGCAGACGGGGACTGTCCTCATCGCCACACTTGCACCCTACTCACATGCTACTCACCCGGCTGCCCCTCCGGTCCATGTTCCCACTCACTGGCCCTTCTGCATGTAGCCTGGGGTGTCTTTCCTCTCAGCACTGGGACTATGTCATTGCATGACTGACGTGCATGTGTCTTCTGCCTGCATGCGGGTACTCCACGTAGGCATGCTCCTGTGCCCTTCCACCCGCCTGCATCCCAATTTCACCACGGTACTGGTGTGCATCATGTTGCCATACTGCAATGGCCTGTTCAAGGCTCCTGTGTACATGCAAACTTCCACCAGCCAACCTGCCAGACACATACAGTGGGGTACATCCTCTGTCCTTCATGCAGGGTGCCTCACTTGGACTGTGCAGATGGCAGATGCTCCGCAGGGACATGAGTGCCCATTCATGCTCCATGTGCATTCCATGCATGCCCCTATGTGTCCTTTATATTATAGGTTATTTATAACGCGCTTAATACCCAGAGGTTTCTAAGCGCGGACCCGGTGATGGAACCTGTTGCTACATGTCGTCTTGCTTCCAAGGCGATCACGTTGCCGCTGAGATATCCTCCCGTAGACAGGATGATCATTGTAGTATGTGTCCAGGATGACCTACATTTCATGGCATTTGATCATCCATTCCATGCCCACTCTGGCTCAGTCCAGCATCACAAACAGGTTTAGGGTGTCACAGTCTGTGTGGGGCACAGGCCTCCCCCTGTTTCAGGCCCACTGACTCTGTTCAACTGGTGTAGTGGCTTCTGCACACATGGGTGTACTACTGTGGGTTCATAATGTGTCCTGCTTACTGTCCCATCATCATCTGCTGTGTTGTCAGTTGACTCTGATGATACAATTGACGCTAGTCAACACTGTCTGCCAATCCACAGGTCTCTGGTCATCCTTTCGCTGACATGCAATGCCTCCCTGCATTTTCATTTAGGGGGCTGGGGGATTTGCTTGTAGCCATGCAACCCATTGCATGCACATTGCACGTAATGCCTGAACTTGCCCTTGCACTGCCTTCACGGTTATTGATAGACATCATAATGTACTTGTTCATGTAGCTAGTGGGTAACGTACACATGTTCTGCACTGCATCAACCCACTTCTGAGCCGTGTTACACCCTTCTACATGCCTACTCCCTGATGCAATGTCAAAGTCACCTGGCATGTATGGCCAGTTTTTCATCCCTTCTCTGTCATGAATGCAACGGGCACAGTTGCATCCTGTGACACATGTACCCAGTATTGGAACTCCCTAGTGGTTGTTTAGATGAGTTGATTGGTCAATCTGCGGCCTATACCAACTGGCATAGGGCACTGATTGGATGTAGCCTGCCAATCGGGTTGCATGCTCTCAGCGATGTTATCAATTGCTGCCCCCTGGTGTTCAGAATTGGCAACCATGGCTTGCTCCCACTCAGTATACCCCAGTGGCGCGCGGCCACCGCGTTGCTGAGCTTGACACCTACGGGGCCCAAGGCGCTGACATCCTTGTTGGGTTGGCACCACCCGCGGCTGCAGGACTACATTCCTCCATTGACGTGATGCCCCAGGCACATCAGCAACTGGAGTGGAGGGTGACCCTGCGTCCCGATCCACCACAGGCGGAGGTCCCACCACAGTCTGGCCCCACAGTGCAGGTGTCACGGACAGAGGAGCATCCACATCAGAATCACTCACCCCTGACGAACGGACCCGATGCACATCCAACTCGACATTATCGTCAGAGTGATCATCCGAGCTAGACTCATTGCCAGCCCTAGACAAGATGGTCTGTAACACAAGTGGATTCTCGTGGCCTACTACCCCACAACCCCCACTTGTGCTGGGTTGCTGGTGTGATAGCAACCCTGTGCCTGGCACGACAACACCATCCTCTGGCTCCATTGCGTCATCATCTGAAAAGTGGAGAAAAGATAAACATTAGTACACATGTCAGAAACACATAACACACACACACATAGACATCACATAGACAGCTAACACATGAAGCAGACATGTCACACACAAATGAGAACCTGGCATGCATCCAGTGGCCTTGATATGCAAACACATCCCAAAAGCAGAAATGGATGTGTCTAAATAGCAAAACCTACACAAGTACAAAATGTAGTTTAGTTTAGTTTAGTTTAGTTTATTCATTTGTATTGCGCACCAGACCCGAGGGTATGAGGGCGCATGAGCAGCAAGGTGATTCAAAGTATATGTAGTATATGAACTCCATCAGACACCACCTCTGTCAGGCACATGTCACCGGCAGAAAAGACAGATGGCAGCTAAGAGATGCAACACACCATAAGCATTTCTGAACTGCAAATTGACCACTGCTGCAAGTGAATCCAAACACACAATGACACAGGTAACATGCATGTAGACATGCATCACTAAAGCGTCATCATCAATATAGCCACATCCATCTGCAGCTCGGCCCTTACCAGGTGGCATGGGTCACGTAGATATAGTGAATGTCCCAAGCAAAGCAAGGGCCTGCAACCAGGCATGAGGGACCATAATGCCCAGTACCGTCTGAGCTGCAGGACATGAGGCCTCCACAACACCCCTCAGGGTCTGATAGAGCACATTGGGCTATGAATGTGCCCAATCATATCATTCCTTGTGGAAATCTACATGCCCAGGACCCACCATAGTAGCTAAGTGGGCCTGGGCATACACATACTGCACAACAGTGAACCTTTGGGATCATGCCAGTTCCACATAATGTGCGCAATGCAGAAATCTCACCAGCATAAACGTCTATCAACTACATATTAGTCAGTCAACAAAAAAGCTGCGGAAGACACATGTATAAATTGACACTTTCACAAACACATAAGTGAGTACTCGCAATGTTGCACCACGCAACGTTGAAGCTGCTTGCATATGTACATGTGAAAGCGTTCAAAAACACCCATTTCCCCATACACCTGTATTGTGAACATGACCAGCATCCAATACACCAAAGCAAGCAGCTATAACGCTGCTTGCTTTGATGTATGTGGAAGTAAACACATACACACGTGAATGAAGCTCCACAGTCATTGCAACCCGATTGGCAGGCTACATCCAATCAGTGCCCTATGCCAGTTGGTATAGGCCGCAGATTGACCAATCAACTCATCTAAACAACCACTAGGGAGTTCCAATACTGGGTACATGTGTCACAGGATGCAACTGTGCCCGTTGCATTCATGACAGAGAAGGGATGAAAAACTGGCCATACATGCCAGGTGACTTTGACATTGCATCAGGGAGTAGGCATGTAGAAGGGTGTAACACGGCTCAGAAGTGGGTTGATGCAGTGCAGAACATGTGTACGTTACCCACTAGCTACATGAACAAGTACATTATGATGTCTATCAATAACCGTGAAGGCAGTGCAAGGGCAAGTTCAGGCATTACGTGCAATGTGCATGCAATGGGTTGCATGGCTACAAGCAAATCCCCCAGCCCCCTAAATGAAAATGCAGGGAGGCATTGCATGTCAGCGAAAGGATGACCAGAGACCTGTGGATTGGCAGACAGTGTTGACTAGCGTCAATTGTATCATCAGAGTCAACTGACAACACAGCAGATGATGATGGGACAGTAAGCAGGACACATTATGAACCCACAGTAGTACACCCATGTGTGCAGAAGCCACTACACCAGTTGAACAGAGTCAGTGGGCCTGAAACAGGGGGAGGCCTGTGCCCCACACAGACTGTGACACCCTAAACCTGTTTGTGATGCTGGACTGAGCCAGAGTGGGCATGGAATGGATGATCAAATGCCATGAAATGTAGGTCATCCTGGACACATACTACAATGATCATCCTGTCTACGGGAGGATATCTCAGCGGCAACGTGATCGCCTTGGAAGCAAGACGACATGTAGCAACAGGTTCCATCACCGGGTCCGCGCTTAGAAACCTCTGGGTATTAAGCGCGTTATAAATAACCTATAATATAAAGGACACATAGGGGCATGCATGGAATGCACATGGAGCATGAATGGGCACTCATGTCCCTGCGGAGCATCTGCCATCTGCACAGTCCAAGTGAGGCACCCTGCATGAAGGACAGAGGATGTACCCCACTGTATGTGTCTGGCAGGTTGGCTGGTGGAAGTTTGCATGTACACAGGAGCCTTGAACAGGCCATTGCAGTATGGCAACATGATGCACACCAGTACCGTGGTGAAATTGGGATGCAGGCGGGTGGAAGGGCACAGGAGCATGCCTACGTGGAGTACCCGCATGCAGGCAGAAGACACATGCACGTCAGTCATGCAATGACATAGTCCCAGTGCTGAGAGGAAAGACACCCCAGGCTACATGCAGAAGGGCCAGTGAGTGGGAACATGGACCGGAGGGGCAGCCGGGTGAGTAGCATGTGAGTAGGGTGCAAGTGTGGCGATGAGGACAGTCCCCGTCTGCTCTACATGTCCAGCATCCTGCACAGCAGGCACGCATCAGTGAAGCATTGCATGACTTGCACATGAGAACCATGTACACATGACATGTAGTGTCAGTCAAGCACAACACATCACACAAGCAAACCACACATGGCCTCGACAAACATGCAACAACACTCACTGGATGGGGCATCAAAGTCCAGCATCTCTCCCACTCCTTCGACCATTCCTGCCGGTATGAACTCCGCAGCGACTGACTCATGCAAAGTGAGGTCTTCCTCCTCAGGTGGTAGCCCACTGCCAGTCACCAGAGTCATGTTGTAATTAGAGGCACGCTTCGCCTTAGTACTGTGTTTGAGGTCATCCCCAACGCTTTTTGCACTCTTGAGCTGTGCGCACCTCATGGCCGAATGCACTCACACAATCCGCAACCTGCTTCCAGTGGGACATACGTTGTGCAGCCGTAGTTGGACAATTCGGCCCCACTAGCATATCACAGTTGTGGTCCCGCATGTAGTCCACAAGGAAGTCCAGTTCCTGCTTGCAGAAAGGCTTCTTCCTCAACGTGCCAGAGGCCGGAGCTGTGTCTGGGGTCCAAGCCTCTACTGCAGGTGCAACCTTCTTCCTCTTGGACAGTGGTCGAGATCCTGGCTGGCAAATGCTGCCCTGATCAGTATGGGCGGTGGCGCTCATGGATTGGACCGAGGGAGTGGCAAGGACGGAAGCCCTGACTTGTGTCAGTGGCTGCTGGGTGCCCTGGAATGGACCCTGCGCAGCAACATCCGCTGTGCCAGGGTCATTGACCAGGACTGTCCTGGATGGTAGACTCACAACCGGGGTGGTGTCAGCTGCACCTGCCCATGCACTTGCCAACACCCGGCTGGTCGGGGCAGCAGATGACATTACTGCCCCAGGGACACATGCCTTGGTCAGGGCAGTCTTGAGTGCACTTACGGTGTACCTCCTGACCTCCTGGAAATCTTCCAGGTACTCTTCAGGTGCCAACGCAGCCTCCACTGGCAGAGGCAGACCCTGAGCCTGGGTGGTGGTGTCCACAGCTGCCACTGCAGCTACCACTACCTTTGGGCCTGTGGCAGTCGATGAAACGGAATGCCAGGTCACATGGGCGCCAGTGCCAGATGCAAGAACTGCATCTCCCGGAGCGGCAGGGGGTGGTGGCATGACTGTACCAACACGTGGCACAACATTGTGCCGAAGTGGCACACCCCTGCCTCTTCCACCCTCTGCAGCCACCCTGGACACCCTGGAGTCCCCCTACTCCCTGGTCACCCCGGCCATGTCCCTGACTACGCCCGCCATGTGGAGTATGCCCAGCTGAGGCGCCCCTTACCTTTCGTGGCCTCCCAGCCATGGCACAGATGTAGCTGTGCCAGCACAGATGTAGTAGTGCCAATGGGAGGTGTACACGACAATTGTCTTGGGCAATTGGGGTGAAGGGGGTGGGATACAAGATCTTAACAGCACCCCTGTGCACCTACAAGGCTGTATGTGACCCCAGTGATAAAGTGACGGGTCACGCAACTCTCAGGTACCCCAAAACTGCAGTAAAACCGTGCAAGCAACCCCCGGTAGCGGGGATTGAGTGGGTTTTATCCATGGCATGTCTGTAATCAATTTGTGTGAGTACATGATTGATATCTCCATTAATTGATGTGGATTGTGATGTATATTCTTTTCTTGCCTGTTTATGTGCTTGATGCACTTCATGCTGTAGACAGTAGCCTGCACCCTTTGCCTGTCAAAGTCACACTGATGGTGGGAGGAGTTCAGATGTAGGTCTCTAACATGGCCCAGTGACAACCAGCATGAAGACACACACAGAGGGAATTTTCCAGCCTTATTAATATCTTTTATGCCCTTTCTGCAGGAAAATTAGCCTCCAGACTACCTTTGCCAGCAGACACAGGGCCAAGTACTACTGAAACCTGGCCACGTTCGGTGGTGCAGACGTGCGCATGTGTCCTCAAGCAGAAGCACAGGGCTTGTGCTCAGAAGTCTGACAGAAGCAGACGTGTTTCCAGGAGCTCCAAGCAAGGTGAGCAGTACAAGGGGCCACACCGCAGCCAACCTTCGACCAGGCCACTTGCATATGCATGCTATGTAGCGCCAGTGCTGGGGAGCTTGGCCAGGCATTGTTGTAGAAGCACACAGTACAGCTAAGATGCGTTAAGGGACAAATGCCAAGTAGCTTTACAAGTTGTCAGAGGCACACGCAGGGGCCGTCACACATATCCTCGAGTCCCCCCTGCTCCATAGAAGCTGAGTTATTAGCGCAGTAGCGTTCCTATCCAGAAACTAATACAGCGCACAGGGACACCCAGCAAGGCACAGACACGTGTGCTGTGCATATCATTTGCACGTGCAAATTGCCACGTGCACTACCTATTGAATCCACGGCTGTCAGAACAAGACTTGTTCTGAAGTCGCACCTCGCTATACGCGTCTATCAGCTCACCCAGGGACCATTCTATCATGTGTGATTCCTGACGCATTGGTCTTCCATTTACCGCACGCCCACGTGCGCCTGCCTTACTGCATTGACAGTGTATGAACCATCACGGGGGCAAGCTAACGTATACGTACAAAGCAGCAGACAAGAGTGTTTGTTTGTGAAGAAGTCACCTACTTTGGGGCATGAATGGTGTTGTAAACACACACAGATTAGTAACTCACGCTCCCTTTGCAGCATTGAACTGATCCTGTTAACGGTCCTGATTGTGCGCAGACAGGAGGCCATCACTCACCCCAGAGATAAGTCTCTCTTTGTCTTGCATTTGACTCATTTGGTACGATGTGCATGTAGAACATGGTTTCTCTGATTGAGTATGTGTTATTGTCAAAAGTTGTATTTTGTATTTTGCCTACTTTCCCTTGCCAATCCAACTCCCCTCTCCTGCCCCTCTTTCCGGTTATCCTGAATACCAATGCCTGTCCAAACAACGGATTCCTGACCCTCTTTCCCTGCTGGGGTCTCGGAGGCCTGTGTAAGTTTTACCTTACAGGCGCCCAGACCATAGAGGGGGTGGTTGGTTCGTGCCACTCCTGCGCCTGGAGACCGGAGCTGTGACACTACCCATCAGTTTTTGCATCCTCATGGTCATTGTGTCCTGAAAAAGGTACCCATCCTGTTGAACCATTGTTGAAGTGTGCTACCTTGGTAGTTCTATCATTCTGCTTGTACATGTGCTTGGACATTTTTTGCTACTTCAAGTAATCTACTGGAGACTCTTCCAGGGTTTTTTTGTGCCTAGAAGCTTTTTCCCTGGTTTGGGGTTTTGGCTCCTTGGAGTTCTCTGCGATTTGGTATTTTTACCAGTCAAGGGGGCCTCTGAGGGGGCTGGACCCTATTTACACTCAAGGTGGAACATGAAGACCAAGGGGTAGGGGGATCCTGTAGCCAGGTAGACTAGAATGGAGAAGGCTACATACCCCAGAGACAGTTGTTCAGAAGGTCATGGTGATGTGTAAATGAGGGGAGGGCCTTTTGTTGTTGGACAGTAAGCCTGGGCTACAGTGTTTGGGCACTCTCTGACAATGTCATTGTGGGGTACTATGTACATGATGTGTTCTGCTGGTCAATGGCTGTTCCTGTGTTGTATTTACTTTTCAGGTGTCAGGGGATTGTTGTGATTTGACATGCTGGGGTGTAGACATGGGCAATGTTCGCATGTGATGTGTACAGGACACTGAGAGTACATGCATATATTGCGTGCATGTCCCTACTGACACACACACAGTTACACAATGCTCCACCACATGTACAACCACACTTCCATGCCCACAGGTGCACACAGATTGCCTTCTCGGGCACGCTCTGTCTCTGCAGCGCATGATCAATTGCCATTTAGGGATCATGTACATGCTTCAATAGGTTGTTTATTTTTTTTGTCCTTTTGATGTGATGCTCAAGGTATATCTCCAACACAATGGCTGCTCACTGTGCTGTGTGCTGAGCAGTGTGTTGCAGGAGACACACACAGCACACAGGTTAGGGAGTAGCCATTTTGGCTTGCCCAATGGGCATGTGAACTGGCATTCAGTCTTTTGTTCATGCTACCACTGGTGGAAAGCATTTGTCATGATCCCTGCCCCTCATGTCCCCAGCCCTCCAAGATGTCAGGCTGGAGCCAGGCCACGATCACCTACATGGCCCTCAAGGGCCTCTCCATCCCTCCAAAGACCCACTTGGAGTCAGACTTGGTGCTTGTGGCACCAGACTCACTCACTCCCATAGGATAACATTGGGGATTGGACTTGTAGTGGATTGATGGGGACAAGATGGATGCCCCCACATATTTCGGTTCCCAGAACTGCATGTGCAGTCTAGTCTTTTGGGTGTGGTTCAGCTAAGAAACACCTGGGATACCCAGAGACTATTTAAGCCACACCCAGGCTGAGAAACATGCTTTGTGTTTTCTGCACCAGCAGCGTGACACTCACCGTGTTCGGATCGGTCTCCAGTAGGCCTGCTTCTTTCTTCTGCGCTCAGCTCCTGCAAGAACAAGAACACCGTTAGGAATAGCCTTACCTTGCAGTGCTTCTGCCCATCATTCATCGCTTCTTCTGTTCTGCGGGCATCTTCGGCGGTGTCATTCCCATTCCGGCACACCGCTTCCTAAGGAAAAGGGAAAAGAACAGAAAAAAGGCATTAGTAAGCATTCTGCAAATCTTCGCTTATTTTTAAAGACTGTACGAGCTTCAAACGCTTACCTGAATCCCAGCTGCTCTGGGGGAACTCTGTCTCCGGAACTTCTCATCCATCTGCAAGAGAGAAAAGACACTTCAGGTTAGCGTGGAATCATCTAGAGGCACTGCATACCGCGCTTACTCAGTGCATTTCTTCTTCATAACCCGCATCCACGCTGAAAACGTTTCGCACCAAAAAGACACAGAAAAAGAACTGCGTTCAATAAAAATACGAAAGGGTCGCATCGCGCATCGCCTTCAGCGCTACTCATCTCAGCAGCACATCGCCATCCCCGGACGCCGGCCATCATCTAAGGAAGGAAAGGAACGAAGTTAGAGAACTGTTCAAAAGACTCATTATACTTACCTGTCAGACTCTTGCCAGTGAAGTAACTAGGCAGCAACGAGCCCGCATCAATCAATGCGCCCCTGCACTGAAAGCAGGATGGAGAGCACACTTTTCAAGAAAACAAGGTGAGCTGTGGATCAAAGGGAAGGGTTGGACCCCGGGGAAGAAGGGGTTCAAACAAACAGAAACAATAGGGAGTTAAACTCTACAAATCCTGTGTTTCAGGCCCAGTCTCCAGTCGAGTAGACTCCAGGGAAGGGTTTGAGGTCATAAGAGGTCAGAACAGGCTGAGTGACGTCCCTGTGGATACCAGGTGAGCGTTACAGCATTTGTGTATGACTTGGTATGTGTGGGAGGTTGTTGGTCAGTCATTTCATCTGATTCCATGTCAGGCGTCATTGTGTCGGGCCACTTTCCATTTATCAAATGTCACTTTGTATCTTATTGGTCATGTGTTGGGCTTTTGCTGTTGCATGCCATGTCATGGGGCCTCATTACGAGTTGGGTGCAAAGGGATACCGGGCCCCAGTAAGGACACCGGTGCCGGTAATCCCTTTGCGCCCTATTCCTAGTTCCCTTAGCGGGTCCCTTCCTAAACGCCTGGTTTTTACCAGGCGTTAAGGACAGGACCCGTTAAGGGACTTTAGAGCTAATAACGGTACTGCAATTTGCGGTACCGTTATTAGCGCTTTCCCCTTCCCATTGAGCCCTATGGGGGCTCAAATGGGAATGGGGAATGGCTTTTTCAATGGGGGACTTGCCGGTCCCGCAAAGGTCGGAATAGACCGGTAAAGCCCCATTGAACGAGGGCAGACTCGGTACCGGTATTATCGCCATGATTACCTCCAAACTCGAAATGAGGCCCATGGTGTGGCAGACAAGGGTGATGTGGGTTGGGAGGGCTGGGTGACATACCAGTGATTGTCATGGCCTGTTTTGCAGGGGGTGGTGTGATACACACCTTGCATGTGTTCCTTTTGGTCACACAGGATTGGTTATGTTTAAGTAGCTAGAGATGCACACAATGGGCCTCATTACGAGGTACCGCATTCCAGGTCCCCAAAATAGGGACTTACCGGGTCATTCCAACCTTGGAGGACCCGGTAAATCCCCATTCCGGGAACCATTCCCCATTCCTATTCAAGCCCCCATAGGGATCAATGGGAATGGGGATGGAGCTAACAACAGTACCGCAATTTGCGGTACCGTTATTATCTCTGAAGTTCCTTAACGGGTCCCTTCCATAATGCCTGGTAAAACCAGGCATTAAGGAAGGGACCCGCTAAGGGACCTCGGAATAGGGTTGTAAGGGATTACCGGCACCGGTGTCCTTACTGCTGCTGGTAATCCCTTACCACCTACCTCGTAATGAGGCCCAATGTAGCACTTCCGTGGCAACATTCTCAGGGTGGTAAGGTTGTGACAGTTGACTGTCTCTTTGTCATCATCGATTGTCACCTGGTATATGCCAGGCCTGTGTGCACTCCGCAGGGGTGGGAGTTTAGATGACAAATGTGGCCACAAGCTGGGTCCGGGCTGCCTCGCCACGTGCCCTTTCCCCTCCCATGGGCAGTGCCTGTACATGTGGTTGGGGATGAGGGGGCACCACCATGTCCACCGGTACATCTCACCGTGTTGCAACATTGTGCAGGACACATGCTGCCACAATGATCCTGCACACTACTGGGGGTGCATATAGTAGCTGGCCGCCAGAGCGGTCAAGGGAGCGGAAGTGTGACTTGAGCACTCCGAAATTGAGCTCCACTATGGCTCTGTTTGCAATATGGTCAGTGTTGTATCTTACCTGGGGTGGTGTGGTGGGGTTCCGGATTAGCGTCATCATGTGGTTGGCTCAGAGGGTAGGCACTGTCCCCTGGGGAGGTGATAATGGTTGTGATTAGTTGGTTTTGTGTATTTGTCTGTGTGTGACATGCATGCATGTGCACAGGCATTTGTACTCACCTAGGAGCCATGTGTCGCCATGCTTCCCAGCTTCCAGGGCCCGGCTCAGGGTGGACATTCTGTATATGAAACTGTCATGGGTTGAGCCAGGGTAGTTTGCATAGACAGAGGTGATGATTCCCTTTGCATCGCATACAACCTGCACGTTGATGGAATGCCAGTGCTTGCGGTTTCGATAGATGTGCTCAGTGGCCCTAGATGGACGTAGGGCCACATGGGTGCAATCTATGGCACCGAGCACTTTGGGGAAGTGTGCCGCCCTGTAGAAGTCCTGGACCACGGCCTGCCTTTCTGCGGGTGTTCTGGGCATGTATATGTGCCTGCGGACTGATGGGCATGCAGTCATGATTGCCAACACGTGATGTAGGCAGCGTGACTGCGTGGCCTGTGAGACCCCCCCACTATGGCAGTTGTCCGCTGAAATGACCCACTGGCCAAAAAAATGCAGGACATTGAGCACCTTCTCCGAGGGGCTCAATGCTTGGGAGCAGAGGGTGGGTGATGTAAGGTCATCTTCCCACTCCCTGACCAGGTCTAGGATGATACGAGGTGGAAACCTATACCTGCCATAGACCTGATCGTCAGGCATCCCAAAAAGGCTGGTCCGGGGCAAAAAAATGCAGGGCACTTTTATACTGCGCGCGGACACGCTTCCGCCTGCCTTCGTGTGGCGGACGTGTTGACGCCGGTGCACGTCTTTTAGCGTGTGCGGGTTTCCCGTATTCGATTCCATGAATACGTGTTGTTCGCGTGCGTGTGGGCGTTCCGTGTATTTCCCTGCGGTACTTCCCCAGTTACGCCTTCTTATTCACGCGTTGTTCCCCATTCCGCGTGTTACACCCCGTGTTCCGCCCCCTTTTTGGTGTGTGCGCCGACGTTGTGCGTTTTCACTGTGTGCGTCGCGCACAGTGTTTGGGATGTTGCTGTGATGTGTGCGCCCGTGCACGCCACGCTCGGATTTGGCACACATCCCGCAGTAAACACGTGCAGGCCCTTCCATGAATCGCACGCATGCGCTTGCTTTTTGACGCTTGCGCCAAAGATTTTCGGCGCACATTTGTTCCATGAATCGGCCCCACAGTCTGGGGTGTTTAAGTGATCTGCACTTCTTTTCCAAACATGCAATAATCAATGTATTTTTAAGGTAGGACCAGAATTCATGGGTCATCTGGTCATACATCAATATCCACAGAGAAAATATTACTAAAGGCTTTACAGTGGTGGTGGGATCATTTCATTTTCATTTGTCTTGCTTTACTGATAGCTCACTTATTTATTTCTCTTTATTCACGTTATTCCTCCTTACTCCCAAACTTCCAAAATAATTGTGAATGGTATGTTTTCAGGCTGCTTTTCCGCTCTAAAAGTAATAACACATCAAATATTACATTTATGACTACATGCAAGTAATAACACAGCGTGCAACATTTAACATTTTGTAAATGTAAGTAATTGCATATTTGTAAAAGGCTTTTTCAAAGTATTTTTTTATATTTTAGTTTTTCATTTTATTTTGTTATGGTAACATTGCACAAAAGTTAGTATTGATGTTAATATACACATTTTAGTAAGTTCAAATCCTTAAGAAGCCTTCCCCACTCATTCCCTTGACACATCTCCTCGAAGACAGGCAAATGATTGGACAGGCTAAGTATCCAATCCTGGTAGGGGGTGTGATTTTTAAGTAAGCGTGTGTGAATGGTTTAACGTGGGTTAGTTGGGTGAAGACAAGAGATGGAGGAGGACTTTAGAGAGACCAGAGGAGGAGACTGCGACATGAGTGTGGAAGCTACTGGAGAAATGGTCTGTGAAGTATTTGTGCATGAAAGTAAGGAGTGAGTGAGTGGAGTAGGAGTTGAGTAGGAAGGTAGTGGTGGGAGTGAGAGGTGGTCATAGTGGTAGTAGAGAGAAGGGGGAGTAACAGGAGTAAAAGAAGGTAGCAGTGGTGGTAGAGAACTAGTACTAAAGGTGGAGGAGTATTAGGGGCATAGGAGGAAGGAGAGAGGAGAGCATAATAACAAAGGTAGTAAGGGGAAGCGAGAGTGAAGGAATTAAGTAGCAGGTTGAGAGGTAACATCAGAGGGTGGAGGTAGGAAGGTGGGGTGTGTGATGCGAGGGATAACTGAGTGGTGGGAGGAAAACAGGTTGGGCTCCAGTGTAGAAGAGGGCAAGGAGAGATGGTGCGTGTGAGAGAAAGAGTGATGCTGGGCAGAAGAAGGCACCATCCCTAATTCCCTAAGAACTCTAAGCGGGGCTGGGGGAGGGAGAGTTAGAAGGCCCCTAGGGTATCAAGTAGCCAATGCTTTAGGGAAGCCACACATAGGGCCTTGTAATGAGTTTGACAGTGTGACCAAAAATGGTAGTAATGCAGTGGTACGGTTACCTCTGCATTACCACACCGCCAAACTACAGGGTTGGAGGTAAGACAGAGGAAAGACCTTCAGCAGAATACTGGAGGTAATTCCTCTGCTTTACAGCCAAAAAGGGCCATATCAGTGGAATTACCACCGGCAGTAATTCTGCCGAAATCCCCATGGTGTCCTATGAACTCCAATAAATGGGGACTAACGCTGCCTATCACCACTTGTAATTTGGCAGTAATTCCGCCAGACCAAATGATGGTAACGGTAAATTGTTTGGTGGTATCTCAGTGGAGTTACTGCTGAGATACTACTAAACTTGTAATGAGGCACTTAGTCTTACAAAGAACAAAAGGCAATAAGCATCACCTGGTGCTAGCTACTAACCTCCTGTTACGGATGCCTGGGTTATTATTATTATTATTATGATTATTATTAATATTCCCTTTAACACGCAACACACCCGTAGGCCTTAGTGCGCACATAAAAGACAGACAGGCATGTAACCAATACCAGAGCTGAGGATCAAAGTCCAGCAGGACTCCGAAACAAGGAATAAACTTATTAGTCATTAGAGTTGAAAATATATTTTTTTATCACCTAATTAAAGCTGAAGGCACATTGGGTAGCACGTATATCGGGAGGAAGGGAGTCGCACACACCAGGTGCACAAATGTCAAAACTTGTTCCTCCAAAGCCTTTCAATTTAAAGTGAGAAAGGAAATGTTTATTACTCCCGTTAGAACGTAGGGATCTCGCGACAGGAGCATCACGCAGTTTACTTGATGGGTATCCTGGTGCTTCATCTGCTAGACATTTATGGGCCTCATTACACGGTAGGCGGTAAACCATGGTGCTATTAGCACCATGGTTGCCGCTGGTACCATACCGGTACCACCATGGAGAAAAGGGGAATTACCACCCCATTCCAAGGTTGGCAGGGCGGTAATTCCCCCTTTCTCCATGGCCCTTCCCCATTCCCATTTTTGCCCGAAATTGCGGTACCGTAATTAGCAACAAGGTCCCTTTGCTGGTCCCAACTTTAACGGCTGGTCTACACCAGCCGTTAAGGTCGGGTCCCTCAAATGGACCTCGTATTAAGGTGGAAACGGTTTACCGGTAGCAATGCCCTTACCGGTACCGGTAAACCCTTACCGCCTACTGTGTAATGAGGCCCTATGTGTCAGAGAGAACATTTCATGTGCTATTCTATGTTGGACAAGCAGCCAGTGAAATGACGTCCTGGCCTCGTGACATGATCAGTCCTGCCCAAACCACACACTGCTCTCACTGCAACATTTTGAGCAACATGCAAGATTTTCAAGTTGACTTTCGATGTGCCCACCATTAAGCTGTTGCAATAATCAATTTTAGAATTGACCAGGGCACATGCCGCCAATGACAGATTGGTCTTAGACACTACCAGGTCCAACTTGGGGCTTTCCTCTCCTCTATCTCCTTCTCTACCTGTGGTATCTCCTTCCCTACAGCCCCTACTAGCACTTGACACCTGATATCTGCACTTACCCTTGCCACCAGCTTGCTGCACTTCTATTTATTTTCTTTATTTATTTTACTGTCATCCTATGTACTGCATTGCACTGCCCCCTCCCCTTTCCCCCTGCCCTTTTCCCCTTCCCCCCTTCTCTGCACTTGTGCGATCTCAATAACACCTGGCCTAGTAGGATCGCTGTCTCTGTCTTCCCTCTGTTTCCCCTCCCTTGCCTTGTCGCGCCTTGAAACATTTGTGTATAGGCGCGTTATAAATGCCATATCATATCAAATCATATCATGAGGCTTAATCTGTCCAAGCAGTTCAGTAATTTAGAGACAGGAGGATTTTCCCTGTGCAACATGTTCCTTCGTTGTCAAATTTGAGTCAAGAAAGACTCCTAAGGATTTCACAAATGACACAACTCGGATAGAACAGTCAGCGATCTTTAACTGCTCGTGTTTATCATCTAGTTTTCTTAGACGTTGAGCAGAACTCACAATCAGCAGACCCGTTTTGCTATTATTAAGTGCAAAAGAGTTTATAGCCATCCATGTTTGGATCAGCACATATGTGTGGTTTATGTTGGATGCATCAAGATTGTAGTTCCACGTCAGCTCAAAAATAAGATGGGTGTCATTTGCGTAGCTGGTGTATTTGACTCCAACACTATCCAAAAGATCATAAAGTGGGTGGGTGTAAATGTTGAATAGTGTAGCAGAGAAGCAGGTGCCCTGTGGCACTGCACAATATCTCAGGTGGTGCCTTAGAATCCCCAATTGAGAACTTTGCAGTCTGGGAACCAAGAAAAGAGCCTATTCAGGCCATAGCAGTTTCAGAGCAATTGACAATCTCGGCTATCCTCTTGAGCAGCAAAGACTGATCAACAAGATGGAAAGCTGCCGAGAGGTGAAGGAGCGTGAGCAAAGCCATCTGCTCTCAATCAACAATCTACAAGATTTGCCCTTAAATCAAGCATGGCGGGTTTGGTTGCATGCGTGGCTCCAAACCTTGATTGTTGACTTCTGAGCAGATGGTTACTGTCAATGTACTCCTGAAGTTGCAGGTATGCAGTCCTGTCCAAAACCTTTAGAAGAAAAGGGATGTTCGTAATATGATGATAATTACTTGCAGATTCCTGATCCGGCATCTCCTTTTTAAGCAGAGGCGTTACCCATACGTCCTTTAAACAAGATGTAACAGTAGCAGACAAGAAAGATGAATTACCAATACTGTTAATTAATGACGCAAGTCATCTGATCCTGCCCTTCATAGTACTTGCAGGACAGGTATCACCAGTACACAAGGATGGTTTCTGTCCTGACAAAAATTAGGATTTTCCTCTTCTGTTCTTCCATGACATGTTGGAAGGTAAACTTAGGTTGCAGAGGACAAGGTTTACTGGAGGTGCTTCAGTCCTGTAGACAGGGGGTAGTGGTACCCTAAAAGCCAGTCTGACGGGTCTTAATAGTGGCTTGATGTTGCTCAATTTTCCTGAAGAATTCATTCTGAATATTCAAACAGCAGGAATCACTCTTTTTACCAGTAGTACCACAGCCTTTACCTCCTATTCTTTAAGAATGGAGAAAATGTCCCTCTGGCTTGATCTACCACCAGTAATCCTGGTATTGTAGTCATTCAGTTTAACTAACATGATAGCATATCTATAGCTTGCTGCTGCACGCTGGTATGTGGTAAAAGTTCCCTGGCAAGGATCTTTCCACCAATACCTTTTGCATTATCTCTTAATTTTCCTATGACTGATTACATCATCTTTAAACCAGGTCTTCTTTCTTACTTCACTTTTAACAACCTTAACCCTTTCAGGTGCCAGTGTGTCAATGACCTTCAATGTAATCCCATTAAATTGATGAACTAGAACATTAGTATCATTGGATAATAATCTGTTGTCAGCATGGGTATAGCAAGTTCTGCAAATGCCTCAGGGGAGGCTTTTCTAAGGTTTCTCAACCTTAGTTCTAATCTCGGGTTAGTATTTGCCCTATTACGAATGGCAGGAAGATGTAGAGCCAACGATATTAAATGATGAGCCATCCAGGGACAGGTGGCAAAGACAGGAGTAGATAATGAAAGGTTATGTGTTAATATCGAATCAAGAATGTTGCCCTCCCTATGAGTGGGGAGGTCAATGTGCTGAGTAAACCCCATAGCATTGGGGGAAGACAGAAGTATAGAAGTTTCTTGATCAGAATCATTATGTCCCCAAAGATAAAGTCACCATGGAGGACCATATGTTTGACATACTTTAAAAAGTCCCCCCAGTAATTGTTCCCCAAAAGAAGCAACCCACCATGGGGGCCTATATAATGCCAGGAAGCTAACCATGGTAATATATATTTATTTTACTCATACAGCTGAATTAAATCAACTTTTCAATATATAAAAATTGAATAATTTTGAACAAAAAAACGAATCACGTGTAAGTATCTCTTAAAACATGATAAACAACTTACAAAAGAAAAGAAATTCAATTAGATTAGATATGAGTTAATTACATTCTTTACAAGTTCATGCAATCTTAAGTTGCTTTTTCCAAATCTAAAGCATTTAAAAAACCAACAAGTGCAATTTGAATAGACATGGAAGGTGATAATAACAGTACAGTCCAGCGGTCGGCATCTTCCAGCAGACCCAAGGTATTACAATGTTTTGAAAAATGAGTTCTTCGTAAGACAACAAGTGCAGGACAGAGGGATATTAAGTGCTCCACTGTCTCATGGCATGTTTGGTCCAGGCAAAACCTACAGAAATTCTCGTGTTGAGGTATTATTTTGCGAGTGGCACAAAGATCACGGGTGGGCCACAGGTAGAACCGAAAACATAGCATGGCAGAGCGATATTTTAAAGATGGTGCTTTACGTAGATAATTTGCCATAACATGCATTTTTTAGGGGCAAATCTCAGTCGAGTCGATTGTTGATACGAGAGCCATTTTTCAGAGTTCTTAATCCAGTCAGATTCATATAACAAAGTTTTGGCTTTAGTAGGATTCAATATCAACAGATAAATGGATATGTCAGCACGTACAAGTGTGTGAATAACTGCCAAGGTCCACTTCTGAACAAACTGGTGTGTTGATGAAAACAAGTATGAGGCCAGAACATTCAGCATTACATTATGAAACGTTGAGATAAGACATTTCCTGAATAGACTGCATGTTCGCCAGTGGTAGAGGGCGTGTAACGAGGTCAGTCCCAATTCATACCGCAGCCAAGAGATGGGAATACATTGTGGAAGACTTAATATTTGTTTCCAAAATGTAGCCTCAAGTTTGTCAAAATAAGACTGTGGTAGAAGAGCAGCAATCTCAAGTCCATATAATAGACATGGCGTAGTTTTTTGGTTCCAAAACAGTAAAGCCGGGGTAATGGAAAATTTGCCATAAAGTCTCATAATGATTTTACTCTGAGAAATAGCAGTTGCCAATTTGCCATCAACACTCTGCATCTGTCCTTTGGCTGCACCATTGCCCTAAAAAAACATGCCTAAATATTTGTAACAGTTAACTATGATTAATTTAACATTGTGATTCGACCAAATATATTGAGAGGTCTGGGATCTGCCCGGAGCATAGACCACTATTTCAGTTTTGTTAGTGTTTACCTGAAGTTCATTTGTTTTGATATAACCTTCAAATGCAGATAGCAGTTTTTGCAGGCGGATTTGAGTTTTAGATATCAAAACAAGGTCATCTGCATAGAACAGTGCCTTAATCGGGTGATTGTTAAGTTTCGGGGAATCCAAACAAACAGTACAGAAGATCTCTTTCGAATTGTGCAAAAAATAGTTGAAATTAGATGAAGCAAGCAGACAACCTTGTTTGAGGCCCCGATACGTTGGAATTAGTGCAGAAAGAAGGCCTGCTAGATTTGAATTGATGTATTAGAGTGGAAAGCATGAATTATGTCATACAAGGTGTCAGGACAATTGTCTCTTTGCAGTTTATTGAACAATAAGGTGCGAGACCCAGAGTCAAATGCACAGTTAAGATCAACAAATGTAAAGTAGATTGGTTGTTTCACAGTGCAGCATCAGGCTTTTAGTGCATTTAAGCACATTAGGTTAATAGCAGTGCCCATGCTAACAACAAACCCAGACTGGTAGGGGTCTCAATGGTTTTTTGCAGGTGTCCAGCAGTTGAAATCACGTAAAATCATACTTACAAATAGTTTTCCAGGGGCATCAAGAATTGCTATAGGGCGATAGTTCTGCGGACATGATCTGTCCCCTTTTTTGTAGATGGGGACAGTGATAGAGGAGGTCCATGAGATGGGTAGTCTTTTAGTGGCTAGTATATGTTGAAATAATTTGTACTGAATTTTCACCCACCAAGAAGGATTTGATTTAAGCATGTAGTTGTTAAGGCCGTCAGATCCTGCAGCTCGTGAAGAGCTCAATTTATTAATTAGCTCTTCTAAGAGTGGGTCAAAGCAGTCAACATTCCATGGTTCAACGGATTTATTGGGGATGATGATTTTCTGAAAAGTTTCATCAGAATAAAGTTTAGTAAAGTATTCAATCCATTGTCGTTCTTGGACCCCCAAAATTTGAACCAATGGTTGAGTATGAGAGGAATGATTATTTAATAAGGACCAAATTTGTGATACATTTTTTGTACTTATATTACAAAGCATCGTTTTGCTATCTTGTTGAAAGAGGCGAGCTCTTTGGCCTCTTATCCAGTTGAGATATCTGCATTTAGCTGCTTTGAGGGCAGTCACCTTGTTTGTGGATATAGACTGACAAATAATTTTTCTTTCCCGACGATAGGCACACCGTCTTTGTTTCACCAGCCGGACAAAAGAATGTGTGTGAGAGAGGGCATGTGGCCTATTAATGATGATAGAATATTTGTAGTTTACTATGATGTTAGTGTATTGTTTGCACCAGTTATTCAAAAAGTTGGAGTCAAAGGCTTTGTCGAGGGCAGTGAGCTGAGGATAAGTCCAGCGAAAACAAGTTTTGGCACCGTTGATAATTACATTTTTTTCGACCAACTCCTAGGGGTATGAGGGTGGTCAATTGGCCATTTCCATTTAAGAATCAAGAAGTTATGGTCACTGGCACCGTGCTCACTGATTTCGAAAGAGGTAAGTGATTGGAATATCCTTGTATCAACATAGATGTAATCGATGATACTCGAGGAGGTGTTTCTGTGCCATGTCATCTTTGGAGGAATATCTCCCGCGATCGAACCATTTACTCTACAAAAATTACGTTCAGTCATAAAAAGGTCCCATCTCTCAGCTGCACAAGACTTTTTACGTGACTTAAAGTTCATACAATCCAGATTTAAATTGCCTAAGATTATGGTAGATGTTATACTCAATGTCATTAAAACTATATCTAGCAACTTAGAGAGTTCGTAGTAGAAGGTTTGATCAGTCAGCCCCGCTGGATTTCGATAAATGTTTAGTACTGTAAAGATGCATTGGTGCCATGAAATTTTGACTAGTTGGAGAAACATGCCATAGGAGGCCCATGCTGTCACGGAGAGGCCCGTGCTGATGTTAACTGCAACAAGGAGACCAGATGAAGCACGGCCTTGGGTAGATTTCTTAGCTGGAATCAAAGAAATTTGATAACTGTCCCACACAGGTTTGCTGGAGAGCCAGGTCTCCTGTAGAACAAAAATGTCGTAGTGCTCATTAAGTTTTGTCAAAGACGTGGATAGGTGAGAATGACCACGCGTATTCCAGCACACTAAAGCAAAGGGAACAAAAGTTTCTTCTTGTAGTGGTTATGTGTTTTTACCTAGGGTGATGGTTTTAAACATGTTAGACATTTGATTAGGAATCTGATCAGTTTGGGCACATTGCTCACGCATAGGATCTTGCGCAAGCAGAAAGCCCATGTTGAACAATGCCATTTTAGACTTCTAGGTGGTGTTGAGGACAACCCCCGACGGTATCCATAGTCTGACTATTGATAGATCTGTGTCAGAAATGAATTCAACTTGTTGAATGTCACCTGATTCAATATCCTCCAAATCATATAGTTCCCCAAAGATGTTCAAAACACTGCAACGATTCAGATCACAGATGTTGAAAGAACCACCACGACACTTTAAAATTAAGGTGTGACATTTGTTCAGTCTAGTGTTATTCATCTGTGATCGGTTGTCATGTGTGTTTTCTTTGACAGGTAAAGTGCTCTGTGAGCACAAGTTATTGGTTCCCTGAAGCAAAGCAGCATGCAACCCTTGTGGGATCACATCAATCGCTCGAGTTTGTGGTATTGCCAAAGGATATGAGGTTTGAGGAGGTATCGGTAAGTTGATTTGAGGCAGCCTCACGGTTAAATATGCATCAATGGCCAACTTCATGGCATCAATAGATAGGGTTACCTCTTGGGTGGGCCTATCCAAAAGGCAGAGTCTTAGGTATCACAAGTTGGGCTAATATTTTGTTAGCAGTTGTTGTGGATTTTTCAATCACATTAACCAGAGCAATGAGAGGGGCATATTCCAGGTTAGAGGAAGCAGATGCAGTTGCAGGTAAGGGTGGAGATGGTGTTGCAATGGGCAGTGCAACAGGTGCACAAGAAGAAACTTTGCTTAAAGTAGCAGCAACAGGGTTAGTGACAGATGCAGAGATAGAAGTAACGGGCTTAGACAAAGAGAATTGTGTGGAACAACTAGCAGGAGTTGTAAGTGCCGGAAAAAAGTTAACCAAACTGTTTCTAGGGTGTTTCATGTTGGTTACGTTTTTGGGTTTTTTCAATTAATTTGTGCGTCCTTTCGGTCTCATAGGCAACAGAGGGTACTTGTCTGGATTTGGGAATGGTCTCAATGGTAGCTGGAAGAGAGGCCAATTGGTCCTCACAAGGATGCTCTTCCTGGTTCATACTTGACCAAGATGAGTTTTTGTCGTTCACAGGGATTGAATCTTCAGGTGGACGAATTATCTGAGGAATGCTAGGCAAGGGTGGTTGGATGTCAACAACAGGATGGAAAGATGGCAGAATATCAATGGGCGAGCAAGGACATGAGTTTCAAGAAGTGGCTGTATGTGTGTCAGCTGCAGCTAAGTTGACCTTAGGAGGACTGGACAAAGATTTCGTAGAAGATGGAAAATAATCACGTAACACAATGAGGCTCGAGTCAAGACGATCAATTTGAGTCGATTGATTCACAATTTTTGCTTCTAAGGAATTGAAGAGTGTAAACAAACCAAGAAGCGAGGTGTTGATCGCTGAGGGAGTGAGCTCTATCATAGTGGGAGTAGAATGTGGATTGTTCTGAGCATCAGAGCAAGTTTTAGGACAAGGTGTGGGGTGTACATATGAGGAGGAAAAGGAATGTGCCGACCTGGCTGGAATAGGGGAAGAGTGATGAGTGGAGTCAACATGTAAGTCAGAGCGAATAGTGATGGGCGACTCGCACTGACTTGCATAAATGGAAATTTCTGAAACTGGAGAGCTAATGGCAGAAAGATTTAAAACTGGCTCAGGTTTGTTACTAGGTAGCTGAGTAGACAGGCCCTCATTATGTTGAGACTGAGTCAGTTGTTCTTTGCTAAGACATGAAGTAGTGTTTGATCAGATAAATTGTGATGTACAGGAAATGAGTTTACAGAGCAAGTTTTGCGCAGGGCAAATTTATGATGCAAGGTAGGTTTTTTGCCAAAGGCATATGATGCATCATGATTGCCAAAATTTGGCTTCCAATTATGCCATGCGACAGTTGGGGGTACCGGATGACACAGCAATTTACCTGAATGAACCGGTGAAAGATTAATTGACTGATGGGCAATATGCATAGCTTTCGTACCGGCCATGATGCTAGAAGGGCAGGCAAGAGGGGGCATACACGTTTTGAGGGTATAGCAAGGAAATGACATATACTCAAAACATATGCACTAGCAACCCAAGCAAGAAAAAGCAAAACAACTTTTCAGTGGACTTTTCAATCAAGAAAATGAAGAAAAAAGATAACATACACAGCTAGTAACGTTCCTCAGTACTTCAGTTTTGTTATGCAATGCTTGTCCCGTGACCCCGCAGCTATGCGGCCAAGTGGTACTTAACTCAGTACTTGCCGAGATGCGCGCGCGCGATGCATAGTGTTTGAATAATGTACACAATCCAATGAGGAAGCAGTTTAACGGGCCAATCTTAGCTTGACAAGGGCGGGCCAAATAGGTCTGTCAATCAGGTTGTGATCATTCGTTCGTTTCTCAGCCGACACGAGTAAACGCCAGCGAAGGCAGGAAGCAAGTTCGTGCTGGCTGGAGCAAAAGCCATGGTAATATTGTCAAAACTTAGCTTAACTAAGATATGCTTGCAATTGTCCAGTTGTTTGGTACTGAGAAAATGTAGATTTAGAGGGTCTCTTGCAATAAAGGCCACCCCCTAGACCCAGTATGATCTGCCCTAAAAATCTTAAACCCAGTTGGAGTAGCTAACAAAGCTGCATCATTAACAGTGTCCTGTAACCATGTCACAGTGAAACAAAGCATATCTAGATCCTGTGGGATAATCAAGTCAGCAACCTCTGTCACGTGCATGACTAAAGAACATGTATTCAAGGGGGCAAGGTTTGGGTCATTAGATTCAGTATGATAAGAAAGAACAGAGGAAAGCCTTGTTCCTACCTTTGTTAAGCGAGCTCCCAGAATTATTTGATCAAATAGACACAGCAGTTAAAGTAGGGGGTTCAGTCTGTTCTTCTTCATGGATTATGTCTCGCTGGTCACAAAGCTGGGCAATCAACTGTGCTCTAGTAGGGAATTTAATGGTGACCAAATCGCTTACTTCATTCTGCACCTCTAACCTAGTTGTCCAGAGGTACTGTTCACGGCTTTGGTTAAACAATTATCTGGCGCCGTGGAGGCTACGGATGGTGCAATCAATAAACCTTCTAAGGCCATGTAACGAGCTAACACATCAGCATTACAAAGGTGCTTAGGAGGGCGCCTATCCACAAAGGCCTCATTAGAAAGGTTACTACAAACTTGTTCTACTACAGCAGGAGGATGTATAGCAGCTTTGCAGACCAAGAGTAGCTGCAGCCAAGAACCAAATAGGAAAATAGCACAGCACACCTAGCCTTCCAGAAACCAGAGCATGTAGGCATTGTGATAACGCATACGTCATGGACCAGCGCAGACTGGCTATGTCCTGACAGTGGCAATATAAGGAAATAAGGAGTGCTGGTAAATGAAGTCCTATCTAAAGTGAATACAAATCTGAAATCGCCAAAATAACACACCAGTGATCCTTGGAGTAGCCAAGGTTCAAGCACACTAGCATTCAACAATATCTGGCTCCTAATATCAAGTGCAATTTCATCACAATTCACACACACACATATGCAAAGGATACAATCAAATGCGGCAGCCCAAAGTCAATCTCCTTTAATACCAGCAGAGACCGGCTATGCCCTGACGTGCCAGCGCTGACGCGCCTGAAGTGGAACTATAAGGAAACAAGGGCTGCTCGAAAATTATTTCTTATCTAAAATGAATTCAGATCTGAAATAACCAAAATAACACACCAGTGATCATTGGAGTAGCACAGGATAAAGCACACTAGCATTCAAACATATCTGGCTCCTAATATCAAGCACAATGCCAGCACAATTCGCGCCCACATGTACACATGCAAAAGATACAATCAAAACAAAAAAAAGGATTCATATCTGCTTTGCAGACCAAGAGTAGCCGCAGTTGAGAACCCAATAGGAAAAGAGCACAGCTGTCTGATAGTCCAAGGGTGTTTATTGAAGTTGATGGGCTGTAGGTTCCTAAAAGGGGATCTTTACGGTTTACTGTGTTCTTAGGGAGATGGGAAAGCACAGGGAATGAGAGAGCGGGGGCGGCCCTAGTGCCAACCTCCCGTCCCCTAAGCACACAGTAAACCCTAAAGATTCCTTTTTAGGAACCGACAGCCATTCCAACTGCTGTATCAGCGTTAATAAACACCCTTGGCATTTGTGCCGGCATGAAAATCACTGCTGATGAAAATTCTGGAGCATTTTGTATGGTGGTGGCGGAAACGCAAGTTGTGTTCCTCCCCTCCTCTCTGCCACACAAATGTTTCAATGTGTGCAGTGGCATGAAAGCCTTATTCAAGACTTTACACCTTTCATTCACGTCCCAACCCCTTTGTACTATAAATTTGCATGGTCGATTTGTCTATATTGCAGAATTAGAATGCCAGCTGATGGGATGCACCGAAATGTATTACTGATTCATCTGCCAATGGGAGACAGATTATTCCTGTTGACTTTGGAAGCCCAAGAGCCTGTTTGCACTCATGCTGAACTCATACTTGGCCTTATTCTGAAACTCCAACCAGAGAGTGGGCCTCATTAGATCGGAGGTGTGGTAAAAAAGAGGCAATGATTCTGTTACTGCCACATTTTCTGTTGGTAACAGAATTACTCACATTTCACAGCACTGCTGAATTCCAAGTGTGGAGGTAAAGTGGAGGTTGAAGAATTTACCGCCAATAATCAGCTGATTTACTCTTGCGGTAAAACCACCAAAAATCCCCATCGAGTCCTTTGCACTCCAATAATTTACTCTGTCATACTACCAATCGTATTCCTGTGGTAACGCCACGGGACTGAGTGGCAGTAACAGTAAGTGATTTTGGTTGCAAAGTGTTTTCTTATTGGCCCCTAAACACTGGAACCCTTTGCCCCTTCATTCATTTCCACTCCCCTACTTCCCTCCATGTTTTTCAGACTTGTTTGAAAGAACACCTTCTGTCACTTCTCACTAAGGCCTGACGTCTTGGACTTCTGTTTTGATTTGCCATTTCACAAACTATATTGCACCGCTCATTCATTTTCTTGCAAAGCGCCTTGGTGAAAGCGCTCTATAAACTCATTAAATACAAATTCAAACACAGGCTGCACGAGAATTCTGATTGTGAAACAGTTTTCTTCACGCGTGATACGCCTCATACGGGTGTTTAGTAAAGTATGTTGGGAAATAACACTTGAGGGCATCTGCCAGCATGTAGGATGGTACATTGCAAAGCATTGCAGCTTTGTTGGCATGTAAGTCTTTGCTGGTGGGGACTAAGTGAAGATGGCCTTGGAATCCTATGCATACCACCCCGGGGTCCATCATTCACAGACTAGGGGAGGCAATTGGCCCTATGAGCCGACAATACCAGGCAAGGATCTTTGCCATGGGCCATGCTCATGGGAAGAGCACTAAAAACAGTACTGTAACCCCATTCAGCATCAAACCGTCCCAATGCCAAGGGAAAATGAATGATATGATATGACATTTATAACGCGCCTATACACAAGTGTTTCAAGGCGCGACGAGGCAAGGGAGAGGAACAAAGGGAGGACGGACAACGATCCTACAAGGCCAGGTGTAATTCAGATCGTGCAAGTGCGTGGGAAGGGGGCAGGGACAGTGTAGTACATGGCAAAGATAATAACAAGAAGTAAGTAGCAGCCAGCATGTGGCAAGTGCATCGATAAGTGCAGACAACAGGTGTCAAGGGCTGGGAGGGGGACAGTAGGGATACAGAAACAGTGCCCAAGTGCGGGGGTTGCCAGGTGGGCAGTGCAGGTGGTGCCGAGATCAGAGGGTGTCAAGGTAGCAAGTGCAGTTCTAGTTCCAGTTAGGGGGTCAGCAGATGAGAGGAGGAGAAAAAGCAGAAGCAAAGAGAAAGGTTTTGAGGTGCTCACAGAACCAGGGATGGTTCTCCTCAAGTTTAAGGGAGGTAGGGAGGCTGTTCCAGAGGGAGGCACCAGCCGAGTAAAGAGATCTACCACCAACTCATTGCTTGGAGAAGCGACTGACCCTGAAGGAGTTGGAGGCGGATGAGCGAAGAGCTCAAGAAGGAAGATATTTAGGAAGAGAGAGCTGAAGGTATTGAGGTCCCAAACCCCAGAAGGCCCTGTGGACGATGCAAAGGGTTTTGAACTTAATCCTTACAGCCACTGGGAGCCAGTGCAGACATTTCAGTCCTGGAGAGATACGATCCCTGGGCTTGAGGACAAAGACAAGTCTTCCAGTCCTGTTCTGGATAAGGAGCAGAGGGCGGAGAGTAGAAGCAGGCAGATTTACAAAGAGGCTGTTGCAACAGTCCAACCTAGAGAGCTCTGGAGACAGTGAGCATCTGGGGGAAGGAGGGGAAAGGAAGAATAGCTCTCGGGAGGTGCATCTGGTAGTGTGTCTTCTTAGAGACGTCAGAGATGTGAGGGGAGAAGGAGAGAGTAGAGTCAACGATGACCCAGAGGTTTTTAGCCATGCAGGTGGGAGCAGGAAGAGGGCCAAGAGAGGCAGGCCAGAGAGCTACAGGGAAGGAGGGAGCGGGTGTGCCGTTGAGGAGAATATCATGCTTACTGGCATTTAGGCAGAGGTCATTGGCGGCACACCACCCCTGTATAGCAGACAGTCAGAGATGAGGGAGGGAGAGGAGGAGGCCGAGGGTAGCCTGAAAATGAGCTGGGTTACATCCGCATAGCACTGAAAGTTGGGGCAGAGAGCAGCGATGCGGTGTAACTCTTGTAATGGAAAGGGGTGTAATGGCCTGTAGTGGGAAGAACAACGCAGACAGTACTGTACCTCTATTCAGTATCAAACACTTCCAATGCTGATATGGTATGCATGGAACATTTGTAATGGGATGAGCTGCAGTGGGGAGAACACAACACCTGGTACTATATCCCCCATAAAATATCAAGCCCAATGAATGCCAGTAGAGAAGGAATGAAAGATTTGTAATGGGGAATGCTGTAGTATGCTGTGATGGGGCAATCATGCACCCTCATACAGTATCACACCCTTTTGATGCCAGCACAGAAATGGAAAATGCAATAGTTGGCAATAGGGGAAAATGCAATAGTTGGCAATAGGGGAAGGGACAGGGCAGAGTCCATTAACTTATCTGGGGCTTTGCAGTTCACCTTGTTCCTCAGCAGAGTCACACAGATTGTCTTGGTCTTTGGTGGACCAGTCTACCTTGCCATTCATGGTTTCTTCCGCTTCATGGCAGTCGGTGTCTTTTTTTCCAGAAACCTAAAGGATGTTTTTGTTGTCTGTTGTACTGTACATGCCAAAATGCCAAATGCATTCTGGGACATCTAGTCCTAGATCTCTGATGTGAAAAGGAAATGTAGCAAGATTCTCCACTGTAGCATTTAAGAGGCAGCATGCTGATCCGTGATCTGTCTCCCACTGGCAGCATGAGTTCTCAGCCAGCATGTACACTAACACTAGTGTAGGTTACTGAGGTTCTGGCTGCCTTGTTTTTTATAGTCAAGGTTGAATTGCCACAAATGTATGATTTGTGGGCTGCAACACCAATGCCAAGACGTCAACCTGAGTTGCAGAGAAACTGTGTTGGGGTGTCGAAATCAAATAATACAGAATAGTTAACGGAGAGTTAATATGCCAGCAATTAAGCAAAGAATGACCTCTCTTTTTCGATGTTCTGCTCTTATGGTCATGCTTTCGTTGGGCAACGGAGTACCTGCAAGATAAGCAGAGTAGCGTTGGCAGGAGGGGGCGGTGGAATTTACTCCATAGGGAACAGAAGTTACTTTAGGAAAAGAAGCCTTGTGGTGATTTGGGTTTGCAGGCCTTCACATGTAGAATGCTGCATTGTTGAATACTGTCATCACATTGTATTGTATTGTATTGTATTTATTTATATAGCGCTCTGAGCCCTGAGGCAACTGGGCACATTTCTAAGGGCACATACAACAGTGGAGTAATTTACAGTTACATATTACAGCTACATATTTACAGTTACAGGCATAGTAGTTCACACACATTACAAGCATGGGGAATAATCAAATTAACATAGAACATGGAATGTCTACAATATGGATACACAATTTACAGGTATATGGGTACTCAGATTAACATACAACACAGAGTGTATGTGGTATGGGCAGTTGGGGGAGAACATGTACATAGAAGATATAGTGTGAAGAGTCTAGCTACGAAGTGGGTTAATTTTAGTTCAGAGTAAGCCAGGATTTGGCCTTGTAGCAGAATTTGTGGATGGAGGGTTCTAACCTGATGTTGGGTAGTAGTGCATTCAGGGTTTTGGCTGCGAGGACTGGGAAGCTTTTGCCCCCTGCTTTTTGGAGTTTGAACCTTGGTATGATTAGGTAATTAGAGTGGGAAGATCTGGTGTGTCTAGCAGAGGTGTGGAGCTTGAATTTGTCGCAGAGGTATTTAGGTGCTTGATTATGTATACATTTGTGTATGGGGAGAGAGCCTTGAATTTAATTCTTTGGTTGATTGAAGGCCAGGGAACACTGTGTCTCAATTCAGCGATGTGTGATTTTCTAGGGAAGTTGGTTGCTGCTCTTAGTGCATTATTTTGATAGATTTGTAGTTTGTTGAGATTATGTTGGCTGATGCCTAGGTAAAGGATTCTAAGTGATCCGACCGCGGCTGATTTTGCGGCGCCCGGAAAGTTCACATGAGAAAGGTGTGAACTACCAAAAGTTTGCACCTTTCTCATGTGAACACACTTACATACTACGGGGGATGCAGGGGTTTCTCCCTGTAAAGTATAGTGAGCGGGGTGTTGTGGGGGACACCCCTGCAGCCTCCATGTTTTTTATTTTTTATTTTTGTTTTTCACGGGTGTGCTGCGGTGGTGTCCCCCGCAACACCCCGCTCACTATACCATACAGTACAGCGAGCGGGGTGTTGCGGGGGACAACCCCGCTGCCCCCCGCAGTCTTTTTTTTTTTTTAACTTACCTGCAATGCTACCACCAAAGGTTCGAACTTTTGGTGTTCGAACCTTTGGTGGTAGCATTTTTTGGTCGTATTGTACGGTCGGGTCTTTTTTTCGGTCTGATCGTACACTACCAGGTAAAGTGCATTGCAGTAGTCTAGCTTTGTTAATATAAGTGCCCTGGCCAGGGTGATGCAATTTTCAGTCAATAGGAAAGGTCTGCAGGCATTGATGAGCTTACAGGTGTATGCAGTGTTGGATGCTGTAGCATTGCTTTGTTTTCCTAGTGAGAGGGTGGAATAAATGTACCTGCCTAGTGTTTTGAGGTCTTTAGAGACTTTGATGTTGTTGCCATCAATGTTGAAGGTGTTGAATTTCTGTCAAGTTTGTTGAGTCTGGCTTGGGTTCCTACTTGGAGAAGCTCCGTCTTGTCGTCGTTTAGGCAGAGACCGTGTTGCGCCATCCAAGCTTGGATGATAAAATAAATGTCATTGAGTCGCTGTGACTCTATGTCGTGGTTGCCTGTGATTTGTATGAGAATTTGTGTGGCGTCGGTGTAGTAGGTGTAGGAGATGCCCAGTCGGTCAAGTTTGTCAAAAAGCAGTTTTGTGAATATGTTGTAGAGTGTGGAGGAGACACAGGAGCCTTGTGGGACCCCACATGTGACAGTCGATGGAGGTGCAGAGGCAGAGGGTGAAAACATTCTGGTTGTTCTGTGGTTCAGAAATGACTGAATCCAGGTAATAGCGTCATTGGAAAAGTGGGCTGCTGTGGAGAGATGATTACAGAGGGTTTTATAGTCGACCAGGTCAAACGCCACTGATAAATCAAGTAAGAGAAGGATGGCAAGGTTGCCTGGCTTTTTGATATTCTCAATTTGGGTTCCTAGATCTATCAGGGCTGTTTCAGTGCCGTGCCTAGATCGGAATCCGGATTGGCGGATGGCGATTAAACATGGCGATTAAAAAAGAAGTGAGCACATTCGAAATGTAGGCTTTTAAAACACTACCTGGGTGTACAAAGTACAGGTTTTAAACCGAAAAGTTGCCATTTCAAAGGTTCCTGTAGGGAATGACAGGCACCCATGGGGAAGGATACATTTCCCCTATCAGTTTAACATAGACATCTGGAATGCATTGTGCTGGGAATTAGGCAAGTTATTATAAAAGTTGAACTGGCACAAATGTATAAGGCATCACTGCCACACCAATGGCATGGTTTGAACCTTAGTTGAGGAGAAAATGCGGGGGAGGGGGGATGAAAGCAAATTATGCAAAGAATTTAATAGAGTCACAAATCATAAATGTGTGTCATTTGAATCTTCATAATATCCTGTATGCAAGTTACCAGTAGCATTTGCCAGATCGGCCAGCAAAGGGATGCTCCCTGAATCTCCTCTTCTCTTGGTGAGTGACACCTGCTGAATTTACTGTATTTCTTTTTTTTTGTCCTATCAACAGTATCAACTAAAAAGCACACATTGTTTGATTTCAGGGAGCTGCTGTATACATACACTGGAACATAGAGAGCACAGCACATTCTAATAGCCCTGCATCACACTGTACGGCAGCTCATAAAAGCCAAAATACACAAAGTAGTATTCACTGCCTACAGTGACAAAACAACATTGGCAGAGCAGTTTGCAGCCTGTATCGCCAAACACAAATAATTGCGATGATGTACCCACTTGATTGTGAGGTTCACCCAGTTGAGTAGTTGACCAGCATAGCACCCTGGTTCCCCATCTTTGCTCAACCCCAGGCATACTGATGTTAAAGGGGGCCACACGCTCTTCAAAGCCTGTGTATTTGAAGGGGCAAATTCATCCCCCCACCGCTCCCTCCACCCCCCCACCCCCCACACTCCCCCTCCCGACCCCAGCACAGTGTGTTTCTGGCCAGAGCTAGGACATGTGGGTGCAGATGTTGTGACCCCCTTTGAATGACAAGCAAAAACATAGGAGGTGTGTGCAAACGCTCAATGTAAATGAATAAAAAGAGCAATGCGCTCATTTTTATAGGACAGAAAATACAAAACGAAAGATACCGATGGATACACAGACAAAAAAACAAAATAAAAAAAGAAACCTTTCTGCCTGATTTAAATAAACGGATACAACTTTGCTCCTAACCATATGATTTAACGACGCACGCCCACAGGTTGTGGCTCCTGTGCGGCCAAGAGTCAGGAAGACGACGCCCACATGGCTGGTCAGGGAAACGCATGCGCATTTGGGTTCAGGCTGCAGGGGCACTTCCAATGACGCAGGTCTTTGCTGGCGAATCGAATGAAGTTTTTTTTTTTTTTTAAAGAACTCAAACAGGGGTTTGCACCGAACATTGTGGACTGGGAGTAAAGAGGTCCACCGCACAAACAGATTCAGACACCATAAAACAACAAAGCAGCCATCAATGTGGAGGGGAAACGGGCTGGCCCATTCCGTGCCAGAGCCAGAATAACTTAATTGGCTTCTGTCAGGTTGCCCACATCGTTGTGTGGGCGGACCCCGGTTGGGTCCCACAGGACAGGACGGCCCGGGTCCGCTTCAGAGCGAAGCGGAGACCCAACACTGGCGACGAGAGCGGGCGCGGACCCCGCAGGCACTGTGCCGAGGTCTGCGGCCGAGCAGTTCAGCGCATCGGCGCACCTCGGGCACGGCTGCCGAATCTGCACGGCCCCGCCTCCCGCGTGACAGAGGCCTGGCATTCGGCCTGCAAAACTCATGCATCACGGATGCGCCGTATGAGCGCGGCCCCGGCTCCCGTGTGACACAGCCCACAAGCAGGGACACGGGCGCTCTGATTCCGCGGGGGCACTCGACACGTGCGGCCCCGCCTCCCAATCACGAGTGCGCCATGTGAGCGCGGCCCCGGCTCCCGCATGACATGGCCCACAAGCCGCACAAAGGCGCCCACGGAACACGGGCGTTCCAGACCCGCGGAGGCACTCGACACGGGCGGCCCCGCCTCCCCACACACGGGTGCGCACGAGAAGACGTGCCGCCGCATCTGACATGCAGCAGGAGAAAGGGGAGTAGAGAGGGACAAAGGCCACACCACGAGGAAGCGATAACGTGGGAGGAATCAGAACGCTTCACGTGAGAAAAAAAAAAAAAAGTCACTGTCCGGGTACAGCCTAGACACTACAGCACATCGCCGCACGACTTTCCCACTGCGGCGCAGTCATGTCGGACACAGCGACCACCCCAGCGTCCTCCTCAGGAGGAGCAGGACAGGCATCTCGAAGCGCCGACACAGCGCAGGACAACAACCAACATGCACACCAGGAAGGGGCAGCCCAAGTCATGCACATGCCCAACCCGTTTGAAATCAGAGACACCTCCAACTTGGGGCCCAGATGGAACATATGGTTACGAGACTTCAAGTTCTACACAGGGGCCATAGGATTGACGGACGACACGAGGCTGAAAAATACACTGTTCATGGCAGTGGGACCAGCGGTAAGAGACATTGCGGGGGAGTTGCTGAACGTAGACACCGTCACATATGGGGAGCTACATGCCAAGCTGTCCGAATACTTCGCACCACATACAAACGTGGATTATGAGCGCCACATGTTCCACACAACAAGACAGGATAAAGGAGAATCCATAGACAGTTTTGTGATGCGACTACGCATCAAACTGAAACATTGTGAATTCCACAAGTACTCCAATGAAGAGGCGCTCAGGTCCCAAGTAATAGCTGGATGCCTCTCACAGCCTTTCCGCAAACAACTGCTGCAGAAACAACGGTCACTAGAAGAAATTCTAGCCCTGGCCCGCATGGAAGCAGCGGTGGACTCGCAACTGGACAGCCTCGGCAAAGTGTCCATACACCAACCCAGTGACAACGTCGAAGCAATCAACAAACTATATACCCACCCAAGCCAGACCAACAAACACCCCGATGCCACATGCTTCAAATGTGGCTATGAATATCCACACGCTGGTACATGCCCGGCCATAGGACAAAAGTGCGCCGCGTGCGGGGGAATGGACCATTACAGGGCCATGTGTAAGAACGCCCCGATCCACTCGACGCCCAAACACCGCTATCAAGAAAGGCGCAGGCCCACACCACAGAGCCCGCCCAGGCCGGCAGCGGACAGCGAAAGGCGGCGTGCCAGGAAAGAAGAAGGAGACCGCAGAAATCGATACACACGCGAAGACAAACGGTCATCTGAGGACAGCAGAAGATCACACAGGCGGCGTTTCGTAAGGTATGTGGAGACCCGATCCCCCACCAGTACCGACACCCTCTCGTCAGAGGAGGACCAGAGAAGGAAAGGATACGTGTGGGCCCTACAGGACAACACGGCGGCCACCCAACACAGCCCCATCTTGACACTCCACGTAAATGACACACCACTGAAGTTTCTCGTGGACACCGGAGCGACAGTCAATATCATCAGTGAAAGCGCATATCAGTCCTTGACCACCCCGCCAAAGATCCGAAAAGCCACAGTTGACATACCCCTATGGATCCAAGACACCCCTGCCATGCAAAGGCATGATCATAGCCATATGCACACACAAAGGACACTCGGCGAAGATCCCACTGTACATCCTAGACACAGAAGCCAACAGCGGGTGCATACTGAGCTTTCGGACAGCAGTGGACATGGGACTGGTACACATCTTATACCAGTTGATGGCCCACAAGTACTTCACCAAACCGGACTCAATTGAACAATCATTCCCTAGACTCTTCACCGGCCTCGGCAAACTACGCAACCGGAAAGTGCACCTCCACATCAACCCTCAGGTCAAACCGGTGGCCCAACACTACCGAGGCATCCCGTTCAACATCCAGAGACAAGTAGAAGAGGAGTTGGACAAGCTCATCAAAATGAATGTTATAGAACCCGTATCAGGCCCGACGCCCTGGGCATCACCCATCGTCCCCGTCCCGAAGAAGTCCCCAGAAGGATCCATACGGCTATGCGTCGACATGCGCAGAGCTAACACAGCCATCGAAAGGGAGCGACATCAAGCGCCCAGAATCACGGACATGATTCACCTCCTCCACGGGGCGAGGATCTTCTCCAAATTGGACCTCACAAAAGGCTACCACCAAATCGAAATAGCACCGGAATCCCGTTACATCACCACGTTTGTCACTCATCTTGGCCTGTTTCAATACGAAAGGCTCAGTTTTGACATATCCTCGGCCGCCGAGATCTTTCAGGAGGAGATTCACAAAGTGATCAGACACGTTCCCAACTGTCTGAATTATTCGGACGACGTCCTAGTATACGGCAAGTCACAGGAAGAACACGACCTGGCACTGCACAAAGTATGTCAAGCGCTAGACGACGCAGGACTCACCCTAAACAAAGCCAAGTGCGAGTTCTCCAAAGGATCGCTGAGGTTTTTCAGGCACATCTTCTCAGATAAAGGCATGAGACCCGCCCCAAAGAAAGTGGAAGCCCTCAACTCAGCCACGCCCCCCGTAAACACCACCGACCTCAGATCGTTTCTGGGGCTGGCCAGCTACTGCTCCAGGTATCTGAAAGACTATGCCACAGTCAGCAATCCCCTACGACTACTCACCAGGAAAGACACGCCGTTCACGTGGTCGACGGAGTGCCAAGCAGCGTTCGAAGCGATACGAAAGGCCATTACACAGGCAGAGGACATGGCATACTTTGATGCCAGCCGTGACACCGAGCTGATAGTGGACGCCAGCTCGGTGGGACTAGGCACCATATTGACACAAAAAGACCCCAAGGAGCCACGGACCAAACACGTGGTAGCATACGCCAGCAGGAGCCTGACGACCACAGAACAGGCATACTCTCAGGCGGAAAAGGAGAGCCTCGCGGTCGTCTGGGCTTGTGAATACTTTCATTTATTCCTATTTGGCAAAGAGTTCACCATCATCACGGACCACCAGGCACTACTCACCATATACGGCAGCCCGAAGGCCAGGATGCCACCAAGAATCGCCAGATGGGGCCTCCGCTTAGAGGATACAGGTTTATCATACAACACCGGCCAGGAAAGGAGGAAAACCCGGCGGACTATCTCTCCCGGCATCCCCTGCCCACGACGGCGTCTCAACCGTCCATAGCAGACGCGTACATAAATTACATCATCCACCACCTACAACCACTTCCGGTAGGGTGGCTGGAGCTGTCCATCCAATCAGAAGCAGACCCAGCGCTGCGAATTGCCCGGCACTGCCTACAGGTGGACAAGACGGCCCTCATGAAACAGCAGGCCAGAGGTGAATCGGACACCACGAAGGAAGACATCAAGTGGCTGGATCAAGTCCGCGACGAGCTGACCGTGGTGGAGGATAATGTCTTACTAAAAGGATGCAAGGTCATCGTCCCGAGAACGCTCCGGGAGAGGATAATACACCTAGCCCATGAAGGACACAGGAGTATAGTCGCCACAAAGCGCCTCCTACGACAGAAAGTCTGGTTCCCTCAACTCGATCGCCTGGTGGAAAACATAGTGGGCAACTGCCATGTCTGTGCGCAAGTGGCACCCCGCCACACCCGAACCCACTACAATCCTCACCGCTGCCAAACAAAGTGTGGGAAGAGCTGGCCATAGACTTATTCGGACCACTGAACAACGGAACACACGTGGTCGTGCTCATGGACGAACATTCCAGATACCCGGACGCTCAAATAGTAGAGAGCAGCGCCACCGCATGCGTCATTCCAGTTATCGACAGGATGCTCTCTGCCTATGGCATCCCCAAGATCATAAAGTCCGATAACGGTCCCACATTCATCAGTCAAGACTTTCAGCAATTCGCGAAATACATGGGATTTCAACATCGACGCATCACCCCCCGATGGCCACAGGCCAACGGCATGGTCGAGAGATTCATGGCCAACATAAAGAGGACCCTACAAATAGCCCATGTACAAAACAAGCCATTCGAACAAGCCCTTAATCAACTTCTACGAGAATACAGACACACCCCCCACAGCACGACGGGTGTATGCCCGGCAGACCTGATGTTCCGAAGACCGATCACCACGCGACTACCTGAGGACCCGAGGCCACAAGATCCAACACCGCTGGAACAAGAAGCGCAAGCAAATGACACCGCGAGCAAAGCGAAAACAAAAGAGATCACAGACAGGAAAAGGAGGGCTCGGGAGAACATAATGCAACCAGGAGACGAAGTATGGCTAAGACAACCCAAGAACAGGAAAGAGGAAGCCACCTTCGCACCCACACCGCTGGTCGTGACACACAAGAAGGGCTCTATGGTCACGGCACAAAGAGATGACCACTCAACGATAACCAGGAACAGCTCGCATTTCAAACGAGTCAGACCGGCTCCAACAGGCCAATGGACCTGGGACAGAGATAGCGATGAGGACAGACCACGCGAAGAAGCATATCAGGGAGACGGAGAAGAGTCAGAAGGCGAAGCGCCCCGCTCCCCACCCGCCAGGGATAAACCGACCCCGAGCAAGGCAACACGACCGCAGAGGAGTCGTATGAAGCCGGTGCGACTCATCAAGGAGATGGGGTAAGAGAGGAGCCCCTCAACTAACATGTTAAAAAGGGGGGAGATGTCAGGTTGCCCACATCGTTGTGTGGGCGGACCCCGGTTGGGTCCCACAGGACAGGACGGCCCGGACGTGACGTCAGGGGAAGGGGGAGGGACGGGGGCAGAGTCGGCAGTTCCGCCGAGGAGATCAATAAACCGAGTTGTGAGAAACTCCTGACTCCCGCGTATCATTCCGGCGCGCGCAGGGTCATCGGCCCGGGTCCGCTTCAGAGCGAAGCGGAGACCCAACAGCTTCCAGGGAAAGTAGACCGTAACCACGTGGCAGATGGTAGTTGTGGTTTATCGTGTTACTGTTACTGTTTTCACATGGCTATATTACAAAGGTGTGTCATCATTGGACTGTACTGGAAGAAATAGTACAGAAAGGGCAATTAAAAGTGTACTTTTAATATAGCGCAAACGTGGAGCCAAATCGCCTTTAGGAGCTTTGGCCTCACTGTTCATGAAATAAGAAGAGATTGGGGTCACTGGAGGCTAACATTCTCGGTGGCTGCACACGCTAAATGTTTCTTTCCACGATCACCAGCACAGAACTGCACTGAAACATTGGCCTGGATAAGAAAGTTGGCACATGTGACGCAGAGAAAACACCGTGATCAAGCCGGACCTGCAGTGGCACGCAAACCGAACGTGATACTGTGCTCGCGTACAGCTTATTAATTACCCCTTTCATCGGGATACACAAAAATAATACAACGCCTGCCTCTCAGCTGCCTCTGTGCTCCAGTTCAGAAGTTACGAATCAGCTGGACAGTTATGGGACAATTGCCTGCCGTGAATTAAACAGAAGGTATCCACTGGCAGGGTGGGTGGTACTAGAATGCTCACTGTTGATGTTCATATTCTAACATTATCAACCCGAGCCACATGCAAAATCAGCATGGCTCATGTTTGCACGGCCATGCACGCACTAGGTTGTGCTGGACGTCGATGGACCACTGCCAGGCCCAGTGCACTCCTAGCCTGCTGTGAGATGGCACAGCTGTCTTGTCTAAAAGGTGGGCATGGCACTTCCTTGAAAGTGGAAACATTTCAATAACACACACAATTCTACGAAGGCATATCTGTGATGAGAGTACTGCAAGTAGGCTGGGTGAAATTGTTAGATTCCGTTCCGCCACCCGCTTGTATCTAAAATAAAGCAGCACAAATGTTCTCATGCTGGTGTGCAAAGTTTCTCATGCCACTGAGCAAACCAAAAAGAGCAGCGTGAACTTTCTCGTGCCATCACACGAAGCCCGCATGAATCTAAATAGCGGCATGAAGTTTCTCATGCCGCTGCCAAACTTCGCACAAATTGCAAAGGGCAGTGCAAAGATTTTTGTGCCGCTGTGTGAACCTAGCACGGATCAAAAAAAGAGTGGCGCAAATGTTCTCATATTGCTGCGCGAACATAGTACGAATTGAAACGCAAACTATGCAAAGTTTCCCGTGCCGCTGTGCGGACCTAGCACGGTTTGAAAATAAAATCCTGAACATTTTCTCGTCTCCCTGCACAAAACTAGCATGGTTCGCCAAAGAGCCGGATCAAGCTTCTTGTGTCGCTGCACGAAACTAGTACGGTTCGGAAAAACCTAGACTAGGTTTCTTGTATCGCTGCACGAAACTAGCACAGATTAAAAAAAAAGGCCTCTGCGAAGTTTCTCGTCTCACTAGACAAAATCAACATGGAAGTGAACCACCACGCTCTGAGAGAAACTGCACAAAACCGGGCGAAATTTCAGTGGCAGCAGAACCGTAATGCTGATGTCACGGAACGGGTGAAAGCAGATTTCAGTGCAAATTCATTACTTTCCCTTCACAGGCGGAAATTTCTCCCAACCCTAACTGCAAGTGAAGGAACTAGTGTGTTTTGTCATGTGTGTCCTTCAAAGGTGTGCACGGGCTGCTTCTCCTGGAAACCTAGTTGGGTTGAAGCTAAGGGGAGGGGAGATGGATAATGGGCCTGGGGGCCCTATCTAATCGCCTGCCTTCCCTTACAATGCATCTGACGGCCCTTTTCTATGTTTGATCCACCATAATCTTCTTCGTGCCTGCACAATGTTCCCAATTAGCCATGCACGATGCGCCCTGGCATGGATGCACCATTATCGGGTTCCTGCCACATGCTCTAAATGGGAATATGATGTATGCCTCTTCTAGTAACAGTCTTTCCTTTGGGAGGAGATCAGACGGAATGAAAGCCCATTGCTTCTGACTTCTATGTTTGAGGTTCCAGGTGTTCCGATCCCCGGGATCTGCTGGGTCCTGCAGGTCCTCTAAGGACCTAGTACCTGACTGCCTTTTTGATACAGCTTGGGACCATGCATCAGGGCAGGGGAGCCGCTAGGGGAGACTGGGGGAGCTATAGCCCTGGATCCTTTGATTATAGCCCCGGATGAACATCAGTGGGCTACAATCAAAGGCTAGCCCCGAACATGTCAGCCCCTGGAATAGTGTTTGAATCCAAATCGATCCTTTATACATGCCGGCACAGGTAGAGGCAGGCCAGGAAGCAGCGTTCGTGATTCGATGCCATTTAAATTATGAATCAAATGGGAATGATCACGTTGCTGCCTCCTGGGCTGGCCTGCATCTACTCGTGCTGCTGCTGTCCGTGGCTGCGCTTGCGCATTGCAGGGAGCCACCGCCCGGGCCTCAAAAATGCACGTGCCCGGAGGTCTCTCGCATGCGCAGCCGCCAGCCAGTAGCAGGTGTGAGAGACACCCGTGCTGCCGTGCAGACAGTGCTCTAGCCTCTGCGAGCGTCGAGTTCCCCCAAGCTGCCACCGTGACCTGAGAGTCGCACTGTAAGTAGTGGGTGCGTGCATGATCGGTTACTTATTAGGAGGAGGCTGGCAGGAGGCTGCTGATGTTCACTTCCCATATGCCGCATGCAGCATATAAGCGTCTTCATTTAGGTGAACGGAAGAAAAGTTTAATGACCTTCGAGGTAACTTCCTAATGTTGGCTGGCAGGTATGCACCATATCGGAGCTGCTCATTGCCGTGCCACCGGATTGGTTATTGTAAACTGAGTGCAAGTAGAGTTGTCTAGGAAGAAAACTCCAAGGTGTTTGCCCTCTGTTGTGTGTGTGTGTGGAGGGGGGGGGGGGTCATATGAGTGTTTGATTGTGCACCGGGAAGGAAGTAGGTGGATAGAGTCCAGGATCTGCACCAGAGGTGTGATGCTGCACTAGTAGTTCATTTTTCTGATTGCAGGGCAAAACTGCCAAGTTGCACCCAGTCATTCGTGACAGCAAGCCAAGTTGCCCTTTGAATGACAACTCGAGCCGGTCCTGCTTTTTCCCGTTGCATGCAGGGATGTGTAGGCATATACATAGAATTGCAAAAACGACAAGTACCAGCATGCAATGGGAAACATCAGGACTTGCTCGACGTGTCATGCAGGACACAGGCAAACTTGGGAGCTATGGAGCACATTGGAAAAGGTGACGTAAAGCACACTTACTGCTCCTTTTTATCCCAATCTGTCGATGTTCCTGCATTGCCGAGTTTGGGTCAGGGGCGGAAAGACCACGTCTTCCTGCTTTTCCCGCTCCGTCTTTACACATGTGACTGCCTTACCACCAGAAATGCACTGGATTCCTGTGGAACCCACCTTGAATACCAAGTGATGGCACAAGGTTGTAGGAGGACTGCAGGGATGGCATTTGATGACAGGGGGAACAGATACGGATGTAGTGACTGGGCCCGCTTCACTTTAATTGGAACCTTTTTGCAAAGCATTGCAGAATGCATCTGCCTGGTTGGCACCTATATGCCCACAGTGACCAAAGAAATTATGCCCAGTTTGACAAGCATCATAACCAGATTCCTCCAGGTCCAGTTATCAAGCGAGACCAGTCAGCGCTGAGGCATTGCTAGATTATATCACACCAAGTTGGCCTGGCATGGTCGAACCCTTATGCACTTTGCTAACATAAGTTTGAACCATTTAGCACAACATGAGCAGATTCACACATTGCCAATATTCACATCATTACCAGTTTGTGTTAGGGCCAGTAATCCAGCCTAGCCACGCCTGTTTATATTGGGCTAACCTCCATTGAGTAAGTCCTTAAAATCGTTTGCCAGGAAGAGAAAAAAATAAGCCTTGAGAGCTGTATTTGGGTTCTCCCTTCTGTTTCCACGTCAAAGGCGTTTGCTGAGGGCTGTGATGCACATTGTAAGCACTGTGTGGTCTTTCAGCAATAGGGCACCTCACCTCCTAGCTGCTCAGAGGGTTGATCAATTATTAAAAGAAATTGAGACAGTGGGGCCGATTCATGGAACAAATGTGTGCCGAAATCCATGGCGCAAGCTGGCGCAAGTGTGAAAAAGCAAGCGCACGTGCACGAGTGTGATTCATGGAAGGCCCCGCGCGTGTTTTCCCCATGATGTGTGCCAAATCTGCGGGTGGCGCAAGCGGGCGCACACGTCATTGCAACATCCAGAATTCTTGCACAGCGAAAGCGCACCACGTCAGCGCACACACCAAAAAGGGGGCGGAACACGGGGCAGAACACACGGAATGGGGAACAACACGTGAAAAAGAAGGTGTAACTGGGGAAGTACTGCAGGGAAATACATGGAACGCCCACACGCACGCGGGCAACATGTATTCATGGAATCGAATACGGGAAACCCGCGTAAGCCAAAAGATGTGCACAGGCGTAAACACGTCCGCCACACAAAGGCAGACGGAAGCGTTCCCGCTCAGTATAAAAGTGCGCACAAACAACAAACACGTATACACAGCTACGATGAATGCCCCATTTGTCGCAGCACTGATCGTGGGACACCGCAGGAGGAGGAGAATAGCCAAGCCCCGCATTTTTTGGCCCAGGATCAGCCTTTCTGGGATGCCTGATGACCAGGTCTATGGCAGGTATAGGTTTCCACCTCGTATCATCCTAGACCTGGTCAGGGAGTGGGAGGATGACCTCACATCACCCACCTTGTGCTCCCAAGCACTGAGCCCCTTGGAAAAGGTGCTCAATGTCCTGCATTTTTTGGCCACTGGGTCTTTTCAGCAGACAACTGCCATAGTTGGGGGCGTCTCACAGGCCACGCAGTCACGCTGCCTACACCAAGTGTTGGCAATCATAACTGCGCGCCCCTCAGTCCGCAAGCACATATACATGCCCAGAGCACCCGCAGAAAGGCAGGGCGTGGACCTGGACTTTTACAGGGTAGCACACTTCCCCAAAGTGCTTGGTGCCATAGATTGCACCCATGTGGCCCTACGTCCACCTAGGGCCACTGAGCACATCTATCGAAACTGCAAGCACTGGCATTCCATCAACGTACAGGTTGTATGCTTAGTCAAGGGAATCATCACTTCTGTCTATGCAAACTATCCTGGGTCTACCCATGACAGTTTCATATACAGAATGTCCACCCTGAGCCAGGCCCTGGAAGCTGGGAAGCATGGCGACATATGGCTCCTAGGTGAGTACAAATGCCTGTGCACATGCATGCATGTCACACACAGACAAACACACAAACCCAACTAATCACAACCATTATCACCTCCCCAGGGGACAGTGCCTACCCTCTGAGCAACCACATGATGATGCCAATACAGAACCCCACCACACCACCCCAGGTAAGATACAACGCTGCCCATATTGCAACCAGGGGCATAGTGGAGCGCACATTCAGAGTGCTTAAGTCACGCTTCCGCTCCCTTGAACGCTCTGGCGGGCAGCTACTATATGCATCCTCAGTATTGTGCAGGATCATTGTGGCAGCATGTGTCCTGCACAAGGTTGCAACACGGCGGGGCGTACCGGTGGACATGGTGGTGCCCCCCCATCCCCAACCACAGGCACAGGCGCTGCCCATTGGAGGGGAAAGGGCACGTGGCGAGGCAGCCCAGACCCATCTTGTGGCCACATTTTTCACCTAAACTCCCACCCCTGCGGAGTGCACACAGGCCTGGCACATACCAGGTGACAATCGATGATGACAAAGAGACAGTCAACTGTCACAACCCTACCACCCTGAGAATGTTGCCACGGAAGTGCCACATTGTGTGCATCCCTAGCTACTTAAACATAACCAATCCAGTGTGACCAAAAGGAACACATGCAAGGTGTACATCACACCACCCCCCTGCAAAACAGGTCATGACAATCACTGATATGTCACCCAAACCCTCCCAACCCACATCACCCTTGTCTGCCACACCATGACATGGCATGCAACAGCAAAAGAGCAAACCAAAAGCCCAACACATGACCAATTAGATACGAAGAGACATGTGATAAATGGAAACAGGCCTGAGACAATCACACTTGACATGGAATCAGGTCAAATGACTGACCAACAACCACCCCCACATACAAAGTCATACACAAATGCATGCCACTAGCGGTACCATCAACAAAAGACAGAATGCCTGTTGGCATGCACATTGGTCAAGCCAAATTTGCAAATCCCTAACCCATGTGCTGTGTGTGTCTCCGGCAATACACCGCTCAGCACACAGCACAGTGAGCAGCCATTCTGTTAGGGATACACCTTGAGCATCATATAAAAAGGACAAGCAACAAAAATAACCCAGTGACGCATGTACACAATCCTCAAATGGTAAGTGATCATGCGGTGCAGGGACACAGCATGCCATAGAAGGCATTCTGTGTGCACGTGTGGGCATGGAGGGGTGGTTGTATGTGTGGTGGAGCATTGTGGAAGTATGTGTGTCAGTAGGGACATACATGCAATGCATGCATGTGAAATCAAGTGACCCTCAGAGTCCTGTACAAATCACATGTGAACATTGCCCATGTGTACACCCCAGTATGTCAAACCAAAACAATCCCCTGACACCTGAAAAGTAAAGCCAACACAAGAACAGCCATTGACCAGCAGAACAGATCATGTACATAGTACCCCACAATGACAATGTCAGAGAGTGCCCAAACACTGTAGCCCAAGGGTACTGTCTGACAACAAAAGCCCCGCCCTCATTTACTCATCACCATGACCTTCAGAAGAACTGTGTCTGGGGTCCGTTGGCTTCTTCCTTCTAGTCTACCTGGCTTCAGGATCCCCCTACCCCTTGGTTTCCTTGTTCTACCCTGCGTGGAAATAGGGTCCAGTCCCCTCAGAGGCCACCTTGACTGGTAAAAATACCAAATCACAGAGAACTCCAAGGAGCCAAACCCTCAAACCTGGGAAAAAGCCTGTAGCCCACCAAAAACCCTGGAAGAGTCTCCAGTGGATGACTTGAAGTTGCTGAATATGGCCAAGCACATGTCCAAGCAGAATGACAGAGGAACTACCAAGGTAGCACAGTTGAAGAATGGATCAACAGGATGGGTAGCATTTTTAGTACACAATAATCAATGAGGATGCAACAACTGTTGGGTAGTGGCACAGCTCCGGTCTCCAGGAGTGGCACAAACCAACCACCCCCTCTGCGGTCTGGGAGCCTGCAAGGTCAAACTTACACAGGCCTCTGAGACCCCGGCGGGGAAAGCAGGTCAGGGATCCGTTGTTTGAATAGGCATCGGTATTCAGGATAACCAGAAAGAGGGACAGAAGAGGGGAGGTGGATGGGCAAGGGAAAGTAGGCAAAACACAAAATCGTACTATTGACAATTACACATACGCAATCAGAGAAACCATGTTCCTCATGCACATTGTACAAAATGGCTCAAAGCCGAGACAAAGAGAGACTTATCTCTGGGGCGAGTGCTGGCCTCCTGCCTGAGCACTCTCAGGTCCGGTAACAGGAGCAGTGCTGCAAAGAGAGCGTGAGCTAATATTCTGTGTGTGGTTTCCCCACACACATAACACCATTCATGCCTCAAAGTTAGTGACTCCTCCCCAAACAAGCACTCTTGTCTGCTGCTTCATTCATATCCTCTTGCTTACGCCCCTGTGATGGTTCATACACTGTTAATGCATTATAGCAGCCACACGTGGCCCAGCGGTCAATGGAAGACCATGTGGTAAGAATCACACATGACAGAATGGTCCTTGGGTGAGCTGCTAGATGCGTGTGGCGAGGTGCGACTTCAGTACAAGTTGCGTTCTGCCAGCCGTGGATTTCTATAGGTAGAGCACGTGGCAATTTGCATATGCTAATGATATGCACTGCACTCGAGTTTGTGCGGTGCTGGGTGCCCCCCCTTGCGCTGAATTAGTTTGTGTCTAGGAACGCTACTGCACCAATAACTTAGCCTCTATGGAGCAGGGTGGACTCGAGGATATGGCTGACGGCCCCTGCGTGTGCCCCTGACAACTGGGAAAGCTTCTTGGCATTTTGTCCTCAGCGCAGTTTAGCTGTACTGTGTGCATCTTCCCCAACGCCTGGCCAACCTCCCCAGCACTGGCGCAATTTAGCTTGCATGTGTGAGTGGCCTGGAGGAAGGTCGGCTGGGGCATGGCCCCTCGTGCTGCTCACCTTGCTTGGAGCTCCTAGAAACATGTCTGCTTCTGTTGGATGTCTGCGAACAAGCCCTGTGCTTCTGCTTGCGCGCACATGCGCACGTGGGCCCCACCCAACATGGCAAGGGTTTAGTAGTTCTTGGACCGTTGTCTGCTGGCAAAGGTAGTCTGGATGCTCCTTTTCCTGCAGAAAGGGCATAAAAGGCATCAATAAGTATTGAAAGTTTACTGTGTGTGTCTTCATGCTGGTTGTCAATGGGCCATGTCTAAGACCTACATCCCACCTCCTCCCACACAACCCCAGGTTCTGTACCCTGACAGGTAGACCTGGAACTTGAGTAAAAAATAACCAAGGAGGCTGGCACAACAGGATGGTTGCCCTGAAATCCAATCAATCATTGATAGTGTGAACAAAGAAAGGCAGAGACAGCAGAAGTCTTGAAAGGCACAGAGAATGTGAGATAGCCGGAAACAGCTGACAGCAAGTCAAGAGCCACAACAGTCGAATAGCATTGGTAAAAGCCAACAGCCAACATAAAGGCATGGATGTAATAGATGAAAGACAGGAGGAGTGACAGAAAGATGCTGTTGAACAGAATTCTACTGAGGCAAACCTAGGCAGTATAAGAGTTTGTGGAAATAACAGCCCGACAGACAGGCAGACAGATCTGCATCAAGGACAGTAGCAGGAAGAAGAACAGGGACTAAAGGCACCAGAGTGTGAAAAACAAGTCAAAGAGCAGTAGTCCAGTATGAAAACTGCACCCTCAGGCAGCATCAAAGTCCAAGAGGGAAGACAGACACAACGTGCCGTCCAAAGGGAACTGAGTTTAGTAGTAGTATAGGCGGACATCTCAGGTGAGGACTGGACCCTGACTTGTGCCTCTTGGGTCACATCCCTAATGCATCCTCCTTTGCCACAATCCCCAGGGGCTGAACTCAACATGCACCAACTTGACATTGGCAACATCCGGCCCCCTCCCACCATCAGTGTGACTCTGACAGGCAAATGGTGCAGGCTACTGTCTACAGCATGAAGTGCATCAAGCACATCTACTGTCAAGAAAATAACATAAATCACAATCAACATCAATAAATGGACATTTCAATAATGTACTCACAAAAATTGATTGCAGACATGCCGTGGAGAAAACATCCATAATCCCCACTAGGGGTGTTAACACAAGTAGTACAGCAGCAGACAGGCCACAGATATGACGAAAGTCTAATGCCCTTGTGTAAATGGTTGTAACACCGAACCATCCTTGCGAGCCCATAGACAGGGGAAGCAGGAGTGGCATATGTGAGTCAGGACCCCAAGCTGCAAACACATACACGAGACAAGCTTGAAGGTACCAGCTGGAACAGACAGTGGATGCTTTCAAAAGCCACAAAGCACCACTGTTACATGAATGCACAATAGACAAGCAATTTTAAACTATATTAACTAATTAAACTAACTATAAAAATCAAAAATGGCCACATACAACCCGGGGGGAAGGCACCCAGGAGGGGGGAGGTACAGGGTGCACCTCAACACCCACATGTGTTGAGATAAAAAAAAAACTCCATTGGCTCAACGCCTGCATGGCCCAACCTTTGTAGGAGATAAGTCGTCGTCCTCCTCACCCTCTGACTAAAAAGGTGGGCGTGGCACAGTATCCTGACAACAGCTATGCACAGCTTGCCTCTCATTGGCAGCAAGTCTGCAGGACCGGTGAGCCTGGTTCTGTGCGGCGATGACACGTAGGTCAGCATGCAGAACCTCACGTGATACACGTGCTTCCTCTTGCAAGGTAACACGTGTAACACAGAGTTCTTCCTGCATGGCCTGGCATGACATCTGGAACACCTCCCGGCAAGCACGTAGTTCAGCCGAGATGGTATTCTCAAGCTGTTCCAACCTCTCCTCTGTCCGCTGCCTCTGGGACATCAAGAGCACACCCAGAGTCGATCGGAGGGAATCATGGTCTACCCTCAGGGCCTCCATGTGTGCCTCTGCGTGAGCAGCAATTGCTTGATGCAGAGACACCATTTCAGCCCGGCATGCCCTGTCTGAGGCCGCCATGCCCAGCCTGAGCGAGCGGGCTGTGAACTGTGCCGCCCGCTGCTGGAGATCCACCTGCCTAGCAGGGGGGAGCACAGATTGGGCCACACGTTCCATTCTCTGAGCGATATTATCAATTGCTGCCCCCTGTTGTTCGGAATTGGCAACCATGGCTTGCTCCTACTCAGTATACCCCGGTGGCGCACAGCCACTGCGTTGCTGGGCTTGACACCCACGGGGCCCAAGGAGTCGCGGTCCTTGTTGAGTTGGCACCACCCGCGGCTGCAGGACTACATTCCTCCATTGACGTGATGCCCTAGGCACATCAGCAACTGATGTGGAGTTTGACCGTGCGTCCCGATCCAACAAAGACGCAGGTCCCACCACCGTCTGGCCCCTCAGTCCAGGTGTCACGGACTGAGGATCCTCCACATCAGAATCACTCACGGTTAACGAATGGACATGATGCGCATCCACCTCAACATTGTCTTCAGAGTGATTATCCGGGCTAGACTCATTGCCAGCCCTAGACACGATGGTGTGGAGCACAAGTGGGTTCTCGTGGCCTACCACCCCACGACCCCCACTTGTGCCGGGTGGCTGGTGTGATAGCAACCCTGTGTATGGAATGACATCACCATCCTCTTTCTTCATTTTGTCATCATCTGAAAAGTGAAAAAAAACAAACATGAGTACACATGTCAGATGCACATAATCCACACACACATAGACATCACATGGACAGCCAACACATGAAGCAGACTTGTCACACACAAATGAGAATCATGGCATGCATCCAATGGCATTGATATGCAAACACATCCCAAAAGCAGAAATGGATGTTTCTAAATAGCAAAGCCTACACAAGTACAAATGTAGTATATCATCTCCATCACACACCACCTCTGTCAGGCACATGTCACAGGCAGAAATGACAGATGGCAACAAAGAGATGGCACATACCATAAGCCTGTCTGAACTGCTAAATGCCCACACCTGCAAGTGAATCCAAACACACAATGACACACGTAATATGCATGTACACATGCATCACTAAACCATTATCACCAATATAGCTACAAGCATTTGCAGATCAGCCCGTACCGGGCGTCATGGGCCATGTAGGCATAGTGAATGTCCCGAGCAAAGCGAGGGCCTGCAACCAGGCATGAGGGACCATAATGCACAGTACGGTCCGAGCTGCAGGCCATGAAGCCTCCAGAACATCCCTCAGGGCCTGATTGAGCACATTGTGCTATGAATGTGCCCTATTCCATTATTCCATGTGTAAATTCATCGTGCCCAGGCCCCACCATATTAGCTAAGTGGGCCTGGGCGTACACATACTGCACAACAGTGCACCTTCAGGATTAGGCCAGTTGAACTTAATGGGCGCAATGCAATGCTGAAATCTCACCAGCATAAACGCAATGTTGCACTACACAACTTAGAAGCTGCTTGCATATGTACATGTGAAAGTGCAAAAACACCCCTTTCCCTATACACCTGTATTGTGAACCTGAACAGCATCCAATACAGCAAGGCAAGCAGCAACAATGCTGCTTGCTTTGATGTATATGAACGTGTACACATACACATCTGAAGGCAGCTCCACAGTCATTACAACCCGATTGGCAGGCTACAATCAATCTGCGCCCTAAACCCATTGGTATAGGCCTCAGATTGACCAATCAACTTTGCTAAAACCCGCTAGGGTGTTCCAATACTGAGTACATATGTCACAGGATGCACCTGTGCCCGTGGCATTCCTGACAGTGAAGGTATGAAAATCTGACCATACATGCCAGGTCACTTTGACATTGCAGCAGTGAGTAGGCATGTAGAACTGTGTAACACGGCTCAGAAGTGGGTTGATGCAGTGCAGAACATGTGTATGTTACCCACTATCTACATGAACAAGTACATTATGATGTCAATCAATAAACATGAAGGCAGTGTAAGGGCAAGTTCAGGCATCACGTGCAATGTGCATGCAATGGGTTGCATGGCTACAGGTAACCCCCCCCCCCCTTAGTGAAAATGCATGGAGGCATTGCATGGCAGCGAAAGGGTGACCAGAGAACTGTGTATTGGCAGACAGTGTTGACTAGCGTCAATTGCATCATCTGAGTCAACTGACAACACAGCAGATGAGAATGGGACAGTAAGCAGGACACATGATGAACCCTCAGTAGTACACCCATGTGTGCAGAAGCCACTACACCAGTTGAACAGAGTCAGGGGGCCTGAAACAGGGGGAGGCTTTTGCCCCATACAGACTGTGACACCCTAAACATGTGTGTGATGCAGGACTGAGCCAGCGTGGGCATGAAATGGATGATCAAATGCCATTAGATGTATGTTATCCTGTACACGTACTACAATGATCATCCGGGCAAGGACACATAGGGGCATGCATGGAATGCAGATGGAGCATGAATGGGCACTCATGTCCCTGCGGAGCATCTGCCATCTGCACAGTCTGCATCAAGGACAAAGGATGCACCCCTCTGTATGTGTCTGGCAGGTTGGCAGGGGGGAAGTGTGCCTGTACAAAGGAGTGTTGAACAGGCCATTGCAGTACTCCAACATGATACCCACCAGTGCCATGGTGAAATTGGGGTGCAGGGGAGTGGAGGGGCAAGGGAGCATGTCTACGTGGAGTACAAGCATGCAGGCAGAACCCACATGCACGTCAGTCATGCAATGACATAGTCCCAGTGCTGAGTGGAATGACACCCCAGGCTACATGCAGAAGGGCCATTGAGCTGGAACATGGACCAGAGGGACTGCCAGGTGACTAGCATGTGAGCAAGGTGCAGGTGTGTTGATGAAGACAGCCCCCGTCTCCTCTACATGTCCAGCATGCTGCACAGCAGGCACGCATCAGTGAAGCATTGCATGACTCGCATATGAGAACCATGTACACATAGCATGTAGTGGCAGTGAAGCACAACACATCACACAAGCAAACCACACATGGTCTGCACAAACACGCAACAACACTCACTAGACGGGGCATCAAAGTCCAGCATCTCTCCCACTCCTTCGTACAATTCTGGCGATATGAACTCTGCAGCGACTGACTCGTGCGGAGTGAGATCTTCCTCCTCAGGTGGTGGCCCACTGCCAGTCACCAGAGTCATGTTGTAATTAGAGGCACGCTTTAGCTTAGCAGAGCTTCGGAGGTCATCCAAACGCTTTTTGCACTCATGGCCAATTGCACTGACACCCTCCGCAACATGCTTCCAGTGGGAAAAACGCTGGGCAGCCGTAGTGTGACAATTCGGGCCCACTAGCATATCACGGTCGTGTCCCAACACGTAGTCCCCAAGGAAGTCCTATTCCTGCTTGTAGAAAGGCTTCTTCCTCGACGTGCCGGAGGCCGGAGCCGTGTCTGGGGTCCCAGCCTCTGCTGCAGATGCAACTTTCCTCCTCTTGGACAGTGGTCCGGACCCTGACTGGCAAATGCCGCCCTGATCAGTATGGGCAGTGGCGCTGGTGGATTGAACTGAGGGAGTGGCAGGTGGAACAAGGACAGAGCCCTGACTTGCATCAGTGGCGGCTGGGTGCCCTTGACTTGACCCTGCGCAGCAACATGTGCTGTGCCAAGGTCATTGACCGGGACTGACCTGGATGGTAGACTCACAGCCGGGGTGGTGTTGGCTGCATCTGCCCATGCACTTGCCAACACCCAGCTGCTCGGGGCAGCAGATGACAATACTGCCCCAGGGAAATGTGTCTCGGTCAGGGCAGCCCTGCGTGCACTTACTGTGTGCCTCCTGACCTCCTGGAAATCATCCTGGGACTCTTCAGGTGCCAACGTAACATGCGCTGGCCGACCCTGAGCCTGGGTAGTGGTGTCCACAACTGCACCTGCAGCTACCACTACCCTTGGGCCCGTGGCAGTCGATGAAACGGACTGCCGGGTCGCATGGGCGCCAGTGCTAGATGCAAGAGCTGCATCTCCCGGAACCACAGGGGGTGGTGGCATGACTGCGCCAACATGCGGCACAACATCGTGCCGAAGTGGTGCACCACTGCCTCTTCCCCCTCTGCAGCCACCCTGGACACCCTGGAGTCCCCCTACTCCCTGTCACCCCCCGGCCACATCCCTGACCACATCCACCACGTGGAATACGCCCAGCTGAGGCGCCCTTCACCTTTCGTGGCCTCCCAACCATGGCACAGATGTAATAGTGCCAATGGGAGGTGTACATGACAATTGGCCTGGGCAATTGGGGTGAAGGGGGTGGGATACAAGATGTTAACAGCACCCCTGTGCACCTGCAAGGCTGTATGTGACCCCGGAGATAATGTGACGGGTCACGCAACACTCAGGCACCACAAAACTGCAGTAAAACCGTGCACGCAACCCCCGGTAGCCCATGTGTGTGTAATTAACCTCCCGCAGTATGCGGTGGCACCCAGGGACACAAAAAACACGTATGCGTGGGATACGCAGGCTACTATGACCTCGAAAATGGATACGCAATACACAGTGGGACCGGCAGTGGGAAAAATAGCGTGCGCGACTCACCGATTGACTAACATGATAATGAAAAACACGCCAGGCCAATACCCCAGCCAAAAGAAGAGATACTTCCTTGATCCGCTGTGAAGTTGTGATGGCGCGTGAAACAATCAGAAGTAGCAACACACGTCGGTCTCCAAGGCACGTACAGTGAACTGCTGGCCCCGCACACCTTTAACCCGTGCTGAGGGAAACGCTGGCGCGCGTCACGTCACTTACCAGCTTAGTCCCTTTCCCTTTCCTCAAATTACATGCATTAACACGCAGACGTGTTGTTTTTTAATGTGCCAAATCACTCTGTATCAAGCTGGCTACGCAACAACACACGGAAGACCACACTCCTGCCCAGAAGGCCATTTTCCTGCCCCCCAGAGCCTCGAGCAGACTCCCACCTGCCATCTGCTGCTGCCTGCCTGCCTGCTGGCCACATGCCCTGCCATTTGGTGCCTGCACGTCAGCCATCTGCAGGGGTCCAGTTGCTGTGACCACCCCTGCTGGAACAGAAGACTCCCGACTGAAGTTCCATCGCTTCACAGCTCAGCCCCAGGACCCAGTTGCCCACCTATACCTGCCTCAGGGGTTGCCATGTCAGGGGAAACACCATCAGACACCACTGGCAACCCCCAGCCAGAGAGGCAGAGGGCTACCAGCTTCAGTGCCACAGAAGTTGGTATCCTGGTGGAGCAAGTCCTGGGGCATTATGATGCCCTCTACAGAAGAAGACACGCCGACAAGGATGGACGTGAGGGGATCTGGAAGGACATCGTGGCTGCCATCAACGTGGAGGGGGTGGCAGTCCGTGACATACAACACGTCCGGAAGTGCTGGGAGGACTTCAGGTCCAGGACCCTCAGAAAGGCCTGGCGCCTCTTCTCAGCAGCAGGTGCAGTGAGGTGCCGGGTCTACCTTACCACCAACAACATGAGGGTCCTGGAACGCATCAACCGAGCACTTCACCGCCAGATCCTCGAGAGGCAGAGCAGTCCGGAGTCGAGCGGTAGGTGTCCATGCATACTTATTGGATGCAGTGCATGTTGAGGTGTGCCAGGAGTATGCAGCTTGGACATATGTCTGAAAAGGCCCATGTATGGATGTGTATGTGCAGGGACATGACCGTGCTGCATGTGAGTCCTGTCATGGGTGATGCACATAAATGGTGTATGTGTTTGAAAGCATGATGCACAACTGCATGCGGAGATGCACACATCTTTGCATTTCTGTGTATGTAATATGGCATGGTTGGGGTGTGACACATGGAATGCTGGCTCCACCTTCATGTACGTGCACGGCATACATGAGCGTGTGTGACATGTGTGTGACTGTGAAACGCCATGGATGCATGTGACGCAGACATGTAGGAACACAATTGGCAGATGTGACATAGTTGCCGATGATTACACTGTGACAGGTGGAGGATATGTACAGATGCATGTCTGTCTGTTGGAGCGTGTGCATGTGTTCAGCACTCCCCATGTTGCTGGTGATGTCATGCCAACCTTCGGATGTTCATGCTGTTGTGTGCGTATGGATGCTGCTGCCTGCTGCACGATTCCTGTCAAATTCTGCATGTGTGTGGGTTCAAACGATATGAGTGTTGGGGAGTGTGTTGGCATCTGTGAAGTTTGACACTGCCACTCATGTGCAACTTTGACATGTGTATCCGACCATTGTACAGTTCCCTGATGCCTGTGTTCTGTCTCTCCCTGTCTGCAGCGTCGATTGATGAAGAGGGCAGAGACGGTGCTGTGGAGCACAGAGGCAGGGATCCCACCACCAGCTGGAGACGCAAGGCCCAGCTCTCCTCCCACATTGTCATCTCTTCCCGGAGTGAGGAGTCTGTTGCCGCGTCCCTGGCCGCAGCTGCCGAGGGAAGGTCCAAGAGGCGGAGGTTGGAGGTGGACTCCTCGGCAGCAGTAGGGGCAGCTGAGCCCCCACAGGGGTTTATGGAGGAAGATGGCACAGAGTCATCCAGGTTGGTGGGGAGTTTGGTTGAGGAGGAGGCCGTGGAAGGCCCACGCACGGGGCCTGGAGGGGGGCATTCCACTGGTGCTAGTGGTGCAGTCCAGGGGCAGGGACAGGAGGCAGCACAGGCCGCGGATGAGGTGCCTGTGTGTAATCCTGTCCCCGATCCTGTGACTGCATCATCCTGCACCAGCAGGGATGCCTTCGTCCACACCCATTTTCAGGGAGGGGATGCGCGAACAACAACTGGCCTTCCTCTCCCTATGGACGTGGCAATCCGGGACCCTGTTGAGCCTGTCCTAGCTGGGGTGGCATTGCGTCAACGTGGTATTCAGGATGACTTGCAGGGTTCTTGTGAGGACAATGCACATCATTTTGAATACCTCATTGACCACGTCGGCCTACTAGGAAGGGTCACCCAGGCTGGGTTCCTCCGTGTGCTGGATCTTCTAGCGACCCCCTCCTCAAATGAACCCCCTATGCGCCTGTCATCCTCCGTACCAACTTCCTGCCCAAGTATCAACTGGGCACCCTGTGAAGCTGCCCCTGAACCAGCGGCCAGGCTGGTGGAGAACACATCCCTGCCACAGTCAGGAGTCGGAGGTCCAGCAGGGGTGGCCACCCCAACAACTGGACCCCAGCAAGAGGAGGACTTGCAGGCGTCGACCAGCAGGGCACATTCACAGCAGCAGCAGGCTCAGGGTGGGAGCCATGATGGCTCGGGGCCTTCAACATCACTGGGGCAGGCATCGGCCGGAGGGCAGGAGGACCCTGGATTGGGAGTGTCTTCCGTGTGGCAGCGGTTGGGCCAGCAGATAGATGCAGAGCAGCGGTGGGGGGAGGAGGCACGGCTCACTATGGTCAGGGGGGAGAACTCCATGCGCAGGGCATTGAGGCGGGCCGAGTGCTTCGAGACAACTCGCAGGGAGTTGGAACAGGCCATTACTGCATCCCTGCGAGACCTCGAAGCCAGGGAAGAGGCCAGCCTCTGGACATCGACATGGAGTTCGATGATGCCCTGGCCCGGAACATCAAAGAGTGAGTCGCAGGCCCCGACTCATGTCCCCGATCCACCCACCAGTGACGGGCACCTGCCAGCAGGCCCCGACATATGGCCCACCTAACAACAGGTCGTAACTAAACAGACCCATGGCACTAATGCCAACCACAATCCCCCCAGTTCCCCAGTACAAGCACGCAACCATCCACTGCGACCACTCCCAAATTAGCCATGCCATGAGAGTCTCAAATGAACCAGCATGGCCATGCATGAGTGTACAACAGAGCCACACAGTGGCAACACATGACTGAGGCAATGCTCATAGAGACATGCACAAACCAATGAGAGTACACCACACCAATAATGAATGAATATGACATGTATTGAAAAACGTAATGAAATAACTAAATGAAAAATCAATTGTGCTAATTAAGAAATAATGAAAGGAAAAAAAATAAATGAAAAATTCAAATGTAAAACAAAAATCCACAACAGGAAAGTACAAAAGTGGTCCATTGCCATCGTCCATATAAAGTACATTAAAACAAAAATCAAAACAATTGCTCCATGGAATGTCCAAAGAAAGAAAGTATGTACAAGTCTGCAACTATTTACAATGGAAGTCCAAAGGGTCCATGATCCAGAAACAAAAGAAAACCTACAAAAAAGTCCTATGAATAAAAAACTATATGCATAAAGTGGAGCAATGTCCATGAACTCCAAATAAAAATATTAAACAAAGGAAACCTAACCCTAAAGAACTATGTACAGAGGGGGCAAGCAAGTCCTACGGCTCACTCTTTGATGTTCCGGGCCAGGGCATCATCGAACTCCTCTTCAACGTCCCAGAGGTGGGCCTCTTCCCTGGCCCAGAGGTCTCGCAGGGATGCAGTCATGGCCTGTTCCAACTCCCTGCGAGTTGCCTCGAGGCACTCAGCCCGCCTCAATGCCCTGCGCATGGAGTTCTACGCCCTGACCATAGTGAGCCGTGCCTCCTGCGCCTGCCACCGCTCTGCATCTATCCGCTGGCCCAACCGCTGCCACACGGAAGACACTCCCAATCCAGGGTCCTCCTGCCATCCGCCCGATGCCTGCCCCTGTGATGTTGATGGCCCGAGCCATGATGCCTCCCAAGCAGAGCCTGCCGCTGCCTCCGACGCAACTGCCTCTGCCACCACCACGGCATCCAGGAGGGTGGAATCCATAGGCACCGTCGTGCATGTGCCCTGCCCCATGATGCCGGCACATCCTCCATCCGCTGAGGTCCAGTTGGTGGGGTGTCCACCCCTGCTCGACCTCCGACTCCCGACTGTGGCAGGGATGGGATCTCCACCAGGCTGGCTGCGTTGGTTGGGGCAGATTCACAAGGGGCCCTGGTTGCATCTAGGCCGGAAGACGACACGGAGAATGACTGGCGTATAGTGTGCACAGAAGAGGAGAGGGCCGCAAGACTGGCCGACACATGGAGGAAACCCGCGACCATGGACCCGTCCAACTGGGCCATGTTGGCACACAGCTCTTCGTGATGACGTGCGTGGTCCCCCCAGGAAGCACGCACGTCATCACGAATGTCACCTGTGCTCAACGCGACACCAATCAGGACGGACTCCATCCGGTCACGGGTCTCCACATCCGGTAGAAGAGTGCCAGATGACGTGGACCTCCCCCCTACCTGCGGACGGGCCTGGGACAGGGCATCCCTGCAGGTGCATGGTGATGCAGTCACAGTGTCAGGGATAGAGACATGCACAGGTACCTCCGCGGCGACCTGTGCTGTCTCCTGCCCCTGGACTGCACCACTTGCACCAGTGGTACCACCCCCACCAGGCCCCATGTGCGGCTCTGTAGCGGCCTCCTCCTCCTCTATACACACCACCAACCTGGATGTCTCCGCACCGTCTTCCGCCGTTGCAAGCCGCTGTGGGGGCTCATCTGCCCCTTCCGCTGCAGCCATAGTGGCAGATGCGGCACCAGTCCCCTCGCTCCCGGATGATGGTATTTCCTGGGAGGGTGATTGGGCCTTGCGTCGCCGGCCGGTGGAGGCATCCCTGCCGCTTTCCTCCACAGCACCGTCTCCGCCTTCTTCTTCACTCGCTGCTGTGTAAAGGGGGACATTGAACACAAGCATCAGAGTACTGAACTATAGTCCCCTAGACAGAAAGCAATAGCACATGAGTGGCACTGTCTTTAGTTTCTTCCATCATGTCCCTCCACAACACATGTGTCAGTGCAGGCAACACAGATGCAGGAACAGGCATGGCACAGGCAACATACATTGGCATCCATGTCCAAGGCACCGTAGTTGCATCCAATGGTGGGCTGATTCTCACATGCATCATGCAACATGCTGGTCACATGCACACACATCACCGCAGGGTCATGCATCTGGCCCGGTATACCCCCAGAAACAGTGGATACAAGGATGACTAGGCTGTATCAGTGAATTAACACGTCGTCACGAACATGTGTCATGCATCCATGGTGCACACACTGCTCAGACACACGGACATGTACATCATGCATGTCCATGACAGCAGCACATATCTCTCACACCCCAAACATGTCAAAGTACAGACACAGGCATGCATACATGTGTGCGTTCCACATGCTGCTCTGCATGATGCATTGTAACACATACACCATCCATGTGGGTCACGCCTGACTGGACTCACATGCAGCACCATCATGTCCCTGCACACACACATCCAAACATGACCCATGTCACACATGCATCCAAGTAGCTAACTACCAGCACACTGCAACATGCCCTTTTTTAAAGGTGAATGCATCGCCACTTACCGCTCGACTCCAGACGGGCCTGCATCCTGAGGATCTGGTAGTGAAGCACTGGGCGAATGTGCCTCAGGACCCTCAGCTGCTGGGTGGTAAGCTGGACCCGGCGCCCCACTGCATCCGATGACTTGTAGTCCTCCCAGTGCTTCTGGACATGTTTGATGTTGCGGGCTGCCGCCCCCTCCGCGTTGATGGCACCCACTATGTCCTTCCAGATCCTCTTCCGTCCTTCCTTGTCAGCGCACGGTGGTGTGAAGAGGGCATCATAATGCCCCAGAACTTGCTCAACCAGGATACCAACTTCCTTTTCACTGAAGCTGGTAGCCCTCTGCCTCTCTGCTGGTTGCCACTGGTGCCGGAAGGTGTTGTGTCGGACATGGCAACCCCCGAGGCAGGTGTGGGTGGGCAACTGGGTCCTGGGTCTGGGCTGTGGAGTGATGGAACTTCAGTCAGGAGTCTTCTGTTCCAGCAGGGGTGGTCACTGCAACTGGACCCCTGCAAATGGCAGATGGCA